>NC_083725.1:67614984-68261120 GCF_028564815.1 Eubalaena glacialis
GAAGCTGAGGAAGGGCTCGCCCAAAGCTGTAAGGAGAGACCAGGGCCTGCGGTGCCAGGAGTGATTCAATAAGGAGAGCGATGCCCAGCGTCCAAAGCTGAGGGAGAGAGTGCAGATGACCGAGAGGCGGCGGTGGTGGAAGCAGATCGACCTCCAGCCCAGCGCCAGCCACCTCAATTTCCTCCTGATGATAAAGTGGCTCTGATGATAAGAGGTGATCCTGAGGCAGAAAACCTCCAGCTCAGGATTGAGCTGCAGGCCACCGCCTCACCTGCATCACGCCCAGCTCTCTACTGCATTGGAAGAAGGCCCAGTGACGGAGGTGGTCGGCTCAGGCCCCCGCCCTGGGCTGGGGCGGCGAAAGGCGGGAAATAAACTAGATGCTCTTGGCCCTTCTCAGATGCAGACTTCATCCTTGGCCTGGTTCTTCCCAGCTGCAGCCATTTCCCAGCCCCTCCCCAGCACGCATCGTCTCCACCCCTCTCAATCCCTCCCTTCGGCGGTCTGGCGAATCCAGATAAAGGACTCCGGCGGGCCGCGGCCAGTAACCCCACCCGCCCAGACGCGGCTGCCTGAGGGAGGGAGGGGGGGAGGGGAGGGGGGAGGGGAGGGGAGGGGGGAGGGGAGGGGAGGGGGGAGGGGAGGGGAGGGGGGAGGGGAGGGGAGGGGGGAGGGGAGGGGAGGGAGGGGGAGGGGAGGGAGGGGGAGGGGAGGGAGGGGGAGGGCGGCGCCCCTTCCCAGCGGAGCGGCTTCGGAAGCGCGCCGGCATCCGAAACTCGGATCCCGAAGATGCCCAGGTTCCACCCAAGAGCCCTTAACCAGGCTCCCGGCTCTGAATCTGACAGCTGGGAATCCGACATGGCCCCAGTCCCCAGCCGCGGCCGTCCGCGCACGCGCACACCGTCTTGCCCATGCGGCCAGGTCAGTTTCCCCGTCTGGGCTCCGGGCCCAGTTGCCGGAGCTTCTCGGCGTGGGGTCGGGCCAGGGCCCGGGAGCGGGCTGGCTAGAGAAGCCTGGGGACCCGCGGGCGCGCGCCACCCGAAGGCGGGTCTGGGGGGTCCTCTTGGAGCTGGGCTGAGGCCTCGCTGGAGCCCCTGGTGGCGGATCCAGGGAAAGACTGCGCTTTTACTCCTCTCGCGCTGTGATCCCCGCCCTGAACACCTGCCGGGGGCACCCCCGCACTGCCTGGGCACTTTTTGGCATTTTTGTGTAGTGAGGAGGCGGTGCGTGCGGTTTCAGGATAGACCATGGGGCCAAGTCGTACTGCAGCGGCACCTTCCGTAGTCTTTGTCTTTGTCGCGGCGAGGATGGATCATCTAGAAGAAGGGGATGGGGAATGCACGCCATTCTCAGTCCGAAACCTGGAAATAATTTTTTGCAACAATTTCCAGCCCTCCACTTCCAATCCGTCACTAAGACCTGCGCCCTCTACCAGCTAAATAAATGGTGAATCTGCCTTCTTTTCTCTATCTCTGTGGCCACCCCCTCTTACGTCACACATATCACAGTTTGTAATTCTGTATGTGAATTACATGATGGCACTCAGGGTGTAAGAAATGAGGCATTTCTTTATTCTGATAAATCAAATTAAATCAAGTTGGAGCCCCTCCTCTCACTGCCAGAGTGGGCAGGAACTCTAGTATTAGTCATTTTCCCGGAGCCTCACCCTGTCCCTAGGTCCAGGAGGCTTAGGCCATCCTGAGAAGACACATAGGTTGTCACTATGGCTGCCCCCCCCCGCCCCCCCGCCCCCCCGCACCACGTTTGGCTGCGGAGCTCCCAAAGCCTGCCCAGGTTGTGTGGTGTTAATGCCATTCCCCAGATACTCCTGTAGCCATCCACATCTGAGCCCATCCCTCAGAGGCCCCGTAATCCAGACCCCCCAGCTCCCTGCCCTTTCTACACACCCCCATTCCCAAGTCAGGCCACTCTACCCCCTCATCCATCAAAGCACCTACACTTTTACCCCCTCTCCATCTCAGCCCATCCAGTTTAACATCCTCTGTGAGCTTAGACCTGATTCTTGGGGGGGCAAGGGCTGCATCATCTTATATTCTCACCAGCAACATATGAACGTTCTAGTTTCTCCACATTCTTGTCAACACTTGTTCTTGTCCATCATTTTTATTATAGCAGTGATTTCTTTGCCTATTACAGAATCTTCCATTCTTGCCTACACACCCAATAGATATGTAATAACTATGTGTTGAGTGGATGAATAGGAAAACAGGAAACGGAAGGTTTGGGCAGGAGGATGAACTCAGTTTGGTACATGTTGAGTGGGAGATGCTTTGTATCTAGGAGACTTCTGGATATAGTAGCCTCAACCTGGGACAGGGTCTAGGATGAAGGTAGAGATGGGGACCTCATTAAAATGTGGGCCTCACTAGCCCTGGGAAGTTATGTGAGGCCATAAGAAAGGGTGCATTTACCCAAGGAGAGTGTGGAAAGTGAGAGAAGGATCCAAGACAGAGCTTTGGGAAACACCAACATTTAAGGGACAGGAGAGGAAGGAGGCCCTGAGTGGAGCCTGCCACAGCGCAGCAGAGAGGTCAGAAGAGAACTGGAAAAGATTGCCACCTTGGAGAAAGCATCAAGGAGGAACGGGTCAACAGGATCAGAGACATGAGTGCTTCCCTGTGAGATGGATTATTAAAAATGTCCATTGAACAAAATGGGTAAAATGTCAATACCTATTGAAGTTGTGTGATGGGTACGTGGAAGTTCATTACACTATTCTCTCAACTTTCATGCACATTTGAAATTTTCCATATTTCCAAAATAATTTTTTAAAGTATCCATTGCACTAACAATGAGGAGATCACTGGTGAACTTGGCATTTGCAGAGTCTCTGGAGTGGAGAGAACAGAAACCCAATTCCAGTAAATGGGGGACTTTAAAGGGGGAGAAATCATGTATATCATACCTGACACATGATTCACTAATATTCCAGGAAGCAATCACTGGGCATATATACCCCAAGTATTCCTGAGAAAAGAGAAGATTGTGTGTGACAGGCATTAATTTTTCATAGTTGCTGGTGCCTCCCACACAAGGACCATTCTCAACAGGCCCAGCAGCCAGCCAAGAGCTCTTCCTCAAAAGGAGGAAAATTGCTTGCCAAGGGGTGCTGGCTTTGCTCCTAACTCCTAGGTACTCCGTTGAGGTTCTTTTCTCGGCGTTTGCCACAGGCTCAGACATCGTCCCCATCTGCTGCAGATACCTGAATCACCTTTGGATCTGCTGGGTCATCAGGGCTATGAGCAAGCGCTGCCTGCCCTTCAGCCTGGACACCTGGAAGCCTTCTCTTGCTCGGGGCTCCACTCAAAGCTGGCAACCTTACTAGTTACTCCATAAATCAGAGCAGAACACCAAAATGTGACATACATTGCCACCAAAATACACAGAAACCCAACAAGTGTGCTTCTTTCTTACTACTACTAGGGGCAGAAAACAGCAAATTCCTTTCACTTTTCAGGATGTGACAATTTTATGTGTCAACTTGACTGGGCCATTGGGTGCCAAGATATTTGGTCAAACATTATTCCGGGTGTGTTTGTAAGGAATGAGATTAACATTGGATCTGTAGACTGAGTAAAGCAGATTGCCCTCCCCAGTGTGGGTGGGCCTCATCTAATTTGTTGAAATAGAACAGAAGGCTGAGTAAGGGAGAATTTGCTCTCTGCCTGGCTGTCTTCAAGCCAGGACATTGGTCTTCCCCTGCCTTCAGGCTGGAACTAAACACCATCCGCTCTCCTGCTTTTCAGGCCTTCAAACTTGGACTGGAACTATACCACTGGCTCTCCTGGGTCTCCAGCTCACAAACAAAAGATCACGGGACTTCTCAGCCTCCATAATCCTGTGAGTCAATTCCTTATAATACATCTCTTTGTATGTATCTCTATATACACGTATCTATAGCTGTATCTTCTATTGATTCTGTTTCTCTGGAGAACCCTGACTAATATATCTTTCCTGGCACGATCCAGACCACTGAACACCCAGAAACTTCACTCAGGGGGCAGGGCCCTATGTTCTTATGGGATTCATCTCCCATTCTCAGCACATTTGTATCTTATCAATGCATCTAAAGTACCTGCTACTTTCCACTCTCTGTATCCTAGGAACATGATGTAATCAGTGTAGAAGACAAGTATGATGTTGTGTGTTATGGGAGGATGATCAAAATCCCCACAGGTTACACTGTGACAGAGAATCAGAGACTTGGGGGAGTTTCAAGACAAGATGAGAAAGCTGTATTGCTGTCCCTGCCAAGAAAAAGAAAGCTGCTTCTGGTATTTTCCGTAGAGGAAGTTTAAAAAAAAATTCTTTTTCAGATAAATAGTTTCATATTAAGTAACAAAATATATGTATATTTGCTCCCATAAAAAGACCATACCTAGAATAGCAGCTGCTGGAATCATCTGAATAAGCTTATGATAATTTGTTGTCATTCTCCAAGACCTGTGCCTTCTGCACAGACCAAAGAAGTAAATTAAGTGGGATGTGATAGAAACCAGCCTACATCTCTCAAGTTTTGATGAGGGCACAAATTTCTGTGATTCTCCCAGATCTGTACCGTTTTATTGATTGGTAAGAAGAAAAAGTTCCAGAAGCTTCCACTTGGCCCTTTCTACCATAATGGCCCTTATTCCGCAGGTCTAGAGGCTCATGTGTGCTGTAAATTTCAATTATACACCCTGAAACTAAAAATACAATTGCAGGATGAGTCCAGGCACCATGCCTGGACTTGAGTCAAAACTCCAATTGTCACCTGACCCACCTGAGCCTCTACACAGTGGCTTTGTATGTCCTCAGGAATTAGCATTAGATAAACTCAAGGTCTGCTAATCCCTGAAAAGCCTGTGTATTTTCCTTTCACAGAGCACAGTTCTCTGGCAAATGGCCTAGGGCCCTTTGTGGAAGGTAGGCTGCTAAAAGGAAGATTTACAGTATATATCTGGGGTGCTATTGAAGGGGCCGCTCTGAAGGGTACTGACCTCTCTTCCATTCAGGGGGCTTTGGGTGAGAGACCAAAGTTCTCTTTCATAGTGGGTCAAATCAGGCTTCTGCTACCAGGCCTGGAGGGTTTTGTTTGTTGTTTTGCTTTGTTGTTTCTGTTATACATTAAGGAGGACTTAGAGGCTGCCTATCTATTTGGTCCCTTTGGTCCTATTTGGCCCTTAAACAATTAGTCTTTGTTAAAGACATCTGTGGGTTAGACCATTCTGAGTACCACTTGGCATCTGACGTCCCAGATGGCCAAGTGCTGCTGTCTGTGCTCTGCTCCCCTGGGATCCCATCATTTCCACTAAAATCATGGAGCCCATTTCTGTGGCAGTGTCTTTCACTAGTATCCCTAGCCTGCAGAGAACAAGTACTACATCATCTTTCAGAGATGCTCCCCTCACTAACATGTTTCTCCATGCCTTGGTGAAGGGAATTTCCTCCAGGCTCCATAAGAGAAAGTCGGGAGTTTGGAACTTGGCTTGGGAGTGTGTGAGTGGGTCACACAGGGTAAATCCACATCAACATTGCTCCCTGCCTTAGCACTGGATTCCTTCCTCTATGTTAAAGCAAGGAATTCTGGCATTTCAATATCAATTAAGCATAGGCCTCAGCTGAATCCAGGTTTCAGTCAACCAGCTAAGCAAACAATGCAAACCACTCCTAGCTGCTCAAACTGGCACACTGACTCTAGAATCTTAGGTAAATGTACCCATATTAATAAATCCAGCCCAGTGAAAATTGTGCTCCTCCCTCCATGTACTAGCACCCACAGAAAACATTCCCACATGTATTATCCAGACTTTTTGGTGATATAAATTAGCAAAATCTTGCAATTCTTTTGATGTGGCTGCTTCTTCCTCCCCCATCTGACTCTGGAACTAGTCTTCTGAGACAGGAAAGTGTCTAATTCCAGTTATGGGACTGGAGACAATGGGATTGGTGCGTAAAGAGGCTTGGCCTCCCCCTGTGGGGTAGATTGAAATCGTGCCCATGATATTTTGCTGCTCCTTCCATCCAGACGTGAAGTCTCTTTTTCACCCCTCGAATCCAGGCTGGCCTCGTGACTTGCTTTGACCAACAGGATATGATGGAAGCGACATGATATAAGCTGCAGAGCCCAGGCCTCAGAGGCTTAGCTCCTGCCTTTATCCTCTCAGAATCCTGAGGCCACCACTGTGTCAGGAAGAAGACGGGGATGCAGGTCAACGTAAGAGAGAGGCTCAGCACCCAGCCATCCCAGCTGAGCCCAGCATCCAGTGGATGCAGTCACCCGAGCGAACCCAGACAAGACGAGTTAGAAGGACTGCCCAGCCAACCCGCAGAACTGTGAAAAAGAATGAATTGTCATTTTAAGCCACTAAGTGTGGAGTGGCTTGTTTCTCTGCAATAAACAACTAAAACACTTTGCAGGGTAACTTCCAAGACAAGGTCACTTCAAGGTCTTCAGGCAAGGCAGCTTGTGCTGCACGGGGGTTTACTGGAGCTAGGGGTGCTCTAAATCATCCAAATCCTGCCATATGGCCTCTAATTCCCTCCCTGAGATCAGTGCCCTAAATTTCACCTGAGATCTAGCAGCACTGTGAATTCAGCTGACAAACTGACAATGTAATTTGTTGACTGCAGCATCAAGCTCCTGTCTTGACAAGTTATATAACATAGCTTAGCTCTCCCCTCCTGTTGGGCCTCCTCTCGCCTCCCCTCTTGAGTTTGTCATCTCTGGTTTACACCAAGACAGAAGAATGACATGAAAAAAAAAGGAAGTCTGAGAGCTGACCGCTTCTCAGTAGGTGTATTTGAAGTGTCAGAACACTTTCTAATTCTTGCTGGAACAGCCAGGTGGATCAGCTCGTGCCCGGACATGTGGACTCCGTGCTCCCCCCACAAATGAAACAGTGGTGGTAGGCGTGTAGGGGAGCTGAGCAGACATGTCCATGTCACAGAGAGAGAGGAAGAAAGGTGACAGCAAGAGGTATGGAAGGACCAAGTCCCCCCCAAGAGCACCTGGAGGGAAAATGCGGTGCGTGCTGCCCAGAGATGCTTCCCCAGAGCTCTGGGAGTACAGAGGCAGCTGCGCTTCTGACAGGGGCCCAGGAAGGGTCTCTGGAGAGTCGGTAACCTTTGAGATAGGCTTTGAAGGATGAGGAGGGCTCCACTGGCAGAGGTGGGGGGAGACCTGATACCAGCAGAAGAGGCCACATGAGCAAAAGGAGAGGGAGGAAGTCCGGGGGAGGGGATAAGTCACGCCGGGGCTGTGGGAGAAGGAGGGAAATTGGAGCAGTGGGAGTGGCAAAACCAACTGCTCTGCTCCTGCAGAAACGTTCACTGACCTCGGGGCCTCCCCGTCAGCCTCCTCCTCCCAGCCTCTCTCAGAGCAGTTCAGCCCAGCACCTGGCAGCCAGGCCTCCCTCTATCTCACCCCCACCCTCCCCCAGGCCCCTCGCTGTGTCCCAAGCTCCCGTGGCCCTTCCAGCGGCTGCACCTCTGTTCACGCTGGGCCTCTCTTCCAGAATGCCTCTTCCCCTCTTTCCTACCAACCTCTAGCACCTCTTCTTCCAGGAAGTCTTCCCTGACCACTTCAGCTCTGCCTGACCCCCAGGTTGTATGGCATGATGGAAAGAATCAGGCTTTAAAGTTGTGGAGATCTGGGTTCAAATCCCAGCTCTGCAGTATGATCTTGATTTATTTACCTTCTCTTATTAATAGTTAATATTTCTCGGCCACATATTATTTGCCAGGTACCATGGGTTACCTCATTTCATTCTCACCACAGCTCTATGAGGTACTTACTATTATCATTCCCATCTTACTAGTGAGGAAACTGAAGCTCAGGGAGGTTAAGTATATGGCCCAAGGCCACACAGCTAGGAGTGGCAGAACGGGTTTCCAGTCTGGTCTGCCAGGCTCCAATGCCTCTGCTGCGAAGCACCAAAGCACCCACTGGACCACTTCCTTTGAATGAGCATTTATTAGGCACTTCCTATGTGCCAGGCATTGTGCTGGGTTTAGGGATGTGGCCAGGGCGTGGGCAGACAAGGGCTACTCTCAAGGAGGTTTTAGCTGCGGGGACTGGAGTAAAGATTATATAGAATCCCATTGGTTACTGACCACCTCCTATAAACCGTGGAGCACGGAGCTCACGCGTATTGACCACCTCTCTCCTCCACAGCCAGCTGACCTGCGCTCCCATACGTGCCAGGCTCTGTCACTGACCTGCTAGGTAGCCTTGGGCTGGTCACGTTATTCTCTAAACCCCAGTTTTCTCATCTATAACTTGGGATGGTAATAGCTACCCCTGAGGGAAGCTCTAAGAATTAAGAGCTTCCCTCAGGGGTACCCGGCCAGTGCAGGGCACATAGTCGGTGCTCAGTAAAAGTTAATCCCCATCTCCCCACACTGGCACTCACATCCAGGACCCACACAGTGCAGCAGGGTCATCATCGCTCTGAGACTTTTAGCAAGCAGTGGTGGAAATAACAAGGAGGTCCCTTCAGTGGCCTCCAGGTGGCAAGAAAGCTCCACACAGAGCTGTGATGGGCCATCAAGGGCGCTGACATGGCTGGTCCAGCCCCAGCCCAACCTTGACCTATCCACCTCCACCACCTGCCCTTCACACCAGCAACCCCACCCCTCACTGTGAGGTGGGAGCACAGACCTCCCACCAGCCTCCTGCCTGTGCCCGGATGGAGGCAGGTGGCCTCAGGGCCCCCTTTGTGTCATCTGGGCAGCCCCACACTCAGCCCTGCCTTCCTTCACTGCCCATGCCCACCTGGTGGGGAAGCTGTTGCAGGCTGAGCTTTGGGTCCAGGAGTCCCAACTTCTAGTCCAGTCTCCCCATCTCTGAACTATACCTGTGTGAGTAGGAAGACTTCCCACCTAACTGGGCTATTGTGGGGATTAAGTGGGACAATGTATATAGACTGTGAGGTTATGCACCTTTCCTATTAAAATCTGGCCAGTTCCTCTCCTGCCCTTTCTGTGTGTCATGGAGGAAGAACAACTCTCCAGCTGGCTAGGAGCATTTCCCAGCTCAGCCCCACTGGCTGTGGAGCCTCAGGCAGGTCACTTAACCTCTCTCAGCCTCGGTTATCTCACCTGTAAAATGGGAATAATCCCTACCTAGCCAAGCTGTTAGGAGGCTGGGATAAAATTTATATATATCAAGTGACCGACATGGTGTTCGGCACATAGTAGAAGCAAAATACAAAGGAAGGACCAGCTGGTATTATTAAAATCATTATTCTGATCAAGAAATGCCTACTTACCCTTCAAGGCAGCCCACATGTCACTTCCTCCTGGGAGTCTTCCTTGATCTCCCCATGACAGTCATGGCACCCACCCATGGCACCCTTCTGGATTCCCGAAGCCCTGGTGACCTTCTAACACAGCTCTTTCACTTAATAAAATATGTTTTGAGTGCCTTATGTGTGTATGACACTGAATTTGAGTGCAGGACATACAGTGATGAACAAGACATGGGGACTTCCCTGGTGGTGCAGTGGTTAAGAATCTGCCTGCCAATTCAGGGGACATGGGTGACCTACAACTACTGAGCCCACATGCCACAACTACTGAAGCCTGCGCACCTAGAGCCCATGCTCCGCAACGAGAAGCCACCGCAATGAGAAGCCCACGCACCGCAACGAAGAGTAGCCCCCGCTCGTCGCAACTAGAGAAAGCCCACACGCAGCCAAAAATAAATAAAAATTTTTTTAAAAGTCATCGTCCCTATTCTCTTGGAGCTTCCATTCTAGTAGTGGGGACAGACCAAATGTGTCAATAGGTGGATAACTTAGGAGCACTGAGTCAGTAAAACGAGAAAACATAGTAAAGAAACTGATGTTGTGGAGGAGCTGCTTATACTGGGTGGTTAGGGAAGGTCTTGTGGAGTAGATGACATTTAGGCTGAGTTCTGGATGACAAAAAAGCAGCCTTGCAAAGATCTAGAAGAACCACTTGCCAGAAAGAACAGCTAGTGCAAAGGCCCTGAGGCAGGAGAGTAAGTGTGGCATGTCCGGGAACAGAATGATCCAGGGGACTGGAACACAGTGAGTACCGAGCATACTTGTCACTGTCCCTATGTCTCCACTTCTAGATGAAGCCTCTTGAGGGCAGAGATCTAATTTATTGGGTTCACAGCACAGAACAGACCTGGAGTTCTGAACAGCTGTGTTGCATTATGGTAATAATGGGAGTGAATCAGCTGGCCCTTCTGCAGCCCCATTCACATCTTGGAGGACTCCAACTAGGTTGCCCAGCCAGGCAGGGACTCCCTCCTTGGACCAACAACCCCCAGGGCAGAGTTATTGGCAAACGGAAGCTGGAGAGGTGCCCAGAGAGAGGTAGTGACCTGCCCAAAGTCACACAGCCAGCAAACAGCAGAGATGGGTCATGAATCCAGTTTCCTCTGTTCCTCTGCCTCCCTGGCCACTGGTCTTCTGTCCCGTGCATCCCACTTGCCCTCTCCCTCCCTGAGCTGTGATGTCAGGAGCCCCAAGGACCATGAAAGGTAACCAATGTGAGGACTGTATCAGGTCCCTCGTCTCCTGCTGCAAACCCAAACACAGAGCAAGGTTCCCACAAGCTCCTTCTTCACAAAGTCCTGCCCAGCTGGGCAGCCTGAGCTTGTGCCCTCTGGCCCTGGATGTGGATGAGGTCAGCTTTAAGTGAAAGCCTAGGGGGCTGAAGACTGGGACCCTAGGGCCCTGCACAGCAGGACAGCAAAGCTCTGGGCTCCAGGTCCAGCGCTGTCATTCCGGCCCTGCAGCCACAATCTCTCCAGGGCAGCCAGAGCCAAAACAATTTCCAATTCAGCACATAGTGGGCCTGCCACACGGTATTATCTGCAGTTATCTGCCAGGATTTCAGGGCCTGACAAGGGCTATTAGTAGCAAACGTGGCTTAACAGAAGGAGCCCTTATCCCCGGGGAAGAATGAGATGGGAATCTCTGATCCAATCCCCTTCCATGCTCTGGCAAAATTTCACTGGAAAATTTTATTGAAAAAAACAATTGTACAAATAAGTTCTTTGTTTGACAGCAACAAAGGCTCATTTCCCCCCTTTCCTCCCCATCTTTGAAAATCTGTAAAAGGAAAAAATAAATGTTCATCCCCATGATGCCTGACTGGAGTCTGCCCAAGAGCTCCCCCTGCCCCCCCATAAGCTATACCCGACCCCCTCACTGGGGTCAGACCCATGGAGTGGGGGCGGGGGGTACGTGTCCCAGGGGCTGCAGCACCTAGTTTTATAGTTGAGGGAAGTTAGAAGATTGGGAGGGAGCTGGGGAGGGGCTGAGGTGGTGGTAGTATCAGGAAGAGGGCCCCCATTCCATGAGGGCTTGGCTGAACCCCCAGCTCGATTCCGTCTCACAGATGAGAAAGCACACGGCTATAAATATGAACACTGACGGAGGCAGGCTGGATCCCAGGGCTCCACGACTACTGCCCAGCTCCCACAGGATGTGGGGTCTCTGGGCTCAGCATCCTGACATCTGGGGGCCCGTGTCCAGGCAGACTGAATCCTGGCTCGGAAGGTCTGCTCAGACACAGCCAGTCACCCTGTTTTCCCACCCCCCACCCCGTGGACTATCCAAGGTCAGTACCTCAGCTCCCCACCCCCATAGCACCCATGTGTCTCAGGAGCCTCCCGCTGCCCCCTGCCATCCCACACCCACCCTGGGGCCCTATAACTCGTCTCGCATCTTGTCGCCCTTGGGCCGGACCAGGCGCCCAATGAACAGCAGGGAGCCGCTCTGGGTGTCTCGAACCAGGAAGATGAAGGGGTGGTCGGCGTAGAAGAGCTTGGGGCTGCGCAGCTCCTCACGCCCATAGATGTCCTGGTCGAAGGGGTTGCCGTCTGTGTCCCACTCGAAGGCGGTGGCGTGGAACACACTGGCCAGGTACAGGTCCTTCTTGCCGGACATGCGAGACAGGTCTGCCTTGTTCTTGTCGATGGCCTCAGTCAGACCCAGCCCAGCCAGGTGTTTCTGCAGGACCAGATAAGTGCCGGTGAGGCCACGGTGGGTAAGGCTCCTAGACCCTCACCCTCCACCCACACCGCCTGCTGTCTCCTCCCGTCTCTTCCTCAGAGCAGAGATTACCACTCCCTGCCACCTTCTGTGTGCCAGACATGGTGTGGGCACTGCCAAGCACTGCTTTCCTAATTCTCATGAAAACCCTGCAAGAGCTTCCAATCACCACTTCACAGATGAGGAAACTAAGGCTCAGGGGGAAAAGGCAGAATTTATGCCTGGCCCTGCCGAGCCACCTTGACCTGTGCTTCTCAAACTGTGGGTGGTGGACCGCCAGCATCAGCATGCCCCAGGGGCTTACAGGAAGCGCACGTTCCCTGACTCCAGCCCAGAGCCACTGAATCACAATCTCTGGGGGGGGGCTGGGAACCTTTCTGAACCAACTCTCCAGGTAATTCTTGACACGCTCAAGTTTGAGAAAGACTGTCCTAAGGACAGCTATGACCACATCACTCTGGGGTTTAAAACCTTTCCAGAGTGATATGATGTCTGGGATTTGCTTCAAAATAATCTGATGGGGGGGCTTCCCTGGTGGCGCAGTGGTTGAGAATCCACCTGCCAGTGCAGGGGACACGGGTTCGAGCCCTGGTCTGGGAAGATCCCACATGCCGCAGAGCAACTGGGCCCGTGAGCCACAACTACTGAGCCTGCGCATCCGGAGCCTGTGCTCCGCAACAAGAGAGGCCGCGATAGTGAGAGGCCCGCGCACCGCGATGAAGAGTGGTCCCCGCTCGCCGCAACTAGAGAAAGCCCTCGCACAGAAACGAAGACCCAACACAGCCAAAAATAAATTAATTAATTAATTAATTAAAAAAATAATAATAATCTGATGGGGGAGGAATGGGTGTGTATAAATGAATCCTTATTGGTCATGAGTTGACGATGGTTGATGTTGGGTGATGGATACATGAGGGTTCCTGATACTAATCTCTCTATTTTTAATATATTTTTATACATTTCCATAGTAAGAAGTTAAAACGCACACACACACACACACACACACACACACGCCCTCTTCCAAGGCTCTGCACAACCCCTGGAAGCCAAGGACAAGCTCTTTCCTGTGAACTGTGCTTGCATTGCAGCCTTAACCCTCAGCATGTCCCACTCTGCTCTCCACTCAACAGCCTCCCTGAAACTGCATCCTCGATGGCATCTCAGTGGCTACCCTGTCTTTGTAGGGCCCTTAAGACTCCATGTCTTCTGGGAAGGCTTTCCTATCCCACAAGACTGGAGCCGCGCCTCTCTGGGCCTCAGCACCCCTGGCCTCCCTCTGTCTATCAGTGTGTGGTCCTGTCTGTCTCTCCCACCTGGCTCAGAGCTCCCTCAAGGCAGGGCCCATATTCAGGGCTCTCCCTGGCTCTCAGTGCAGAAGAGGTGGCAGTAAAGGACTGTCGGCTGAGTGAACAGCAGCTTTCAGGGCCCAGGCTTCTGCGGGACAGTGCACTTCCCCAGCATGGCCAAACGGGCATGAGACCTAGGGATCTGAGAGTCGGGGTGTCCTGAGACAGGCATTCTAGGCCCAGCTATTCCAGTCCCCATGACTTTGCATCACCCTCTTGGAATTTCCCAACTCAATCTATTGCAGGGTAGCGGGTAGTGTGTCCACCCAGGGTGCCAGAAAAACACAGGAGAAAGAAGGGAAGTCAGATGACAGCAACTGCAGGAGAAGGGGCTGGGGTAGAGTCGGGACAAGCACAAGAAGGAGACGGGTGGCTCCTCTCTGGAAACCCTCAGTGCTGTCTACAGTACAGACCACACAAGCTCCACTAGTCTCTGGTTTGAAGCCTAAGCCCCATCTCGTCTCAAGCTTTCTCTCTCCACGCTCTCTCAGCAGCAAGTCTGAAACAATTCTGTAGGTGAGAGACCTGCCAAGGAATCATTTCTGGAATCCAAGGGAGGAATGAGATGAAAGTTTTCCCTTTTGAGTAGAGGAAAAAATCTTTCTCTCCTGATTGACAAAAAGGCCATCCTGAGTTTTCACCTTGAGAACTAACTGCAGCTCCACTGCCCACTAGCTAGGGTGACCTTAGCAAGACACTGCTTCTCTCCGAGCTGCTGCCCACCACCCAGAGTGGTCATGAGGGAGAAATAATGTTGAGCGGGTTTGGTTAAGTTTCCAGCCAAGTGACTCAGAGCTGAAAGCCATTATTAGTCTTATTACTGCATGGGGGACAATCCTCCAGCTTGAACAATCTATACACGCATACCCCAGAGATATCGCAGGTTCGGTTCTAGACCACCACAATAAAGTGAATATTGCAATAAAGTGAGTCACATGAATTTTTTGGTTTCCCGGTGCATATAAAAGTTATGTTTATACTATACTGTAGTCTATTAACTCTGCAATAGTATTATGTCTTAAAAAATCAATGTACATACCTTAATTAAAAATACTTTATTGCTAAAAAATGCTAACCATCATCTGAGCCTTCAGGGAGTCAATCTTTTTGCTGGCGGAGGGTTTGAAATACTGCGAGAATTACTGAAACGTGACACAGAGACACGAAGCGAGCAAATGCTGTTGGAAAAGTGGAGCCAATAGACTTGTTTGACGCAGGATTGCCATAAGTCTTCAGTTTGTAAAAAAACGCAGTAAAGCGAAGCACAATAAAACGAGGCATGCCTGCACTTTGGGGCACTTCAGACTCTGAGAGGCAGCACAGCCTAAGATTAAGGGCATGGCTTGGTGCTAGATGTCTGAGTTATTGACAATGTGAATTTGGATATGTTATTTAACTTTTCTGAGCCTCACTTTCCTCATCTGTAAGATAAGGTTGATAGTCCTACCTAATAAAGTTGTTTTGAGAATTAAGAGTTTAATACATACAAAGTGCTTAGGAAGAGTGCCTAGCATACAGCACGTGCTCAATTATATTGGGTTGGCCAAAAAGTTCGTTTGGGTTTTTCGTACGATGTTACAGAAAAACCTGAACGAACTTTTTGGCCAACCCAATATTTAGCTATTGATGTTATCACCATCTTCCCAAGGGCAGGGACCATGCCTCCTTCCCCAGCACAGCCCAGTACTGCCTGGACACCCAGAGGGGTTCAGGACAGACCTGCTGAGCTGGTGAATGGGTGCCCCATGCGCCATGCCCCCCTCCAAGCCCTGCAGGCCCTTGAGTTGGGCCATCCCTCACCTGCAGGTCGTGGGTCACCTCCACCACACCCTTGGGCAGGGAGATGGCAACAGCCTTCTTCTGCATCTTCCCCATCCAAATCTTCAGCTGCTCTTTGGTCAGCAGCTTCTCAAGGCGCTCAAGGGGCTCCACGTGGTGGGGCATGATGATGATGAGGCTGGAGAGCTTGTGCGCCAGGGGCATCTCCACAATTTGCAGCTTCTCCTTCTCGTCATCATAGTAGTTGTAGAGACCTGGGAGAAGAGCAGAAACAGCGCTGGGCACACTGTGGGGCGGGGGCGGGCCAGG
This sequence comes from Eubalaena glacialis, assembly GCF_028564815.1. Classification (NCBI taxonomy): domain Eukaryota; kingdom Metazoa; phylum Chordata; class Mammalia; order Artiodactyla; family Balaenidae; genus Eubalaena; species Eubalaena glacialis. The sequence goes on from NC_083725.1 coordinate 67,630,454, forward strand.
CCCCAAGCACCCTCAAGCCCCCACTTTGCCCCCCAACCCTGCCCTGCAAGGCACCTACCTGTCCGGTGCATCATGGTGACACCCACGGTATAGGAACGGGTCACCATGAAGCCTCGGTTGTCTACCATCTTGTGGTGGAATCTCTCATCCCAGTGCGCTGTAGTGGGAAGTAGAACACAAGGTCAGAAATAGATGTCCCCATCTTGTCAAGACACTCCCCTCAACTGCATACCCTGGATTTTTCCCTGCTCAAGGCCTTTGTTCAAGTCTTCAGGGCTCAACTGCAGCCCACCTCCCCCCGAGCATCCAGCCCACAGAGTACATGTTCCCTGCTTTGGGGTTGTGGGTCTTGGCCCCAGGACATGCTGCCTGAAGATATGGCTCTCTATATTTAGGGCCTACCTGTTTCCACATGACAGGGGGTGCCTTCAGAAGGAGGACCCTTGCTCAGCTACCACCAAGTTCACCTCCGCCCTGACAACTGTCAGGCATTTGCGCAACATGCACTGAGCTAGACTTCCCACCCCACCTGCTAACTGAGGTCTGTGCCCTGGGCAGGGGATGCCCCAAGACCACCCTTAATTCTTGTCTGCCAGCCCTGTCTCTGTGCCCCCAAAAATGACCCAAAAAACCATGAATATGTGACAGAGGCATGAGACCTGCCCTATGTCACATACAGACCTGTATTCACATTCAGTCTCAGTCACCAACTGGCTGCAAGACCTTTCACCCCTATCTTGGTCTCTTCATTTGTAAAAGAGGGGTCACCTCATCCTCACAGCATGCCGTGAGAGGAACAGTGCTATCCATACAGGTACTCAAAAATACACATTAAGCCCAAATCGAATCTTCAATTCAAGATGCACCTGGACCTGAGTCCGGGCTCTCTCCTCCTAGCTGAGCCTCAGTTTCCTCACCTGTGAAATGGAGGTAACACCACCTGCCCCCAAAGTTGCTTTGAGGGTTAGTAATGATCACAGATGTGGAGCCTTTCTCCAGCTCATTACTGAGATAGAATTGATTACTAAATTTGATTCCAAGACAAGCAACAACACTCTGATGTGATGAAACATGGTAGGAGCACATCTTATGGAGTCCTTCGGTGGGGCTTGCATCTCTGTCCCATTCCTTTAGACACAACACTACACCTCTCTGAATCTAGTTTCTCGTATGTAACAAGAGCTCAATAACCGTGCCTCCCTCTGGGTCCACGGGTTGTTAATGAGGACTGAAGGAGCCCCAGCCGTGGTGCTCAGCACCGGGAACACTGATCTGATTTGCCAGGGGCGGGGCTCCGGGGAGAGGAGGCCCCGCCCCACCGCGCCCTGCCCCGCCCCTCCAGACTCACGCTTGAAGAACATAGCATTGACCAGCAGCGCGCCATCTGTGCGCTCCACGTCCTTGGTGACCTCGGGCAGCTTGCCGTCGGTGGTCTGCGCCGCCCACTCGTTGATGGACTGCAGGGCGCTGCGCTTGTCGCGGAAGTTGATCTTGGAGTGCTCGCAGTTGTAGTGCTGCTTGCTGCTACGCACGAAGTCGTCTGCGAAGCTCACCGAGCTGGGCCCATACAGGCGGCTGCCCAGCTTCCAGGTCACGTTGCGCGCCGTGCTGTTGCTGAGCGAGCGCAGCAGCTCGCCTAGGCCCGCGTGCACCTCCTCGTCGCGCAGCTGCTCGGCGCTCAGCACCGCCTTGGCCTGCGACGCCGTGGCCGCCTTGCCGCCCAGCGACACTAGCCCCAGGGACGAGGCCACCACCACGGGCGACAGCAGGATGTTCTCCACCGCCTGGTCCTTGGCCATGGCCTGGTACAGGCTGAAGGCCAGGCCGGCGCTGCGCTCAGCCAACGTGGCTGCCTTGGGGCTCAGCTTCTCTGCGGGGCCGGGAGCTGCTGCGGCCGCGGGTTTCTTCACCTCGGCGGCCAGGGCTCTGGCCAGTAGGCAGAAGGTGCTGATGAGCATGAGGGCACGCATGGCTGGGAGTTGGGTTGTGAGCACCACGGAGGACCTGTGAGGGTGGCAGAGAGAGGGCGGCCCTGAAGCCCTAGTCGTTCCTCTCCAACAACCATCCCTAGCCTTCTGGCTGTCACCAAGTCCCTTGGAGATGGGAGCAAGAGGACCCAGAGCTCTAGGGAGCCCGGACCTAACTCCGGGTTGCCCAGATTGGGGGTCTCCATCTGCCCACTCTCTCAGAGGCCTTCTTTGACTCCCTAGCCAAAGCAGGCAAGTCCCCACCTCAGCCCTATTGATTTCTTGCACTGAACTCAACATTTAGACTTATGTTTGTTATGTACTGTTTCCATCCCTAATTAGTCTGACCTCCAGGAGGGTTGGAAACCTAGCCAGTCTGGTTTCCCTCTATATCCCCAGTGCCTGGCACACTGCAGGCCTCAGCTGTTCCTGAATGAACAGAAACCAGGGCCACTTGCCCAAACCTGGGGTCTTCAGTTATTAGCTCTGATCTCATACAACCCTGGGGCCCTTTTCCAGTGGGGGAAAAAAAAGTGGTAGATGGGCTCAGGGTCTGCATGAAACTCAGGGGCCTGGACAAAGGATGTCATGTGGGGCGGAGGTGTAGGCCTGCTCCTCCCCGAATGCCTTTCCTTCTGCCCTGGGATGTTAATGAGTCACCATTGGTTCACTCATTAAGTGAGAGAGTCCAGATGCCCTACTCTGCTGCCCGAAGGGTGACCTTGAGTTCGCATGTGTGCATGTGTGTGTGCCCACCCCTCTCTGAGCCTCAGGTCCATTTTCCAAGTTGTACGGGTCTAGGTCTCCATGCCCAGGCTTCTGTCTCGGCAGGGACTTGCCTGCCTGTCTGCCCACAGCCCCTGGAGCGGATGTGTGAAATCCCCAGGACAAAAGCGGGGGGGGGGGGGGGGGGGGGAGGCAGGGGAGGTTTCCTGAGAGGAAGGATACTAAGGGAGAGGGTAAGTCACAGCTCAAAGGAACAATGACACCGACACCCCTTCACCAGAGGCTGGTGGCCAGATGTGTGTTCATTCTCCCAGGAAGCAGGGCCACCTCAGATTCCATTCTGCCCTCCCATCTGACAGTCATCACCACACATGCCCATCTACTCTGTGGCTTCAAGATTGCCCTCAGGTCCCCTCCTCAAACCACAGCAGTAGCAGTGGCCCCTAGGACAAGCCCCTCTCCCCTCTCTGGGTCCTCCCATCAGGACAGTCTCTCCACATGGACTTATTTCCACACTCCTCCACTTTGAGGTCATTTCCGCGTCTCCAGGCAGCACAACAGAAGAGGAGATGACATGGCAAAGGGAAGGTTTGGAAGGAACCGTGGTGATCCCACGGCTCTGGCAGATCCCATCTCGTGGTCCTCAAGAAGATGGAAAACTCAGAATCCTGGTGGACGACCCTCAGGCCTTGAGCCTGCCTGGGGAGCACTGGCTTTCTGCGAAGACTCTACTGCTGCAGCCATCCTGTGAACCAAGCCAAGTCCCCCCTCCCTGGGCTGCCACCTCCTTGGAGGTGCAGTGCAGAGGAGAAGCAAAGGGTACATGAGGAGAGGTGGTGGGAGGAGGGAAGGCCACTGAGCCCCACAGCTGCCTGGGGGAAGGTATCAAAGAGATCTGTAGCCTAGAGTATGGATTGCAGAGGTAAGACAGAGTTTCACCCTAAAGAACAGATTGGGAAGGGAATATCTCAGGGCCCAGGCCACCTTCCTCCCAGCCGTAGCTACTTCCCCACCAGGCCTGGAGCCTCAAAGGCAGAGCAGCCATATAATTATTGTACAAACAAGGACACTTAAGAGAGTAAATTGGGACACTACTAGTTATTAGGCCAGGACAACAGGCATATGGTCATCCTATTCAAAGGCTGCCTTTAGTCCAGACAGCTGATGCCAGAGCTTGGACCTCTGCAGAGGCCACCAGCATCCCCTTGAGAGGCAGTCTCGGAGTCTAGTTCACAGCCTTGCCACGTGGCAGGCACTATCTTGACAGCCCCACCCCCAGCCAACCAGAACCTTAAAGGGCTGGGAGGGGCTTTTTAAGAAAGCTCCAAATGACTAGTTTGGGATTCCTCAGGCAGCCACACAGCTGCGCTCCTGTTCCTGCTCCTGCTCCGGGTGACGTGGCAGGCTGGAAATTGAATTATCTCCACCCGCCTGCAGAGGGGGGCTTCCAACCCGGGAAGCAGGAGGCCGGGGTTCAGGTCCCAGGGGGTGCCATGGAGCCTCCCTAGCCCTAGCTTCGAGCCCGCAACGGCACTCTCTGCAGGGAGATGTGCAGCTATGGAGAAGGACCGCCCTGTTAACCTAGCAGCAGGAACGGAGGAAGGCAAGTCACTGCAAGCAAGCCAGCCTCCCACAGCCCAGCCCCTGTTGCCACAGAGAAATCCTAGCCCTTAGGCCAAGGTTAGAAGATTTATACTCCCACAAAGAAAAATACACGATCCCAGAACCAAGGGCTGTGCCCACAGCTAGCCAGGCCAAGTTGAGACTGGGTTCCAGATTTTTGTAAGTAGAGGGAAGGGAAGCAGATGCTAGGGGGGGACCACCAGAAGGGCTCTCAAACACTTGAGGAGGGCTAAAGTACCTTGAAACTGCCTCAGGGGGAGGTCAATGCCTGCCTTTTTCATTCTGAAAGAAAACAGAAGAGTGAGGAGGATGGGATAGGGTAGAGCTGGCGTGGTGGTGAGGAGGGGGCCTGGTAGGCCCAGCCCCCGTACGGAACCCTGTCTACACTGCCCCTGGCAGAAGGAAGACGTAACCAGTCCCAGACCTACAAGGACCTTGGAGGTCATTCACTTCACCAAACAGCGGGAGAAACTGAGGCCAGAGAGGGGGCAGGGAGCCACCTCCAGTCCACCAAGGATCAGTGGGGGTCAGGCTTCCTAGCACAGGGCTCCTTCCTCCCAGAAGCACCCACAGAGCCCCTCCGGAGGGCTGGATGTGGTGTCCTGTTACACAGCCCGTGAAAAAACATTTCTGCTGGGAATCCCGGTGACCAGAGACAAAAGGAGGGGAGCCGGAGGCCTCAGGAAGGGGGGATGGGCAGATGAACTGCCTGAGGACAGAAGGGTGTGGTCCCAGCCAGAGACTTCCAGGGAACCAAAGCCCCCTGATTTTCCTCCGGCCTCCATCCGGCCTCCATCCGGGCCCTGCAGACCAGAGGGACCAGCCGGAAGCCTGGGAAGAGGAGGGGCCAGGCCTTCTGGCCATGCTGGAAGCGGTTTCATTCTTCTTCCACCACTCCAGCCGCCTCAGGAATGTCCCTAAGCTGGGGGCAGGGAACCCCGGCCTCTTAAGTAGCCTTAACCCTGCAGTTACTCCAGGAACCAGGTGGCGGTGGACAGAATTACAGCGGGTGACTCAAAGCCTTCTAGGGAGCTCCCCGTTCTCCCTTCTGTGGGGAGATGCAGACCTGGTCACCTCCTCACCGCTTTTTGGAGGGAGATGGGGGAGACTGGTGCTGGCTGCCATAACCTACACGTGCAGGCTGCTGATCAGAAATGGAGCCGCGGTCCTCCCAAACCATGGGGACCCCAAGAGCCAAGTAAAAGTCGAGACTATTTCACCTCCTTTTCCTACCACCCTACCTCAGGAGGCTCAGATGCCCCCCAGCAAGCCTGTGAGGAGGTTGGTCCACTGGCCCTTGGGCCTCAACCCCACAACTGGAGGCACCCCGACATGCAAAGCCAGCCTGGCCTCCCTGTCCCTGCTGGAAGGCGTTCCAGACCCCATCTCCTCCCTCCTTGATCCTGCAGAGGGACGAGCCTCAGCATACCGACTCCCAGCCCCACTGTTTCCTCTCTGCCACCAGCACCCCTGCCCCACACTTCTGCGGAACCCTGCACTTTTTCCGGGCCCTCTGAGTGCCCCGACTCCCCATCCCGGCTCTGATCTCTGCTCCGGCCCTCGGGCTCGCTCCGCCATCACCACCCAGCCCCGGGTTCTCCATGCCGAACCCTCCAGCTGTCCCCAAAGTGCCAGGGACTCCAGTTTGCGGGCTCTGGGGTGGCCCCTAAACCCTCCCGCGGTCCGCTCTCCCCTCTCGTTTTCTTGAGCACCCCCAAAGCTCCCGCCGCTCCCGCCGGCCGCCCCCGCCCCTGCCCCTCACCTGGCCGGGATGGGCTGGCGCGGGGACCGCAGTCACAGTGCCGCACTAGAGCCGCGAACGGATTCCACTCTCCGCCGCGCCCCCGCTCTCCAGATCTATATATGGCGTTCCCCCACCCCACCTCCCGCCCGTCCCGAGAAACTTCTGGAAAGTTAGAAAAGCTTCCGGAGGGCGCCCCGGCTCCGTCAAAAAAAGCCAAAGACCTCCCCCAAACCGACCCGGCTCCCGCCCCTCCCTCTGCGGGCAGTCACCCGGCCCCTGGGTCCTACTGCCCCCCTCATCGGGCGGGGTCGCGGCACCCGGGGAGCCCCTGCCTTGAGGCTGGGTGCCCGGGGTTCGCACGACTGCAGAGCGAGCGGGCATCCTTCGATTCAGCTGAGACTCTGCACCCTAGCGGAGCTCGGAACGCTTAGCTGGAGGGGACGTGGGTCTCCAGGGTCCAACTCCCCGGAGAGGAGCCCCCTAACACCCCAAGGCTCTTTGCACAAGCCAGCTTACCCCTGATTGCACATTCCTTCCAGCACCCCTTTCCCTGCGCCTCCAAGTGGATCCAGTCCCCCATTTTTGAGCTGAAACTTAATTGGGTTCCCCTACACGCCCCCTCCTCAGTCAGGGCCCCTCTCCTTCCTCTCAGGGGAGGTGGGCAGAGGTTGGGAGGCAGCACCCTTCTCCATGTGCAGTTTATCCTGAGCACCGTGGAGCTCAACCTCAGTGGCCACCCCGACAGGAAGGGTGGTCGGGCCAGTCCCAGTACCTGACCCTCACCCAGGAAAGTATTGGAGACAACTGGGAAACACCACGTGGTCTGCCTGGGCCTGGAGGGGTGCACAGGAAGAAAACCCTGGCTGTCCACTAAGTAATATGCTGTGTGACCCTAAAGAAGTTACTTTCCTTTCTGGGCCTCAATTCCTTTGTGAAATGTCATTCCTTGCTTCCTTTCCTTGTCTGTCTCTGTCTGTCTCTGTCTCTCTGTCCTTGGTCGTCCCTGCCCCCTCCCTGTCTGGGTCCTCTCCCACAGGTCTCACTATCAACTCCTCTTGCCCCACCCTTCCCCAGTTGATAGCCTCTTGAGCTCTGAGCTAAGCTGGGGTATTCATTTCCGTTCCAGGTGCAGAAGACACAGCCAAGAACAGGACAAAGTCCCTGCCCTTAGGATGAACATTCTGAGGGGGGTATGCACATCTTAGTAGGGAACTTGAGAAGGTAGAAGATTATTTAGGACATCCCCCTCCCTCCCCCAAATCTTTAATAGGTAAATCATAGATAACCCATGGGCCCCAGTATGGAGAAGAAGGGACAGACACTTCACTCACTCATTCATTCATTCAATCAACAAACTGTGCTGAACATCTTCTTGCTTCCAGGTGCATCTCTGGATCTTGGGGAGCAAATGAAGCCCAGCACTCAAAAGATGAATCATCCAGGTCCCTGGCAGCAGAGGTGAGGGGAGGGCACTTTCTGGCCACCCCAGCCTGGTGGCAGTGACTAACTTCTCAGTCTGGCTTAGGCTGCTGATGTTCAAAGTCTGATTACAAGGATTGTGGGAAATCTTAGATCCCAAGAGCTTCAGACTCTTCGAATCAGGGTCAAAGAATCAGAGACCACTTGAACCTTAAGGTAGTCATCACAGAATATGATATCCCCATGAAATCTTTGAATTCATCCAAGGAATCTTAGAATGTTAACTCTCAGAGTCAAAGAATCTTAGAATAAAAGTATTGAGGACTCTGGGCTGCAAGGCATCTCAGAGGTCATGGAATCCTGTCTGTAGCCCCTGGCGGAAGTCCTCTCTGCAGTACCCCAAAAAGGCAAGCACCCAGGTTCTTCCAAGAACAGGGAGCTCACCTCCCTTGGAGGCAGCCCAGTATCCTTTTCTTAGGACAGGTCTGATCGTTGACAAAATCTCTTAGCCTCAGGGTGGTGTCCATCTCTTTGGTGCAGCTGTCCAGGTTTTCATGTACTTCCCTCTGCCTCATCTGTGTATTGCTTTTAAGAATAAGTCCTTGCTATTCAAGGAAACTGAGAAAATCGCCTGGGTCCCAGGCCCAACTCCACCCTCTACCCCACCCCCAGCTTGGCCCTCAGGTGGTAATTGGCCAGTCAGCTAAGGGTCCATCAAAGCTGGTGTAATGAAGGAGAGGTTTGCCTTGATTTCCAGCAGGTCCAGATGTCAAAATCCTGCAGAGATTTCCTTTCCTCCACACCCTTTCATCTTTTAGCTCTCTGAAGCCTCACCAGAAGTTTAGGGGAAAGCTGAGTGCTACGACTCTCAGTGACGGCCCTGAGGGGGAAGGGTAAACTGAGGCTCACGCTGTTAGATAAACCCAGAATCCTAGGTCAGAGTAGAAAGGACCAATGCCCACCATATACCGATAGGGAAGCTGAGGCCTAGGGAGGGGGGTGGATCTGGAGACCCTCTACCAGCCTCACTAGACCGATACTGTAGCTCAGACTGGGTCAGAAGCCTCCTCTATGGCATTGTGCTGTGTTATCTCTGTGTCATCACCCTGTATGGTCACTGAATGTCATTGGAGATTTTGGATGGGCAGAGATTTCTTCTCACTCTGAGTCCCCAGTACCCAGCACACGGCATGCCCAGAAAAGGCACATGGTGAGCGTGGCCAGTGAGTGAGTGATGGGAAATGTCTGCCTGAGTCTACTGGACTCCAAGCACAGCCTCCCTGCAACCTCCCTGAAGAAAGAAAGGCAACGGCTCCTTTAAATTTCCAAGATCAGCAAAAAAAAAGTTTCGAGAGCCTTTGCCACATTATTCTTAGCTCTGAGCCCAGCCCAGGCCCTGCTGACTGCAGCCCTTCCCCCACACTCCCAGGCTGCACTTTCTGGAAAAAGCACTCTTTTTGGAGGGAGGAAAGAGTCTGAAATGCAGAGAAACTCTCCAGCATTTCAGGTCTGGGTTCGTCCAGTGCCTCTGCTCCCAGCAGGAGCGGTTCCTGCCCACCCCCACCCCCGACAGGGGCTCAGCTGGGAATCCCAGGTCCCAAGAGGTGTGGGCAGCAGGAAATAGAAAACCGTGGAATCCAACTGCATCACACCATACAGAGAGGAAAACTGAGGCCCAGAGAGGGGCAGGAACTTACCCAAGGTCACACAGCAAGTCAGAGGTGGAGCTGGGCCAGAGCCCATGCCCTGGGCCCCAGCCCTCTTTCTCCCACACCATCTTCTAACTGGGCCTTCCAGGTAGGCAGGCCCAGTTCTGCCAGATATTGCAGAAACAGCTCTCTAGCCCCAGTGGCTAGATTCAGGCAGTCCTCACCCTACAGAATCCTAGGACAAAAACTAACGTGTTAAGTGCCCAGCACGTTCATATTATTATATTTAATACTCTCAGGTTAAGTAAGAATGTCTCCATTTTAAACACAAGGAAACTGAGGTTCAGGGAGGCTAAGTTCAAGACCTTACAGCAAATTGCAGTCAGAACTGGGATTTGAACTGTTTGTCTGTGGAAGATGGGGAGTTGGGACAGGGAGAGGACAAGGAAGTGACATTCATGGGGCCCTTTGCTGTGGCCAGGCACCCTAAATAATATCTCACTTTTAATTATTGGACGTTAATTGGAAGGAAGTGTCATCCCTTTCTTCTTTTAACAGAGGATAAAACTGTGGCCAAGAAAGGCTTGGATAGCCAGCCCATGGTGGGCCCTCTCCCTGGGAAACCAGGGCTGCCACTGGCAGTTCTTCTTTGAGATGCTGTCCAGGAGCCAAGAATGTGCTCGCAGCCCCGAGCATGAGTCAGGGAAACGCAACTTCTGCAATCTCTGATTCTCTCTCGTGGAGTTTAGGCCTTCTGACCCAAAGGGCTGTCCTGTGAGCTGCCACGTTGGAGGGTGGGAGGCTGGTGAGGGGTGAGCGGACGCATGACTCCTCCCTCCTCCTCCCAGAGCAAGCCCCACCCTCCTACCATCCTCCTGGTGCTGAGGCAACTCCAGGGCCTTCACCCACACGCATGACACCCTGACAGGACACCCCAGAGACACACGTCCACTGACACATGACACTGCAGACACACGTGTCCACCCACCCACTGCGGCCCCTTCATGCAATCCACATATACACATGTCTGCATAACTCTCTAGCAATACAAATGCACCACATGTGGCACACATGCCTAATAGGTACCTGTACACAGGCTCAGGCTCAAGGGGAGGCGGGGAGGACAGCCCGCAGTCAGGATTCCACTCTCTTCACCCCTTAGTAGCTGTGAAGCCTTGGGGAAGTCACTTCCCCTCTCTGGCCTTCAATTTCCAGTTGTGAAATGAGAGGGTGTGACTTCTCCTTGCCACCCCGCTCCCTGCCGGTTGACATTCTCCCCTGCCTTCACCCCCAAAACCTGCAGACATTTCTTGAGCATCTACCATGTGTGGGGAGTGAGCCAGGTGCAGAACACAGGGACAGGGCTCCTGACCCCAGCCCAGGGCTCAGTCCATTGCACCAGCTCAAAACCCTTCTGTGGCTCCCAACAGCCCCTCGAGAAAGTCCAAGCTCCTTGGTGGCCCTTTGCAGCAAGCCAGTTTGCAAGTGCAGGTCCTCGGTGCTCCTGGGCAGAGACTCTCTGCTTTCTTAGGGCCACAGCAAGGGAGGATGCTCTTAAGAAAGCTCAGCTTTGGGACTGGGAGCTCCCTTCCTTCTGCCAGTCTCCCTCTCCCAGGCCTCCTTTGGCAACTCATGGAAATAGCTCCAGCTGCCTGGAGAGCCCTTGGGGTGGTCAGACAGCTTTTAAGTACCACCTTGCCTTTTCCCTTCCCCTGTTGCCTCTCTACCCACCCCCTTACCCAGCACCCAGCTCTTCTTTTCTCCCCCAGGTGACGCTGACAGCTGTAATAATACTGATGCCCAGATCAGCCGCAGGGCTGATCTCTGACACTCAGAAAAGGGCCCCTGAGCTCTGACCACCCCACTCCCAGCCCTAATCCGCTTCAGCCCAGTGCAGCCACCCCAGTGTTATGGGATTCAAGAAGCCCTGGCATGGGGGTCAAGAGACCTGGGATCCTGGCCCAGCTCTGCTGTGTTTTAGCTGGTCCAGCTCCCCACCTCTGTCAAATAGGAATGATGATCTGGAGGATGATGAGAAGCACAGATGAAACAATGGATTGGAGAGCACTTTGCGAACTCTGCATGACATTAGGATCTCTGCTGCACGCTGCCCACCTCTTCATCACCTGGTCACATCCTTCCTAACCTTAAGAAGCCACTTATGACCATTCCTGCTCTGATCACCATCCTGTCAGTTCCACTCACACCTGGCCTTGCACATACACAGGAGGGTAGCAAAGGGCTGGAGTGGGGCCTTTCAGAAGAGGCACAGGCCAAGGGTGGCATCCTGGCAAAGCGAAGAGAATCCAGCCCGGGAGTCAGGAAGGCTGGGTGCCACCATTCAGCGAGTGACCTTGGAAAGTCACTGCACCTCTCTGGGCCTCCGTTTCCTCATCTGTGACGCGGAGAAATGAGGAGGATCTGGAAGGATCTGAGGGATTTCATTTTAAACGGGAAAGTTTAGTTTCGTCCCCACTGTTGGCAAGAGAAGAAATGGACACACCCTTTCTAGAAGGCAGTTTGCACTGGGAGCTTTAAAGATTGTACTGAATATTTCCCGGCAACATTGTTTGTAATTGCAAAACTTGGAAACAACCTAACTGTCCATCAGTAGGGGGGTGGGAATACCAGGAAGTTGGGAAAAACAAAAAGCAAGGAAGTTCTTTATGTCTTGATATTGACTCGATCTCAGAGCTGAAGTGAAGGAGGGTGTTGCTTAGATCTGCACAGATTGTCCCAGCAGGTGGGTAGAAACTGGTAACATTCCTTGCTGGCAGGGGAAGGACTGGATGTGAGAGGGAGAGGGGGAGGAGTGAGACTTATCTTTCATCCCTTGTGAATTTGGAGGCTATATGAATGCATTACCTATTCACACATTTTTAAATTTTTAAATTATTTGTTCTTTAAAAAAAATTTTTTTTAATGGTTCTGAAGAAACTAGGGACAGGACAGGAATAAAGACGCAGACGTAGAGAATGGACTTGAGGACATGGGGAGGGAGAAGGGTAAGCAGGGACAAAGTGAGAGAGTGACATGGACTTATATATACTACCAAATGTAAAATAGATAGCTAGTGGGAAGCAGCCGCATAGCACAGGGAGATCAGCTCGGTGCTTTGTGACCACCTAGAGGGGTGGGATAGGGAGGGTGGGAGGGAGGGAGACGCAAGAGGGAGGAGATATGGGGATATATATGTATGTATAGCTGATTCACTTTGTTATAAAGCAGAAACTAACACAACATTCTAAAGCAATTATACTCCAATAAAGATGTTAAAAAAATTTAAAAAATTAAAATATGAGCATAGATACACGTACAAGGATGTTCATTATAGCCTCATTTGTAAGAGCCAAAAATTAGAGACAGTGTCAGTAAGGCAAGGACTATTGGCAGCCACCATAAAGGTGGAAGCCATTTTAATCCTCGGAGAGCTTAATGGATTGGTGGATAAAAAATTCAGCCGTTTATAAAACAGCATGTTTACGAAAATTCCATGTGCAGAGGCACAGATGTGTGGAAGGATGTTTACATTTCACCAAAAAGTCAATTCTTGTTACTAGGTGATTTCCACCTAATTTTTTTTTTTTTTAATAAATTTATTTATTTATTTATTTATGTCTGCATTGGGTCTTCACTGCTGCATGCAGGCTTTCTTTAGTTGCAGCAAGCGGGATCTACTCTTCGTTGCGGTGCGCGGGCTTCTCATTGCGGTGGCTTCTCTTGTTGCGGAGCACGGGCTCTAGGTGCGCGGGTTTCAGTAGTTGTGGTGCACGGGCTTAGTTGCCCCGTGGCATGTGGGATCTTCCCGGACCAGGGATCGAACCCGTGTCCCCTGCATTGGCAGGAGGATTCTCAACCATTGCACCACCAGGGAAGTCCCTCCAACCTAATTTTTAAACCATTTCTACTATTTCGAGCTTTTTTTCCTCAATGAATGAGTATTCAAAAATATAGAGAGATATGCATAATATTCATAGAAAAAGGCCAGAAGGAAATACTCTTAAATGGTTTAGTACTATCTTTGGAGATGAACATACACATTATCTCTATTTTCAACTCTCTGCTTCTCTGAATTTTTTCAATAGCATATATTACTTTTATAATAAGTTTTTGACAATCAATAGAGTAAATAGAAAAGCAACATCCAGTGGGAGATCAAGCCAGGCCTGAAGGCCATGTCTGAGTAGGTGCTGGGGAAGCACGGGCCGTGATGGGGCCTGGGGCTCGGGGCCCCTCACTGCAACTCTGGGGAGCCTGGGAGGCTGGAGCTGGAGCCCGTCTGGCCAGGCCCGGCATTTTCCACCCCCATGGCCTCAGGCTAAAATGAGCTTGATTGTGGCAGGATTTCATGGGCAGCAGCCAGCGGGGACAGAAGAGTCCTGCCAAAGGTCACCATGTGAGGGGGCAGGAGCATGTGTGGGCAGAGCTGCAGAAGATGGCCAGGCCAGTCTTGGTCTAGCAGGAACTTGGGAGCCCCTCCTGAAGGCAGTTTAGGAGGGAAATGACAAGGTCTCGTTGGAGTTTTTAAAGGAGTTCTGTGTCTGCTGAGTGGAGAGTGACAGAGGGAGGCCAGAGAGGAGAATGTCACAAGAACCCAAAGCAGGATGCTGGTGCCTGGACCCAGCAGGGGTGCAGGGGCCATGGGGCTAAGAGGGTCCAGCAGTGGACTGGGGCTTGGAGGGCCAGGGAGAAGGAGGAAGGAGAACTCTCGGGGGTCTGGCCTGGGTAAACAGGTGGCAAACGGTCCCCTCTCTGAGATGGAGACTCTAGGGGGAAGGCAGTGAGCTCCGTTGTCTGTAGATAGGAGGCATCCAAGAGGCTGTAGCATCCGTGAGTCTGGCACTCAGGAGAGGCCAGGCTGGGATTTGGGACTGTGGCACAGGAGAGTAATGGATGCCATGGGATGGTCGATGTGGGTGAGAGCAGGCACAGAGGCTGAGAAGAACAGAGGCTGGGGAGAAACAGGCCCATGCCAGGCGGAGGGGGGAATATCGTCTGCCACCTCCAGGAGGGAGAATCAAGGAGGAGCTGGCCGTTCCGCTAGTGGGGTGGGCGGGCAGAGGGAGGAAGGCCATGCTGGATGCGATGGAGCCACAATGCCCTCTGTCCCCTCCTCCCTCGCTGAGAATGCCGAGGGAGGACCAGGCTGCCGCGTGGTGATTCCGTGGCTGGTGGGGTGGGTCAGAGCCAGGATCTGTACACTCGGCCAGGCCCCATTGGCTGGCGGGCAGGAGCCGGCGCAGGGACAGGCCGAGCTGATGCAACGTGGGCCTATCGTTGCAGGCCCTGCTGAGGGGATGCAGCTGTGCTGGCCGCTGCCCAGAGGTTCCAGTGGGGAGGGGGGACCGGCTCTTAGGGCAGGCTGGAGCTGTCTGCTCTGGGTGTGCTCTGACTCAGGAGGGAAACACGCCTTTCATGGAAGCACCCAGAGCCCTCTGCTCTGTGCATGTGTGTGAGGAGGGGGAGGGGCCCCAGTGGATGCTGCTGCGCAGCTGTCCTCCTCAGGCTCAGCATTCTCAAGGCCAGATGGGGAGATGGGAGCGGAGCAGCCTGGTACCTGCAGAGCCCAGGGTGAGCGTCAGGTCCTGGGTACCAGCCTGTGCTCAGCCTCTGACTCTGTATGTGACTTTGGGCAAGTCCCTGATCCCTCTGAGCCTCAGTTTCCCCATCTCTTTCGCTAGGACAGAGAGCTGTGAAAAAGAACTCAAGGCTTGGGAGCTGGAGGGGGAAGGGGGTTACCAGGGGCACAGCTGACCAGTCTGGGCACCCAAAGTAGACACAGGAGAAAGGGAGCATTTATTGATGCCCGCTTTGTACAGGAAGCGCTTTCATTCTCTGTTAACTCCCATATCCCTGCTGTGAGGCAGGCATTTTAATTCCCAATTTGCAGATCAAGAAACTGAGCCTCAAAAAGCCCAGGAATGATAGAGCCTGGATTTGAAGCCAGGTTTCCCTGCTTGGGGTCCGGGGTTCTGTCCGCTGCAGCCAACTGGGGAGTCTCACGCTAGCATCACTGATGCCCAGGACTCAGAGTTGTCCAAATCTTGGGCACTGCCTACAAGTCTCTTCTTTGTTAACCCTGCCCAGGCCCCAGTGTCAGGGCCACAAAGAAGGGGGATCTGGACAAGTGGTGGCCAGGTCTGACAGAGTCCCAGGATCTAAAGGGGGCGATCTCAAGGGATCAGTGTAGGCTGAAGCTCAGAGACCTGCGGGCACTCCCTCAAGCTCCTGACACAGGGACCCAGCCCTGGAAGACCGGCAGGAGTGCGGCTGAGTGTCAGAAAGGGTCTCAGCTGCAGATCTAGACAAGCCTGGTCCCAGGAACAAGACAGGAAGCCCAGTTGTTGGAGCAAGACTGTGAGTCCCTGAGGCTAGGAGCCACCCAGCAGCTCAGTGTGGCTTGTACAGTGAGCGATGGGTCAGTGACAGGCCACAGGCGGGGGCAGCACAGCACAGAGATGAGGCTGCCTTGATACCAAAGTCCTGACAGGGGGCCGTCTCTGCCTTCATCCACACCCACAGCACTGGCCCGTCCCCGCGTCCTGCTGGAGGTCTGTCCTGCCACCTGGAGTGGGACTGGGTCTCCCACAGTGTCCTGGGGGAGGGGTGTGGGGGACAAGCAGGCCCAGTGCCCACAGAGCTGGCTCTGCCACCACTGGGCATTTCCAGGGGGTTTTACCAAGGTCCTTCTCGAGACAGAAGGACTTGACAAAGGCATCATGTTGACATAGAATTCCAGACGCTGGCAGGCCACTCATTTTCACTCGAAACCAACTTTTCCTGAGCAACTGTTTTGAGCCAGGCCCTGTCCTGGGAACACAGAAACAAACCAGATCCACTCCCTGTCCTTAAGCAACGGAGCTCACACAGGGTGCTCAAGGCTGTGACAGAGGGGAGAAGGCAGAGGGCTGCCAGAGCCCATGCAGGGATGGGAGCAGGGAAGACTTCCTGGAGGAGGCTGCCTGGGGTGGAGAAGGAGCTCACCTCAAGCAGAGAAGGCTTGGGGAGCGTGAGAAAAGGGAGGTGGCCTCCTCAGGTGCACAATCAATGGGAACACCAAAACCCACAGTAATAAAGATAAGTTATATTTTCATGCAATATTTTCAAAAATGAAAATCAATGCTAAAAAAATAGATGATGAACAAAATATCAACATTTTAAGTAAAGACAGGATGAGGGCCAACTTCCTGGGCATGCAGCCTGTGCAGTCTGACAGGGTGCCACACTTGGTTGCATGTTCTGCTGTTGCCATCTTGAAATTTGGAATAATTTTTGAAGGAGGGGCCTCACACATCACGTAGCCAGTCCTGGACAAGAACAATAAAATAGTACTGTGTCAAGCCATGTTGGAGCCTGAGCCAAATGAGAAAAAAAAGTGTTTATTTAAAATTTTGATATTTTGTTCATCATGGATTTTTTTGGCATTAACTTTGATTTTTAAAAAATATTGCATGGAAAGGTTATTTCTTTTGATTACTGAGGTTTGGGGTGCCCCTTGTAATTTGCACCCAGGGTGAATGTCTCACTCTCCTCACCCTAGTCCCAGCCCTGAGAGAAGGCGAGGTGTGGAAGGGCATCCCAGGCAGACGGACAGAAGGGCTGTCCAGCAGCTGGAAGCCTGCGGGGCCTGGGGAAGGCTCGGGGGACAGGGCAGCCTCAGGCACTTCCCAGATCCCATGAGCCCTTGCCAGAGATGCACCTGGATATCTTCCCACTCTCAAGTCACTGAGTGCCTCAGTGCCCCATCTGCAAAGTGAGAACAATGGTTCCTTTCAACAGCCTGTCTTCCAGGTTGAGAGACAAAAGAAAAATAAAAGGTGCTGAGTTTGAAACCGGAGAGGCCTGTACGCTAGGAAGTCTGTGCACCAGTTCTGTGTTAGGTGCCGCTGTAGCTCCCACAGGCATGCAGAGGTCGGCTCCTCCACCCTCCATGTATCTCTCCTTCCGACCTCCAAGCTCCGAAGACCCCTTCTGCCCTCTCACAGCCTGGGAGGCTCCCCCAGCCAGCCACAGCTTCTCCCTTCCCTTGCCTTCAGTGCGCACAGGAGGGAGAGATCATACTAAGCCCTTTATTTATTTTATTTATTCCTTGTTTTATGCAACCAACATTCATCAAGGACTCACTACGTACCAGGCGCTATTCTGGGTGCAAAGAACACAGGAGGGAACAAACAGGGCCTTCGCTCTCAAGGAGCCTCACATGCATCTGGAGGAGACAGGCTATACACTAAGAAACAGATCTGATAATTCCAGGTAATGGTAAGCGCTACGAAGAAACAAAAGCCGGTGGTTGGAGGTGGGGGGATGAGTACCTTACAGGGGGTATAACCTGAGAACTGAATGATGAGAGGCTGTACTGTTTTCCTATTGCTGCTGCAACAAATTACCATAAACTTAGTGGCTTAAAACAATAAAAGTTTATCCTCTTATAGTTCTGGATGTCAGAAGACTAGAATGGGTCAGCAGGGCTGCGTTCCTTCTGGAAGCTCTGGGGCAAGTCTGTTTCCTTGCCCTTTCCAGGTTCTAGGGGGGCTGCCTGCACTTTTTGACTCATGACCCCTTCCTCCATCCTCAAAGCCAGCAGTGTAGCATCTTCACAGCTGCCCCTCTCTCTGACCTCTGCTTCTGTCATCACATCTCTTTCTCTGACCCCCCTCCCCTCCTCCCTCATATAAGGAACCTTGTTGTTACATAGGGCCACCAGGTAATCTCTCTATCTCAAGATCCATAATTTAATCACATCTGTAGGAGACTTCCCTGGTGGTCCAGTGGCTAAGACTCCTCACTCCCAATGCAGGGGGCCCAGGTTCGATCCCTGGTCGGGTAACTAGATCCCACATGCCATGACTAAGAGTTCACATGCCGCAACTAAAGATCCCTCACGCCTCAACTAAAAAAAAAAAAGAGAAAAAAAAGATCCCACACACCACAGCTAAAGATCCCGCACACGGCAATGAAGATCCCATGTGCTGCGACTAAGACCCGGCACAGCCAAATAAATAAATAAATAAATATTTAATCACATCTGCAAAGTCCCCTTTACCATGTAAGTTAACATACGCAGGGATTAGGACCTGGATGTCTTTGGGAGCCACTCTTCTGCCTACCAACGAAGCCAACCCCCTGAAAACTTTAGAGTGGAGGAGAGCAACCCAAACAGAGGGAACTATATATGCAAGGGCCCCAAGGCTAGAAAAAACTAAGCATGTTCTCAGAATAGCAAAAGGCCACCCTTCTAGAGAGTAGTGCTCTAGTTAATTTGATTTTAATTCACTTCATCCATGGGGCCAATCTCACCCCTGTAGATGAATGCGGTGTGTTCCAGGAACCCTGAGCAGCCAGGAAAGCCTTTAGAGAGCATTCTCTTGGCACGTAAGGTCATCTCCTCTCTCCCCCTGCTTCTAGCTGGCCAACCCTTCACATGCTTAGAATGAGGGCCCTGCGTGTTTGAGGAAGGTGCCAGCCCAGGTGCCCACCTGGATCTGGGGGCCAGACTGACTGTGGCCGAGGAGTGGCCCCAGCCCCTGGTACCTGCATATAATTCTGCTCTTTCTTCCCTGCTGAAGGCCAGGATTGTGTGGCTGAGGGAGGATGGGAGCAGGAAAGGCTAGACCTCGAGCAGTGGCAGCAAACTTCAATGGCCATATTGTTAGCTCTGGGCTGCAGTGGGGAGGGCGCCAAGGTCTGGCTGAATGAGGCATCTGTGCTTGCTAGGTCAGGATGCCCAGGTCAGGGGTTCTCCTGGGAGATGCCTCCCACCCCCACCTCTGCCCAGACCCTGCCATTTGGCTTCCTTAGCATCCCTTGTATTGATCCCTCAGGGACCACAGATATCACTGGCTGGCTAACTGTGCCATGGGCTGTTGGTTGGTGGCCTTTCCTGTTAGATTGTAAGCTCTCTGAGAAGGCCACCAAATCCCAGCATCCAGCCCAGGGCTTAGATCAGAGAAGTTGTTCCATAAATGTGTGTAATGAGTGGATGAATGAATGAATGAGACTGTTGCCATTCTTGCTTTGTCTGGTCACCCCTTCCCTGGACCACTGTACCAGCCTCCTCACTAGCTTCCCTGCCTCTGGTCTTTCCTCCTCCACACCGTTGCCTGGGGATCATTCTAACACACCATCAGTTAAAACCCTCCTGGGGCTCCCTGAGACCTTTAGGATCCAATCAAGCCCCCAACAGCCTTGCCAGGTATTCACCCACCAATTCTCTCCCCTGCCTCTGTGCTAGTCCTTGGTAACACCTGACATTTCCCAGCCTGCATGCCCTTGTACTTGTGCAGAATGCCCTTCCTCCTCTTCTCCCCACCTGAGTGACTCCTACTCATGGTTCAGGCCACAAGCTCCTCCAGGAAGCCTGCCTGACTACCCCCAGCCTTCTCTGGGTTCCCACGGAATCCCTACCCACTCTACTCTGTGCTTCCCAGCACCTCAGCACCAATTATAATTGCCAGTTAACACCTGTGTCTCCCTAACCAGACCCTGAGCTTCTCAAGAGCAGGCACTGAGTCTGACCCATGTTTTCATCACAGCCAGGCCCCTGGACTTGGTCAGGCACAGAGCAATCGCTCAGCAGAGGTGTAAGCCCAGCCCCAAGACAGTGCGCTCCCCGTGAGGCCTGACTAGTGGGAGCCTCTGCCCTCTGGTGGTCATTTTGGGTCACTGCACTTTTCTGGGTCCTATTCATGGCCTTCACTATGGTAATGGACCCTTGAACCTTGGTTCTCAGAATGTGGCCCCAGGACCAAAAGCAACAGCATCACTTTGGAACTTGTTAGAAATGAAATTCTTGGACTCCACCCAGACCTATGAGTCAGAAACTCTGGGGATGGAGCCCAGCAACCTGTTTTAACAAGCCCTCCAGGTGATTCTGATGCAGGCTGAAGTTTGAGGGTCTTTCTCCTAGAAGCCCCAGGTAATGGAGGAGACACCAGGATGCACCTAGTAGAGTTGCCAGCTAATGTACAGGACTCCCAGTTAAAGCTGAATTTCGGATGAACAACGAATAATTTTTTAGTATAAATATATCTGGTGCAATATTTGCAATTTTTATCTTGAAATTCTTAATAATTTTTGGACATGGAGCACGGTAGTTTTCACTTTGCACAGGTAGTTAGTCCTAGGAAAGACTCAGAGCTTAAAGGTGGGAGGGGTCAGGGCACAGCAGCTGAGCTGTGCCTCTAAGTTTTCTAGCTCCCCCATCTTTCACATCCCCCATTGCTTCCTTCCCAGAAGGAGTCAAACCTTCATCCCTTCTCCCCAGATTCCGTTACCTGTCTCCTCACTGTCTTGCTGCTTCGTTCTCACCCCTTCTGTACCCCCTTCCGCAGAGTGAAATGAAGTCCCCAAAATGTCTGCCCTTGTCACCCTCCACTCAAAGCTTTCCTCTGGGTGTCTCCTTACCACTGCTTTTACGATAACAGCCATCTGCCATCTGGAGCACTGAGTTAGGCTCTTGATTTCATCAGCTCCTGTGTTCTGCGCAGTAATCCTGCCTCTGGCATGTGCCCCAGGGTGGGGTGCTATGAGCAGGACCTGACCGCAGCCTTGGATGGAGGGCTGAGTATCAGCTCCAGCTGATGCCCGAAGAAGAGCTGCTGTCTGGGATGCAACAGAGGAGCAGGAGGAGGAGAGGCTCCAGAATGATTTATTAAGCACCTACTATGTGCCCGGCACTGTTCTGAGTGGTGGGAACACATGATGCAAGAAGCAGGTATAAACCCTGCCTTCAGTGGAATGACTTAGTGGGTCCTGCCCACGTTGATCTCAGGTTTATGCCCTAGACTAGTGCCCTAATCAAACAGGGGAGGATGCTGACTTTTTTTATTTTTAATTTTTCAAAGGCAAGCAGGAGGTTGTTTTATTCTTTCTTGCAGATTTGATTCAAAATTACATTAGAGGGAGTGGGCCGAGGACACAGATTGAACAAGATTGACCTGACCTGACTAATGTTGAAGCTGAAGGATGGGTACATAGGAGATTCATTATACTAATCTCTCTAATTTCATATATGTTTGAAATCATCCACACATTTCTTTTTTAAAAATACAGTTCAAAGTAATATCAAACTTCTAAAATCTCTCCAGTCTAGAATGAGACCCTTCTTTCAGGCTGGGCTTACCTCAGAAACCAGAAACCTGGAGAGCGTGCCGACAAGTTCCTTCTCTCCCTCTATGACCATCTCTGGCTACTACTTGCGGCCGCTTCAGGGTGGAGTGCAGAGTGGGAGAGAGGGCAGAAAAAGCCCTCCTTGCCTGACACAGTTGTAATCTGGCTGGGGACCCTCTGGACATGGTTGATGTCCAAAGTTGATCTTTAACTCATGAGATCTCCTCACCTCCCCCAAAGGGGTCCTCAGGCAGCTGGACACGGCCTTAGGCAGGCAGGCCCTCATCTGGCCAACAGGCAAGTCAGGCATCCTTTGTGTGGTCTAGCTGGCAGCGAGCCCTTCCCAGGGTAGCCCTGGCCTCCCGCACCCCATTCCGCCTCCCCACACAAACCGTGCTCTTAGACTCTGCAGTGTGTGAGAGGAGTTCCGGTCCCCGTGTCCCCCAGATTCTAGGTGCACATATCATGCTCTCCCAACAGTTCTCTGGCAGTCCTCCTCACTTACAGGAGGGAGGGGAAGCAGAGCAGACTGACAATTCTCCCTTAAAAAAACTGATTTAACACGGATGGGTGATGGGCAGAGGCCGGCAGGACAGGTCTGGGAACACACCTCCTGCTGGTCCTACAGGATGGTCTGACCCTCCATTTAGGATGGGGTGGGGGAGGGGTGCTGGGGCCCTCTTGTCTGAAGCTTCTGGAGCCTCTGCAGAGACGCCAGCCAGCAGCACGAGCCTGGTTCCCACCCCACCCTTATTACAGGACAAGAGAACCCTAGACTCAGAGAGTCGCAAGAGGCACCTTCATCGCCTGGATCTGCCTGGCAAAAATCTGCTCCTCTGCAAGGCTCCACTCATGCTCTGCTCCCTCCAGGACGGACTTCCTCAGTGCCTCATGGGCCGCGTTGAGACTCTCCTCCTCCCTGGTGCTCCCACCACGCCTTGTTCACTCCTCCATTAGAACAGTTATTTTATTTTTGATAACTGTCTTGTGTCCTGTGTCCCTATCAGATTGTGATTTTCCTGGGGAGTCCCTGGATGTCTTCTGGCTTATCACTGGGGCCCTGGCATCCAGCACAAAGGCTCCCTGGCACAGAGGAGTGGTAACGCAACAACAGCGATGATGACGAGCTTTATGGGTGTTACCCGTGTGCCAAGCCCTGTGTCAAGCTTGCGGGGCATTATCTCATTAACCCCTGCCCCAGCCTAATGTGGTAGGTACTATTATCCCTGTTTTACAGATGAGCAAACCGAGGCTCAACAGGTGAAATCACTGGCCAAGTTCACTTGGGGAGAAGGTAGGAGAGCCAGAATTTTACAGGAGTCCTTCTGAGTGCAGAGCCCCTTGTGCTATTCTGAGTCAGGGCCCAGCCACGCTTGATGGGTGCCTGGGGGGCGACAGGAGTGGGTGGGCACCCTCGGGTCAGCCTGATTGCTTCAGAACACAGCAGGCTGGGACTCTGTGCTTTCTTGGTGGGAGGTGGGCAGGAGGGGGGTGGTTTACAGGATATGCAGAGAGTCAGGGGATTAAATAAAAGGTCAAGACAGGTATGGAGGCTGCTGACTTCTGAGGCCAGTGCAAGGTCAAGTCAAGATGGAATTTGGACTGTTACTTCCTGCCAGTACGGACGAGCCCCATCTCCTTAATCCCTTAACCAAGGGGTCCCCAACCCCCAGGCCGTGGACCGGTACCGGTCTGTGAGCAGAAGGTGAGTGGCAGGCAAGGGAGCGAAGCTTCATCTGTATTTACAGCCTCTCCCCATCGCTCGCATTACTGCCTGAGCCCCGCCTCCTGTCAGATCAGCAGCAGCATTAGATTCTCATAGGAGCACAAACCCGACTGTGAACTGCGCATGTGAGGGATCTAGGTTGCGTGCTCCTTATGAGAATCTAATGCCCGATCACCCTGAAACCTTCCCCTCTTCCTTGGAAAAAATTGTCTTCCATGAAACCGGTCCCTGGTACCAAAAAGGTTGAGGACTGCTGCCTTAACCCCTGCCCCAGCCCCTCACCAGACCTCAGGGCCCCCACCTAAGGCCCCAGCTCAGGAAGCTCCCAGGGCTCAGGGATGAGGAGGGAATAAATGCCTGGAAGTGGGTAGGTTGTAATGGCTCAGGGTCTGGGTATCCACAGGGCCAGCAATGGGTCCTGGCTGGACCAGAGCTCTAGGGCCACC
Source organism: Eubalaena glacialis (assembly GCF_028564815.1). NCBI lineage: Eukaryota > Metazoa > Chordata > Mammalia > Artiodactyla > Balaenidae > Eubalaena > Eubalaena glacialis. The sequence continues at coordinate 67,653,862 of NC_083725.1, forward strand.
ACCTGTCCGGGTTTGCCCATGACCGAGGGATGTAGGACTCCTAGTGCTAAAAGAGGGACAGTCCAGGGCAAACCGGGGCAGTTGTCACCCTGCAACATCTCTGACACCAAGACAGCGCCTCCTGCTCATTAGATGATTCTGGGCCCTGGATAAAGGACGCTGGGAAACCCAGAAGGCGTTCGTGCACACAGGGAGGTCAGCCTCGGTATGGCCCCAGGGGCTGGTGGAGAGAGCAGGGCCAGGAGTCGGAGTGCCCAGGGCTTGAGCCCACTTCAGCCTTGCACTGGCCACTTGCCGAAAATCCCTGAGCCCCCCTTCCTCTTCTCTAAAATGAGGCGGGTAACGTTCACTCGACAGGGCCATTGTCAGGATGAACACGAGATAACGCAGCGAAGAGGAGGTATCATTGCAGGATTAAGCTCAACTGCAAGTAACAGAATCATTCTGGCTTCAACAAGAGAGTTTGTTTCTCTCTCACAAAAAAGTCTGGAAATAGATGATTCAAGGGTGGTATGGAGGCTCTGCTTTGTTAAGTCCTCGGGTGTTCAGGCTCCTTCCAGCTCATGGCTCCTCCAACCCTAGGGTGTGACCTATGTCTTCAAAGACCAAGATGGTGGCTAGAGCCCCAACCATCACATCTATGGGAGCTGTAGGCACAGAGAAGGTATTTAAAGCCTTGCAATTGGATGAGCCTGACAAGCAAATGGTTCTGCTGGAGAAGAGAAGCCCAAAGACTGAGCTCCAGGGCTCTCACAACAGGAGAAGAGAAGGAACAAGCAACAGCTCCTGAGTTTCTGGACTTCTCCTAGCCTCCAGACTTCTAAACCCAACTGTATGCCTGACATCTCCACTTGGATGTCTAAGAGACACCTGAGAATTAGCATGTCCAAACTCAAATTCTGTTCTGTTTCCCAAATCTGCTCCTGCTGTCACCTTCCTCAATGGCAGATCATGGCAGCACCATCCTTCTAGGTGTTCAGGCCAAAAACTTGGGGCCATACTTGACTCCTTTCTTTCTCTCACAACCTATGTTCAGTTCATCAGAAAATCCTGTGGTTCTACCTCCCAAGGACACCCCAGCATCTGATTACTTCACCATGCCTGCTGTTGCCCTGATCTGAGCCACCATCACCTCTCATCTGATGCCTCATTCTGCTCTCCCTGCTTCTACCCTCTCCCCCTTGGTCTGACTCATAAGGCAAATGACTTAGAAGTCTGCAGTGCCTTTCCATTTCAATTGGAGTAAAAGTCAAATTCCTCACCATGGGCTCTAGGCCCTTTGTGGTCTGATCTCAGTGACCTTGTACATCATCCTTTACGTCCTTCCACCCTGTCACTCCCTCCACTCCAGCCATGTTGGCCTCCTGGCATGAACAGACCAGGCACATCCCACCTAAGGGCCTTTGCACCTGTCGTCTGCTTCAGGTTTTTACTTAAATGTCACCTTCCCTGACTACTCGGTTTAAAATGGTAACCCCCTCACCGATACTCCCTACTTTCCTCTGTCTATGCTGTTCTTTCTTTTGTCCAAAGTGCGTGTCCTATCTAATATATACCATTCTCTCTCTCTCTTTTTTTCTTATTGTCTACCTTCCTCTACCGGAAAGTAAATTTCATGAAGGCAGAGATGTTTGCTGCTGTGTTAGAATGTTACAACCATGCTGAGCACAAAGTAAACACTCAATACAAATGTATTTAAAGAGTGAAGAAAGGGATGGAGCAATGAATAAGTGAAGGAATTGCTCTCCCTGCCCAGGAGGGTTGGGCTGCCCAGAGAGGGCAGTAAAACAGGGGCAATGATGACCACCATTGTGTCGCGATGTACCCGGCCCTGTGCCAGCTGCCAGGTGTGGCCTGGTGGAAGCAGACACCTAAGCTGACATTCACAGAAGCGGCTGGTAAATGAGAGGACGGAGGGAAGCCCTGGGGCCTGTGGGAGCCCAGAGGCGCTTCCATGAGGTGGTGACACCTGAGCCCTGTCTGAAGCCACACCTTGCCAATCTCCGCCCCTCTATAGGCTAAGTCCAACTTGACTTTGAGGCAGCAGTGAGATTGAAGAGCACAGATGTGGAGGGAGAACTACCTGGGTCTGCCTATTGGTTTACCCGCTGGATGACTTTGAGCAAATCACATCCTCTCTCCACGTCTCAGTTTCCTCATATGTAAAACGTGGCAGCTGCTGGCCTAGAGCTTGTTCTAAACTCCTTCCAACTTTAGGCATCAGTCAAGCCTTGGAGGTGTATCGCTCAGCCCTCCCTTCAAGAGAGAGCTTGCAGGGCGGGGTGTTCTTAGCAACAGCCTCCCGCTGCAGCCCATTTGGGATCTACGGCAGTGGTCGGGATGAGGTCACGTCCTTCCTGGGCTGCTCCAGCCAATGCCTCGGAGCAGCGGGAGAACAAGGGCCTGGCCATTTCTGCCCAATGGCCGTTTCCTCTAATAGGCAGTTTGTACTCTGGGCTCTCCACCGGGCTTGTGGGACTCTCTCAGAGCTGCCCTGCTGAGGCTTTTCCTACTTAATTCTTCCTTCCCTCTCTCCATTCACAGACGGCAGACCTACCTCACAGTCTGAGGGAGGCTCCCTAGAGGAGGAGAAACTGGAGCTGGGTCTTCCAGGTTGGCCAAGGAAAAAGGCATTTCATGTAGAGGGTCTAGCAGGGGCCCAGGAATGGGGAGCCATGGAAGAGTTTTGTTGTTGTTTTTTTTTTAAATCTCCATTTTTGTGTGTGTGTGATTTTTTTTTTAACATCTTTATTGGAGTATAATTGCTTTACAATGGTGTGTTAGTTTCTGCTGTATAACAAAGTGAATCAGCTATACATATACATATATCCCCATACCTCCTCCCTCTTGTGTCTCCCTCCCACCCTCCCTATCCCACCCCTCTAGGTGGTTACAAAGCACCGAGCTGATCTCCCCGTGCTATGCAGCTGCTTCCCTCCAGCCAACTATATTACATTCGGTAGTGTATATATGTTGATGCTATTCTCACTTCGCCCTCCCACCCCATGTCCTCAAGTCCATTTTCTATGTCTACCTCTTTATTCCTGCCCTGCAACTAGGTTCATCAGTACCATTTTTTTTTTTCTTTCATACAGAGTGAAGTAAGTCAGGAAGAGAAAAAAACAATAGTTTTTTAAAGAGTAAATGCTTGGACCAATACCTAGTACACAATACACACTCCAGAGCAGAACCTTTTGGGGGAGGTGGCGGTCTTCGAGGTCCAAACTCTCTTCATAATGATACTAAGGTGTCCTTTGTCTTTTTCACTGGGCTGACATTTCACAGATGATGCAAAAACAATGGTGGTAAAACTGCTGGCACCTCAGGACAAATCTGAGCAGCGGCTCCAAACTGTACTAGAAATCATCGTATCCTCTGCCACCATGCCCTCACAGTAAATCACTGCCAGTATCACTCAAGAAAGTCATTGATGGGAATTCCCTGGCCGTCCAGTGGTTAAGACTCTGTGCTTTCACAGCCAAGGGCCTGGGTTCGATCCCTGGTCGGGGAACTAAGATCCTGCATGCCGTGCAGTGCGGCCAAAAAAAAAAAGAAAAAAGAAAAAAGGAAAGTCATTGATGAAGCGATAAAACATTTAATTCACTCTATACTGATATTTAAATGCACATCTTTTTAATATTCTGTGTGACAAAATGGTAAGTACCATAAAGCACTTCTGCTGCAGACTCAAGCACAGTGGTTGTCTCCAGGAAAAGCATTTGTGCAATTATTTGAATTGTGAGCTAAACTAGCCACTTTTTTTATGGAACACCACTTTTACTTGAAAGAAATATTGACAGATATTATGGTTATGCAGACTTGAGTATCTGGCAGACATTTTTCTCAAAAATGAATAAAATCAGTCTGCCATTTCAAGGTAAACTGACAGTATTTGTTGCTAATGATAAAACTCAAGCTTTCTGGGACTTCCCTGGTGGCGCAGTGGTTAAGAATCTGCCTGCCAATGCAGGGGACACGCATTCGAGCCCTGGTCCGGGAAGATCCCACATGCTGCGGAGCAACTAATCCCATGCACCACAACTACTGAGCCTGCGCTCTAGAGCTCGTGAGCCACAACTACTGAGCCTGCGTGCCACAACTACTGAAGCCTGCACACCTAGAGCCCGTGCTCCACAGCAAGAGAAGCCACCACAATAAGAAGCCTGCGCATCGCAACGAAGAGTAGGCCCCGCTCAATGCAAATAGAGAAAGCCCGCGTGCAGCAGTGAAGACCCAATGCAGCCAAAAAATTAAGTAATTAAGTAAGTAATTAAAAAAAAAACTCAAGCTTTCAAATGAAAATTAGAATTTTGGAAAACTTGTGTTCACCACTGTGAGCTTTACAGCTTCCAAAAACTTAAAAGACTTTTCTGATGAGATTGGTGGTTACATTAACAAATTTGATTTTTAATATTATATACTGAAATTTATCAATATTTGAAAGATCTGCATGACTCGGTGAACCACTTTTTCTCCCAAATGGCCAATGCATGCTTTTACAAAATCATCCATGGTAAAAGATACAAAGTGCAAAAGAGACCAATGGATTTTAATGTAACTAAGTAAGAAAATCTCATTGATATGGTTTCAGATTTTTTTTTTTTATTTGGTTGCGCTGGGTCTTATTTGCGGCAGGTGGACTCCTTAGTTGCAGCACGTGGGCTCCTTAGTTGTGGCAGGCAGGCTCCTTAATTGTGGCTCCAGGGCTCCTTAGTTGTGGCATGTGAACTCTTAGTTGTGGCATGCCTGTGGGATCTAGTTTCCTGACCAGGGATCGAACCCGGGCCCCCTGCATTGGGAGCGCAGAGTCTTATCCACTGCGCCACCAGGGAAGTCCCATGGTTTCAGATTTTAATAGTAACTAAACTTCAAGAAATATTTCAAGATTAAGTTAGTATCAAATAATAGCCACAATTATTTGAAAAGGCCAATAAAATACTCCTCCCTTTTCTAACTCATATCAGTATAAGCCTGTATTTTCTTTGTAAACTTTAACCAAAACAATATATTGCATCTGACTGAATTCAGAAGCAGGTATGAGAATCCAACTGTCATTTATTAGGCCAGCCATTAACATTTTTTGTAAACATATAAAAAAATGCCTCTAATTTTTTTTAAAAGAATGCTTTATGTTTTTCTTAATTAATTAATTAATTAATTTTGGCTGCTTGGGTCTTCGTTGCTGCGCGCGGGCTTTCTCTGCTTGCAGTTAGCGGGGGCTACTCTTCGTTGTGGTGCGCGGGCTTCTCATTGCAGTGGCTTCTCTTGTTGCAGAGCACAGGCTCTAGGCTCACAGGCTTCAGTAGTTATGGCACACAGGCTCAGTAGTTGTGGCTTGCGGGCTCTAGAGCGCGGGCTCAGTAGTTGTGGTGCACAGGCTTAGTTGCTCTGCACCATGTGGGATCTTCCCAGGCCAGGGCTCAAACCCATATCCCCTGCATTGGCAGGCGGATTCTTAACCACTGCACCACCAGGGAAGCCCACCTGTAATTTGTTGTTTTGGAAAATGTAGGTATTTTTCATTAAGATACGTTAACATTTACTAAGATTGTTGTAACTATTTTAAATTAATTACTTAAATATTTTAAATGTCTCAGTTTAAATTTATAATACTGTAAATACCGATACAAGCCATATAAATAGGAGTTCTTTGGGGTCCTCAATAATTTTTAGGGTGTGAAAAACAGTCCTGAGACCAAAAAGTTTGAGAACCAGTGCTCTAGTGTTACCAATTAGGATTATTATTCTGCACCAATCAGGATCATACAGCAGGGGGCAGCAGAGGCAGCCAGATGAAGGCATCCCCTTTGCCTTTCTTTAGTGAAAGGTACTGGGCGTCTGCCTGTTGGGTATTCCTCATACCCTGTACTGGAGACACAAAAGTAAATCTGACAAGGAGTTCATGGTCCAGCAGGTAGCAGACCCTGGCAATTGACGGTGGTGGAGCCAGCCCAGACACCCCCTCTCGTGAGCATCAGGAGGTGCTGGTAAAGGTAAGCTTGGCGTTACTGGGATCACGAAAATTCCCATCTGCTGGTGGCAAGGCCTGGTGGGAGGGAGGAAGCCCACAGACTTTGGGGTCCGAGAAGCCCTGAAGCTCCCCGCCCTTTCAAGACTGGAGCCTGAGCAGGGATCCAGGAGAATGGGAAGGGGGGCCCGGTATCACTGACACAGGCATTCCCCGAAGCCGCCCCCAACCCCTCCACCAGGGGAAAGGAGCTGCCACAGATTCCCATCTCAGTCGGACTTTTTCCCTCCCCTTTCACTTTCCACAGCAAGGCTCCCAGCTTCAGGCCTCTGCCTCGGCTGCCCCACCTGGCCCTCCCCTGGCCTCCTGCTTCGCTGAGACCCCAGGCCTGATCTTCCTCACCTGCCCCACCCCCACTAGGGTCCCCCCCAGCCCCTGAAGTGGAGGTGCTGCCTCTCTAGCCTTACCCGTTATCTCATCCTTGCTCACGGTTTTAAGTCCTCTCTAAAAGCCTCTACCTCTGCCTCCTCCTCCAGCTGCCACCCAAGCATGCACCCTTTGCAGCTACCCTGGGGAGGGCACCCACACCAGCTCCAAGTGCACCCCTCCTCCTGCCTCCACCTCCCCCGGGCCACCCTCAGTCCCAGCCACTGACCCCAGGATGCTTCCGTCCTGGCCGCGCTCACCTCTCCTTGCTGCTCACTCTTGGCTCAGTGTCTGATTCCCCCCTCTCTCCGCCTTCTCTGACCAGTCCTTCTCTGGCTCTTTCTGGGCCCCATCCCCTGCCCACCCCTCTCCCTGTGGATTTCCCACTCCCTCCCTGGGGCCGCTGACCCTCTCATCCCAAAGCCTGTCTCAGGCCGTGGCCTCGGGCCTGGTCCCTCTCCTGAGCTCCGGACCCAACTCACTCTCTCTCCCCCGTACCCCACAGGGACACCATCAGCGGCCTGCCTCTTCCCCAACTCCAAAAGGTTCCTGACCTCCCACCCCTGCCCCACGGCCAGGGCCCAGTTCAGACTCTCATCTCTCCTTATCACCTGGACTCTTAAAACAGGTGCCAGCTGGCCTCCGTGCCTGTCTCTTCTCCAGACGGTGATCAGGCTGAGCTCTGAAGAGCAAACCTGACCTTGTTACCACCGCTTAGACCCTCCCAGGGGTCCCCTCTGCCCTCAGCAAAGAAGCCAAACTCAATGACAAAGACATGTGACACGTCCCCCTTCCACCTCTCCAGCCACAGATGCTCCTGGCCTTTCTGCCTCGGTGCCGTGGAATTGAGTTTGGTGTCGGCACATGCACCATGCTACCTCAGGCCTGGTGACGGAGCACTGCCTCTCCTTCGTCCCCACCACCTTCAAGGGGCCACGTTTCTCATCTCCATTTTACTCACGGAGAAGCCGAGGCATAGAGGGGAGGTGCCTGGGCCAGGATGCTCGTCTGGCTCCCGAGCCCTCTGCATCAGGCCCCAAGTGTCCGATATCCAACTTCACCTTCAGTGCTGGCAGTCGACTTTCTCCCCCCACCCCCCATCCATTCCCCACTGAACACACACTTGGATCCAATCCCACCATCCTTTCAGCCCAGCCAGGGCCTGGATGCTAGGCCCTGCCCATGTGCCTTGGTCCTCCTTGGGGCCCCTCCTTGACCTCCTTTGGCAATGAATCGGGCCATAAAGTTTCCCCGGGTGTTCCGGGGTAGGGGTGGCCCCAGCCCCTACAGTCCCACTATACATCAATTGATGCCACAGGGCTACTGGGGGCACCGGAAGGCCAGGGAAGGGGAGAGGTGGGCAGGGCTGGGGGCCAGCAGGAGGCCCTCTGGGTGTTCATGGGCTGGGAGGAGCAAGGCTGGATCTAAGCCAAGCCGCCTCCTCCCCTTCACCCCTCCCCCTTTGTTAACGCTCTGGTACCCTCTGGATATAAAGGCCAAACTCAAAGCCCCACCTAACATGGCCTGTGCAGTCCCCTCCAGCTCCATCCTGTTTATCAGACACTCACAGTGGGGCTTATCATGTACCAACACTGCCCTAAGCTTTTATAGAAATTAACTCATTTTATCCTTATAAATAGACTACAAAGTAGGTACTAGTATTATTCTCATTTTACAGATGGGGAGACCGAGGCACAGAGCAATGACAGAGTTAGTGATGGCAGAGCCGGGATTCAAGCCCAGGCCATGCGGGTCCAGAGTCTGTGCTCTAACTGCTCCCAGTGCGACCTCCATTTCTTCCTTCCTGTGTCATTCCCATTCCCCCAAACACACCGAACTTCTCACCCATCACCTGCCAGTTCCCACTTTCATGCCTTTGTGCTCAGCGTTCCCTCTGCCTCAAGTGCCACCTTCCCAGTGAAGCCCGCTGGACCCTGCCCCACCCTCCCCCTGCTGAATCATCCTCTGTGTTCGCGGTGCATTCTGTGTACACCGCCACTGCAGAGAGCCCTGGCACCGGGGCTCCTTGATGTCAAGGGCGGCTCCTCCCTGATTGTCCCATCCCTGGATGCCCAATATTTGGTCTGGGACTTCATCCAGCCTAAGAATTCTTGATAAATGTGGGATGAGCGGGGCGGGGTGGTGGGATGGGGACAGAGAGAAACAAGACTGCATTCCTTGCTCTCTAGAAGCTCACACTCCAGTGGGAACACCAACCCAGAAAGAGCCCAACATCTAAGCAGATCAGAGCTCTAAGAGAGGCACAAAGAGCCGCGTCACCAGCTCCATGGGATGATGCCGTGCTCCCCACTGGGGGAGTCAGGCAGGCTTCTCAGAGAGGTCAATTTGTGTACTGGGCCTTGAGGATGGAGAGAAGTCCAGTGGCCGAGTGGGGCGCACGCAGGCAGGAGAGCTGGGGAAAGGAATCCGGGCTGGCAGAGGCAGAGGCAGGAAAGCAGGATGTATTGTGAGGGCCAACAAGTTCAGCTGAGCCTATCAACCCCACACCAGACAGTGAGCTGCAGGAGGGCCGCGTCTGCCTGCACCAAGCACAGTGCCTACACGTGGTGGGTGCATTGTAAGGATTTGTTGGAAGCAGATCTCACAGGGTGTGAAGCCTTACGCAATTCGGTGGCCCTATTTAAGAAAAAAAAATGTGAAATTTTTAATGTAAATGTAGGCATGAAAGTGAATGTTCATTTGTACTGAGATTGGGAAGGAGCTTGCAACAGAGCTGAAGCTGCAGAAGAAAGTAAGGTCAGAAGAATGTCAGGAGGGCGAAGGTTCTTGGAGCCCAGCACCAGGCTGACAAGTCTAGCATTTCCTGTCAGCCCCGAGGCCCAGGTTCAGAGCCGGCCTCTGAGCCCTCAATCACCCTCAGACAAGCTACCGTCACCATGCCTCTGTCACACTTTGTGAGCCTCTCTGGCCACAAAAAGGCCTGATTCTCCGGCGTCAGGAGACTTTCTCCCCCGGAAGGGTAGTCAGAGGGCAAATGTGGGCGTCTGAGAACTGTGTGCTGGTCACCTCCTGGTAACCTTGGGCACCTCTCTCCAGGGCCTCAAGGGTCATGGAGGGTCTGTTCTGAAAGCCTCCTTTTCATGCAGGCATTCTGCTCATCTGACCCGCTTTGGGGGCTTTGTGAGAGCCTCATTCATCTCCCAGTGCTGAGGTCTCACAAGGGCACCAGGCTCTCTGCTGGTGACGGGTGCGGGACGCATAGCCACGGAGGTGCTCCTGGCCCAGTGAGTCCAACAAAACACGAAGTGCCTGATTACAGAGCCTTCAAGACGAGAGATGCCAGACCAAAGACAGACTTTCTGGGGGAGTCCGGGAAGGCTTCTCAGAGGAGACACTTGATTTGAGAGATGGAGCATTCATTCAACAATTATTTACTGAGCACCTACTACGTGCCAGACTGTGCTAGGCTCTGAGGATACAGCAAAGAGGAGGACAGAGGGGCATTTGCCCCAAAGTTTCTTCCCTTCAGGCCAGCAGGGAAATAGGAATTAACTCAGGAGAAAAGGGGAACATGGTCCCCCAGACAAGCTAGAGCAACCACATGGAGGGGAGAGACTGTATCCTGCTTATGGGTGGAGTTGAGAGAAGTTTGATGTGAGGGGAAAGGGAAGCGATTGGGAGACGAAGCGCGTGGGGTTGGCAGAGAGCAGCAATGGAGGGGCTGGAATACCAGGCTAGGAACCTAGGACTTGATCACGCTGGCAACTGGGAGCCACAGAAGGTTCTGAGCAGAGGAGGAAGTCACAAGGCTTCTTAGCAAAATAGCTTGCAAGCCCTCCAGCTTGCACAGCCACCAGTGCAAGCTTCCTGGGCCAACCTCCCCACCCCCACCCAGCTTGGACTTCAGCCTCCGGCTCACCCTCTTCCTTGTTCTCCCAACCAGACTCTAAGGCTGGTGCACTCTAAAGAGGGGATGGGGGGACTTCCCTGGTGGCGCAGTGGTTAAGAATCCGCCTGCCAATGCAGGGGACACGGGTTCGAGCCCTGGTCCGGGAAGATCCCACATGCCGCGGAGCAACTAAGCCTGTGCGCCACAACTACTGAGCCTGCGCTCTAGAGTCCACGCGCCACAACTACTGAAGCCCATGCGCCTATAGCCCTGCTCCACAGCAAGAGAAGCCACCGCAATGAGAAGCCTGCACACCGCAACGAAGAGTAGCCCCCGCTCGCCACAACTAGAGAAAGTCCGTGCCCAGCAACGAAGACCCAATGCAGCCAAAAATAAATAAATAAATTTATTAAAAAAATAAAAATAAAAAATAAAGAGGGGATGGGCAGAGCTCTGGGTCCAGGCCTCATGGAGGACTCCAACCCTTCACACCATTTGCCCCACACTATTTGCCTCTTGTGGGCTTTAAATGTTTTCATGCTACCTGGTTTCCCTACAAAGTGCTATCTTTCCCATAACAACGCCTAGCTTAAAAACTTCCCAGAGCGCCTCTCTGATAACCAGTGAGTCAAGACTCAGGGGCTTCCAGGCTGGGGCCTCAGCAAAACCCTACTGGGTTCAGGGTCATGAGCAAGACCCCAACAGAGTTCTTGGCCTTTAGAAAAAAGTCTGAACTCTCTCCTGTTTGGCTCCGCCTGCCTCTTCCCATCTGTTCTGCTGTCCCTTCTCTGGGAGCTCCAGCTACCCTGAACTTGTCGGGGATTCTTCAACAGGGCAGTGCTCTCCCCCACCTCCAGGGTTTTGCCCAGGCTGGCCTTTGCCCAGACAGAGCACTGTCCATTCCCTGAGGTTCCCTCCTAAGCTAACTAACCCCTACTTCTGGCCTGAGTCTGCCCTGAGGGAAGACTCTCCTAATCCCCCCCAGAACAGGTCAGGGGTCCCCAGAGGTGTTCTTTCAGACTCCATGCTTTTGCACATGCTATTTCCTCTGCCAGGAATACCCTTCCCTCCACCCTCTGAAGCCTGGTGCCTGCCCAGTTCCTGCCAAGTAGCAACATCTTTATTTCCCTTTTACAGACGAGGAAACAGAGGCTCAGAGGGGTTGAGTAGCCTGTTCAAAGCCACATAGCTTTGCCCTAGAATGTTAGTGGTTGTTTTGTTGGCCACGCTGCACGGCATGTGGGATCTTAGTTCCCCGACCAGGGATGGAACCTGCACCCCCTGCACTGGAAGCACAGAGTCTTTTTTAATTAATTAATTAATTAATTAATTTGTTTTTGGCTGTGTTGGGTCTTCGTTGCTGCGTGCGGGCTTTCTCTAGCTGCGGCGAGCGGGGGCTACTCCTCGTTGCGGTGCGCAGGTTTCTCATGGCAGTGGCTTCTCTTGTTGTGGAGCAAGGGCTCTAGGCGTGTGGGCTTCAGTAGTTGTGGCACACGGGCTCAGTAGTTGTGGCTCGTGGGCTCTAGAGTGCAGGCTCAGTTGTGGCGCACGGGCTTAGTTGCTCTGCGGCATGTGAGGTCTTCCCGGACTAGGGCTCGAATCTGTGTCTCCTGCATTGGCAGGCGGATTCTTAACCACTGTGCCACCAGGGAAGGCCCCGGAAGCATGGAGTCTTAACCACTGGACCGCCAGGGAAGTCCCCTGACCTATAGATAGTGATAGTGATGAGTAGATGGAATCCTGTGCCAGCTATATGGTCTTGGGAACATCATTTGGCCTCTCTCTGCTTTGGTGGCCTCACCAGTGAAATGGAGTACCTACTGCATAAGGTTGGTGGTGAGGCTTACAGATAACCTGTCCTCCGCGGCCTCCATTCTTTCGCTCCCCAGACCAATTAGTGGCTTTCACATGGCCCCTGCAGGACATTCAACACTCATTCATTCATACATCAAAACCCTCCAAGACCAGCTCTGTGCCCCGCCCTGTGCTGGGTGCTTGGGACTCAGAGATAAATCAGACACAGCTCCAACCCCAAGGCTCGGGGGGGGGGGTGGGGTGGGGGGAGGGGAGGGGCAGGAGCTTGGGGCAGAACTCAGTACTCTTGAGGGTGTGTGTGTGTGTGTGTGTGTGTGTGTGTGTGTGGTCCTCACACACCTCTGCTCTTAACTTCGTATTTTTAAAATTGACAACGACGCACCTCCCCGCGGATGGGCGCTGGGAAAGGCGAAATGTTGAAGGAAGATCCGCTCCTTATCTTCAGAAACTTGTTTTTCACTGCTTCCTGAAACCCGAATATTTCACTGCATCCAAGCTCGCCTCCTCGCGCTGAGCCCTATTAGCTGGGAAGGAGAAGGGTACTGTGAGGGTGTGTCCCACCAGTCCCGAGGGCTCCACTATCCCTGGGGACTCCACTACCCCCGGATAACTCACCTAGCCTACATCCTAATCCTTTTCCCACCCCGACCCCTGTTCCAACCCCATGACTCCCCCACCCCAGGTCCCAGACAAACCAGCCCTCCCCACCTCTCCCTCCATCCAGGTCCCCAGGTTACCCTCTCCTCTCGCTCAGCTCTTTAAACCATCCTCCCCCTCCACTGCCCTCTCTCGGGCGGCACCTCTCCACTTCTGCCCCGCCCTCTCCGAGGTAGAGTCCACGTTCCGCAGACCTCCGCTCTTTTCCCACTCTCCGATTGGCTCCCGCTGCCCGACGGCGCGGGACCGGGGGGAGGGGACCTGGAGCTCGCCCCGCCCCTTGCCGGTGGCCGGGGTGGGGCGGGGCCTCAGGCTGACCCCGCCCCCACTCGGGCGGGGCCGCGCTGGCAGGCGCTCCGGCGCTGAGCGGCGCGACCTAGGCTCTGCTCGGCTCCGGCTCGACTGCAGCTCCTGTGGGGGTGGGCGGCGGGGGTGGCAGCGGCTGCGGCGCGGGACTGAGCGAGCGGCTAGCGAGCCGGGGGAAGAGGAGGAAGTATAGCCGCGGCCCGGAGCTCTGGAGTCAGCTGCCGCGCCGGGGACCGCCCCATTTTGCAGAGCGAGCCGAATCCGAACCTAAGAAGACTTCCCCACCGGGCTCCGCGCCTTCTCGCCGGCGCCCTACCCTGCCCCGCCTGTCCCAGCCCCGGGTTCCGCCGGGCCCTACCCTGCCCCGCCTGTCCCAGCCCCGGGTTCCGCCGGGACCCTCCCTGCCCCGCGGTCCGAGGCGTGTGGCCGGGACGCCCCGAGCCCCCGACCCTGATCCAGTGCACCGGAGAGGGACGCTCCTGGCCCACCATACGGCTCTAGGGTTAAGGGCTCATTCCCAGCCTTTCTATAGTGTGTGTTGGAGCCCCCAGCCCTCCGACCGCGGTTAAGGCGGGGTGCCCCCAGCCCCTTGACTGAGTGCAAAGCAGCCCGGACGCCTCCAGACTCTGGTTCCCCGAAACCCGAACCTTCAGCTGCCTCCGATCCGGTGCTTCGGACTTGGGACCGTGCGAACATTCAGGAAACCCCGGCCCGAGTTCAGCGCCCCGTGAGGGGTCCAAGGCGGGCTGGATACTCGGACTGAACCAGACCGGGCTGGTGCTTCGAGTCGAAGCTGCCACCTTCCTGCCGCCCCAGGCGAGGGGCTGAGCGCTTGCCCCCAAGAGAACACAAGAGAGAGCCGAGAAGTGCAGGTGAGAGAGCCCCGGATGCCGGGCGGCCTCCGACCCCATCCCGGCAGCGCTGGGGCCACCTGCGGGTGTGCACTGGGTACTAGCTGAGGCTGGAACTGGCTAGGAGGGGGCGCGGGAAAGGGAGGAGGAAAAGGGAGAAAACGGGCACTTATTGAGCGCCCATTGTGTGCCGTTCCGCGCCCCACCCTTGCGCAAATGGCTCACTACTCCGTGTGATAGAAGGTGTTGTGTGCTGTTAAGAGCGCTTACAGATGGGGAAACTGAGGTTCAACGGGGTTGATTGACCCTGCTCTTTTTACTCTGTGCTGAGACTGGGGAGGAGTGTTATGCTGGAGAGGGAAAGGAGCAGAGAATGGAGAGAAAAAGAAAGGAAGTGCAGAGCCGCATGGCAGGAGGTGGGGCGGGGGGGTCGAGGTGGGGGCCACTGGGGCATCGGAGAGCTGATCCTGAGGCTGGGCCGTGGCTTCTCCTGGCCTCTTTCCCTCCCACTCCATTGTCATGTCACCTCCCAGGAAAGGTGACCCAGAGTTGAGGGCAGAAGTGGGAAGCTTCCCAGTTCCACAGCTTCCCTCCCTGACAGAGCAGCTGCCCCTGTACCCTGTGTGCCAGACTCCAGTGTCTCTAGGACGCTCCGGAGGTCCTGACACGCTGCTTATCTGATGGGAGAACACACTGTAGATGTCCCTAAGTCACAGCCCATCAGAACTGCAGGAGATGCGGCCCCTCAGCACTCACCCAGCTCACATCCTTCACATTAGTAAGGGGGACTCTGAGGCCTGGGGACAGGGGGTGCCAGTTGCTGAGGTCCTAAAGCAAGTGAGTAGTTGAGCCACAAGTACACTTGAGAAAACCTTCCCAAACATCCTTCAAGGTGTCCACTCCCCTTCCCAAGTTAGCATCTTCTGGGTGACTGGCTGGGGTTTTCCCACCCCTGATGTGAGGTCTGGGTGACCCCGTATCAGGCTGTTGTGAGAATCTGTGTGCAAGGTGCTGGGACCTGAGACAGATCAGCAGCCCCATAGCCTTTGGCCCCAACCTCAGGTCTGACCTCAGCCTCTCCTGGGCAAGGGAACCTGCAAGACACCTCTGGTCCAGGAGTGGCGCGGGTTGCACAAGGTCTCAGGGCTGGGGGCACAGTCTGAGGGTCTGGATTCCCAGGCAGGGACTCCTTCTGCTGCCCCCCTGGGACTGTGCAGGGAGAGGCGTGTTGTGAAAGAGTGCTTGGCATGGACTCTGTGGGCTCTTGTTCTGGGTGGGGAGGGGGAGGGGATGTGGCCTAGGTAGGAACCCCGGTGGCCTTGGCCGGGACTGGTTAACCCCTGCTGTGCCCAGCTTCCTGGAGTCAAGGGGAAACCACCTTGGAAAGCCCCTGGGAGGTGGGGGAGGGTGGAGAGGTCGGCTGGAGGCTGGAAGCTCAGTCCTGGGGGTGCAGTGTTTGGGGGAACTGGAAGAGAAAGTGACTGAGGGGCTTGGGATTCTCCAGCCTCACCCCCACCATCCGTGGGGATTCAGATTCTCATAATAATCCCTGCATCTAAACAAAGCTGCTCTTTGATGAGATAATTTCACACCTGTGATCTCATTTCACGGTGGGGTGGAAAGGACCTGGAACTTGGAGTGAGGCAGAACGCGGCTGGGGAGCCACCTGGGACCTTTTGGATGCATCCAGGGCTCCAAGCCTCACCTGTAAAATGGGGTCAAGGCAGGCTGTTTATTACCTGCTCAGATAATGGAGCCATCACATCCGGCACACTGTCAAGTGCTAAAGAATTTTTGGTGTTTGCCAAGACTGGGCTTGTTCCTAATGGCTACCTTGTGCAGGAAGCTGAGGGGCAGAGAGGTGAAACCTCCTGCACAGGGCCTTGGAGTTTGCTTCAGGAACTGAGTGCTGACTGCGTACCAGGTGCCCTGGAAGCTACCCAGATGGAAAAGGCGTTGTGGTGACTAGCTCCCAATGGGGAGGGCTAAGCGGCACGGGCAGACGGCAGTGAGTCAGACAGACCAGGCGGCGTGAATCTGCTCTGATTCCTCCCACCAGCCATGTGGTGTTGGGCAAGTCACTTCACTCCTTTGAGCCCCAGCTGCTTCTCTATAAATTAGAATTCCTCCTTTACAAGGTTGCTGTGAGCTTTAAATGAGATATAAATATACAGCACGTGGCCAGATAATTTATTTCCTTCCCTATAAGAAAAGGAAGCTTGGATTTTGACCAGGAAATCCAGAGAAATTCTCAGACTTGCCTTGGATTGGAATGGAGGCTACTGTTGCAGATTCACAGACCTGGGTTTGCTCAGCTGTATGGGTCAGACTCCCCTATGCTACCTCCCTGGGCCCACAGCCCTCTGGAATCTGCTTGGGGACCCTGGCAAGGGGCTCTGGGTTCTGACCCCTCATCCCAGGGCTGCTGGCTTTCTTTGGGATTGTGGGGAGCGGGTGTTCATTCCCTCTGGCCTCCCTAGGCACAAGGGTGCGGTGAATAATTTATGGCTCCCCTCGCTGCGAGGTGGGCTCAGGGAAATTGATTGCTGTGTGCTCAGCTGAGCTTCTGAACCCCACCAGAGGAGGCAGGTGGTTCCCGTCAGTGCTAGACAAGGTCTCAGATACGGGGGAAAGGGGCGACAGGAAGAAAGTGACCTAATATCAAGCCCAGCTCTCTTACTGCGGTGCAAGGTGGACCCGCAGGAAACAGTGGAAACCAAGCTATAGATGAACCAGGCTCAAGCTGTGGGCCTCCGATTCCAAATGGGTCAGGAGGGGTGGCAGGGAGAGGCTCTTGGGGACTGGAGTAACCCAGAAGGCTTTATCAAGGAGAAAGGGGTCTGGGCTAAGGCTAGAGGCAACTTGCCTTAGAGAGTAGGGGTCCCGACATCAGTTCAAGGTTGAATTCTGGCTGTGCCACTCACTCACTGTGAGACTGTGAGCAAGATACCTGACCCAGCCAGGCCTCTGCTCCCTCCTCTGTAAAATGAGGGTAGTTACGGGTGACTGTGAGGTCATATATGTAAAGCAGATGGCACGAAAGGTACTTAATGAAAGGGTGCTTCACTGTGAACGAGAACCGTGAGGTGGGCTAATGGTGGGGAAGATGGGATGGTGTAATAAGCAGGGAGGTGGGGAGAACTCTGGGGTGATGACGGTGGATCTGTGGGGTCAGAGAGGGGTGTGGAGAAAAGGGGTGGGTGAGTGACCAGACGGTGGAGGGCCTTGAATGCCAGACAGAATTCATATTGCAGGAAGCATCATGGGGCCCCAATTGAGAACCCTCTGTGACTCCTTCTTACCAGTAAGATGGAGACCAGGCCTCTTTGTTGTGCATTTAAGGCCTTGCCCACTGCAGCCACTGCATGGACCCCTGGTCATTGCTCACCACTGTCTCCTAAACACATCATGTGTGGCCCCTTTGTTTATGGGGTTCCTCCGGTCATCCATACCATCCTCAGCTCTGCTCACTTCCACACTTCCACATCAGTCAAGGCCCAATTCAGGTCATAAATCCCCCCAGAAACATTCCTGGATTACCCAACCCTCTGGTCACACCCCCTCTGAATCTTTAACACTTCACAGTACTAGTAATAAACAATACCTACCATTGCATCACATTTTACAGTTTGTAAAATGCATCTACATGCTCATTTATTTTTTTATTATTTATTTTTTATAAATTTATTTATTTATTTTGGCTGCGTTGGGTCTTCGTTGCCGCACGCGGGCTTTCTCTAGTTGCAGCGAGCAGGGGCTACTCTTTGTTGCGGGGCTTCTCATTGCGGTGGCTTCTCTTGTTGCGGAGCACAGGCTCTAGGTGCACAGGCTTCAGTAGTTGTGGCACACGGGCTCAGTAGTTGTGGCTCACAGGCTCTAGAGCGCAGGCCCAGTAGTTGAGGCGCACGGGCTTAGTTGCTCCGTGGCATGTGGGATCTTCCCGGACAAGGGCTTGAACCTGTTTCCCTGGCATTGGCAGGCGGATTCTTAATCACTACGCCACCAGGGAAGCCCCTACATGCTCATTTAATAATATTGTGACGGTGATATGAGCAATTGCTAATGCTCTTGAGAACTTATTCTGAGCCAGACACTGTGTTAAGTGTTTTACAGATCCTCTCATTCACAACTCTGGGTGGTAGCTACTGTTATGCCCTGGAAGACGGGGCTCAGAAAGGTACATTGTCTTGCCCAAGGTCACACAGCTAGACAGTGGGGAGTGAGGAGTCAAGAGTGTGCTCTTACCTGTGACTAAACAGACAGCTCAATAGCTCTTAGATGTCCCACCTCTTCAACTCTACCCAGGTACCTCGAGAGCATACTGCGTAGGTAAAAAGCCTGGAAATGAGCCTTCTTCTCAGGGCTAGGGAAGGGCAGTGCTGGGTTGAGAAGGGGGCCTTGGGCTCTGCACTGGCTGGCTGTGTGACTTGGGGTGAATCAGACCCATGCTGTGGTCCTGTTTCCCCGGGTCTGTGGTGAGGGGGATGGTGTCTGAGCTTCCAGAGCTCCAGCCTTCTGCAGTGTCCTTCGTGACCCTGGAAGGTAGGGGAGGAGACCACAGCCTCAGGGCCAGAGGATGTGGTGTGACGGGCAGCTGTGATTTTTGGCCCGGCCACTGTCTGGGCCAGCAGGCTCTGTAGTTAGCTGCTGCCTCCCCCGAAGGAGGGTGGCGGCCAGGGCTGCTGGCAGCATGGTCATTAGCTGGGCAGAGAAGACCCTGTGATTGGGAGCCGGCTGGGCCAGGCCAGGTTGGCAGGGCTGGAGGCAGGCTGGACCTGGCCACAGTGGGGTCATTGGCAGGGCAGCTGGCTGGGCAGCTGCTTCTCCTCCCTTTGCAGCCTCCAGGGCAGTACCCGCAGGGCACCAGAGCTTTGTAGGCCAAGGCTTGCCCTTCTTCCTGTGGCGGTCATGGGAGTGCAGCAGTGAGGAATCTAGCCAGGCCTGAAGATGCCTCCTTCCAGAAGCTTCCAGGACTCCTCCCCTACAGATCCACAGCCCTCACTCGCCTACTGTGGTCTGTGGGTTGGACTTGTGTAGATGTGCTTCCTTTGCCAGCCAGTCAGAAATAGATTCTCTGCCACCCCAGTTCTCCCCTCCGCCCCACAGAGTGCCTAGCAGGGTGCCTGGCACAAAGTGGCTGCCCCCACCCCTACCCAGGAGAGGCAATGCGAGCTGCCCCTTGGGCAAGTCGCTCAACCTTTGTACCTCTGTCTCCTTCTCTATAAAGTGGCACTGGCAACCACAGTGTTGTGAGGGTTAAATGAGACAACGGGTGGCAGGTGCCAGGCCTGACACATAGGCAGGTACTTTGTCAGCGTGAGTCCCCTTGCCTGTCCCTTCAGTATCTTCGTGATCAAGTGACTCAGTAAGAAGCTGATGGAAGAACCCATCCAGTGAGGCCGGGAGGGAGGATGTGCCAGGCAGCAAGGAGGGCTTCCCAGAGGAGGACACTTCGCCGCCTGGGGAGGACTCTGTCAGACGGGATTGGGAAAGCTGCCATTCCCACCACCTTCCCAGTGAGCAGGCCCCAAGCTAAGTTCAAGGCAGGGAGCAGGACCGGGATGTCCAGGGACCTGGTTCTTCTCAGGCCTTAGCGGCAGGAATGACCCAGTTGGGAGGAGCCGTCTGGGGTCCAGGTAGCAGATGCTGCGATTTGCTTGAAGATTCCTTCAAGGGAAGCAGTGTTCATTTGGTCTCCCTCTCCCCATGCATACACACATGATTACGTATTACAAAACGTAACATGATGGGAGATTTTGGTCTGCGGGGAAAATAGACATTCAACAAGTAAACACAGATACAAAACTTCCAAATTGTGAAGAGTGAGCTCCCAAGGCGGGGGCCAGTCCCGTCGACGTCTGTAGATGGTGGTAGAGGGCAATGCTCAGATCACAGCCCGAGTGCACACTTACTAGCCATGTGACTTGGGCAAGTGATTTAACCTCTCTGGGCCTCAGTTTCCCCATCTGTAAAATGGGGACAGTTATAGTTGTGGTGAGGATTAAATGCATTATACATGTAAAACACTCAGAAAAATACCCAGCGCATAATAAGCACTCAATGCATATTAGCTGTTGTTGCCTGTATCTCCTAGCAGAGTCTGAAAGAACAGGTGCTCGGGAAGGGCATATGGAATGAATCCCAGGCACAGGGCAGCTGCTCTGTGTAATGAATGAATGAGCGACCTCATCAGGAGGGGAGAACGCAGAAGTAGTGACGACACTGAATGTGACAGAATGTGGCAGAGAAGGCCAGGGGCTGGGTTTGTCCAGTGCTGGGCGGGGAGGGAGTCAGGAAAGGCTTTCTGGAGGTGGTGCTCCTGGTGCTAAGTTGGAAAGTATCATTTAACACGCATGTGCGCACACGCACCCGGGCACCGCTGTGAGGTCAGCACGAGGCATGAGGTCAGAGAGGAGTGGCTCCTGTCCAAGGTGGCCAGCTAAGAGGAGCGTCTGGGCAGACCCCAGGTCTGCTGGACTCCACAGGCCTCCCTCTTCCCACCACCCCACGCTGTCTTGCCATCTGTGATATTCTGCTGGAGGGCACAAGGAAGGCAGGTGGGAGGAAGTGTGGGCCGAGGTCTGAGAGTCCCAGCTCTTCCCAGGCCTAGAACCAAATCTCCTACAGAAAAGAATAAACAGGCCTCACTCAGAGTTCTTTTATCTTCTTGCTCCCAAACACGCCCACCGGCGGAGGTGGTCTTCCAGCATTAATCCTACAGCTGTTTAGCTTTTGAATGAGTGAACTCTACTAAAGAAAAAATAAAAAGGCCATGAAGAATTCGCCTCACCCTCCCACCCAGGAGGCTCAAAGGGAAAGTTTTCTTCCACTGACAAGGGAGCCAGGACCCCCCAAGTATCTTAAAGGAGTTCACCTCTGAAGTTAGGGTCCCCTCATGTTGCCTACACTCGTGGCTGGTGGTGGGGCCCCGAGAACATGACCTCGGCCCTTACGTTTTGCCTGTTTTTTGCCCCTCTTGTAAATGGGTCAGAGTAACAAAGCCCTTCTTTCCTTCAAGAGGTGTAGGGTGGGAGAGGTTGTAGTGGGCATCTGGGCCCACGGCTCTCAAATTTGCTGCACACACTAGAATCATCTAGGGAACTTTTAAAAGTTTGGGCAAGACCCAGGCATCAATAGTTTTTAAAGCTTTGCAGGTGATGTCAAAGCACAGCCAAGATTGAGAACCACCTGGCCACCTCCTGCAGCATGCCTCCTACAGCATCCCCCGACTATACCTGACATCCCCAGGACAGGGAGCTCATTGCTTCCAGGCTGCTCCCTCCTCTGCGGTATTGCTCTCCCTGGAGAAACAGTGAAGTGGAAAGACTTTGCAATCCGATAAACCTGGGTTCCAACACCCCTCTGCTCCCTGCTTGGGTGTCTTCTCTGAGCCTCGGTGTCCTTGTCTGAGAACAGGAATAACAGTAATCTCTCTCTGAAATAACAATAATCTCTCATGGAGACCAAATGGGGCCGTGCGCAGAAAGCACCGGTGCAGTGCCGGACACGTCGGCAGTGTGCAGTAGAAGGTCACAGACAGTGGCAGAGCCTGCTGGACTCAGACCCTGGACCCCCCTGCAGTGCTCTCTCTAGTGCCCCAACCACCTGAGGCTGGTGGGGGAAGGATCAACACCCAGTCTTGGGGCCCTTCCCATCCCCCTTCTCTCTAAGAGATAAGGCAGCAAGCATTTTGTCTTGCTTGGTTTTGTTTAAATGGCCAAAGAGTCAGGCTCTCCTTAACAATGAAGCCTTGTCTGGATCTGCTTGTTTTTCCAACCCGGACACCCAATTGCGCCACCCACTTGGGGCCCCCATCCCACCTGGGAGAACTGAAGAACGCCAGAGGTTTTTTTTCATCTTGGGGGAGGGTACTGGGGAGACACTGGAGACCTCTGTGTGGCCCTCACCAATAATTGACCCCATTTAAGTCAGCTGCCTCTGTTGAAAGCCAATCCAATAAAATTATTTCAAGGTAGCTACCAGGATGGGTTTTGGAGGCAGAGAAAGTTGAATTTGAGTCATGGCTTTGTCACTTACTGGAAATATGACCCTGGGAGAGTCATTTCAGCTTTTGGAGCGCCCGTTTCCTCTTCTGTAAAATGCACAAATAGGGCATACCTCCTTGGCCTCCTTGCGGGGGTTTTAAGAAGTGAATGAAGTGCTTGGTGTGTAGTGCACAGTGCCTACCATACAGTGAGCGCGCACACTGGCCATGGCTGTCCTCACTGAACTCTGCCTCCTGCCCCTCCCTTCATGGCCTGCAGGGCCAGGCCAGGCCAGGCTGAGACAGTGGAGGCCTGCACGCTTAGTAACGGGCACCCCTGCAAACCGCGATTCTGTAATCATTTGTTCCATGCACATTTAGAGGAGGCTCTGAGGGTGAGAAGAAGACTGCAGAAAGGGGCCACTGGCGATAGTACCTGGTCTCCTCTGCTCTGGCCCCGCCAGAGAGGGTATATCAGCCCAGGGTGAGCTGCTCCGACAGTGGGGTGGAGCAAACCAACAAAGGGAGTGAAGCACCTGTGGGCAGTTACCGCCCAGGGCTGCAGTTGCCCTGGAGGAAGGTGTCAGCTGTGTGGACAGAGGCTGCGGCCAAGGGACCCTGTTAACCCAGAGACCTGGCAGGGGAATAAAACCTCCACTCTCTTTCTTCCTTCCTCCAGTCTCCCACTGGGGCTTCCCTCTGGGTGAACCTTCTGGAAGCCAACGACACATTAACCCAAGGCAGTCCGTTGAGATCAGCCTCTGGGGCCCCACGTAGAGGGGACTGGGCCCAGAGAGGCATACGGAAGGCTTTCCTCAGTCAGTCAAAAGCCATGAGGTCCACTGGACTCACCCTCCTTGGGATGCAGTTTAAGGCTCATCTGTTGGTACTTGAGCTTATCCCTTGTAAAGGGGGTCTCAGCCCTCACCCCAGAGATGAGCCAAAGCATCCCAACTGCCACATCCTCTCAGGGAGAGGAGTTCTGGGGGCACCCATCTTTCCGTTTCTGCCTCACCAGAGGTGCCTTAGCACCCCTTTGAGATTGGTGCCCAGGCCCCTGGCCACCACGCCCACCACTTGGCCCAGCTCTGCCGCCGCTGGTCCTCAGAGGACTGTGAGTTTTTTCCAGCCTGTGTCTCTGTCCCTCTTTGTCTGGAAGCATGGAGTAGCAGTTAGAACACAGACTCTGAAACCAGACTTTTTTCCTGAAATCCTGATTCTGCCATAATATGGCTGGGGAACTAAACAATGTGGCCCTTAATCTCTCTGTGCCTGGGTTTCCTCATCTTTGGAATGGGAATAACAGAGAGTACCTCATAGGGGTGTTGTGAAGACTGATGAATGAATGAACGGAAAGTGCTTAGGACCGTGCCTGGCGAGCAGGAAGTGCCCGGTAAATGACAGCCTTTACCATGATCACAAATAACACAGTGGGAGCCCAGAACCCACGGTGTGGCCAGACCTTTACTGACAGGATGGGGACCGTCACCGCCTTCAGTCTGGACTCGCCCCAGTGATGAGGCTGTGACAGTCCCCCACAGCCTGGCCCCATTATGGACACTCAGCTGTCAGCTATCCACCCCCTCCCCCCAGTCCTCTCCCGCAAACCATGTCCTGTGAGAAGTGGCCTCGCATTCCGTCAAGCTTCAGTGTCCCCATCTGTGAAAGAAAGCAGTTGGACAAGATGTTCCCAAGTTCTGCTGCCCAGTCTGTGCCGGGAGCTGGGGGGAAGAGGACTCGGGTGTCGCTGCCCTGGAGGAGACCTGAGGCCGGGGGGGCAGGGAGTGGTTGGGGCACAGGCCAGGTCTCTTCCTCACAGGGCAGGCCAGGCAGCTCCGAGCAGGAGACAAACGAAAACAGAGGAGGTCAGATGAGAATGAGAGAAATCAGGGGGGGCTTCATGGAGAAGGGGGCATTTGAAATGAGTCTTGAAGGTAGGCTGGGAACTCTGCTGGCTCAGATTGGATGGGAAAGGCATCCTAGGATGGGGGAAGGGTGAGTATAAAGCATGGAGGTGTGGCCCTAGGGGCCGCGGCAAGCCGAGCAGCAGCTGCACTCAAAGGTAGAGTGATGTGCTGGCGAAACACTTGGACTCTGGAATCAGGCAGATGTGGGTTTGAATCCTGGCTCGGTTTCTTATTGAATTATTTCTTATTCTTTGACTGTGGGCAAAGTGGCTTGGCTGCTCTGACCCTCTGTTTCCCCAGCAGTGGAACAGGACTAAGCCCTCCAGGGCCGGGACGGTGACTCACAAAGCGCTGAGCGTGGCTGGAGGAGCCAGGCCTCCCCTCCACCCTGTTGCTGCAGAGCAGGCAGGGACCCCAGGGGCCCTCCTTGGCCCATGCCTCCTCCCGCAAATCAGGTGCAGGTAGCTTCCAGGGTGGCCTTGCTGGGGATAGCCTTATCTCCGGAGTGGGGCAAAGGCTACGGGGAGGCTGGTGTCAGGTGAGCTCAGGTGCACAGTCAGACAGAAGATGTCAGGCCACATCGCATGGAAAGCATCGGTGAGGCCCCTGGGGCGTGGCGTCTTGGGGGCAGCAGGGCAGGCCTGGGACGCAGAGCCCTTTCCTTATAGCTGGCCACCACTGAGCACTCCCTCTTCTCCCTGGTGGGAATGCTCGTGGCATCTCCGACAGCTCAGCCCTGGGTGTCTGAGGAGGAGCGGTGAGATGCCCATGGTGGGTGTGGTAGCGCTTTGACCTCGGAGGCCTTCCTGAGAAGGGAGGTGTGTGGGCTTCCGAGTCAGTCCTGGCTTTAAAGCCCAGCTCTACCTCTTTAGAGCAGAGCTTTGAAGACACTGCGCAAGTCACTTAAACTTTCTGAGCCTCAGTTGCCCACCTAGAAAATAAGGGCAACCACACTTACCTTCCAGGTCTGTTTTGAAGCTAAAAGGACATAATGGATGAGATAGCATCTTGTATTTTACAAGCGACTCCATAACCACCTTCATCCTGCTCCCTTTCTCTGTGCGCCGTTCATTTCTAATGCCGCCTAAGGAAGTTCTTTCTTGTGTCTAATTTAAATCCACTATGCTGCAATTGGAACCTCCTTCCTCTTGTTGAGGACTCTGCAGAAGCACACTGAGCCATTTCTCTATACAAATGTGCCCCATCAGTACCTGCAGTGAGCGAGGCAGGCAACAACAGAGCAACTGAGTGTTGGTTTTCAACTTGTGTCTTGGGGGCCCCGCTGTCAATGGCCAAGGCCTCCTGACCAGCATGACGTGGGGGTGGGTGCCTCATCTTGACTGTTTTCACTGTTCTTCCTCTCTGAGTCTTATCCATGCTCCAAAACTGGGACCCTGGGGCAGTGGAGAGAGCCCTGCGCTAGGCCTAGAAGGCCTGGGTCCCAACACCCACTTGACTGCTGACTTGCTGTGTGGCCTGAAGCCAGTTAGCAACCTCTCTGGGCCACAGTAGGCCTGTGAGGATGTCTGTCCCCTGGGGCCCAGGTGTCTCCAGTAAAGATGAGTGCAGTTCATCTGAAGCCCCTTTTCCTCCATCTCACTTACCCGGGCCCCAGCCACCCTGGGAAGCCAGCAGATTAGGGTCCTGCTGGTGCCGGCGGTGGTAGGAGCTGAGTCCACCTCTCAGGCCAGGGCTCCCAAGGGCGGGTGGCGAGTTTAAGGTTAGATAGATGGGGGATTCCTGGTGGGTGGGGTAGCGCCTGCCTCCTCAGCCAGGGATTTTTTTTTTTTTAATTTTTAATTAATTAATTTTTGGCTGTGTTGGGTCTTTGTTTCTGTGCGAGGGCTTTCTCTAGTTGCGGCGAGCGGGGGCCACTCTTCATCACTGTGCGCGGGCCTCTCACTATCGCAGCCTCTCTTGTTGCGGAGCACAGGCTCCAGATGCGCAGGCTCAGTAGTTGTGGCTCACGGGCCCAGTTGCTCCGTGGCATGTGGGACCTTCCCAGACCAGGCTCGAACCCGTGTCCCCTGCATTGGCAGGCAGACTCTCAATCACTGTGCCACCAGGGAAGCCCCAGCCAGGGATTTTGAGAGCCTGGATTTCCTCCGGCTCACCCAGTTAAACTCATCCAACCAAAGGTCAGTCATGTTTGTTGAGTCCCTCCTTGGAGTAGATCCTTTCCCATGTGAAGTCTCCTTTAATCCCCCACTTTGTGGGTGGGAAACCCAAGGCTCAGAGAGATGAGGCGACCGGCAGGTCAGTAGGGCGAAGGAGCCTGGGGCTCTTGATTCTGCACAGCCCCCAGGGCCCTCGGGCCCAGCCATGCCCTCCGGGTCCTCAGCAGGGTGGAACACAAGGTGGTCAGGAGTGAGGCCGTTTCTGGTCTAGGAGGGGGCCCCATGGGCTGCGGGGGGTTAGCTGGGGCTCCTGGGACTGCCCTTTCCCTGGAAGAAGTTGGCCAAGGAGGTGCAGGGATCAGGAACCCAGGAGTTCTGGGCTGCGGCCAGTTCTGAATGCCCCTGTGAACTTTAGTGTTTGCTTTTGTGGAGGATCAAGACTGATTTCTTGTTGGCTCTGGACACATGATAGTTTACCTTTTATAAAGCACTTTGATATTCATGATGTCACCGAATCCTCCCGGCAATCTGTGAGAGGCAGTGTGGGACTTGTTTGGGAGGGCCGGAGAGGGTGAGCTTTGGAGTCAGACAAACCTAGGTTTAAATTCCAGCTCCCACCAACTCTCTGCCTTCAGGCAGGTGAGTAACCAGCTGAGCCTCAGTTTGCTTATCTGTGAAAGGGACAATCGTTCCCTGCAACAAATAGTTAGCTGTCTTGCTGGTTGTGCACATTAGATAAGGTCTGTAACCACTGGTCCAGTGCCTGGTGCAATGTAGTAGTTTTTGTGATTTTTTATTTTTTATTTTTATCATCCACCCCACTTTATGGATGGGAATGTAGACGCTCAGAGGAGGAAGGTGACTTGCCTGAGGTCACGTGGTGATTTAGCTTCATCCTCCAGACTTCCTGTCTGTGGTCTTTTTTCTCCAACACCTCCTTCTCTGTCCTCAAGTGACCCAACACCTCATTGATCTATCCAGGTCTTTAATGTGTGACACTGAGGAGGCCTTGTGTCCGCTCCCCCCAGTGCCTAACAGCACTTGCCTGGCACACAGTAGGTACTTTAAAAATGTTTATCCTGTGCCTGAATATGTTGATAAGTTGGTATAAAAATGTAAGAAGTATTTTTTCAGGCAGCTAAGGCTTGTGTCCCTGAGGCTTCCTCTTGCTCCCTGTTCCCTTTAAAAACAACCCTTTAATAGTTTTGGTTGGAAACCTTTGTGAAAAGGAGTGATCGCTTCCTTTCCCTGCATGAGGCTCACATGGTTAAAGTCCCGGGATGGGCCCTGTGAACACTGACTGAGCTGCTGGGAGCGCCTAGACCAGCTGGTCCCTGCACCCCGTGGCCCTGGGCTGCTCGCCTGTTCAGCAGCAGCTTCTGCCTTTGTAGGTTCCTGACTCTTCTCCCCCTGCACCTTCATTCTGCTGCCCACAGACCTGCCTCCAGCAGCCCGGCACCTCTTTTTCCTCCCCTCTTGCTCTTGTGTGTGTTTCCTAATTTGCTGCTTCTACCAGCTGGGGACTGAGAAATGGGACAATGGAGCTTATTAGAATTGGTTCATTGATTCATTCATTCATAACTATTCAACCAGCCATTGTTGACCCTGGGTCTTGCTAGGGATTCCATCTATCCATCCATCCATCCATCCATCGATCCATCCATCCTGATTGAGGACCTCTGCAGTGGCCTGTGATCAATCAAGACGTGACCACACCCTCCTGGCAGCACATGGGAAATCATGATGTACATAGCAAATGCCAGTACAGGACTTTACAGTTTATAATCTGCCTCTGCCTGCAGTACCACACTGCATTTTCACAACAGCCCTGAGAACAGCATTATCCCTGTTTTGCAGACAATGAAAGCAGAGCTCAACAGGAGAAGGTCCCTTGCCCAGTGGCCAGCAGTGAACACAGAATTGCAATGGGAACTCAGGTCTCCAGGCTGGCCTGTTACCTCTTCCCTCCTCTGGGCTCCGTTTGCAAGCCACGTGATGCCCCGTTCATTTACTGCTTCTGTCACAAAGGAGTGTTGTTGGTGGCTTGGGTGGGATCTTCTGCCTCTGGAATGGTCATCGCGGGGGAGTATGGACTTGCCTCAAACACCCTTTAGTGCGCATACTTGTCCTGCGGCGGACGTGGGCACCCCATCTAGTCCCCACTGCCCGGACTAGGGCTCTGGGGAACCCTAGTTCCCTGGGATGGTTAGGGGTCCCAGGACGCATACAGATTTGGGAAATGCGAGGTCACATAAGTCAGAATGGGACTTCTCCCTTTAATGTGTTGATATGAATGAGGGATCCCCGACAGGTGGCACGGGTGCCACCAGCCTTTCCCAAGCTTGTCTGAACATGCAGCTCCTTTGTCACAGAGCAGGGTCTGGGGCAGATAGCCTAGAGAAGACACTGGGCAGAGCTGATCAGCAAACCCTCACTTTCCCATTTTGCACAGAAGCCTCCAGCTAGAGCTTGTTTCTTGCCCAGGGCAGCTTGCCTTTTGAGAGAGGATCCCAGGGAGCAACATTTTGCCCCAGGAAAGAATTGGTAATAATGGTGGAGTTTCAGGCAGCAAGGGGAAGTGGAAAGTGGAGATATTTTGATTCTTTCACCCACCAAACGCACATATCTCAGACATCTACTGTGTGCCAGGCACAGAGCCAGCGTTTGGAAATGCCAAGACGCGTCTGACTAAGAACCTTCCATTTCATTTCCCTGTGCACACTAAGGGTTTTTAAAGAAAGACAAATACTAGCCTTAAAAGGAAGAAGTGATTTTTTTTCATTGTTCTGGGTCTTCATGGCAGGTGGGTGGGTGACGCAGTTACTTGATTCAGTGGCTCTTTAGTCCCGGGTCCTGAGGGGTGTAAGGGAGATTGTTCCAGGAACAGTTACCCTGGGCAGGGAGTGCAGATATTGTCAGGAGTGTGGGGAAGCTCAGAAGAGGGAGGGAGGGAAAGAGGGAGGAGGGAGGGAGGGAAGCGGGAGGAGGGAGCACGTCCGGCTCCATCAGCCTGAGCTGGGGGGTGAGGGAGCTGGGGTGAGGCTCTACACAGAAGAACAGAGGTTACCTGGGGGTTGGAGGGGTGGGCAGGCTCTGGCCAGCCGGGGAGGACACTCTTGGAAAAGCAGCAGCCTGGAGCAAAGGTATCAACAGGTGGGTTACACCTTCAGGGCACTGTGAGGAACCTGGGGTGATGGGGGCAAGAGGGAGGAAAGGGGGGACATTGGAGATGGGGCTGGAGAAGCTGACTGGGGCAGCTCACGAGGGTCCGAACACCAGCTGAGTGGGTGCCTGCATGACTGGGAGCACCCTGAGGGCCAGGCCATTCAGCCTAGTGTCCCCAGCACCTGGCTGCTGCCTGGTAGGTTTATGGACTGACTGGACTCCTCCGCTCTGGGATCTTGGACAAGTCCTTCCTTGCTCTGGACCTTGAGTTCCTCATGCTCATAGTCAGGCACGGTCACCTAGCGTGTCCCTTCCAGCTCTGAAGGGCTCTCAGGAATTCTTGGCATGTATGCAGGGGAGGACCAGACTGTTTCTTCCCCAGCCTCGAGGTCTCCTGGGCTGCCCTAGCTGGGCAGGGGCCAGAGGCTCCCTGGTTGGGGGTCAGACATTTGCTGGGGCGGAGGTCAGGCTGGCTCTGCTGGAGGAATTCGCTCTTCATTCTCTCTTTCTTTCAGCAGTTAGCCTGCTGAGCTCAGGATGAAGTGCCCTGATGTCCTCACTGATGGCTCTTCTAAGGCCCCAGACTGGGTCGGGGAGGGGAGTTGAGCCAGGCTGGGGTTGAGGGTTGTGTGCATGAAGCAGCTTGGTGTCGGATAGGAAGTTCTCCTTCTTCCTTCTGTGTGAAAATGGGTAAGTTACTTGAACTCTGAGCGTCAGTTTCCTCATCTGTAAAATGGGAACAATATTAACTCCCACACTGGGCTTTTTGTGCCAATTCAATGAGATAAAATTTGTGAAAGCATATAGTAAACCAACTCCCCCCCACCCCCCAATCCTCTAGCCCTCTGGCCCACTCACCCCTTTCCCGGAAGTGCTCCCTGGTGGCCACTCACTAATCTCCACGTGGACTTCTGTTGGGTACACTTTATCCAGGCCAAAGCGACAGGAACCCATGAATTATGTACATGTTGCACATGCAGGCCAGGCCTGCATGTTTGCACTCCTGTGTCTGTGTGCCTTCCAACTGGAGGAGAAATGGCGCTGCCCCTCCGTTCTCCTGAGCCCTGGGACCAGACACCACCCCTCCCCAGCTGTACCCTGGAGGCCTGCAGAGTGTTGGGTCTGGCTTCTGGGGAAGGGTGAGGGGCATATGTCAGGAACTCCCCCTCCCCAACTTGTCTGTTCTGCTCACAGGCTGGGTCCAACAGGGCTTGTCTTATACAGGGGACTCTGACCTGTGTCCCTGGGGGCAGAACAAGACTGTCACCCTCCATCCCTCCACTTCCCAGGAGGCATCAGTGGGAGCGACTCAGATCTCTGGTGTGGATGCTGCTTTATTTCAGCAGGGCCTGGGGTACCCGCTCTGGGAGGCCCGCAGCCTGTCACACAGAGTGTTTGGTCAAAGCCACCCTGCTGGGTCCAGGGCTGGGCTGTACCCAGCCTCCTTTCCCCAAGAGTTCTGAAGGTCCCTCTCAATGCCCTTATCCCTGAGTGTCTCCCAGATGGTGTCTGGCCCCACCAGGGCTGGGGGTTGGAGGCAGACTGGGATCGGCTGGCCCCGGAGGTACCACGGATGCTCCCTTGGCTTCCGCTGGCATGGAGTTGGGGGCAAGGGAGGGGGCAGGCAAGGAGCAGGATACTAGTAGAGTAGCAGCGCAAACTTAAACAGTTTATTGAAGAGCCCAGTGAACATAAACATTTATCCCCCTCGCCGACCTTAAAAAGCCCTGACACACCTGGATTCCTGTCCCAGCTCCACCCCGTGCCTGTGCAACCTTGGATTTGTGACATGACCTGTGACATGACCAGTCTGAGACTCAGCCTAGGCTGAAGTTCACAAGGTTGGTGCGAGGTCAAATCAAACCACCCAGTGGGTAGGACACCTACTAGGGTGCCGGGCATGTAGTAGGCCACCTATTTGCAGAAAGGATTTAATTCCAGCCCAGAGCAAAGCAGTTGGGTTTTTAGATTACTTGACCTGTGATTTCTGTAAGTAGGAAAGAGGAAATTTCACTTAAGGCTCCATGAAGTGGTCAGTGCAGCTTAGATACATTCTCACACTCATGAGCCCAGCACAGGAGGCTCTAGTTCGCCGGGGCACTCAGGAACTCGTCTCTGGGACCAGGCAGCCCAGCAGCCCTGGGTGTGAGTCCTGATTCTGCGTGCTCGCCTGTGGCCTAGGGCGAGTCCCTGGTCTCCTTGTTCCTATAAAAGGACACCGAACTCTCAGGGTTGTGAGATTCGGATGAGAAGTTACCTGTAAACTCTATTGGAAAACAAAAAGCACTACTGATACATAGTGGGTGCTTGGGGGAGGGTGGCCTGGGGTGCAGGCCAGTGGCTCAGGAAGCCAAGACTTTGTTTGTTCCCCGTTCTGGTGACCAGCAGGCTCTGTGACAGCCAGCTCAGTGGAGCCTCATTTGCTTTGCTTAATGGGACAGCTGGTTAATTAACCTCTGAATATTCCTGGCAAGTGCCCCTGTGAACTTCCCAACACGTGTCAGGGTCAGCCCTCTCCAGACCTTGTCACCCTTGTGCTCAGCTGGCCAGCCTTGGGCATGAGGCTGTGACCCACCATCCCATCCCCTGATTCTCAGCTCATCCCTCAGATGACCCCGTGGAGCAGTTGCTGTGCTGGGGACTGAAGGAGCAGGAGACAGCTCTGCCCCAGGAGCCCGGTTCTGGGTGGGCAGAAAGGGAGGATCCAGAGAAGGATCAGTGACAGTCATCTGTGACAGGCATCAGGGGATGGGGGACAGTCAGTGGGAACAGTTCTGCCTGGCTGTGCTACCAATTCCCTGTGACCTTGAGCACCTGACCTTTCTCTCTCTGGGCCTCAGTTTTGCATCTAAAAGAGGATGCTGGGAGAGGTGATCCCAGGAAGCTGTGGGCTAACATGAAGCAGTGTGAGGCGAGGAATGATCTCTGAAGCCAGCCAGGCCTGGAGTTCTCACCCTGGCTCCTCCATGTCCCAGCCTTGACCTTGGACAGGTCACCCAGCCTCTCCAAGCCTGTCTGACAGGGGTATGCTGGCCCTGCTAGCACAGGGCAGGCACTGATAGTGGATGCCCTGCCCAGCACTGTCTGGTGATGGTGGGCCTCAGGGCAGTTTCAGCCTGTCCCCTCCTCCTTTCCCAGTTTCTCCTGCAGTACCCAGAAGTTCCCCAAGAACTCTTGACCCCAGCAGATCTGGGCGGCCGGGGAGCATTGTTGACCTCAGTGCTGAGTCCACCAGGGCTGTATGTGTCACTCGTGCCAGGCGCCCCAGGGTGAGGATGGAGCTGAGTATCCTCTGCCTCTTAAACGGAAGGGGAGGTGCACACACTAGAGCCAGCCTCCAATCTTCTTCGGCATCTTGGAAACTTGATCCTTTAGAACCACAGAATCTTTCCCAAATCTTGGAAGCATTGGATTATGGAACCTCAGAATCTTGGCCCTTTGAAATCAAGACTTTGAGAAGCAGAAGTGACCTTAGGAGTCATCTGATCCAGATCTCCAACCAGCCTTATGTAGCCCCTCTGCAGACCCCTTGGACACCCCAGGGTCGGGGGCTTACTCTGCAGCCCCATTGTGCTGGCCTCAGGCTTCAGTCAGGTCACAAGGCCGCCCTCCGCCTCCTTGTGGTCATGATTGACCCCCAGGCCCACACCTCCGGGGCTGGTAGCTCTGACAGGCAGCTGGGAGGGAGCTAGGGCTCTGCTCAGCTAAGAATAGAAGGCTTTGTGCCATTTAAGTAGCAGCCGGATCATATCAGGCCTCCCAGCCAGACCTCAGGGAGCTTATGAGGCAGGATCTGGGGTCACCGTGGGTCCTCCTGGGTGGTGGAGGGAGAGGGTGGGTGAAGGGTGCTGGGACAGCCGCTGGGCTTCCCTAGGACTTGTCTCCCGTTTCCACATGATGATGATTTGACTTTTTCCATCAAGTAAAGCTCATTGCTCCTCCCTTCTCCTTCCTGGGGCTGGCTGGAGAGCATCACTCAGCGTTCCCCAGGAGTGCTGGGGAAAATCTCTTCTGGGAAGAATTCAAACAAACAAACCAGCCTCTGAGAGGAACGAACAGATCAATGAAAATGGCTTCGTCTTCAAAGAGAGAGCCAAGGATGGTGGCCATTTATTAAGCACCTACTGCATGCCAGACCTTGGGCTCAGCATTTTGTGCCCTTGCCTCCTCTAACCCTCACAGGGGAGGTATCCTTATCCCCAAAATGCAGACGAGGACACTGAGGCCCAGCTTGTGCTTGGCAGAGCTGGGATTGAAACCAAGGACTGTCCTACCTTGTTCTTTCTGGGGACAAAGGACTCCAGAGTCAGGGGAGCGGTGAGAGTGGGATTCTTGGCGAGAGCCCTGGGCACGGAGGACGCTGTCTCTCAGTGCAGTCGTGTTGCTACAGTACTGGATTGGAGGTTAGATTGTGATCCTGTCACAAACATAGTAGGTGCAGGCCCCTGTTTGTAGAGTTGGAATGAAACCAAATCCCTTGGGTCTCAGATTCCCACTCTGTGAAGTGAGCAGAGGCTGCCTGGGGCGGGATCATGAGGCTGCAGCTTCTGGTTCCTGGGCTTTTGACCAGGAGTGTCCTGGTCCCCCTCTCGGCAGGTCACTGGTGCCTCCCACCTCCCCTCCCCCTCAGAGGTTATTCCCAGTGTGCGAACTGGGAGGAATTCCGGGTCACCTTCTGATTGTACAGATGGGAGGACTGAGGCCCCAGGAGGACAGGGACTGGCCCAAGGTCATGAAGTGAGTGGGCCTGAGAGCACATAGTAGGTGTTCAAGAAATCCCTTCTTCAATCCAGGCCGATGCTTGCTCCCCTGTGGGGTGCTGCTTCTGTGTGGAGATCTGGGGGGGCTGGGGTGGGCAGGGGGATGGAGTAAGCTGGATCCTGGCAGGCAGGGAGGCAAGGGCCAAAGGCCCGAGCCTCTGTCTGTAGTGCCCCAGACTCATCTATGCTTGCGCCAACCCTGCCCAACTTAAATGTCCCCTCTTCTGTGAAGCCTGCCTGGACTCTCCCCCACAAAATGTCTCCTAATCTCCCTCTCTACTCCAAGAGTGGGAATCTTTTTTTAACTGTGTTTTTTTAAAAAAAAAAAAAAACCACATAACTTAAAATTTAGCATCTTAATCATTTTTAAGAGTATAGTTGATAGTCTTGACTATATTCACATTGTTTCACCACAGGTCTCAAGAACATTTTCATCTCAAACACCTGAAGCTCTGTACCCACTAAACAACAACTCCCCATCCTCCCACCAGACCTTGGCAACCGCCACTCTACTTTCTGTTTCTATGAATTTGACTCCTCTAAATACTTCATATGAGTGGAATCATGCGGTGTTTGTCTCTTTGTGATTGGCTTATTTCACTTGGCATCATGTCCTCATGGTTCATCGTGTTGTAGCACCTGATAAGATTTCCTTCCTTTTCAAGGCCGAATAACATTCCATCCTATGTATATACCACATTTTGTTTATCCATTTGTTCGTCAATAGATACTTAGGTTGCTTCTGTCTCTTGCTGTTGTGGAAAGAGCGGAAGTTTTGAAGTTGAATGGGCCTGGGTCAGATCCTGGTTTCCAGCGTCACTTGAGTGGTAGGTCTGGGTCCTTTGTCACTTGTATTGTGCCTAATGAGGTTGCTGCAAGGATGCACGGAAAGATGCCCTGCACACGGCGAGCTCCCGGTGAGCGGTAGGGGGATTCATTCTTGTTATCCAGTTTCCTCCTAGGGTCAGATCCCTTTTGGGGTTTATAGGACCCACATACTGAAGCTCACCTTGACCCCCATCCACCAGGGCAGCTCAGCATCTGGTGAGTCTTAGAACAGTGTCACTGGAGAGCACCTGGGACCAGAGAGGGTCGGGGACTCACCCAAGTTCACACAGCCAGGCCTTGGCCATGCTGGGATGAGACCAAGGTCTCCAGCCTCCCAGCCTGGGAACCTTCCCGCTGCAGGCTCCAGGATCCGCAGGCCTTGTTCTTAGGAGGGACTGGCTCTCCAGGGGATAATTCTGCAGCATGCAGGGCTGAGGGAGGCAGGGAGCAGGGAGACGAGCATCTCAGGCTTATCTGTGAAAGGCAGAGGTGGGTGGCATCTGCCAGGCTCCTCTGATCACCGCCTTCTCCAGGTGACAAGGGGCTCGTGTCAGACTCATTTACATGGTTCGGGCTCATCTAAGGTCCTTGCCTTGCACCTGGGAGCTCACTCTGCTTTCGTTCACACTCATTCAGCTGTTCCTTTGCTTATCCCTTCCCTGGTCGTTTATTCAGCAACCACTCCTTGAGGCCTGCTGTGGGCCTGGAGACCAATCAGACCTTGGAGGCATTTAGTATGGCATGGCAGTGAATAGTGTGGACTCTGGGGCTAAACTGCCTTGGCTCAAATCCTGGTTCTGCTGGTTACCAGCTCTGTGACCTTGGGCAAGTTGCTTAACCTCTCTGTGCCTCAGATTCTTCTTCTTTAAAGATGGGATAATGATGTTCCAGTTTCTACTGTTACATAACAAATCACCCCAAAACTTAGTGACTTTATGCAAGAACAATCACTTTAACCCCATGGTTTCTATAGGTCAGGATTTAAGATGGGCTCAGCTGAGCAGTTCTGGCTCATGGTTACTCATGTGTTCTCAGGGCTTTGTTTCTCTCTGCGAGCTCATCTGCGCTTCCCCACAGTATGCATCACATTTGATGACGTGGCCTTGGAAGTCTCGTAGTGTCACTTTAGCCATTAGTCCCAAGCCCTCCCAGATTCAAGTGCGGGGGGTGATAACATAGACCCCACCTCTCCATGGCAAGAGGGACAGAGTTATAAGGAGAGCGTGTGGGATGGGAGATATTGCTGCAGATGTCTTTGGAAATACAATCTGCCGGAGTTGTAAGAGTTAGATGAATCAAAACACAGGAAATATCTAGAACAATGCCTAGGCATTGTAAATAAATGATAGCTATATATAGTCAAGGGTGATTTTGACCGTATGCAATTTACTTGTGGTGTGCTGACTTTAGGACCTGATTCCCACTATAGAAGTCAGTTCATTAACCAGCAGCATTTCCCATTTGGGTACTGAGGGATCTATAGGAGGTCAACATTCCATGCAGAGGGAACCAACTGTGTAAAGGTTTGGAGCTGGAGAGTGGAGTCCCTGAGGCAGGGACTTAGCTCCAGTTGGCTGGGGCTCCCCTGTGTGGGAGGCCAGGAAGGTGAATTGAGGCCTAGTTGAGAAAAGCTTTGTATATGGGGTATGTTTGCTCCTATAGGTCCCAGGGAGCCCTTGGCTGAAGTATGCGGGGCTGGAGTGCCCTACTGGAGGAGCCACTTCTGAGGTGGAATCAGCAGGACTGGGGCAGGGGTGGGAGAGAGGACAGGAATGATGGGGCTCATACCCAGGTGTTCGTATGGGGCGTTTGCCTCAGCTTTGCATGTGCTGTGCACATCCCCCTGGCTTGCTTTCCCACCCCTTCCAGTATATCGGATACTTTGCCATTTTTTCTCTGCTTTGATTAGCTCTCCTGCAGAGGGAGGTAGAAGGTTACCACCCTCTGGGGGGGTGACTGCCTTGGCAGCCAGCCCTGGGGCAGCCGGCAGGGCCAGAGAACACCCAGTGGCCACCTCCTCTGTCCCCACCCCATGTGGAGAACAGCCCCTGCAACCCTCGTGGTCTCCCCTTCCAACAGCCCTCCTCCTCTGCAACCTTGCAAGGTCCAGATGGAACTGACCCCAAGGGTCGTGGTATCCAGCCCCCCTCACATCACAGGTGGGGAAACTGAGGCCCAGTGACTTGCTCCACATCCCGCAGCAAGTTAATTAAGGAGCCCGCCTCGGGCTCTTCGTGTGGCTGCAGCCATGTGTGGTGGTGCTCAGGACTCCTCCCCGCCAGGCCCTCCGCCCACCGCTCCCAGCCCCCCTCTAAGGCCACTGCTCCCTCCTGAGAGAGGTCATGGCTGGGAATATGATTTCAAGGAAAGAAAAGAAAGTCTTAGCAGTTGTGTAGCCCTGGGAAAGTCACCTTGTCTCTCTGAGCCACAGTTTTCTCATCTGTCAAAGGAGCTTGAGAACACCGACCCCAGCAGGGTTGTCCTGAGGATCAGACGAACACACGAGTGCTGACTTGTTAGCTCTCTGATGCTGGTGCCGAACCTGGAAAGGAAATGGCCAAGGGTTACTCGGAAGGGACATTTGAGCTGTGATTTGGAGGTAGGGCAGGACTAGGGCTGGGAAAGGAGGGGATCTTGAGCCTAAAAGCTCTGAGCTGTGACTGGGCTGGTGCAGCCCTTCCCTTGTATAATATATGAGAAGGGGTCCAAGGGAAAGATTGGGGTGGGATCCAGGGAGCATCCCCCGTGTGGGCAGCCTCCTCCCCTAGCGCTGAGAGGAAGGGCGTGATGAGGGAGGGCTTCCTGGAGGAAGAGTTTGTGGAAACAGAGGGAAGGAAGGGCTGAGGCAGATAGAGGTCCTCCGGGGTCCGGCATTCCCCAGACCCTTGCACTGCATCCATGAGATCCAGCCCCGTTAAGCCAACCTTGACTCCTGGAGCCCATGATGCCCAGGGAGGCTGGTGCCCCGAAGGAGGCATGCTACTTCCAGGAAGCTGTGTCTGTGTGGGCCTGTCTGCACATCTGCACGTACTCCATGAGCCCGTGTGCTTGCACCAAGTAAGCATGAGTATTTGCCTGGGTCTGTCTGGGAATGTGCGCTTGGTGTATTTTTGTATGTCTACATATACGCATTTGCAGGCCCTGTGCGACATCTTATAAAGGCAGACAGGTTAGAATGCCTCTAAAAGGGGACTAAGTGCTCATGTGTTTTAGCAGAACAAAGAGATAGCCTTTGCCCCAGGGGGCCTGTGGGCTGTGGGGAGATCCAGACCTCACTGATGGGGCAAATTCAGCAGAAAGACAATTCCCAGATTTGGGAAACCTCTCCTGGGGCCCCTCTGCGCTGAGCTCGGCCTGGGTGCAGGGACCCAGAGTCAGACCAGGCCCTGGCCCTGCACTTCTGGAGCCAGTCTGCGGCCATCACATGTGCAGCCAGACACCAGCGTGGCTGCTGAACTAGGGCTGTACAGGGCACACGGAAACAGAAGAAGGCCGGATTGAGTCTGCCAGGATAGTCAAGGAGGGCTTCCTGCAAGAGGAGCCTGAGCAGAGGGAGACGTGAGGGACGTTTGGTGGGAGATGAGGGGACGGGGGGGGGGCGGAGAGCAGAGCAGGGCTTGGTGTCGGGTGGGATTTGGGGGTGTGAGGACGGGGGAGGTAGGGAGGGTAAGTCTGGTCTTCCAGGCCTGGAAGACTGCGAGGATGGAGGCGCCTTGAGTTGGGAGAAAGGGAGAGGAGCAGGTCCAGGGGAATGTGACGAGTTCCCATTTGCCCACTGTGGGTGTGAGGTCCCTGTCGGGGGGATGATCAGAGGGTCATTGGATACTTGGGCCTTGCGCTTGGTCCGGGCAGGGACGGGGTGTCTGAAGCCACGGGAGTGGTGGTATCGCCCTAGAAGAGTGTGCAGGGCAGGGCAGGAGGGAGGGGCTGGGCCGGGCAGAGAGGGAAGCCAGCTAAGGCGCAGGGGGGCAGCCAGAGGTGGAGGAGAGAAACCGGAGCAACTGGTGTCCTGGAAGCCAGGGAAGGAGGACGTTTCCAGAAGGAGGGCGAGGGCCAATGTGTCAGGGAGGACTGAACCGTGCAGGCGGCTTCCTCACGTGGAGGGCATAGTTGAACTTGGTGGGAGCAGAGGGCGGTGGATTTAGAAACAGGTGGGAGGGAGGAAGTGGGGGCGTGGGTGTCGACAAGTCTTTCAGAAGTTTGGATGAGAATGAAGGGACGAAGGGAGTGCTAGCTGGAAAGGGGTGGAGGGGAATGAACTGGGTGAGACTCCACCTGTTTATTGCAGAGGGAGGAGGAGCCGGAGATGCGCACCTATAAACACCTGCTGTGGTCCTCTGCACCCCGGAGGGTTAGCTGCAGAGAGCAGGGGCAGAGGAGGTGGCCAGGTGGCAGCCCTCGGTGACACCCTGAGTTCTGCCAGCTCCAGGGCCTTCATCCACACTGGGTGTGGGTGTGAGGATCGGGGGCCCCCACTTTTGACCTCCTAGGAGGCAGAAACCCCACAAACTCAGAGCATCCTCATAAACCAGGTTCCAGGTCAGTGGTTGAAGCTCAGGGCTGGCGGAGTTGGCCTCCTGTGGTTTTGTCTTCAGTGCTCACCAAGGTGACTTCATAGATGCTTCAAACCAGTAAGGCCTGGGAAGGTCAGGACATCAATTCACCTGCTCCCAAAGAGGCCATGACCATGCCTGGGCCAGCTCCCAATTACTGGGAAGCTGTTCCTCTGGGTCTAGCCTAAGTCTTTCCTGCTGTGTGTTCCCTTCTGGTGAACTTGTTCAACCCTGCTCCGTGGAGCCAAGCTCATCAGCAGGCCGCTTTGAGTGGCGGCCAGTGTTTTTACAACTTGTTCTCGTGAAGTTGGTTTGAAGTCTCCCTGCATTCCCAGAATGTCAGACCCACCCTGATTCACAAGGATTGACCAAAACAGGATCTGAGCCAACGAGAGGAATCTAAGGACTTAGTCATCCCCCTTGGATCATCTACAGATTCTCCTGCTTTCCTTCCAATTAAAAAAAAAAAAAGAAGAAAAAGAAAGATTAGCTCAGATGGCCCGGAGGGGATGGCATTTGAGATGTAAACAGGCTCAGATGATACTGGCGGTGGACAAGAGGGGTCAGTGCTCAGGCTTTGTATGGGGCTGACCTCAATTCAAGCCTGTGTTCTGATGCCTGCCACGTGGGGGTCTTTGACAACTTTGAGTCTCTGAGCCTCAGTTTCCTCATCTCTGAAATGGGAAAACTAATGGCACTTACCTCATAACTGTCTGAGGCTGGGGGATCTAGAAGCCGACCCTGAAATAAGGATTCATGTGAGAGTGACTTACTAAGAAGTTTTCCAGGGGGAAGAAAACTGCTAAGGGGATAGGGAAAGTAGAACCAGAAAGAGAAGGAGAAGCAAGAGTGTGACTTCAAGCCAAGCCCCTCGGAGGGGATACCTGGCTCAGTCCCCAGAGCTGGCTGCCAGGGGCAAGGGTGCTGCAGCACTTAGACCTCGCCCAGGGGGTCCCTGGTAAAGGGACCCTGGGCAACAGCCATGCCCACAGGCGAAGGGATTCAGGCAGCCTGACGGCAGCTCACCCACACGCCCCTGCAGTTCTCGGCTTTTGGAAGGGACAGTGCAACCTGGAATGACTCAGAACGGAGAGGGGGGGTCCCAGGGGATGTGGGTGGAGACAACAGTGGCAGAGTTCTCCAGGCGGAACCCGGCTCAGAGGAAGCACCGATTAAGTGTCAGCTCTGCCCACCTGTTAGAAAGGGGGTGCAGAATGGGTGCCCCAAGATCGTGTAGTCAGCAGCAGACAGGACCTTCTGAGAGCTGCCCTGAGCCCCTGTTGTTCCCCCAGCCCCAGGCGCTGTCACTGTCTCTCAGCTCCCAGAGGCAGAATCCCTCAGAGCTCCCCAGCTAGCGGACCTGGCCCCAGCCCCCAGGGTTCTTCCTGACTACTTGACGTCAGGCAGTCGATCCAGCCGTGCCAGAGCTGGTCTGATGCCCTGATATAGCCCCTTCCAGAGAAGTCTGCCTCTGTGCCACCCCCCCTCCAGCCCTGCCTGCACCGCCTAGCGGGGATTAGTGACGGTCAGGAGGTGGCACAGGGCCATGGAAGCACTGAGCGCCACGGAGGAAACTGAGGCCCAGGGGCCTATCCCCCACCTGAATTGAATTTGGCTTTTCTTCCTAGCCCACCCCGCCCCACTGTGTCTACCGAGCTTTTTCTTTCTTTCTTTTTTTTAATAAATTTATTTATTTATTTATTTATTTATTTATTTATTTATTTTGGACTGTGTTGGGTCTTTGTTGCTGCGCGCGGGCTGTCTCTAGTTGCGGCGAGCGGGGGCTACTCTTCGTTGCGGTGCCGGGCTTCTCATTGCAGTGGCTTCTCTCATTGCGGAGCACGGGCTCTAGGCGCACGGGCTTCAGTAGTTGTGGAGTGCGGGCTCAGCTCTACGGGGCTTTTTCCATAGAAAGTGCTCAGGGATCGCTCATGGAGCTCGTGTTGGTCAGTGTGTCCCAGGAACAAATAAACAGAAGTTGTGCTTCCATGACTCTGACTATGATGGCTTTAACTGGTGATGTCAGCCTGGGTCGGCCCTGATGGAACTTGTCCCAACCCCTCTCCTGCACCTGTGTTATCGCAAGGGATGTCACCCTAATCTGGTCTCTCCACCCTGACCTCTGGGAGTCTAGCCCCGCAGAGCATGACAGGCCTGGGTTCTAGTCCAGACTCTGTCACATGCTGTGTAACCTTGGTCAAGTCACCTGTCCTCTCTGAGCCTCTGTGACCCGTGTTTCTGACCAAAGTTTTATATGCGCCCACCTAAAATCAGATGATTTCAATGTGGTGTTAATCCCTGCTTGACTCGTACCCAGAGAGGTAGAGTGATTTGCTTCTGTTCACATAGTGAAAGGGTGGAAGTGAGAGGGCCAGGACCCATTACCCACAACCGCCGTGACTGCTTATCTGAGCGCCTTACTCTTTATCAGCTCTGCCCTGGTCCCCACCAGCCTCAGTCTGATTCAGAACCTGAGCTAACCTCCCTGCAGTCAGGATGAACTGAGCCGGGTACCAGAGTGGTCAGTCACTGCTGTTTAGTCATTAGCTCCTCTGATCACCTACTGGGTAAGGGGTTGCATGCTCAGATGGGCAGGATCCTTCTTTCACCAGGCTTAATGTCTAGTCTGCTGCAAGGCTGCACCCTGTCCTGAAGCCTGGGGAATCTGCAGACCCTAGGGGTGAAGGTGGACATGAGGTAGGGGCCCCAGAGGAGGAGGTGGTCTGAAATGTCTGGGGCCCCGCTCCGCCCAGGAGCAGGCATGCGGGGCTGGCCAGGTGGTGGGTGCAGGGGAGACAAGTTTGCTCACTCCTGGGTATCTGTTGCTGCCTGGGCTAGGCTGGGAGGCGGCTTTGATCCACGACCAAGGCCCTCCTGCACCCTTCCCCAGGCAGGATGAATCCTTTGTTCACACGCCCTCTCCGCGCGTCTGTCTGTACCGTAGACTGTGGGCTCCTCCAGCAGGTCTGTCCACCCAGCCTCAGGCCTCCCCTGGCACACCGGAGAGCTCAGGAAATGTGTGTTGGTGATTGGATTTATGTTGTCTAGCCTGGCTTGGGAGTCAGACAAAGTATGAATCCTGGCTCTGCCACTTGCTTAGCTGTGCCCTTGAGCATGGGACCCAAACTCCCTTGAGCCTCCGCTTTGGCGTCTGTAGAATGTACTGTAGTGGGAGGCTAAGGGGGGTAAGTGAGAGGACAGACAGGGAATGTCAGCCTCGTACAAGGCTGTGGCCAGCCCTCCTTAAATGGTGGACAGTGTCTTAGTAGATGGACTCCACATGGGCCAGGCCAAGTAGGAAACACAAGAAATGAGGCGAGCCTCCATCACATGGTTCAGTACTTTACACTTTCCAAAGCCCCATCAGGTCCTGCTCACTGGGTTATCCTGTTCATCCCATGAGGCATTCTGGGCTGGTTGCAGCATCCCCATCTGACAAGTGAAGACCCTGAGCCTAGAGATGACACCGACCTGCCTTTCAGTGGCCAGGCCACACCCAGAACCCAGGTCTCCCAGCTCTCAGTCTCCAACACCTCTACCCTGCCCGCTTCCAGAACCCAGGTTCTGGAAGCTCTTTGTGAAAGAGGCTGGGAAGGTGGCAGGCAGGGAATGTGGAGATTTTTTTTTTTATATATAAATTTATTTGTTTATTTTTGGCTGCTTTGGGTCTTCGTTGCTGTGCGCGGGCTTTCTCTAGTTGTGGTGAGCGGGGGCTACTCTTCGTTGTGTGTGGGCTTCAGTAGTTGCAGCGCGTGGACTCAGCAGTTACGGCATGTGGGCTCAGCAGTTGTGGCTTGTGGGCTCTAGAGCGCAGGCTCTGTAGTAGTGGCGCACGGGCTTAGTTGCTCCGCGGCATGTGGGATCTTCCCGGACCAGGGCTTGAACCCGTGTCCCCTGCACTGGCAGGCAGATTCATAACCACTGTGCCACCAGGGAAGTCCAGAATGTGGAGATTTGTCAGCCCAGATGTCATGGGGCTGAGGGTGCATTCTGGTGGCTTTAGCCCAAAGGGGGTCACTGTGACCGGTAGGCCCAGAGTAAGGGGGCAGGAGGGGGTCATGGGTAGAGGTGGACGGAGTGAGGGTGCAGAGGAGGAGAAAACCAGTTGTGGGGGCCATGGGCCATTTGCTCAGTCTGAGCCAATGGGGGCTACCAGCCTGGTGGACCAGAGGCTGCTGGGCCCTCCCATCCGGGTCCCTTTGCTGATGGTGCTGGAATGTAAGGGACTTTAAGGAGCACCAGGTCTGTGGGAGATGGCAGTCAAGTCATGGCCACTGCCCTTGAAGGATATTCGAATCAGCTCTGGAAATAAGTCCCACATCTAAGCATGAGGACTTTTCATGTGAGGAGCACTTTCTAAAAGGCAGACTCAGGAAGACAGGGCTGGCTCGACACCCAGCTGATCCTCAGCGAGGAGAGGCGACCAGCGCGGGTGGCCTGGGCCCCACCAAAGGGAGCTGGTGGGCAGGGAGTCGGCAGACAGGCATGGCCCAAAATTTGCAGGGCCCAGGACAAAAATACAAACAGAGGCATGCAGTATATGTTTGCCAGATATTGGAAGGTTACAAAACAAACCAAGAAACTATTAAGATAGTTTCATTTTCCCACCTTGTAAAGTTATGGTTTTATATAACTGAAAGTGACAAAATATCAAGGAAGACAGTTTAATTATTATTACACATTTGGGTGTTTTGTTGGTGGGCTGGTGGCATTTGGATGAGTAATAAGACATATTTCATAAAATATATTTTATTGTCTTCATTTTAGCAAGATCACTATAATTGTTATAATCAAGATTTTTCACATCATTTGAAAATTGTGTATGGATGGTAATAATCTAAAGGATCAAAAATAAAATGCAGTTGTATTTAGAGTGTATAGAATTTGAATATATTTCCATCAAAAATGTAAATGGAATGTAAAGAAAGGAAAATTTATATTTTCAAAAGTTGTTTTTATTCCTTGAAATTATCTAGGAAATTAAAACTATAGACATCATAATTAATGAATATCCAATTTTAATATACAATTATTTAAATAGACATGATATAGTAATTCAAATTTTTGAAGATTTTATAAAAATTAAACTATTCATAGTTGTGATTAATGTCCATCTAGTTGCCAGTGTAAAGAATTAGTACCACATTTCATGGGACTTCCCTGGTGGTGCAGTGGTTAAGAATCCGCCTTCCAATGCAGGGGACACGGGTTCAAGCCCTGGTCCGGGAAGATCCCACATGCCACAGAGCAACTAAGCCCGTGCACCGCAACTACTGAGCCTGTGCTCTGGAGCCCACGAGCCACAGCTACTGAGCCCACGTGCCACAACTACTGAAGCCGGCACGCCTAGAGCCCGTGCTCCACAACAAGAGAAGCCACTGCAATGAGAAGCCCAGGCACCGCAACAAAGAGTAGCCCCGGTCGCCACAACTAGAGAAAGCCCACGCACAGCAACTAAGACCCAATGTAGCCAAAAAATAAATAAAATTAAAGAAAAAAAAAGAATTAGTATCTCATTTCATGTTACGTTGATCCAAGTAATATGAATTGTTAAAAACTGTAAGATGTTCCTCAGCTGCCATGTGCATTTATTGTGAATACCACACTAATTCATGAGTACTTTTAGAACCACAAATTGGAACAGGGAGAAAAGCCAAAAAAAAAAAAAAAA
Organism: Eubalaena glacialis; assembly: GCF_028564815.1. Lineage (NCBI taxonomy): Eukaryota > Metazoa > Chordata > Mammalia > Artiodactyla > Balaenidae > Eubalaena > Eubalaena glacialis. The sequence continues at coordinate 67,698,720 of NC_083725.1, forward strand.
AAAAAAGATGCTCAACATTACTGGGAAGCGGATACTTTGTTATGTAAGAAGTTGTTGCTCTCTGAAAGGATTTGACAAGTTTAATTTGTCTGCCCTGCTAAACATTCTTGCCACTTAGTGCCCTTCCTCCATCCCTCCCCCCCCAGTAGCATCCTGTTTCCCTCCCTTTCCCACCCCCCACCCCACCCTCGCCCCTGTCAGCCACTGTGCAACCCTCAGACCTTCACCTGGACACAATCACCTTTTGTTCTTCAAACGCAAGAAACGAAGAGTTTCTCAGGGGCCTGAACAGTGTTAGGGGAGCGGATTAGGCTTGTGGGTCCCATGGATGTTGTGTGACAGAAGCTCCTGTATGTTCTGTAATATATTCATTTGTGAGCGTGTGTTTGTGATGTGTGGGGCTCAGGACAGTAGCCCTTCTTCCCTGCACCTAAGGGTGATTCAGGGGATGTCTTCTTGCCCATGAGATAGATGTCTATCCTGCAGCTAACGAGAGATAAATGACGGTGCTTACACTAGAGCTGGAGCTTAAATCTAGGTATCGGCATACACTCATTCATCTGTTTCACATATGCTTTTGTTCATTTATTTAAAACCTATATTCACGTCCTCCAATCCTTTATTTCATTGTGGAATGCCAGGCTGTAGCGGTCTTGTAGTGCAGCCCCGTGATCCTACAGATGAGGGAATTGAGGCTCAGAGAGGGGCATTGATGTACATAAGATCATACAGCAGAGAGCCCTCCAGCCGGGTTTCACAATGCAGACGATGAGTGTTGCTTTTGAGTTTCAGGTAAAATCTGAACAGGTGTCGCTATGTCCCAATCAGCTTCCCTTCCTTCACCAGACTCTGTCACCGAGGCACCTGCCCTGGGGAGCTCCTGGGCGTGGGGGTCAGGGGTTCTGCCTGAAGAGCCACTTCCTGTTTGGGGCCAAGCACTTCCTTCAAGTGACTCATAGGCTCCCACTGGCCCCATGCTGGGAAGCCAAGGTGGGGATGGAGACGGGCCCCGGCCGCATCCCGCCCTGCCTGGTACCCAGGCTGGGTGACCCTGAGACAGAGCAGTGCCACAGACTGGATGTAGGAGCTGGGCCATGGAAGGAGGATGCTAGACTGTTCTCGCCCAGCCTGGCAGGCAGGGCTCTGAGAGTGCAGGGGAATTGGGGCCACGGTGGGCATGAGGGCAGCCTCTACATCCAGCCACTCCCACACACATCTGGTTTCCAGGGTAGCTGCTGCCCAGGTGGGGGCCGACAGCAGAGCTGGGTCCCTCTCAGGGGGAACTTGTGATGCTTTTTCTTCCTTGCAGGGCAGTGAGGTGTGATGGAAAGAGCAGTAGGCCGGGGGTCATGGACTTGAATTTCCGACACCAACTTTCTGGTGACCTTGTCAGTTCCCAGCCACTCTCCGGGCTTCAGTATCCATGTCTGTCTAATGGCGGAGGGCTTGCTGGCTGTGACATGTGGCAAGTTGTTATTGCAGGATTTCCATTAAGAGATTTGTGTTTGAATTCTGGCTCTGCCACCTTGCTGAGTGTGTCCATCCCTCAGAGCCTCCATTTAAAAATTTGAAATAATCATCATCACTTTAAGCATTTTACATAATTTAATTCTCACATCAACCCTATGGGGTAGGTTTTATTATTATGATTATTGTTTTATACATAAGGAGATTGAGGCACAGAGAGGTTAAGGAACTTGCCCAAGGTCACACAGTAAGAGCCAAGATCCTAACTTAGGCAGTTTGACCCCAGTATCCATGCCTTTAACAACTATGTTCTTGCTACTCAAACTGTGGTCCCTGGACCTGCAGCAAGGTATCACCCAGTAGCTTGTAAAAAAATGTAGAATCTCAGACCCCAGCCTAGACCTACTGAGTTGGGTTGCCTTTTAACAAGATCTCTAGGTGATTTGTTTGAGAAGCCCTGCTCTATTTATATTCCCTCTGTCACTTAGGCCTTAGGATCGTTGTGGGAGATGAAGAAAATAAGTGTTTTATAAACTGTAAAGTGCGGTGCATTCAGGGCTCTGCGAGAAACCTGGGGACTGGAAATGGAGGGAGGCAGGGCTGGGGGTGCCCCCGGAGTCCATCTCTCAGTAGCTGGATGTCATTTCCAAGCTTCTGTGAGTCCACCTCTGTCCCCCTCCCATCCAAGGCTGAGTCTTGTTTGTATTTCTTGCTGCTATGTGGCTCCAGGGCCCGATCAGATTGGAGAAAGTTCTCATGTCGGAATGGGATTGGGCTGGACACCAGGCCTGAGCCACCCCTGCCCTGGGTCTCACCCTGGCTCTGACTCTGACTCTCTGGGTGACAGGCCCTGCCAGCCTCAGTGTCCCCTAGTGGGCAATGTGGCGACATCCTCTGAAGCCTGCAGTGCTGACCCAGCACCCCCTTCCCTCTCCCCCTCTCCCCTTCTCCCCAAGGCCTGTCAGTACCATCTCTCCTCCCAGTTCCTGAGCAGGAGGGCTGCCCTGCCAGCTGTAGGAGCTGGTGATGGGGGAGGCGGGGCATGAGTCAGAAGTCAGCCACATAATTGTGGTGCCCCAGATCCCTCCTCCAGCCCACCCAGCCCTCCCTCAGCGGCTGCTTTAGAACAGCTGGTTTGGCGTCTGCCTCCAAAGAAGCAGGTCCCTGGGCAGCACGAACGGGCCTCTGCCTCCCAGGAGCCAGGCATAGCCCCAGGTTTCACCCCAGGGTGGCTTGGCCTTGGATCATGTTTCTGTGGGTCCTGGTGGGGCAGGAGTGGTTCAGGCAGCAGGTTGTACTGGGTTTGGGTTTGGGGCTGGTTTGGGGGCAGCATGTGTGGAGGTGCTTGTGTGGGGTCTCACAGCACACGACTGGACCACGTACGTCTCCTTGGCTCTCCCACCGGCTTGGCGGCTTCCCCAGGGCAGGGACTAGATGTGACCCATCCCTGGTCCCCATACCAAGCGCGGGGTGGGCACAGGGCGGGGGCTCACTAAGGGCCGGGTGGGAGGGGAGAAGGCAGGATGGACTGATGTGTAACCTGACTGGGTTTGTCCCCTCAGCTCTCCCACTGAAGTGACATCACCACCTCGGTGGACAGGACCCCCCAGGAGCCCAGCTCACAGCCACTGGTGCCTTCTTCCAGGTAAAGGAAAAAGCAAGGAAGGGGGGGGGGGAAGGAGTTAGAGGGAAGCTGCAGAGAGCAGCCCACTGGGTTCTAGAATGATGTTCGCTCTCTCACAGGAGCTGTACTCTACAGTTCATGGGAAAAGACAGAGGAAACAAGGATTATTTTTCCATTTTACAAGCAAGAAAAAACAAAAACAAAAACAAACTCTGAGTAGAGTTGTCTCTTGCTTTCTCCAGTGGACTAGGTACTTATCTAAAGCACCTCACACATATTAGCTCATTCAATCCTCACAACAGCCCATGAGGTTGGTGCTATTATTATCCCCACTTTATAGATAAGGAGACTGAGGTCTAGAGGCATTAAGGAACCTGCTCAGTTAGTAAGTGGTAGAACTAGGTTTCAAACTTGGCAGGCTGGCTCTGGGTGCACATTCCTAACCCCTATGATTTACTGCCTCTCTAGAGCCAGGCATTAAACTAAGTTTCCTTGAACTTCAGTTTGGAGGTTCAATGGGCTCCCATTTCCAGGGGAGATTTGTATTTTAAGAGAGAATCCCAGAGTAAGTGATGCTTCAACCAAAGGAATGAATGGTAAATGGTGGAATTAGAGGCCTTGAATCATGGACTGAGCATGAACCTTCAAGGTTTACTGGACCAGCCAACCCCTGGGACTTTGTTCCTCAGCATTCAGGCAAGGTCGGTTTTTAGAAAGGAAACCTGGAAATCTGAAAGAGGGGAAGAGAAGCTTAGGCCCCAGGTTCTCAGACTTGCCTGAGCGGCAGGGCTGCTGCTCGTCACAGAGCACTGTGATGAAGAGAGATGCAAGTGGCAATGAGAAAGTCAGTATTCTGTGCTAAATCTGAGGTCATCTTGTACTAGACCTGGAACAGATATCAGAGGTTTCAAAAAATTGTGGGAGAAAATACTTGAGAGTTTTTTTAGTAATTTAATTTTTCCTGTAAATAGGGAAAAGGCTAATAATTATTCAGAGGCAGAGTTGGGAACATGCTCCGAAGTGGCCCTGCAATTGGGTGGTTTAAGAGGCTCTGATGGGTTCTTTCTTTCCTTCCTTTGCACATTTAACCAGCTTTTCTGACTGACATATAAATGGGCGCCTCCTTGGTGCTGGCCCAGGGCAGGAACACAGGTCCCCCGTCCAGTGATTCCTCTAGCAGGGACGGGGCCTGGGGTATCGCGTATCCCTGTCACCTGCAGGGTCGCAGATACTGTGGCTCTTCAGAAAAGCTGGGCCAAATGGATCTGAAGTCTCCGCCTGGGGAAGCTCTCAGCCTGGTGGGCAAGGCAGCCATGGAAGCAGATAATTACTATGCACAGAGGCCTATGATCATGTCTCAAGAGCTCTGCCTGGTGATTCGAGCACAAAGGGAAGAAGCAGTGGGCTTCTGCGGGGGGATCAGACCAAGCTTTGTCCAGGGTGCATTTGTTAAGATGGTTGGGATTTGGATTGGGGGGGGTGGGGGGAGGGCTCTCGTGGCAGAGGGCCCAGCATGAGCAAAGGTACGGGGGAGGGGGGAGGCTGGGAGGTGCCGTGTGCTTGGAGCACAGCCGCGTGAGGAGGGGCAGGGGCAGGTGAGGCTAGACAGGTAGGTGTGAGGGGAAGGAAGCAGAGAGATTCCTAAAATGGCAGGACCTGCTTCTCCTCCCATCCCCAGGGCCTGCCTGGGAAGCCTGTTTGTATAACAACTCTGCTATTTTACATAAATAAATAACATAAATCATTGCTGTCCGTTCCCTCAGGGGCTAAAAACTGGGCAGAGGCGAGTTTGCTCAGTGCGTGTCTCTGCCGCACTCAGCTTCCTCCTCTCCTCCTCCCCTTCGGGGCCCCCTCCTTCCAGAGACCCAGGGAGAGGCATCGGAAAAAGCCAGCCGGGTTCCTGTGACTGAATCACTGGGTGCCTGGGAGGGGCTGGGGCGTCCACCAGGGGTGAGAGGATGGTGAAAGTCTCTCCCCTGACCAGGCCCCTGGCCTGGCCCTTCGCTCACTCCAGGGAGAACCTGTCCGTGCTGGTGGGCGGAGGGGGGGCTGGGGGCAGGCCACTCCTCTTAGGAGGGCCTTCCTTCTGTCCCCGTTTAAAGAGGGAACCGCTTGGCCCTCCAGGGAGGGAGGGGCCTGTCAAGAGGCGTAGGCAAGCCCATGCAGGCCACTCTGCCGGGGAACCACCAATAGCGGCTGTGCAGAGGATTTCTGCAGGGAGGGGAGGCTGGATGGAATAGCTCCAGGTCTTTCCTGGTGCTGACACTTGATGACTTTCATATTCTGAAATCCAGGGTTAGTTCTAAGATCCCTGTTGGATTGTGCCAGGATTCCATGATTGTAAGAGCCCTGGGGGAGGTGATTCTAAGACTGGGTTAGAGAGTGTGCAGGCTGTTCGTGGTGAGTGCTCAGCCCAAGCTCATAGCCCTGACCTGGGGAAAGAGAGATCCAAAGAGAGGTCCTCTCTGTGCCAAGAGAACCCAAGGGCCCTGGGCAGGGTCCTGAGCCTGATCCCCGTTCAGCCTGTGGCCCCAAACATGCAGGTCTGTCCCCCAAGGGCCTTAACCAAGGGTGCAGCTCAGCAAACCTGTCCTGCCCTCCACCAGCCTCAACCTCCTCATCCATAAAATGGGGATCCGGTACTTACCCGTGGAGTTGGGGCCACGCTTCAAGGAGACGATGTGTGGGAGGCTCCTTGTACACTGCAAAGCGCTGTGAGTGTGGTTATAATTGTAGCTGCTGTTGCTGCGATGAGACTATCTCCTTGAAAGGAAGGGCCACATCGGATTCTCGGTGAATCTCTCTCAGGTCCCAGCAGTGCCTGGCACATAGCAAAGGCTTCTCAAACATACACTGAATGAGTAAACTGGGTATGGAACAGATAATGCCAGAGGCCACGGTTCCGAGGAAGCCAGCCCTTCCCGAAGGAGAAGCAGGAAGTGCTCCCTACAGGAGGGCAGCCCGGAGGGACAGAAGGGGACCCACGACTGGGGTGAAGCAAGCCTGCTGGGAATTCCCCCAGAGGAAGAGCAATCAGAAGTCTTCTGGGACAGAAGTGTTGGGTAAACAGGAGGCCCTGGCACCACGGTGGAAAGAGATTAACAATGACCGTAATTATGGCATGATTGATTCTTTGACAGCTCCTGTTGAGCACCAGCCTAAGCCACTGAGTAGCTTTTCCCCCAAAGAATGAGCGGCCATGACGGGGCCACTGGCCCACCAGGCCTCCTTCCCGGCACCTCCTCCCCCAGCCTCTCCCCACCGGCAGCTGCCTCAGTGACAGACTTCCTTCCTCCCTACGTCTGCCTATCTTCTCTGCTGATTTCATTAGAATCTAGGGCTTTCTCTGAGGCCCAGAGAAGTGGGGTGACTTGCTCAGGGCCACACAGTGAGATGTAGCAGCCCACATCTCTCAGTTTAAGCCATCTGATGAGGCCCGTGCAGCGGGGAATGTAGTGACTCTTGGAGCGTTCCTCAAAAGCTAAGCCCCGGAGGCTGTGCTGGAGAGCAGTAAGGTGGGGCCTGGGATCGGATGGTCTGGGAGCGGGAGGTCCCAGAATCAGCTCTGTCCCCGCATCTCCAGCCCCAGCTCTGGGGCCAGGGATTTGTTTTGTGGATTTGGGTTTGGTCGATTATTTGGAGAAACAGCCCAGCTGGCAAGCTGCCCGGGGGTGCCCTGCTGCCCCTGGGTCCCCAGCGGGCTGGGAGGCTACTGTTGGAGGAGACACCCCCGTCACAACCAGATGGAACCCACACGGGGCTTAACTTGCTGCCGGAGCCCTCGGCCCTGGGAGAGGCCCTGCTCACCCTCCCTGCCACCACGCTGTCCCTGTGCTGTCCCCTTACCTAGAGCCCCCTTCTCTCTCCCCCTTGTGCTACAAATCCTCCCTTATTTCTGAGTTCTGTTGACATCCACGCTCTCCAGGAAGCCGCCCTGCAGCGCGGCTAGAGGAAGCACAGGAGTTTGGGTCCAGAAGAGACCCTGACCCAGGCAGGGCTGAGTTCCTGGAGGAGGAGCTGCTGCGCTGAGGTGAGCAGGAGTTTTCCGGCCTCAAGGTGGACAGAGGAGCCCAGAGCTGAGGTGGTTTCACAGGCGCACCTGCATTGGGAACAGGGGATGGGCATGCAGCGAGGAAGGACCACAGGGAGGCCCTGGTCTTGCTCCAAGGCCATGTTCCCTGAGCACTGTGGGAAGGAGTCTCCATAGCTCTGTGCCTTTTACTCCTTGGGTTTTACTCTAAGTCAAGTTTGGGGTCATCACTGTGAGTTATCCAGGCCGTGACTACCTATACCTTAGTCCCTGTCAAAGATGGTAGAGGCACCTGGACAGGGGCAGAGCCCTGGCCTGGGGCTCAGGATGACCAGGCCTCTAACCTTGTCGCAGGCCCTCCTGCAGCTTTCAACCTCGTCTTGACTGCTCGCCAGTCGGCGGCGGGCTCCTGACTTCCAGCCATTGGTCCTGGGAATGGAGGGGGCTCTTCCCCGCCAGATCAGGCAAGGACTGTGGGATTTGTCCTTCCATCCTCCTTGAGCAACCCCACCTCTGCTTATCTCCCGAGGCTGGGGAGAGAGCAGGTGGATAAAGGGTTTTTAGAAGCTGAGCGCCGAAAAGGCCCTTGGAGATCATCCGATGTTGTTCACACCGTCCCATGATACGGACGGGAAAGCTGACACCAGAGGCTTGTGGAGGTCACCCAGCCTGCTGGTGGCTGAGCTCAGCCTCAGCCCACCAGCCCCAGGTCTGGGCTGGGGTTGAGGCCCAGTGAGGGCGGCCATGGCCAAGGAGATGGGCCCCGGGGGTGGGGGGGGGCGGGAAGGGGGAGGGCGTGGTTCCATCTCCACATGTGCGCCCTGCCCTCTTCCCTGAGCCCCGGGAAGGCTGCCGGAGGAGGTCAGGTCTCCGTCTCCCCCAGCCCTGCACCCACTGTATGTGGGGGGGGTCCTTTTTCCTGCCCAGAGTTCTTGGTCGCACTCCATGCCCCTGCTGCCCTGGTGCCAACCAAAATATTGAACTTGGCCCTTTGAGGTGCAGTTTTCAGTGACACATGCTACAGCTGTCATAGACACGGAAGGCGGTAGAAACGTGGGCAGACAGACCCTCCATCTAGGGCTGGTGCCATGGAAAGACTAGGCTTTTGAGTTGGCAGCCCTGGTTTCAAATCCTCTCTTCTCCATGGTTAGCTGTCTGGCCTCGGGTGAATCGTGTAATCTCTCAGGTCTAGATCTATTGATCCAGCTATCTATTGATCAATTGATATAGATATTTAAATTAAATACATATGTATTTAATTAATAGATGATTTTTTTGGTGACAGTTTTAGAAAAATTGATCGGAAAATACAGAGTTCCTACATACTCTCCTTCCCCTACCCCACGGTTTTCCCTGTTATTAACGTCTTATCTTAGGGGGTACGCTTGCTATAATTGATGAGCCAGTGTTGCTACAATATTATTAACTGAAGTCCATAGTCTCCATTAGGGTTCACTCTTTTTTTTTTTTTTAAATTTTTTTTTTTTTTTAATTTATTTATTTTATTTTATGGCTGTGTTGGGTCTTCGTTTCTGTGTGAGGGCTTTCTCTAGTTGCGGCAAGCGGGGGCCACTCTTCATCGCGGTGCGCGGGCCTCTCACTATCGCGGCCTCTCTTGTTGTGGAGCACAGGCTCCAGACACGCAGGCTCAGTAATTGTGGCTCACGGGCCCAGTTGCTCCGCGGCATGTGGGATCTTCCCAGACCAGGGTTCGAACCCGTGTCCCCTGCATTGGCAGGCAGATTCTCAACCACTGCGCCACCAGGGAAGCCCAGGGTTCACTCTTTGTGTTATATATTCTGTGGGGTTTGACAAATGTATAATGACATGTATCCATCATTACAGTATCATACAGAATAGTTTCACTGCCCTAAAAATCCCCTGTGCTCCCCACCTCCAACCCCTGGCCACCACTGATCTTTTTACCACTTCTTGGTTTTACCTTTTCCAGAATGTCATATGGTGAAATCATACAGTATGCAGCCTTTTCCCATTGGCTTCTGTCACTTAGCAATATGCTTTTGAGGTCCCTTCATGTATCTTTATGGCTTGATAGCTCATTTCTTTTCACTGCTGAGTAATATTCCATTGTCTGGATGGACCCGTTTGTTCCTCCATCCACCTGGGGCCCATATTTCTAACCTGTAAAAGAAGACTGTCAAGCTCTGCTTTGGACAGCTGTCATCAGGCGATGACACAGGTGCAGTGCTCAGCATGGTGCCCCACAAGCTCCCACACCACCTTCTGTAACTAGCTTCCTTCACTTAGCATAATGTTTTCAAGAGTCGTTCACATTGTAGCATGTGTCAGTGTTTTATTCCTTTTGATTGCAGCCTTGGGTCCTTTTTGTGCCGTTCCATCTAGTGCCCATTCCTCAGAGAGGTAAAAGATAAGTCTCCAAGCTCACACACAGCAAGTCAGTTGAAGGAGACCAGGCACTGACACCTGGCCTGAGACTCTTTCCACTCTCAGGAAAGAGAGAAGGCCTGGGGCCTGAGGCAGCAGGGTCTGGGGGCAGTGAGGGCTGGGCAACCTGCCAGTCAAGGGAGGGACGAGGAGCCAGGAAGTGGGTGAGGTGTGTTCCCAGGGTGTAAGGATGGGCGAGGCCCCTGGAGGTGTATGCCCACCCCCAGCATCCTTTGACCACTCCATAGCGGACCCTCACTCCGTCTCCCTCCTGACTCCCTCCTGACTCCCTCCTGAAGCCCCTTCCCTGTGCAAACAGGAGGCTGTGGCGGTTGGGGGCAGGGACCAGGAATTGAGCCAGAAAATGAGACTTTGGGCTGAGGAGGGCCCTCAGACATCAGGCTAAGAGGTGAGGGCTTTCTCTTGTCCCAGAGCCAGCAGGGGATCCAGGCTGGGGATTTCTTTGGAACTTGGCTGATATCAGCAGCTCTGGGAGGTGGCTTGGAGAAGTCAACTGATGCTAAGTGATGCCATTAGCCCTGGCAGGAGGGGGGCGGCTGGGGAGAATCTGGTCTCTGGGGGCTTGTCCTGACCGCTCAGGGTCTGGGCAGCAGGAACTTCCGGGCCTTCTCGGAAGTGTGGTCCAGGACGCCCCCAGGGCTGCCTCCCCTTGCTACCCCGTGCTGGCCACTGGGGAAGTGGGAATAACTCAGGCTGTCCCCTGGGGGAGCAGGCATGTCAGCGGTGCTCCCACAGGCTGCCCAGGAAGAAGGAGGGATGCTGGGAGCCCTCTAACCAAACCTGGGACTCAGGGGAGGCTCCCCGGAGGAGGTAACATCTGAGCGGAGACTCAAAGGATCAGGAGGTGTTAGCCAGGTGAAGGGACAGCAGGTTCTGGAGTGGTGAGGCTAGAGGAGCCAGATCCTGGTCATTTGTCTGCTAAAAACTCACTCTGACTGCAGGTGAGACCTTGGATTGGCAGGGCAAGGCCCACCGCAGGGGTTCCCCATCCAGGGGAGAGGTGAGACTGGGCCACTGCCCTGGCAGTGGCCAAGGGGGTGCTGAGAAATGGGTCTTGAGGGATGTTAGAGGCAGGTTGGGGGTGATGAGGAGGTCACTGTGCCCATGCTGGGTCTGGGTGACCCCCCTGGAGACAGCAAGGAGCCGCTGGCCATCTTGATGGCCCCAGGAGAACATGCAGAGGAAAGAAAAGAGGTTTGCCTCTCAAAGATGCCCCTGTAGTTCTGAATAGTGTGAAAATTCATGGTGGGGATGTGGGGGGAGGGGAATAGTTCCAAGAGCCACAGTCAGCTGAGTCCCGCCCGAGGCCTGGTGCAGGCAGCTCTACTTCCCTCTTTTCCAGATTTGAAATGGAAATTCCATTCCTGGGTGGGTTGTAATGCTCATTCATGGGGGGTGGGGGAGCAGGGGACACATGGGAATCAGTCCCAGGGTCGGGGGGTCCTGGGAAAGGAATGGGAGGGCAGGGCCCCTGCCTGCAGAATGCCCACCTGCCGTGCCTCAGTCACTGCAGCCATGTGCCCTCCTGGCACCGCCGCCCCTCCCCCAACCCCCAGTCATCTGACCTTTTTTGGAAGTCAAGACAAAAGCTGAAACCAAGGCTCAGCAAAGAGCCCTGAGTGGCTCTGGCTACAGGGCAAGTCATTGGCCAAGGCAGGGTGAATCGAGGACCCTTTCTACATATTAGCTGCTTCCTCCCTTCCGGGGGAAGTAGGGGCAGGTGTTGTGGCCCACCTGACAGCAGAGACCCTCATCTGGGGGTGCACAGGGTGAGACGTGGTCCCTGGCTGTGGACTCTGGCCTTCTACCTCCTCTGGAAGGCTGTGAATGTGGGAGTACATATGTGAGCGCACACTCCCTCCATTTTCTTTTTTCTTTTAATTTTAATTTTTTTTTTTTGGCCACGCTGTTCAGCTTGTGGGATCTTAGTTCCCAGCTTAGCGATTAAACCCAGGCCCTTGGCCGTGAAAGCGCCAAGTCCTAACCACTGGACCACCAGGGAATTCCCCACACACTCCTCCTAGAGAGGGGTAAAGCTGAGAGGATCCCCTACCTGCCGACCCCACCCCCGACCTCCCCAACCCCATGGGTGCTAAGCTGACTGCAGTAGCATCCCCATCCTATACCGTCCCCCAAGCCCTGGGCTCGGCTCGGCTCCGAGGGCCCCCAGCAGCCGCACCGTGTCCACGTGCCTCCGCAGGGAGCCACGGGCACAGAGGCTGCACCAGACGATTCCCAGCAATTAGGAGGCTCCAGGTCGGCCAGTGTGCCCAGCAAGCTCCTAATGCGTCTCCGCACTCGGACAGGAGGCTGTAATCCCTGTGCTGAGGTTAGCACTTGGAGAGCGGGGGGAGATAGGGGGTGTTGGGCAGAGGCCCTGAGCAAGGCCCAGACGTAGAAGTAGTTGGTGGGCCTGAAGCCCGGTGTGCCTATGGTGTGGCCTCTGGGGCGTTAGAGACAGGAGCTCATCCTACAGGCCTCAGCTCAGCACTGCCTCTGGGAAGCATGCCCTGACCCTCCCTGTACCTGTTAAGTGCCCACAGCACCCTTTCCCTTCTCAACCATATGCTGCACTTACAATACCGGTTCAGGAGCCATGGTGGCCCCGTGGTTGCAGGGTCAGCAGACTTTCCCTATAAAGGGCTGGGCAGTAAGTATTTTAGGCTTTGTGAGCCATATGGCCTCTGTCATAACTCTGCAGTTATACTTAAAGCAGCCATAGACAATACATAAATGAGTGAGTGGGCCTGCGTCCAATAAACCTTTATTTACAGACTCTGAAATTTGACTCTTGTATAATTTTCATGGATCAAAACATATTTTTGTTTTGGTTTTTCCCCCCAACTACTTAAAAAATGTAAAAACCATTCTTAGCTTGTGGGCTATATAAAAACACGTGGCTGGAGTTCTCAGAGCTCCTGGTACAAGCTCCTTCCCTTGGGTGGATTCTTGGCTTTTCTCCCAGCATGGCCCCCAAACACCAGTCTTCACTTCCACCCCAAGCAAAGAAACCGAAGAAACCGAGACTGACTCCTGCCTCCAGGCCAGAGGAAACGTCTGCTTCTCCGAACTTGCCGAAGGAAGAAAAAGAACAGCAAGAAGCAATTGAATATATTGATGAAGTACAAAATGAAACAGACAGACTTAACGAACAAGCCAGTGAGGAGATTTTGAAAGTAGAACAGAAATATAACAAACTCCGCCAACCATTTTTTCAGTAGAGGTCGGAACTGATTGCCAAAATCCCAAATTTTGGGGTAACAGCATTTGTTAACCATCCACAAGTGTCTGTACTCCTTGGGGAGGAGAATGAAGAGGTGCTGCATTATTTGACAAGAGTCAAAGTGACAGAATTTGAAGATATTAAATCAGGTTACAGAATAGATTTTTATTTTGATGAAAACCCTTCGAAAATAAAGTTCTCTCCAAAGAATTTCATCTGAATGAGAGTGGTGATCCATCTTCAAAGTCCACTGAAATCAAAAGGAAATCCGGAAAGGATTTGACAAAACGTTCAAGTCAAATGTAGAATAAAGCCAGCAGGAAGAGACAGCATGAGGAACCAGAAAGCTTCTTCACCTGGTTTACCGATCATTCTGATGCTGGTGCAGATGAGTTAGGAGAGGTCATCAAAGATGATATTTGGCCAAATCCATTACAGTACTACTTGATTCTGGACATGGATGATGAGGAAGGGGAAGGAGAAGAAGATGATGATGATGATGAAGAGGAAGAAGGATTGGAAGATATTGATGAAGAAGGGGATGAAGATGAAGGTGAAGAAGATGAAGATGATGATGAGGGGGAGGAAGGAGAGGAAGATGAAGGAGAAGATGACTAATGGAACACTGATGGATTCCAACCTTCCTTTTTTAATTTTCTCCAGTCCCTGGGAGCAAGTTGCAGTCTTTTTTTTTCTTTTTTCTCCTCCTCTTGTGCTCAGTCGCCCTGTTTTTTTTTTTTTTTTTTTTTTTTGAATCTCAAAAGCATCATGTTTGGTATTTTTTTTTTTTTTTACACAGTAGGTTCTTATTAGTTATCTATTTTATACATATTAGTGTATATATGTCAATCCCAATCTCCCAATTCATCCCACCACCACCACTCCTGCCACATTCTCCTCTTGGTGTCCATACGTTTGTTCTCTACATCTGTGTCTCTATTTCTGCCCTGCAAACCGGTTCATCTGTAACATTTTTCTAGGTTCCACATACATGCGTTAATATACGATATTTGTTTTTCTCTTTCTGACTTACTTCACTCTGTATGGCAGTCTCTAGATCCATCCACGTTTCTACAAATGACCCAATTTCATTCCTTTTTATGGCTAATATTCCATTGTATATATGTACCACATCTTCTTTATCCATTCGTGTGTCGATGGGCACTTAGGTTGCTTCCATGACCTGGCTATTGTAAACAGTGCTGCAGTGAACATTGGGGTGCATGTGTCTTTTTGAATTATGGTTTTCTCTGGGTATATGCCCAGTAGTGGGATTGCTGGGTCATGTGGTAATTCTGTTTTTAGTTTTTTAAGGAACGTCTATACTGTTCTCCATAGTGACTGTATCAATTTACATTCCCAGCAACAGTGCAAGAGGGTTCCCTTTAGTATTTTTTTTTTAAAGCCTTGTACCATGGGCATATAAGTAATTCTATTTATATGAAGAACACATGAATAATTCCATTTATGTGTAGTTCTAGAGCAGGCAAAACTAAGCTATGGGGGAAAAATCAGAATATCTTTTAACTCTGGAAGTGGGGGTGGGCAGTGATTGGAAAGGAACGTCATGGAACTTTCAGAGACCTTTAGTGATGTTACACTTAAGATTGTGTATTTCATCTGGGATTTCCCTGGTGGCCCAGTGGTTAAGACTCTACACTTCTGCAGCACGGGTTTGATCCCTGGTCAGGGAACTAAGATCCCACATGCAGTGAGGCGTGGCCTAAGTAAGTAAATAAATAAGTAAATAAATAAGCTTGTGTATTTCATCATATGTAAATTTTACCCGAAAAAGAAACTGTAAACAAACATTCTAGCTAATTATATGCATAGGCATATGCTAAAGAGTAAGTGTAATAAAATATTAATTATAGAAGTCGCCCTGTTTTTGAGGTCTCTTTTCTCCTTTATACCACGGCTCACAACATATTTTGGGGAGAAATACCTTGAGCAGAATTCAGTGGGAAAAGAATGTCTACCCCTTTCTGTTCCAAATTCATTTTTATCCCTTCCTGTCTCAAAAAAACTTTATGGAATCAACACCACCATGCTCTGTGGGAAAAAAGAAAAACCTCTGCTCCCTTAGCTCTGCTGGAAGCTGGAGGGTGCTAGGCCCCTGTGTAGCAGTGCATAGAATTCTAGCTTTTTTCCTCCTTTCTCTGTATATTGGGCTCAGAGATTACACTGTGTCTCTATGTGAATATGGACAGTTAGCATTTACCAACATGTATCTGTCTACTTTCTCTTGTTTAAAAAAAGAAAAAAAAAAAACTTAAAAAAATGAGGTTATAGAAGGTCAGCAAAGGGTGGGTTTGAGATGTTTGGGTGGGTTAAGTGGGCATTTTGACAACATGGCTTCTCCTTTGGCATGTTTAGTTGTGATGTTTAAGGGACATCCTTGCAGTTTAAGATGACACTTTTAAAATAAAATTCTCTCCGAATGATGACTTGAGCCCTGCCACTCGATGGGAGAAGCAGCAGAGCCTGTAGGATCTTATTTGCAATTGACATTCTCTATTGTAATTTTGTTCCTGTTTATTTTTAAATTTTTCTTTTTGTTTCACTGGAAAGGGAAGATGATGCTCAGTTTTAAACCTTAAAATTATACAAGTTGCTTTGTTACAATAAAACTAAATGTGTACACACACATACACACACACACAAAATATGTGGCTGGTTGGATTTGGCTATGAGTTATAGTTTGCCAACCCCTGGGTTAGAACAAGGAGCCAGACTGCCAGGCTCTGCTGTGTGACCTTTGACAAATGGCTAAACATTTCTGTGCTTCAGAATTCTCATCATTAAAATGGGGATGATAATGATAACACTTGGAGAAAGTAAAATTGTACAACAGCTTTGGAAAACAGCTTTTGGCAGTTCTTCAAAAAGTTAAACATAGAGTTACCATATGACTCAGCAATCCCATCCCAAAGTATGTACTCAAGAGAAATGAAAATATACATTCACACAAAAACTTGTTCATAGCAGAGTTATTCATAACAACCAAAAAGTGGTAACAACCCAAGTGTCTACCAACTGATGAGTGGATAAAATGGTATATCTATACAATCAAATAATTTTCAGTCATAATAAGAAATGCAGTACTGATTCATGCTATAACGTGGATGAACCTTGAAAACATTAAGTGAAAAAAGCAAGACGCACAAGACCATATATCATATGATTCCATTTATGTGAAATGTCCAGAATGGGCAAATCCGTGGAGACAGAAAGTAGATTAGGTTGCTTGGGGCTGGGGGGTGGGAGTGAGGGAGTGACTGCTAATAGGTATGGGGATTTTTGTTGGATGATTAGGTCATGGGTGGGTGGCAGGGGACTGTCCTAGGGGACTTGCAAGGATGGGCCTCTGACTCCGAGAGAGACAAGGACCCACGGCAGGGCTCTGAGCAGAGGCTGACCCTCCCTGACCTAGACTACAGTGACACCTGCTGTGCTGGGGCCAAGTCCCCACCCCTCCCCTGCCTCACAGTACTTTGTTTCTTCCCCCAGGACCAGCCGGGGGCCTCCATGGGCGCCTGAGGGCAGGGCGCCAGGGCCGCGGGGCGCGAGCATGGTGAGACACCAGCCCCTGCAGTACTATGAGCCGCAGCTCTGCCTCTCCTGCCTCACGGGCATCTACGGCTGCCGCTGGAAGCGCTACCAGCGCTCTCACGATGACACCACACCGGTGAGCTGTGCTGGGATGGGGCCAAAGGACCCAGGGAGCCCCAGGGCCTGGGGGAGGGGTCTCAGCTCTGACACCCTGCTGTGTGGCTCTGGACAGGCCAATGCCCTTTCTGCGTTTCAGTTTCTCCTTCTGTAAAATGGGCCTATGGAAATTCCCGAATCTACCTGACTAGGTGGGCAAGGAACATGGCTGTAGCCAGTTGTTGACTCCCCTCTGACAGTGTGGGGTGTGGGCTGCTCTTGAGGTCTGGGCAGGGAGGGCTGCTCCAAGAGGGCGGGGTCCCCCAAGGTGAGCAGAAGTTCTCAGCTTCCTGGCAAATCCTGATGGGCAGGTAAGCAGACGGGTGGCTCTTCAAGGGGAGGGTGAAGGGCTGGGCCAGGCCATCCTGGAGCCTGGGAGCTGGCAGGGCCATGGCCTGGCACCAGGGCCCAGTCACCTGAGCCACAAGCCTGCCAGGGCTGGCAGCAGGTGCTCAGCTGGATAAAGAAAGCCTCCCTTAGTGTTCGGCTCCCCAAGCCTAACCCCACGCCACACTTCCGTCCCTGGGGCACCATCAGCCAGTGGATCCAGTTTCTTCTCTGAAGGAACCCAATTCCTTCAGGAGGGAATGGAGAGAGAGATAAATGGTGTTTATCTAAAAGCTTTGCTGCCTGGAAAACAACTTTCTCCTCCCTCCTGCTTGTCTGAACAAAGAGGCCAGCCTCCAAATTCAGCCAGCCCCAAAACAGGCTGGAGTGGCCAGGGCCGGAGGTCAGAGGCCAAGCATCACCAGACTATCTGGATGTGGAGGTTGGGGAAGCTTGTCCACCTCCCTGCCCTCCTTCTCTGCCTGTGCTGGTAGGGACAGAGGGACAGAGCACTCGTTTGAGTCGGGAGCCTGTTCTCATGACCCCCAAATGGTAAGAAGCAGGTACCACCTGTGGGTACCTGGCCTGATTCATTGCCGTGTACCCACTCTAGCACACAGGAGGCAACATGCCCAACTGAGGCAAGGGAGAGGAAGGGCCTGCCCAGGGCAGCCTGTCCGTCCTATGTGCTGTGCTCTGAGCTCCATTCTCCCCTGAGACAGTGGAAGGAAGGCAGCAGGGCCTCCATGTGTCAGGAGGGCAGGAGCTCGCACTCTGCTGGCAACCAGGTGTCTGTCTGTGTGCCGGGCGCTGAGCTGAGCACTGACACACGGCCACCCCTGTTGCTCCCAAGCCCGTGAGCTAGATGTCATCGCCACCGCTCCACATGCGGAAACAGAAGCCAAGGACGTCCGTGACCAGGACAAGGTCACGCAGCTAGAGAGGGGCAGGGCTCGGATCTGGCCCTGCATGGTGTCCAGCGCTCTTGGTGGGGGTGGGATGGGAAGACAGCTGAGGCTGAGGAAGGGAGAAGGATGGCTGAGCTCCCAAGCAGGAAGCCCTTGGCTGTCGGAAGAGACACTGGAGGAAGGCGGCTCTCTACCAGGGCACCTCACACCTCTTGGTGGGCCCGGGGCCAGCCAGTCCCAGGCTGTGGAGTCAGGAAGTGATGGGTCTTGGCTGTGGCCCGCCCAGGGCCCAGGCTGGAGGAAGTGGTAGGCTGAGGCCGGTTTTGAGTTGACTGGGGGCCCAAGCGGCGTAGGCTCTGCAAATGCCAAGGCCTGAGGTGCCAGGTATGGGGCAATGGCCGGAGGCTGCAGGCCACAAGCCTGGGAGAGGCTGGGAGAGGGGAGAGGGTTTTGCAGCAACTCTGGGTGGCAGGGCCTCTGCAGAAAGGGCTGAGCTCACCTCAGGCAACCCGCACCTCCCAGCTGAGGATGAGTGGGCCTGGCCCTTAACTCAGCTCCACTCCTGCTTCCCCTCCCACTTCCTGGGTTCCAGCCTCCGCAGGCTCACCCTTCTCTCCCTGGCTCTCCTCTCTTCTCTTTTCTCTCCCCAGTCCCTCCCCAGACATGACGGGGGCTGGGCTCCTGGCCTGACACAGTGAAGGCAACAGCAATCTGGTGTCTCAAAGTCAGGGCTGGTGCAGAGAAGCTGCTCTGTAAATTTTGCTGAACAAATAGAGGCCCAGAGTGAGCTCTGGGAGCGCAGCTTGGGGAGTGAAAGGAGAGCCCCTCGGGCCTGGAGGGTGGAGGAGAGGTCTCGGCCAGGGGGAGCGGGCCCAGCTTTGGGCCTGTGCCTTTCCTCATCCCCACCTTCCCCTCCTCCTTTGGGCATCCCCTTACCCCTCCACCCCCCATGCCCCCACCAGGCACTGCCTCCCCTCAGGACCTCTTGGGAGAGCCTCTTGTGTCTCCCAAGTCAGGGAAGCCTAGGGTCAAGTTCTTCAGTGAAGCTGAACCTCTCTGGGCCTCTTCTGTGCAGTGAGGTGACACACAGGTGGTGAGTCACAGAAGCACTCATCCTCAGGCTGGGAATGAAGTGTGAGAGTAACAGTTAATGTTTATTGAGCACCTATTGTATGCAGGGAGCTTATGGCTTACAGGCATTGCCCTGCTGATTGTTCTAACACCCTGTTGGGGCATGTTTAATTTTTATGCCCTGTTTATGGATGGGGAAATCAAGGCTTGAAGCCCCGTCTGTGATAGATTTGCAGCAAGAGCGTCAGGAAGTTGGAGGCTGCCGGGAAGACAGGCAGGTTTTAAGTCTGGGTGTGTTTATTTATTTATTTATTTTAAATTAATTAATTTTTTTGGCGGCGTTGGGTCTTCGTTGCTGCGTGTGGGCTTTCTCTTGTTGTGGCGAGCCGGGGCTACTCTTCGTTGCGGTGTGCGGGCTTCTCGTTGCGGTGGCTTCTCTTGTTGCGGAACATGGGCTCTAGGTGCGTGGGCTTCAGTAGTTGTGGCACGTGGGCTCAGTAGTTGTGGCTTGGGGGCTCTAGAGAGCAGGCTCAATAGTTGTGGCGCACGGGCTTAGTTGCTCCGCGGCATGTTGGATCTTCCCAGGCCAGGGCTCAAACCCGTGTCCCCAGCATTGGCAGGCGGATTCTTAACCACTGAGCCACCAGGGAAGCCCCAAGTCTGGGTGTGCTTAAAGGAGAGCTTACAAGGAGAAGAAAGGCGGGACAGGGAGGGGGACTTGGGAAGTTGCCTGACAGAGAGAAAGAGCAGGGACCAGGAGCATTTGGGACAAGTTGGGGAATGGCTTGAATGCCAGGCTACGCACCCTCAGTGCTTCCCTGGTTAAGAGTTGGCCCCGCGGTACTGGACGGGGATCCTGGGGAGGGAAGAGGGGTGCAGGGAGCCTGGGAAGGAGCCCCCCCGCCGTTCTCCATCCAGGCTGGCCTCCTTCCTTCCTGCCCCTCCCCGCCCCTCACATTCCCACCTCCTCCAACCCTCTGCTCACACTGTCCCCTCCCCCCAGGACACACACTTGACAAATAAGGAAACAGGAAACTGAGGACCAGAGAGATGAAATGACATCCTCTCCTGCCCCCCAACACCGAGGGAGTGGAGGAGCCTGGCAGCAGAAGGCTGGCTCACTCGACAGCTAGGAAGGGGAAGCAAAAGCTTTTTATAACTGGGGATAATTAATTGGTTGTTGTCTGTGACTCATTACTCTAATATTGCCAATTAAGGATGGGATAGGACAGAAGGCAGCTCTCAGGCCATCCCCACAGGGGCCCCTGAAGACTCTGCATCTGTGGGAGGCAGCACAGTGTCAAAACCAGCTTCTCTGTAGCAAGAGGGACATAGGTCAGATGCCTCGAGGAACTTCCAGCCCGAGACATTGAAGCAGACAGTCAACTCTCTTGCACTTCTACAGTATGTTTGCCTTTTGAAGGGTGTTTTAAGCTTCTTTTGACCCCTTCTATCTCACGGATGGGGCTTCAGGAAGAGGAAGTGATTTATTCAAGCCGAGGAGTTGAAGGCACGGCTTGCACTGCGCCTGCTTGCACCCCGAGTCCCGTGCCCTCTCCCCCGTTCCACACCAAACAGTCTTGTCTGGGATGCGTTGGTTACTTACTCAATCAACAAACCTGTCCTGATACCTGCCCTGAGTGCAGGGGTCACAGGTATATCAAACCTGGTTCCTCCCTCCCTTGAAGGGCTCCTAAGTGGGTGGGGAGCAGATCAGAACTGACATCCAGACCACCCAGGGTGATCACTGCTGGGGCCCAGGGACACCACAGGCAGGAAAGCTTGCCTGAGCTGGTGTCAGAGAGAGTTAGCCCGTCATGTCATGCTAGCGTGGGAAAGGCAGGGGAGCTGCATGTTATAAGAGTGTCTTGTGTTTGGGAACTGAAAGCGATTTGGCTCAGTGCAGCTCTGGTGTTAGGAGGGAGAGCGTGTGGCCAAGGGGACCTGAGCCAGAGGCTGTGCTGGGGAGCCTGCACTCCATCCTGGGAGGTGGGAGCCCAGTCGGACTTGGTCTGTGCAAGGACCACTCTGGTTCAATCACGGAGAATGCGCTGAGGGGCCTTGAGTGGAGGTGGGGACGGCAGGGAGCTAGACAAGAAAGGCTGAGGCCTCAACTAGGGGGAGGGGTCTGAAAAGAAGTAGCAAAGGGAGGGATTCTAGAGGCACCTAGACGGTACATTCAGCAGCGGAAGAGAATTTTGATGATGCCTCCCGTCATCCCATGATTTCCACCTGGCTGGATGAGGCCATTCCTGGAGTCGGGAAACCATGCTGTGCCCAGGGGGTGTGTGAGAGGCGGCACGGTCTCAGGAGTGTCCAGGAATAGCGCAGTGGGGGCGGGTGGAACACAGACAAAATAACCCCCCCTCCACCCCACCATTGCCTACATCTGTCGATGGGAGCCCCTCCCACCATGGCAGGAAGACACCTGCTGCTGGGAAATCCATCAGCATTCCTTCACCCTTCACCCTCCACCCTCCACACAGCCATCCCAGGATAACCTACCTCACCAGTTCACAGCACTGCCCTTCGCTCCGCTGTCCCCTCTGCCTGGAATGCCTTCTCTCTGGTCTCTGCCTCTCAAGGCTCATCGCAGATCTCTATTCCTCTAAGAAGTGTCCCCTTCAAACAAAAGAGTCAGGCCTCCTTCCCTGCCTCTCCCCTTCCCCTGGGCTCCCGCAGCACCTCGGGCCTGGGCTGCCCATGTGGGTCGTGACTTCCTGTTTCTCCCGCTGGACCGTGAGTGTGCTGAAGGCAGGGCCTGGCTCAGAGGAGGACCTCAGGCAAGGAGTGGGAGGATGACTGAGCAGGTGACTTGAACAGCAAGTGAGGAAGCCAGTGAGGGCGGGGAGGCTGGACCCCCGATGAGCTCCCGGGTGAGCACCCCAAGGAGCATTGGGTGGTCTGGAGAGTAGGGGCGCATGCTGCATTCCAGTGCCCCTGGCTGTGGCTGACAGGGAGGGGTGCTGACTCAGCTGAGGGACCTCCCAGGCCACCCTTGGAGCTGGGGTCAGGCTCTGCCAGTGGGAGGAGGAGGGCGTGAGTTTCCCAGCTGGCTCCCCACGTTCTTGTCCTATCAACACCACATGGGCCTGTGACAGGGCTATGGGGCAGGGAAGAGTGGATCTCGCTCAGGAATCAAGGTGGGCTCCCTGGAGGAAGCAGCCTTTGGAATGGGCTCCAGGGTGTGACTGGAGTCAGCCAGACGCACCTGGCCAGTCCTGGCTAAGGGAGCTGCGGCCTGAACTCTACCCTGCCTCCTCCAGTGACTTAGTGTGTGGCCTTAGACAAGGCCAGACCCTTTCTGGGCCTCAGCTTGCTGTGGGTGAGGTGGAGGTACAAACCCACGCCCCAAGGATCCAGTTAGATAACAGATACCAACGTGTCTCACGTCCTGAACAGGACAGACCACTGTTCCAACTTGGGGAAAACGTGTCCTCCCTACACACTTTCAAAGGGATGGCTGTTCCCTTCTCCGGTGCTTTGGGGGAAAGGGACCCAGCAGGTCAGAGAGGAGCCCTCTGAGCTTCAATTCTCCCACTTCTAAACTGGCGATGATAAGAGCCATTTTATCCTATAAACCTTGCAGGTTTGCCATGAGGATAAGAAAATGGGAGAAGATATTATTGCATCCATGAGAGAGAGGAGAGGCTGGCAGAAGCTGTTGCAGCGCAGGGAGCTATGGATTTATTGCTGTAATAAAGCCAGGCCGTCGCTGGCTTTCGGGAACCCCCGCACCCCACCTCCTCCTCTCTGAACGGCACTGAGGGGGCCGGGCGTGGTCGTGCCACGCTCCAGGGGAGACGAATAAGCTCTTGTTCATGACCTCTGTGACCACCTTGAGTGTCTGCTTAGGGAGCATGTATGGGGCAGGAGGTGATGGGCGTCAGCAAGAGGCTGTGGCCACTCCCCACCCTGTGGCCTTGGCCGGGCCCCCTGCAGGGCGCTGGGATAATCTCTCCTAAGGGCCCCCAGCTCTTCTGCTTGTGTCTCCCCAAGGGCTGATGCAAGACACAGGATGGTCGGGGAAGGACGGGGTGCTCCAGGCTGAGCCTGGCTTCATTCTCCTGCCTAATGAGCCACTCTGAGTGCACCCTGGCAGAAGCAAGGGCAGACAGAGGCCTAATTGCCCAGCTCCCTGTAGCCCAGAAAAATAAATCCAGCCTCTTAGGCTGTCAGGAGCTGGCTGGGGGGGTGGGGATTTTAATCCTTTTCCCTGCTCGGCCCTAATGCTGAGATCCATCTCAAACCTCCCTAGGCTGCCCCCTCCCCCAAATCTCCTGGGTCAGAGCCAGAGTAATCCTGCCAGGGCTGCCCAGCTCTCTCTTCTGGGAGCTCCACACACCGTTCCCAGCTGACATTCACCAGTCTCCCCGTTAGGAACTTGGCGAGGATGAAACAGGCGGACGATTGGAGGAGCCGGTGTGCCCGAGGTGCAGCCTGCAGGTGGACAGACTAAGCGGGGAGGCACCCCTCAATCGCTCTCCAGTCTCTGCAAGGCTGTGTGGTGCTGAGGGCACAGCGGGACCCTGGGGCCTCAAAGCAGAGCCGGGACCCCAGGAGTGGCACAGGGAGCTGAGCTCAGCCACGTGGAAGGAGCTGTGCCAGGCGGAGCCAGCACGCGGCGAAGGGCTGCCTTGGGACAGACTAGAAAACCTAGAAACAACCCACACACATCTGAGAGTGTGCTGTGTGGTAGACAATCATGGAAATCATTGCAAATATCACAAACCGTACAGGGACAGCTGAAGTATCCATCTGGTAAAAGTAAAATTAGATCCCTGTCTCTTACCTCAAATCAAAAGAAATTCCAGATGGATAAAATGTATTTTTTTCTTTTTTTAAGCTCCTTTTTTTCTGTTTAGGAAGCACACATTTGTTGAGAAAATTCAAACAACTCAGAAAGATGTAAAGTAAAAGAAATTCTAATCTTCATGCTTTAGAGGAAAGGCTTTAAAACCTCTCTCCATACACGTATACACACATATGGAGCTATAGATAGATAGGTGGATTACAGATTCAAGTGTAAACAAAGAGAAATTATCAGTGTAAAATACGAGTTAAATATATAATCGTGGGCCACCTTCCTTAAACACGATGCCAAAGGCAAAAACCCATAAAGGAAAAGAGGGGTAGATTTGACTGCGTAAAAATTTAAATTTTTTAAACAAAAAGCATGAAAAACAAAATTAAAGTCAACTGATAAAATAAGAAAAAATAGACAATCTATATGAAAGTTACTACTCTTACATAGAGAGAGCTTTTACAAACCCATAAGAAGCCAGTTTTCCCAAACAAAAGCTGCCAGGCTCTGTGCCTTTGCACCTTCTGCTCCCTCCCTCTGCCCTTACCTTGTCAGGTAAGCCCATTCCAGCAAGCCCATTCCTTTCAGCTTTGCTGCAAGCATCTCCTCCTCCAGGAAGCCCTCCAGACCATCCCTTCCCCCATAACTGGCAGTGTGCTCCTTGGCAGCCCTTGCTTGCCCCATTCGCCACACTCGTTTCTAGGATTGGCATTGCCTGCTGGCTGGTCAGTCTTCTGTGCAGGTTGCTCAGAGGAGAGTCCAAGCCTGATCTGTCTCCCAGTGTCCAGGGCTCAGCACGTGTGTAGAATGACTGGAAGAGAGTGGTGGCGCGGATGTGGAGGGGAGATGCTGGAATTTAGTTTGGTGTGGGGTATGAAGTAGGGGTCTAATTATATATATTTTTACCAAATGGATGTCCAGATGTCCCAGTACCATCTGTTGAATTCTCCATCCTTTCTGTACTAATTTACCTGGTATTAATCCTGTGTCCATCCTTCCAGGCCATTCCCTGTCTTTGGGTCTCAGTTTCTCCAGTTCTTAATTGGACCTTTAGAGGATGAGGCAAGATGATCTCTGAAATCTTTTCTAACTCTGAAATTCCAAGGTTCCTGCCCTGGCACTGCCTGTGACTTGCTGTGTGACCTTGGGCAAGGCCTTGCCTCTCTGAGCCAGTTTCCTCCTTGGTCAGACAAGGATAATTACATGTCCTGCTTCTTGTTGCTTTGGGATAGTTGAAGAAGCTGGACGCACCCAGAGCTGGGTGTGAATTCTGGCTCCATCATTATGTTTGCCCTTTGTGACCTTGGGCAGCTCACTTCCCCTCTCTGAGCCCTGGTTTCCTCCGACTATTCCGTCTGCTTTGCAGAGCTGTGGAGAGGGCAAGATGCGAGGGAGCAGGTAGAGGGCTCTTAGGACTGCCCCACCCCCTACTCTGCTAAGTGCTCACATAGGGCTCTGTCCTCTGTGGCCAGCGATGTGGGATCTTCTTCCTTCAGCCGTGCTGGCTCCTAGGACTGCAGCCTGCAGAGCTGGGCCTGGCCTCTGCATCCCCCTGACCCGGTTACCGACCCTGGGCTGGGAGGAGGTGATCTCCTTGGCTGTCTTCATCAGCTGGGGAAATGTGATGTAGAGCTGGGGGCGGGGAAGACTTGATCACTGTCTTCAGGTAATTAAAGGGCTGTCAGACACGAAATGATAATTACAGGAACGATCATGGATTTGGCAGCTTACATCTGTAATCCCATTTGAGCCTGGCAGTCCTCCTGTGAGGTAGAGGTGATGTCATCCTCACGAAGAGAGGAGGAAGCTGAGGCTTGAGGTCCTGAGTGATTGGCCCGCAGCCAGGCGGCTAGCGGTAGAGGGCGGGGAATGAAAATCCAGCTCTTGATTGTATTCCCCCACGCCCTGGTCATTTGACCCCAGTGTTCTTGCCCTTTTGCTGGACTTGTTCTCTGTGGTGTCAGAGAACCAGCTGCAGGGTGGCAGCCAAGGAGGCAGAAATCAGCTGCACCTCAGGCAGGGATGGAGGCAAGGACAACAACTTCTGACACCCTGCCGTTGCCAGATACTTCTGTCCAACACTGCCGTCCCCATTTTACAGAGCAGGAAGCCGGCGCTCAGGGAGGATAAAGCAACGTCTTCTCCAAGGTCACCCATTTAGTAGATGGCCAGTCACACCCAGTGTTCCTGGACTCCCAAACACAGCCTGCCTCTATCCGGCTGCTGTCTCAGAGGGAAGAATTTTCAGCCCAGAGGAGGGCCCGGCAGCACCCACAGGGAGAGTGCCCGTCTCTGGAGCTGTGGGAGCAGAAGCAGGGCAAGGTCCTGTCCTGGAGGCCGCGGAGGCGGTCTCTGCCCCGGAGGACAGGCAGGGAACAGGAGTCCAGCGAGACAGCTCTGCCTCCGCCGGTGAACCTGAGGTCATGGTGGCACCAAGGGCGGGGAGGCGGCTCGCGCTCAGGAGCCGTCCTGACGCAGATTTCAGTCTCCAGGGTCAATTCTGGGGACCCAGGGGAGGTGCTCCAGACCCCGGGGGGACCCCAGCAGCGTGAGCAGTGTCTGTGTGTGTGCTGGCCCAGGGCCACGGTCTGGGGTGGGCAGCGGCTCACAGCGGGCAGCACGCGGCAGCAGCGAGGCCTGCGCCCACGCGTCCTGTGCGGGGCTGGGGTTTGTGGCTGCAGCGCTCTGTGACCCCGTGAGCCCCAGCTGCTAATAGGCTCTCTGTCCACACACACATTCTCCTCTAAATGCAGAAGGCTGGGGGTGCGACAGAGACAAGAGGGGTGAGGAGAAGACGTGACAGCCAACGGGAGACAGTGAGCAGGAGAAACTGGCATACGGTTGCCCGGTGTGGGATGGAGGGTCTCGTCTTCCTGGAGGGTGGGGGCAAGAGTGGAGGAGACGGGATGGGGCCGGGCCTCTGGGATTCTCCACCACAGTCACCCCTGTAACAGGGATGGAGCCCCCTGCCCCACCCGCAGCCAGGCCCCGTCCCCTTCCCCAGCTGCCCTCAGCCCTTCTTCCTTGCACCTTGACCATCATCCTACTCCCAGGCAGCTGCAAGACTGGAAGGAAGGGGCTGTGGTGTCACAATGGGAGCTCCTTCCCTTGGTTCCCTGGGGACCCCAGGCTTCGCCTGAGGATAAATCTGGGGTTGGATGATGTCCTTGTACACTGGTGGCCCTGAGACCCCCCTGCATCCCCACCGTGTCCACACCTTCTTCTGTTCCTCACACCATGTCTGAGCACCGCCTTGTGATCCGAGGGATGTGGGCCCAGGGTGCACAGAGATACCTCAGCCATCCCTGCCCTGAAGGAGTCCATAGCCCAGTGAACTGTCCCTTAGTGTGCACCTACTGTGTGCCGCTTGATGTATATCACCTCATTGAACATCAACCCTCCACAGTAGGGGGTGTTATTCCCATTTTATAGGTGAGGAAACTGAGGCTCAGAGGGGTTAAGTAACTCACCCAAGTGGCAGAGCCAGGTCTGTCTCCCTCTCGAGCCTGGGCTCTTTCCACCGCCACAATTCGGAATGTGATTGACAGTCAAGTTGATGGGTACCAAGAGTCTGTGCAGAAGCAGTTAAGAAAGGGAGGTCCTGGGACTTCCCTGGTGGTCCAGTGGTTAAGACTTCCACTTCCCTGCTGTACATCCACTGCAGGGGGCATGGGTTCGATCCCTGGTAGGGGAACTAAGATCCCACATGCCACGCGGCATGGCCAAAACAAAGAAAAGAAAAGAAAGAAAAGAAAAAAGAAAAGGAGGTCTTGGGAGCAGGAGGGATGGGAGAGCTTCCTGAAGGAGAAGAAGGCTTGGCCTAGGGTGTGGACTCCAGCAAGAGAGGATAAAGGACTCTCAGGGGGCCGAGCTGGGTCTGGGATTAACATGCCTGGGTCCCAGAGGGCAAGGGCGGGTTTTGGGAGAGCTGTGCGGGGCTGGTTCCCAAGGGGGTGGCAGAGGATTGCCTCCTGCCGGGGCACCTGCGTTCAACCCCACCTCCACTGCTCCCTGACTTGGTCACCTTGTATACATTGCTCAACCTCTGACTCACCTCCACTCATCCATATTGAGCCTCTGTGCAAATTAGCAAAGAGTGCCCCTTCCCCAGGGATCTTGACTGTTATCTGCTAGAAAACTGTCATGACAAATAAGGACATCAATGGTGACCATGATGTGAGTGGCACTTCTTAGTGTTGGCACTTCTTGCTCAGCCATATGTGGTGGCCCTTCTCTGAGTCTTGGTGTCTTTGTTTGCTCTGAGTTGGGGATAAATACCCAGGCATTGTACAGACTGGGAGGTGATGGAGGGCCAGTGGCTCCCCCATCCCTGCCAGCATGGCCGTGGCCTCACAGCCTGCCTCTCTGGAGCAGGGCCAGGCTGACTTGTTGGGGGGCGGAGCTGGCTCAGGCCCCTCTCCTGTAACACGCCCTGACAAGGACCATTAGTGCCATTTGGAGCCTCTTTGTCAGTGCAGCTGCTCCCCAGGCCACTTCCTCCCCCAGTTCCTGGCCTTTCCTCCCCTTTCTTCCAGCCCCTGCCATTCAGTTTTTTCCTCTGATTGTTCTTAGAGTGACCTGCCCCCTCCATCCCTACTGTGGATGGGGCCTCTTCATCCCCATGTACAGGCTCCCTGTGGCCATGGGACCTCTGGCTTTCAGCTCCCGGGACTTTCATCCCTGGGTGGCCCCAGCCCCAGCTCATGCCTGGTTCCAATAATGGGGGTCCTAGTTCTTTGTTGCGGTTCCCAGGGGTAGGGAGGGGCGGTAGCCCCTCATTCTTGCCCTGTCCTCCCTGCCCCACTCTCGGGATCCAGCCAAGTGAGGACCGTGGCCCTTAGTGCACAGGACCCCTGTGTGCTGCGGGCCCTCCTGACACCTGCGGTCTTTCTGGCCACCTGTCAGAATTGCTCCTGGGTCCTGCATCACACATCACCATAGGACATTCCCCACCCCCCGGCACCTGTGGTGGGTTCTCTACCTGCCACTGTCCCTGCAGCTATTTCCCTGGTCCCACGGGACTCCATGCTGCTGGCCTGGGACAGGACCCATCATAGGCGGAGGCTTACCCCTCCCCCGGGCCCTTCTCAGAACCTTGTCCTGTGGCCAGAGGCCTCGCACCTGCTGAGGCAGAGTGAGCTCTGTGGACAGATGGCCACTCACCGCTGCTGGCTCGGGGTTCACAAAAGACCAAGGGCTCCTCTGTGGGGGTAGGGTGGTAAGCCCCCGGTGAAATCTCTCCTGGGTGGGCATACTCATGCCAGAGTAGGAGAGAGGATCTTTGCTCACCTGCCATCCCACTATCGAATCTTTCCTAAGTTGCGACCTACCCTGGGAATATGAAGAGCACCCAGATCTTCAAGGTGCTTACAGTGTAGCAGGGGGGACCGACATATAGAAGGACAGTTCTAGAACTGCAGAGTCTGTGCCTTAACCGACATGGTTGCAACAGTTATGGAAGCTCTGAGGAGATGGGATTCACCCTGCTGCGACAGGGCAGGCCTCAGGGAGGAGGAGGGTTGCCCTATGGACCAGAGAGCGGTTGCTTTCTAGATGGAGCCATCAAGAGGTTAAACTGGGATTAGAACCGTAGCTCCAAGCTGGTTGTCCGGCGCAGGAAGGATCAGAGAAGCCCGGAAAGCTGCGGGGAGCCCGGCAAGGGGCCCAGGAAGTGGCTGGGTGAGAGATGCTGAGCTCCTCCAAGCCCTCCAGCCCCTCAAGGTGGAGGGTGGTCTTGGTTGTCTCCTGCACTGACTTCCCCTCAAGGGCTGTTGTTTGTACTGATGATCTCAGCAGTTTCCCAGAGAGCAGGATGTTCCAAGCTTGTTGTGCTTCTGAGATAAGGGGACAGATGAAAGCAGGGATGAGCCCAAGGGCCCAGCGGAAGTGCCTGCAGACCTCTCGGGAAGCAGCAGAGGTGGCGTCAGCAACCCCCCGCCCACCCCCCCGCCAGGAGAGAGAGGCCACCCCTGCTGGGGGTTGTAGAACACCGCATTCCTTCAACTCTAGAGACTGGGGCACTGCTCTGTAATCCTCTTCTAACTTGCTGTGTGACTTGGGCAAGTCACTTCACCTCTCTGGGCCTCCGTGTAGCAGGGGGCAGAGGTGAGGAAGAACACCTACTTTGCAGGTGTGTGTGAGGAGGGAAGGAGGTGAGGAATGTGACCCCTCAGACTGCGGATCACCCTCCCAGTGTGAAGGCTTAGGCAGATATGGCCTTTGCTCCTGGAGACTGGTGCACACTGAAAGGGCCTCAGGCTGCAGCACAAAGGGCCCAGCTCTGGCTCCCCACTGTTTTGTGACTTTGGGCTCAGTGATGTTGGATAGGTCACTTCCCTTTCTGAGCCTCAGGTCCCCACCCGTGTGAAGAGGGCAGTAATCCCTGCCTGGCAGTTGGGCTACAAAGGGGGAGGGGTGGGAAGATTCTGGGTGGAGGTGGCCTGAGGGGCCATCCCTGCCCCACTTGACCCCTTTCCTCGTTTGGCCCCTCCAGTGGGAGCGCCTCTGGTTCCTGCTCCTCACCTTCACCTTCGGCCTCACGCTCACCTGGCTGTACTTCTGGTGGGAAGTCCACAACGACTACGATGAATTCAACTGGTGAGTGGGTATCAGGGGGCGGGGGCCTGGGACCTGGTCATCCGGCGGCTGAGACGGGGCGGGGTGGGGGGAGGGCTTGGGTTTGAGTCTCTCTCCCAGGCTGGTCCTCAGGGCTCTGCCACCACTGGCCACCAAATCTCTGTATAGCCTTGGGGACACAGTCCTCTGGAGAGAACAGAGGCTTAGCGAGGAGCTGAGACCAGCTGGGGAGAACAGAGAACTCCTTCCTCGTGCTGCTCTCATGAAAATCGGAATGTAAGGTGGGAGCAGGGCTCAGCTGGGGGCTGGGACCTCTGGATCCCTTTGTAGACAAGGACTCCAAGGCCCAGAGACCAAGGCCTCAGCAGAGAAGGTGGCCCCAGACCCCAGGCTTCCTAGCTCCCTGAGCAGGGCCTTGGGCAGGGCTGGTAGGTGGTTCTAGGAAAGCTCAGGGTCCTTTGTGGACAGCAGCCTCGGGTCCAAGGGCAGAGCTGAGGCTGGTACCCGGGTGCACGAGGGCACCTGTTTCTTCCTCACCCCCACCCCCGCTCCCCCATTGTCTGCCTTTGTTAAACAGTGAAAGGCACAGAGGAGGGGACGTTCCCTCGGTTCTAGTGGGAACTCCCCCATTGACAGGTGTGGAAACTGAGGCCCACGTTCATGCAACCAGTTGGGGGGCAGAGCTGGGGCTTGGCAGCCAGTGCTCCCTCTCCATCCAGTGCTGCCTTTTCCTTTTGGTTAGAAGTTCAGGGGCTTCCCTGGTGGCACAGTGGTTAAGAATCCACCTGCCAATGCAGGGGACACGGGTTCTATCCCTGGTCCGGGAAGATCCCACATGCCGCGGAGCAACTAAGCCCGTGCGCCTCAACTACTGAGCCTGCGCTCTAGAGCCCACAAGCCATGACTACTGAGCCCGCGTCCCACAACTACTGAAGCCCGCATGCCTAGAGCCTGTGCTCCGCAACAAGAGAAGCCACCGCAATGAGAAGCCCGTGCACCACAATGAAGCATAGCCCCCGCTCACTGCAACTAGAGAAAGCCCGCGCCCAGCAACAAGGACCCAACACAGCCAAAAATAAATAAATAAATTAATTAATTAATTTAAAATAAATAAATTAAAAAAAAGAAGTTCAGCTCAGTGTGACCATGGGCACATAAGTGTGAGTCCTCAATAACTGACCTCATCAGGTCTTCCTGAGGATGAAATAAGATGATGGACATGAGAGGGCTCCAAGCTCACCTAAACCCGAGGGCTGCTTCCTGGGAGGCCGAATCTCCAGCTGCCATTATGTTAGAATTTAGGATTTCTGGACTCTGGGCTTCTGATGGGCTATGGTTCTAGGATTTTGTGATGATCCTAAGATTCGGTTCATGGAGCCTGAGCATCCACTCCCCTCTGCATGGCACTAGGCTGTGCTTCTGTTATTAATGAGCGCAATAAAGGACCGGCTGCCGTCCCGCCGCAGCCCAGCAAGATGAGCCGGAGCCCCAGCCGAGTCCCAGAGGTGGCCCCTGGCCTTTATTAAATGCCATAAATCAATTATTCATCCTTCAGGTATCCAAAGCACAGGCACTGCTGTGGGCAAATGGGAACATTCTCTGCTGGCCCTCGACTGTAGACCTTAGACAGTTCTGCTGAACTGCAGGTCTTCTGCCCACGTGATGGTCTACCCCCAACATGTACAGAAGGAGAAGCTAAGGCCCAGAGAGGGGTAGGACTCACCCAGGGCCACACAACCAGTTGGTGCCAAATGCACATACTGGGGACAGTCGAGGAGACTGAGGCTCAGAGAGGTTAAATAGCCTTTCCAAAGTCACACAGCAAGATGCAGTCAGATCTGACACAGGGACTTGAACCTCCCTGACTGTATCATGCTGTCCACGGAGCTACCCCACTCTGCCCAGAGAGTGAGCTCCCTGTCACCGGGCAGCTCAAGCAGAGGATGGATGCCTGCCCTGTCGAAGAGGCTGCAGAGGGAAGGGCTGCCTGGGGCTTAGGGATGGCCTGAGGACCTGCAGCTCCCTCACCCTGTCACCTCAGTTTCTTGGAGTCGGTGCTGGGATTCAGGAGCCCCTGGCCTGGTCCTCAGGGTCTAGAGAGTCTCCGGGGATAGCTCATGAAGCAAGAGAAGGTGAGTGAGACCGAGGTGGTCAGGGCTAGACAGGGAAAGCCAGGAAGGGACCATCTGGGCTGTTGCCATCTGGGGGGGGGCGCTCCCTGCCAAAAGGGAGAGACAAGTGGAGCCAGAACACTTTGCAGGAGTAGTCACCAGGGCCGGGGCCTGCCCTTCTTTGGTCCTCAGTTTCCCCAACAGATTTTCCACTGGGATCTGAGGGTGAGGGCCAGGGGAGGGCAGATGCCCCATAGTGTCCTCCTGGTGTCCCCTCCCAGCCCCCTGCCCAGGCCCAAGACGGCAGCAGGCCTGAAACTGCCTGGCGCCGGCTCAGTTTCTCTGACGACCATGTGCAAGTTGCTGCCTTCTGTGAGCCTCAGTTTCCCCAATTGTACAGGGAGGATATGGGTGGTTCAGTCTTCCTGGAGAGCAACTAAGCAGCATCTATCAGGAGCCTTAAAAAGTTCATTCTTGGGGGCTTCCCTGGTGGCGCAGTGGTTGAGAATCTGCCTGCCAATGCAGGGGACACGGGTTCGAGCCCTGGTCTGGGAAGATCCCACATGCCGCGGAGCAACTAGGCCTGTGAGCCACAACTACTGAGCCTGCGCGTCTGGAGCCTGTGCTCCGCAACAAGAGAGGCCGCGACAGCGAGAGGCCCGCGCACCGCGATGAAGAGTGGCCCCTGCTCGCCGCAACTAGAGAAAGCCCTCGCACAGAAACGAAGACCCAACACAGCCAAAAATAAATAATTAATTAATTAATTAATTAAAAAAAAAAAAAGTTCATTCCCTTTGGCCCTGTAATCCTATTTGTAGGAGTCTATCCTGAGGCAATAATTAATAATACAGAAAGGTATGTGCAAAAAAAAAAAAAACTGTTAATTTATGATAGTGAATAATTGGAGACTATTAATTGTCGTTAGTAGGAAGTTGGCTTCATATGGTACATTAATTCAATAGAAGACCACGTGACTATTAAAAAAATCACATTTCCTCAGGATTTTAGTGACTTCAGTAAATGCTTGTGTTAATAAGAAGCAGAGAGTTGAGTACTTACATGTTCCTCACCTCACTTCATCCTCAGGAAACACTGTGAAGGGCACTTTGTTATCCCCATCCTGTAGGTGAGGAAACTAAGGCTCAGGGAAGTCAGGTATTACATTTTATCAATCCTAAGACCTCATCTTTTCACATGTTAACATTGAAATTGAGATGAATGTCACAATCAATGGCATCTTAGAGTCAGGGGAGCCTGTCACCTCCACAGAGTCCTGCAAGCCAGGGGATTTGAATCTGCGCGTGCCTCCCTCCAAAGCCTGAAATCTGACTGCTGTGCTGTACGCAGCGGGGTCCCGGCTTTGCTGTTTACACAAATATATAAGCAGGGGGGTGGGCTTCCCTGGTGGCGCAGTGGTTAAGAATCTGCCTGCCAATGCAGGGGACACGGGTTCAAGCCCTGGTCCAGGAAGATCCCACATGCCGCGGAGCAACTAAGCCCGTGCGCCACAGCTACTGAGCTTGCGTGCTACAACTACTGAAGCCCGAGCACCTAGAGCCCGTGCTCTGCAACAAGAGAAGCCACCGCAATGAGAAGCTGCGCACCGCAACGAAGAGTAGCCCCTGCTCGCCGCAACTAGAGAAAGCCTGCGTGCAGCAACGAAGACCCAATGCAGCCATAAATAAATAAACAAACAAACAATAAATTTATAAAATAGCAGCCTTCTTAAAAAATATATATATATATATGTATATATATATACATATACATATATATATAAGCAGAGGGGGGAACCCACTGGAAGGAGTCAGCAAAGTTTTGGTGATGGTTACTTCTGTGCAGTAGAATTAAGGGGAATTGTCTTCTTGTTCATGCTTCTTGGCATGCCCAGGTGTCCCCCGTGAGCCATCCAGAGGCTGACCTATGACCAGGGAGACAATGACCTCCTCACTGAGTGGGCAGGGCCGGGTCACTGAGCGGGCCGCGTGAGAGCTGAGAGCTGGCCGGCCCGAGGGAGCGTCCTGGCTCCCTGGTGGAGGTGTGACCCTTGCCCCTTCTCCTCCTGGCAGGTACCTCTACAACCGCACGGGCTCCTGGAGCGACTGGTCCGTGCCCATCCTCATGACCACAGCAGCCGCCTTCACTTACGTCGCAGGCCTCCAGGTATGTGGGGCTGTCTCAGAGGGCAGGTGGCCCTGTGCCCAGGGGAAGGGAGACCTGGCCTGTGCTGGGCTGACGGAGGGGCCCGCCCCGGTCTGAGATGGGCAGCTAGCTTTTCTCCTGGCTGCTGGGGCTTGGTTCCTTCAAGGTGGGAGGTCCTCTCGCTTTGCCCCATCCTGGCATGTTTTCCCCCGACCCCGTGGAGCATCCCACCGTTAGGCCCCACTGTAGACTTCCTCTTCCAGGAACTTCTGCTTTGGTTCCTGCTCCCAATACGCTACTCCCTCAGACTCAGGTTAGTCCCCAGGCTGGACTGGGGCATCCTGGGGGACAAGGCTGAAGTCTGCTTCAGAATCCTGGAGCCTGGAACTCCCCAAACATTAATTAGGCAGTCCAAGTGAAGCAGGGCCCAGTGACCTCTTGAGGGAAAAATCCTAGAGGAGGAGGAGCCTGGAGGCCTGGAATAATCTGGGAGGAGGCCAGGCTTGGGCTGGGCTGGGCAGGGCTGGGCATTCCCATCGCCTTCAGGGAGGTTTGCTGACTGGCTGAGCCGGGCCCAGAGAGCAGTGGGGAGCAGGGCGTCTGGGGAACTGGCAGAAACCTCCAGGTCACACCTGGTGCCTGACTCTAGCCCTGTGGGCCCCCTGTTCAGGTCCTGGCACTATGTCACATTGCCGTGGGGCAGCAGATGAACCTGCACTGGCTGCACAAGGTAAGGGCTGCCTCCGTGGGGGCTTAGGGAGGAGCGGGGAGGCCAGAGGCCGCAGCAGCAGAGGAGGAACCCGGACACATCTTCCCTCTCCTGCATCGTGATTATAATTGTTCTAGTAGCTAACACTGAGAACTCACTGTGTGCCCAGCACTGTTCTCACGGTCTAGACTATATTAACTCATTTAACCCTCACAGCAGCCCTGCGACGTTAGGTACTGTTATGATCCCATTTTGCAGTTGGGAAAACTGAGGTACAAAGAGGTTAAGTAACTCACCCAAGGTCTCCCACTTAATAAGTGGAGGGTCCAGGATCTTAGCTCTGTAGTCGTGCACTTAACCAGCACAGGTCACAGCTCCGGCCCTCTGGCTGGCTCTGCCTTCAGTCTCACCCTCTCCTCCTTTTTAGTGAGCTCCTTTTAAAACTCTGATCCAGTGATATTTTTCCCAATTTAAAGCCCTTCCCACCACTTCCATTGCTCCCAGGGTGATCCAAACTCCCCCACCCGGCATTAAGGCTCTGCGTGACTTGGCCCCAGCTGAGGTCTCCCAACTGCTCTCATGGGACTGTCACCCTCAGCTTCTGCCACATGAGACATCTCAGGCCCTCCCAGCATGTCTGCCTATTCTCTGCTTTACCCCTTCACTCCTCCCTTTCTCTCTCTTCTGGACCCTTCCTTGGTTCTCCTCCCCACCTACACAAGACTTCTCAGGCTCCCTTGCCACAGTCCTGACATCTCATTGTCCATTTCCATCTGTCTCCCTGACCCCAGCCCTGCCTGGTCTGGGAGCTCCGTGCAGGCCAGAACTGACTTTCCATCTCCGTGTCCCTGGTGCCCCACGCAGGACTGGGCCCAGCAAAGAGGCTTCATACATTCCAGAGCCTTGGCTCTCTTGCTTACTGTTCGTGGCACGCATGGTGCTGAATACATGTGGCTGATGCCTGCTCTTTCTGAGGGCCTAGTGGGCGCAGGGGTGGCGGTGGCACAGAGCTGACCAAGAGAGAGCCTCTCCCTCCCAGGAACACCTGGGCCTTGGAGGAAAGGACAGGCCACCTCTTTTCCTAGAGCCTGACTCAGAGTGAGCATGCCATTTAGGAAGGGGCAGGAATGTCCAGAAATAACCACGAGCCCATGAGATGGGTCCAGAGTGACTCTGAGGGGAGGCGCTCACTTCCAGCTAGAAAGATACGAAGCAGGAACCGGAAAAAGGACGTGGTGAGCTCCAGTTGGGCTTCGTGGAGCGGGAGGTGCCTGTGGGCATCCAGGGGGCCTCTGAGATCTGGAACTGAGGAGTTAGACCCAGGGGACTGAAATCTTGGAGGGATGAAGAGCAGTGAGCCACGGGACTTCCCTGGTGGCGCAGTGGGTGAGAATCCGCCTGCCAATGCAGGGAACACGGGTTTGATCCCTGGTCCGGGAAGATCCCACATGCTGTGGAGCAACTAAGCCCTTGCGCCACAACCACTGAGCCTGTGCTCTAGAGCCCGCGAGCCACAACTACTGAGCCCGCGTGCCACAACTACTGAAGCCCACGCACCTAGAGCCCATGCTCTGCAACAAAGAGTAGCCCCCACTCGCCAGAGAAAGCCCGCACGCAGCAACAAAGACCCAACGCAGCCAAAAAAAAAAAAGCAGTGAGCCGCCTCTGGTCCCCTCCCACCTTCCTCCTGCTTGTCACTCTTTCCTAAGATCTCCTCTGGGCTTCTGAAGTCCCCTCTGTGAGGGACTTTCTTCTCCCAGCTACAAAGCTGACACTTTGAAAGAACTGCACCCGCTGGCACCCCAGGTGGGGCTGGCACACACCGCAGCCACCTCCTCCGGGGCACGCCTGGCTCTCAGCAGGCCAGGGCGCACCTGCTTGATCCCAGTGGAGAGGCGTCCGGAGGCCCGAGCCAGCCAGGGCAGCAGATCAGTGCACGGAGTCTTCTGGGGGAAGGGGGCTCAGGGAAGGGGGCTCAGGTCGCTTCATCTGCACTGGTGCCAGCTCCCAGGGTGCCAGTCCTGCCTCCCTCTCCCCTCTGATCCCTCCCAAGAGATGTCAGCACGAGGAAGGTCCTTCCAGGCAGAGCTGATCCATAGCTGGACCCACTGCACCTGGAGGGAGGGAGGTCCCTGGGGCTCAGTATTCAAACAGGGGCTGGAAATTCTACCCTTCTGTTTCCAAGATTCTATCATTTGATTCTAAGATTTTAAGGAATTCTTATTCTTTTTGGTTTTGTTTTAACCAACTTTTGACCATTAATACATTGACATGGTTCAAAATTACAAAGGTACAAAGAAGTACAAAATGTAAATCTCCCTATTATCTTTCCAGAGATATTTTAAGTACATACAAATGTGTGTGTGTATGTGTGCATATATATATATATATATATATATATATATATGCACACATACACACACACATTTCCTTTTTCTTTAAACACAAGTAGTAGCCTATTATACCCTCTCTTTTGCACCTTAAGAAAAAAAATTTGGGGTAGTATTTTTTTTTTATTGAAGTATAGTTGAGGTACAATATTATAGAAGTTACAGGTATACAATATAGTGATCCACAATTTTTTAAAATTTATTTATTTTATTTTTTTATTTATTTTTGGCTGCATTGGGTCTTCGTTGCTGTGTGAGGGCTTCCTCTAGTTGCCGGGAGCGGGGGCTACTCTTCATTGCGGTGCGCAGGCTTCTCATTGCAGTGTCTTCTCTTGTTGCGGAGCACGGGCTGTAGAGCGCAGGCTCAGTAGTTGTGGCTCACGGGCTTAGTTGCCCCGCGGCATGTGGGATCTTCCTGGACCAGGGCTCGAACGCGTGTCCCCTGCATTGGCAGGCGGATTCTTCACCACTGCGCCACCAGGGAAGCCCCTGATTCACAATTTTTGAAGGTTATACTCCATTTATAGTTATTATAAAATATTGGCTACATTCCCTGTGTTGTACAATATATCATCATAGCTTATTTTATACATCATAGTTTGTACCTCTTAATCCCCTACCCCCATCATGCCCCTCCCCGCTCTCTCTCCCCACAGAAAATTCTTGGAGCTCCCTCCCCTTCAGTACAATAAGAGCACTCCCATCGGTGTCCATCCCTTGCTCCTGTCCCACCATCTAATCCCTAGCTCCCGAGGTATCTAGCCAGTCCCGTTGATGGGCCTGATCAACATCCCAGTTAACTTTCAGTTCACTGGCTGCACAATGTGGCAGTGACCTGTGTGGGGAATTGCTGGGTAAAGAGTGTGTGCTTTTGTAATTTGGATAGTTCCTGCCAAACTGCCTCCTTGCCAGATGCCACCAATTCATGCTCCCTCAGTAATGTATGATTGTGCCTATAAAATCACCCTTGCACATGAAGTGTTCAGGGATTTCCTGACTTTGCCAGTCCCAATGGGTGAAAATGGTACCTCAGTGTAGTGTTTTTTTTAAATTAATTTTTATTGGAGTGTAGTTGATTTACAGTGCCGTGTTAGTTTCTGCCGTACAGCAGAGTGATTCAGTCATACATATACATATATCCACTCTTTTAGATTCTTTTCCCGTATAGGTCATTACAGAGTATTGAGTTCCCTGTACTGTACAGTAGGTTCTTATTAGTTATCTATTTCATATATGGTAGTGTGTATATGCCAATCCCAATCTCCCAATTTATCCCTCCCTGCCTTCCCCCCTTGGTAACCATAAGTTTGTTTTCTACATCTGTGACGCTATTTTTGTTTTGTAAATAAGTTCATTTGTGCCATTTTTTTAGATTCCACACATAAGCGGTATCATGTGTCTGGCTTTCTCTTTCTGACTTACTTCACTCAGAGTGACAATCTCCAGGTCCATCCGTGTTGCTGCAAATGGCATTATTTCATTCTTTTTAATGGCTGAGTAATATTCCATTGTATATATGTACCACATCTTCTTTATCCATTCATCCGTCAATGGACGTTTAGGTTGCTTCCATGTCTTGGCTATTGTAAATAGTGCTGCAATGAACATTGGGGTGCATGTATCTTTTCAAATTATGGTTTTCTCCGGATATATGCCCAGGAGTGGGATTGCTGGATCATATGGTGACTCTATTTTTAGTTTTTTAAGAAATGTCCATACTGTGTAGTTTTGGGGTTTTGTTTTGTTTTGTTTTTTTAATTTATTTATTTTTGGCTGCGTTGGGTCTCCGTTGCTGCACACCGGCTTTCTCTAGTTGTGGCGAGCGGGGGCTACTCTTCGTTGCGGTATGCGGGCTTCTCATTGCGGTGGCTTCTCTTGTTGCAGAACACGGGCTCTAGGCACACGGGCTTCAGTAGTTGCAGCACGCGGGCTCAGTAGTTGTAGCTCACGGGCTCTAGAGCGCAGGCTCAGTAGTTGTGGTGCACGGGCTTAGTTGCTCTGCAGCATGTGGGATCTTCCCGGACCAGGGATTGAACCCGTGTCCCCTGCAGCAGCAGGCGGATTCCTAACCATTGCGCCACCAGGGAAGTCCCAAACATTCATTCATTCATTCATCTGGCTGCACCGGGTCTTAGTTGCAGCATGCGGGACCTAGTCCCCTGACCAGGGATCAAATCTGGGCCCCCTGCATTGGGAGCGCAGAGTCTTAACCACTGGACCACCAGGGAAGTCCCTCCATACTGTGTAGTTTTAATTTGCATTTCCCTTATGATGAGTTAGGTTCAGCATCTTTCATCTGCTTAAGTCATTGACATTTCCTTTTCTATAAACTGTCTCTTCACATCTTTTGCCCTTTTTGCGGTGAGATTTGCTTTTTGCTTATTAATTTGCAGGAGCTCTTTATAGATTTGGAAAATGAGGCCTTTGGCTGATGAACTGCAAATCATCCTTCCTAGTTGTCATTCATCTTTTGACTTTGCTTGTTGTATTTTTGCCACAGGAATTTTTTTATCCTTAAGGATTTTTTATGCTTAGGGATTCTGTCATCTCTTTTATGGCTCCTGGCTTTCGTATCAGAAAAGTCTTTCCCACTCCAAGATGATAAAAAATTTCTCTGTGGTATCATTTGGTAATTATGTTTCTACTTTTTTTAACATTTAAATTTGTTGTCCTTTTGGAAGTTATTTTAGGGTACAATGTGATCTTACTTTGTGCTTTTTAGATGGCTTCTCAGTGTTCCCAGCTCTCTGTTGAGTAATCCATCCTTTCCACTCTAATTTGAGATACCACTTTTATCATATACTAAATATTTTTATGTATTTAGATCTGTTTCTAAGCTTTTTATTTACTTTCATTTATCTCTCTGGTCCTATACCAGTACCATACTTAATGCTATATAGTTTATGCTATGTTTTCATCACAGTCTTTATTCTGAGAGTCTCCAGTTCCCCCCGAGTCCTGAGGAGGGGAGGGCTGGAGGACAGAGGGCCTCTGGGCAGTGCAGGGAGGGAGCTATTTGCGGCAGGCTGGGTACTGTGAGTGGATCTGGATGTCCACTTGGGGCCCTTCCCCCTCCTCCCCGGTCCTCCCAAAGCTCCTATTTCCCAGAAACCCCTCCCAGGTGAGCCTCCAGGAGAAGTCCAGGGGTCCAGGACGTGAAGAAGAAGGTGGAAGGGTACTTGGAGGCTTTGAAGTAAATAGGAGGTGGTCTCCCTGAGATACCCCCCCTCCTACCCCACCTACCACTCCAGCATCAGTTCAGGTGCCACCGCTGTGAGGGGCTTTGATCACAGCTCCCACCTCCCTAGGCCGTCCCCATCAGCACCCCCAGTGAATCCAGACTTCCTTCGAAACAACCGGCCCAGGCTCCACAGTTCTTCCTGGTGTCTAGCCTCTATCCCTCTAGTTGCGGTTTAGGAAGGCACATTCATCCTGCGTGTCAGGTACGGTGCCACAACCATCATTTATTGGGTTACATGTCAGGTGCTTTCCACACTGTATTTCATTTACTCCTTGAAATAATCCTGTTTATTTGATATTATGTCCACTTTTAAAAATTAAAAATTATGCCACTAACATTTAGTAAGCACTTATTATTTTGGTGCCAGCCATGGTGCTGAGCATTTCTCTTGCATTTCTCATTTATCTTTCCAAATCCCTTTCAGGTAGGCGCTCACTCTCCCCATTTCACAGCTCAGGAAACATGCTTTGAGAAGTTAACCACCCCCATTAGGCACAGTCACCGAGGGATGTGACGTAAGTGGGTCGCTGAACCCTGGGCCAATCTGCCACTTGGACCACAGAACCCAGATTCCAGCTACCCCCGCAAGAGGCCAACCTGTTGGCAGAGCTGGTTTCCAGCTCCTCCGGGTCCCAGCACCCAGGCAAGGCTCACTGAATGAACGGACGTAGCTCCTGTATCCTCCACCCCTCCCACCGTCGTCACAAACCACAGTGCCTCCAGCACAGAAAACCAGAGACCGCTTTCTCAGAGGCTTCCCCTGGGCCTTCTGGGTGGGATGTATCCTTTCCAGTCAGACTTGAGGAAGGGTGGTAGAGTTGTTGGGAGTCAGGGCTGTTATCGTTGCTTAAGGACACGGTGTGTGTGGGGAAATCCCACAGAACTTGACCACTGCAGTAATGCTGTGGAGCATAAGGTTGCCACTACAGCCACTGC
Organism: Eubalaena glacialis; assembly: GCF_028564815.1. NCBI lineage: Eukaryota > Metazoa > Chordata > Mammalia > Artiodactyla > Balaenidae > Eubalaena > Eubalaena glacialis. The sequence continues at coordinate 67,740,414 of NC_083725.1, forward strand.
AGAATTCAGAGAGGATAAAATTTTTAATTGCATTAGGATCCTTGGAAATCAGTTTTATTACAAGTATTTCCACTAGCAGTTAAATACTGTAATAAAATGTTCAGAGGTGACCCTTCAGAGATGCTTGCTATGGCCTGGAGGGCAGCAGGGGGCAGGGAGCCTGCGTGTTGGGGTGGGGGGGTTGGGAGGATGCTCAGGGATGGTTAGGACACTCGTGGGCTCCCTCCACTGCAATGTGACATCCCAGAAAGAGCACGACCTCCGAGACAGGCAGAATGGGGTTTGCTTCTGAATCTGCCCCCCTTCAAAGCTACATGACCAAGCAAACCCTTAGGCTCTCTGAGCCCCATTTTCCTATGTGTAAAATGAAGATGATAACATCTCAGCTGGGATTTTACGAGGATAAACAGGAGAGCAAGCGGAGTGCCTCCCGCAGAGCCAGGCACACTCGGGCCCTCCATGCACCTTCATGTCTCTCATTCCCGTGTCCTCTGGACCGGCATGTCACAGTCCGTAAGGGCTCCTATCCATTTCAGCCTTATTACTGCTTCTTATTGGAACATTTGTTTCCAGGCTGATGGGCTGGAACGACAAACCTCCAAAGGCAAACTTAATCCCGGACGGGGATGAATCTTCCTTGCCTGGCAGGGAACGAAGATGGATCAGCCTCTGTCTCTGCCCTGATGAGCTAGAAACTCAATTTAGAGCTTGTTTGGTCGTTAGAGGGCTCTCACAATGCTGCTGTCTCCAGGAAAGGCACTGTTAGAAGAAAAAGAAGGCGAGAGCCCTGCTGGCAAAGAGAGCAGCTGGGAGCAGGCAGTAGGAAGTCAGGAGGGCCGGATGTGGCGGTCTTGGCAGGCGCCTATGGAGAGAGGGGCTGCGGGGGGCTGCGAAAGGCTTCGGGGTAGAGGTGTGACCTGAGTTTTATGAGGCAGGCCTGGCGGTGTGGAGAGGTTGGGCAGAGTGAGATCCAGGGCCCAAGGCAGGGACCCTGGGGGACTGAGTAACCAGAAACCAGGCATTACTTAGTTTGGGGGAGCATCTTGTGTTACATGACATATTTCAGATCCCATCTGTCCCCAAAGCTTTCCGTCCCATGAAGGTTCCATCTGGTCTTCCATCAGAGCTGTGTTCCTCACTTCCTCTGGGAGGGCAGCGCCCATAACACATTAGAGGCTGGAAGCTAGGAGGCTGAGGCTGAGAGCAGGCCTTGGCAACGGGGCGTGTGGGGCAGACCCCTGCCTCACCTCTGCTCGCTCCAGCCTGAAGGCCGGGCTGGGTGTCAGCCTCCTGCAGAGGGCCTGGCTCCTCAGCCTGCTGCCCTGCAACCTGGGCAGGTCCCCCTTTGCCCCATCTCCTGGGGAGCCTTGGTTTCCTCACCTGTCACACTGGATGAAAGGTAGCTGGGCAAGGCCCGGGACGGGACCTGCTGGGCTCAGGGAGGCCCCCCATTTGCCGAGTGTATTCCCTCCTCACACCCTGAGCCCTGGGGCCATGATCCCACCTTACCCCAGCTCCAGCCCACCTGTCTTCTCTCCACCCTCCCTTCTATTTCTCCTGCGGTCCCTTCTTCACTGGGTCCACCTGCCTTCTCTTGCCTCTGCTTCTCTCACTGTCCTCTGCTTCTCTCACTGTCCTCTGCATGGCTGCCTCTGGCTTTCTTTCAGTGCCTGCCTCTGCCCTGCTTTGTCGGTCTCTCTTGTACTCTCTACTCTCCCCTTTCCGCCTCTCAGCTTCTCGCTGTGTCTCTCTACCTCTGCTCTCCCTCTCAGACACACTGGGGACCCTTGGGCCGATGGGGCTCTGATGCTGCCCTGACCCTCTGGTGGCTCTTCCCCTTCCAGATAGGGCTGGTGGTCATCCTGGTGGCTACAGTGGTGGCCATGTCAGCTGTGGCCCAGCTGTGGGAGGACGAGTGGGAGGTGCTGCTGATCTCCCTGCAGGTGAGTGGGGGTGGGGACGGGGTGGCTGCTTCCCCAGGACCCTCAAAACAAGACAGTGCCTTACGGTCACTCCCATTTCTCTAGATCAAGGTCCAGAGGAAGTAGGGAGGGGTCCACATCACATAGCAACTCAGAGGCAGGGAGGGTGCTACAATCCAGGGTACCTGGACTCCCAGTTTCCTCCACTGAAAAATGGAGACACTTGCCTGCCCCATGGATAGAGACAGGCCGTAAGGACGTTGGTAACCAGAGGGTCTGGGCACAGCTGGGAGCCAGCAGTCTCTCTTGCCCCTTCCTGCACACAAGGGCACAGCGCCGTTCCTGCACGTGGGGGCTCTGGTCGCCGTGACTGCACTCTCCTGGATCGTGGCAGGACAGTTCGCCCGTGCAGAGCGATCCTGTAAGTATGACTGGGCAGGACCTACCCTCCGTGCGCTCCAAGTACCAAGGCCAGCTTGTCCTGCCCCCACCTGGACGTTACCTAGGTAGCCTGGGGATACGGTGCGGCTCTTGCTGTCAGTGTGGGGAGTCCCGGTTCAGAGTGGCCTGCAGGTTCCACAGAGGTTGCAGCCTCGGCCTTGCATGTTTCTTCCTCTGTGTCTCTACATGTGTGTGTGAGTTAGAGGCCAGGTTCACCTTCCTAGCAAGAATGGGGGATCCTCTTGGTGCAGGGTCCCCTCAAAGCATCTGGGTCCTGACAAGTGGAGGGAGGAGGGATGCAGCATGCCCTGCAAAGCTGCCCGGGGCTCATGGTTGGGCCCATGTCTGCAGCCTCCCAGATGGCCATTCTCAGTACCTTCTTCACCGTGGTGTTTGCCCTCTACCTGGCCCCTCTCACCATCTCCTCTCCCTGCATCATGGAGAAAAAGGACCTGGGTCCCAAACCTGCCCTCATCGGCCACCGCGGGGCCCCCATGGTGAGTGCCACTTGTGGGCCCTAAAGACTGGGGTGAGGGGTGGGTGGAGCTGCCACTCCAGAGGGGAGACAGGCAAAAACCTATCTCCTTGTAGGGAGGAGCTTGCAGGGAAATGTATATAATACATGTAATAACAGCCACAATTTTTAGCCCTTTTTGGTGGTTGTGGTGTTGGGGGGTGGGTGTGGGAGGGGTTTAATGGAAAGGATTGGTGAAAAGGCTGGAGAGTTTCAATGGGATCAAGTCCTGAAGAGCCTGAAGGCATCTTGCTTGAAAGATTTCACTTTCATCCTGAGGGCCCTGGAAAGATGCAGGAGGGTTTTAGGCCAGGGCCAGATACTGCCAGGTTGTAGGTTAAGAAGGCCCAGGAGAGAGAGAGATGCTGGGTGTGGGGAGGGGAGCAGGGCCCGGGGGCTGGGACAAAGCAGCAGAAAAACCCTCCAGGCTGTGCAGGCAAGAGAGCTGGGTGCAGCTCTGAGCCCACTGCTAAAGGAAAACATTTGCACCGGGGTGAGATGGAGAGTGGAAGGAGTCAAAGTCAGCACCTGCTCCTTCTCTGCCACCCCTGTGACCCCGCAGGAGGCCCTCCCCTCGAGGGAGTATGCTCCAGAGCCAGGCGTCCAGGCCCCTTGGCAGCTGTGGGAGTCAGGGCCTATTCTATCTTCTCTGTGCCTAGTTTCCTCATCTTGTCCCCTGGGATGATGGGAGTGTCTGCACCGTATGGCCACAGGAAGCAAGAGTTAGCATGTGTGATGTGCCCAGGTATGAGCCTGGCTCACAGAAAGTAAGAGTTATGCTTTCCTGTTACCTCGGGCAAGCCCTCCTGCTTCTCTAGACTGGGTTTCCTGACCTACGGAAGCCTTGAACGTTGGTTCTCAACAGATGCAGTACCACTCATCACCACCAGGGAGCACTTGAGGGCTCTATGAGAGCTTTTTCTTGGTTTTGGCAGTAATTGGGAGTTCCATGGTATCATTGAATTTCAGGGTAGTCTAGGGGGCCTCACAAAGTAAGCATTTAAAGGAGGCGTCACGTCGGACGGGGCTGCAAATCACCATTATTGTGCCCATTTCCTAGATAAGGCTCAGAGACCTGCGCCCCTGAGCTGGACGCTGGTGCCCTCCCATCACACCCCATGCTGCTCCCGGCACCTCTCGGAGGCAACCAGCTAGAAAGGCCATGGTTCTGGAGTCAGAGGATCTGGATTTGGGGTCCAGTTTTGCCACATGCTGCCCGTGTGTCTGGGGGGTTGCTGGTCCCCTCCAAGCCTCCCTGCTGCTGGCTTTTGTGAGGATAAATTAGGAGGAAAGCCTTCCAGGAGGCAGGGCCCCAGATTATAGCTGCTTTTCTTTCCATGACCCGTATTACCCACCCCACCTGCTCTGGAGGCCACAGGACAAGAGGGTGGGGTGTGCTGAGGCAGGAAGCGGGGGCAAAGGGAAGGAGTGAGGTGGCCCCATGTGGATTGTTGTTTTAGCAGAAAGATTTCAAACATTCACAGAAGGGGAATGAATAGTATAATGAATCCAATACCACCTTCACCATTTATCAACATTTTGCCATTCTTGTTTCATCTATCGCCCTGCTTTGTCTTTCCCCCTGCTTCAACATTTTAAAGCAAATCCCAGGTATTGTATCATTTTATCCATGCTGACTTCAGGATGTATCTTTAATGCATAAAGACTTTAAAATCAGAACCACACCACACTGCCACTATTACACCTAACCAAATTAATAACCATTCCTTAATACTATCTAATACTGAATCAGTGTTCAGCTTTACTTCATCTCAAAAATATCTTTTTATAGTTGAGTTGTGAAAAATCAGAATCCAAACAGGGTCCACGTGGTACAGCTGGCTGGGATGTCTTCTAAGTATCTTTTAGTCTATAATAATCTCCCTCCCTTTTTTTCCCCATATGCTGTTTATTTGTTGAAGAAACTGAGTCATTTGTCCTGTAGAATTTCTCCCATTGTGCATCTGGCTGATTGCATCCTGGTGCAACCCTTGAGGGGCTGGTGTGGGTGTCTGACACAAGTCCTCCCTGTGTCACTGTGAATGCATAAGTACCAGTGTCTACACCTGTATATGTCTGCCTGCGGGAGGTTTTGACTCTGGGTCCACACATCTGTGTGTGGTAAGCCCGAGTGCTCATCCCTGTCTTGGAGACGGTATCTGTGTGCCCTGGGCGGGGGTGTCCTTCCTATGTGGGTGGCCTGTGCATGTGTGCATACTTTAATATTTGGTCAGACTGACTCCAAAGTTGGGCCTCTTAACCACAGTGGTCCACCACCATGAGTCTGTGACTACCACACCCACACATGCACACTTCTGACAATATAGCCCCATCTGCCTTTAGGCCTGAGGCAGTAGCAACCCTCTTTCTCAAGGAGGCCAACACCTAACGCAGGGAGATCTGAGTTTAAAAAGCCTCCGGAAAAGAGATTTTGCCCCTCCCAAACACTTCCTCCTTCCCCCAAGGGTCTTCATAGCCCCTGCTACGCTCTTTGTGTCTACCCACAGTCTACCTTCTGCCACGTGGGAGCGGGTGTTGGTACCTCTCTGGTGGTCACTTGTGGGACGCCTGGCCACAGGGCATTTAGAGGTGATTGAGCAGGAACCCCACCAAGTCCACACCTGGATGCCTCTGTGGGGTCTCACCCAGCCCACTTGACCGGGAGACAAGGCAGCATATCCCCCAAGGCTGCTCTGCCCTGCAGAAAGGGGAAGAAAGGAACTCACATTTCAGAGACTGCTGACGTCTGTTACTTCATCTATGAGCTTGGTAATATTAGTCCATTTTATAGCTAAAGAAACCGAGGTCCAGAAGGTGAGGTGTGATGGCCCAGGTTGGTGACTGGGAAGGGGAATTGCTCCTTCTCAGCTTCAAAGCCATTGCCATGCCAGGCCGCTTCCCAGAGGAGGGGAGTGTGTTATGTGCTGGGGAACAGCATGGCCGGAGGAAGAGAAGATGGGAATGAGCGTGTCTCGGTGAGAATGGGATGAGCCATGGGAGCCCTTTCCACCCATCCCTCACTGCCAGAAGTCTTCCCTGTCTTGCGTCCCACACTGCACATGGTCCTAGCCCAGTCCTTGGTATGGTGCTGACCCCCAGTGGCAGCAACGGGTATGACAGGATCATCAGACCAAACAACTAGGGAGACTCAGAACCCCAACTCCCCCAACTAGAAGGACACTCAGAGAACAGTGTACATATACCGCCAAAGACCAAATGGGGAATCTGAGGCCCATAGGATAAAGAGATGCACCAAAGGTCACAAAGCTAGTTAATGGCAGAGTCAGGACTAGAACTAGGATTTTCTGTTGTATATGTTATAGGGTAACAGTTGTCATTTATTAAGCACTTACTGTATATCAGGCAAGGTGCTAGGGGCTTTTAATCCTTATAACAGTCTAGGAGATGGTCTTGTCATATCTGTATAGATGAAGAAACCAGTCACCCCACTGAAACTCTGCCATGCTATCTACCCTGTCTTCTCCCTTGGGGATCTCCACCTGGACTCAAGGTATAAGCAGGAGGAAACTTGGCATTCAGCCCAGCCCAAGACTGCATAGAGGCAGAAGACTGTAAAAAAGGCCTCCACCCCCCCACATTTAGATACATCAACACTAACCATCCCTGCTTCTCTCTCCCCCCCACCAAAAAAATCTATGAGGTAGGCATGATTTAACAGATGAGGAAACTGAGCTTCAGAGAAGCTGCGTGGATGTCCAGGGCTCCACAGCTACTGCTTAGAGGAGTGGGAATTAGAACCAGGTCTACCCCAGCCTCCCAACGTGGAAGATTTTCTGTGGGTTGGGGAGCGGCGCTTGAGCTAAAGCTTGGCTCTCCCTCACCACCACCTTCCTCCCCAGCTGGCCCCAGAGCACACGCTGATGTCCTTCAGGAAGGCCCTAGAGCAGAAGCTGTATGGACTCCAGGCTGACGTCACCATCAGGTAAGCGTGGGGCTTGGGAGGACAGCACCTCTTCTCCTCCTCCATGCAACCACACCCGGGTCTCTGCTGGAGACCTGTTTGGTCCCAGAGTCTTAGAGATGGAAGAGCGGAGGCTTGGACTGTCCACTGCAGGGCAGGCACCATGTTTATGCAAATAGATTTTGTGCCATACTCCAGGATATAAAATAGAGAAAAAAACAGACACTTGATTCAAGCAGGGTGGAGGTGGGGACCTGGAGTCCTGCCACAGATCCACTCAATGGAAAGACTAGATCTATATGGCTCAGCAAGGTGGAGCGCAAACACTCTGATGAGTGAAATCAGCAAGGTGCAGAGTGATACGTTCACGGTGATGTCAATTATATTTTTAAAGACCACATAAAAGTGATCTATACAATTTCTACATGTAGATATATAAGTATGTGTTTGTATAAAGGGCAAGAAGTGTCCATACTGATCTGATAACATCATGTCTGAGAAGGGGAGGGGGGCAGGGCACTGAACAGGGGTACCACAGTGTGAGGATACCGTTCCCATTGTAGACATTATAGAATTGTGTATTTATCAAAACTTTCTAGCAGATGGTAGAAAAATGCCTTGAGGAGGGGGAGCACAGGTGCCTTTTACTGTTTCATGCTAAGGCACCTTATGGGGCTACTGGCAGTCCCAGCAGTGGGGTAGACCAGGATGATAGCGGGGTGGAACTTGTCAAAGGGGCCTGCATTTGCACTCTTCTCATTATGGCATCACAGGCACTGGGTTCTAAGCCAGGTTCCACCACTTACTGGCTGGTAGGCCTTGAGTTTGATACTTCTGTCTCCAGCCTCAGTTTCCCCATTATCAAATGAGATAGCCTCTACCTCCCAGGGTTGCTGAGAGAACACGCTCAGCCCTCCCTCCTCAGCAGTGCCCACCCCCATCTGACCCTCCGAGAGAGCTGAGAGATTTGCCTACCGCCCACTGACTTCCCTATGCAGATGGGGAACTTGAGGCCCAAAGAGGTGCAGAGCGGGCCTGGGTCCCTAGGTGGGCTGGTGTAAGTGGGTGGGGAGGAGCGTGTGGGAGGAGCGGGTGAAGGACCTGGGTGGGCGCTGACTCCGTGGCCCCACCCTCCCACAGCCTGGACGGCGTGCCCTTCCTCATGCACGACGCCACCCTGCGCCGCACCACCAACGTGGAGGAGGAATTCCCGGAGCTCGCCCGCAGGCCCGCCTCCATGCTCAACTGGACCCTGCTGCAGAGGCTCAATGCTGGCCAGTGGTTCCTGAAGGTCTGGCAGCACCTGTCCCAGTCCTAGGCATGGAAAGCATGGTCAGGGACTCCATGGAGAGGGCCAGGGGCAGCCCTCAGCTCAGGTGACCTTCACACGCCGAGCTTCCTTGACTCACAGCCAGGCTGGTTGGTGGCCTCCTTGGGCTCCTGCCACTGCAGCCCAGATATCATGGCTGTCACTACTTGTTCTGGTTCTGCCTCCCCTACCAGAAGAAGTTGATTTTGATTATAATAGTTAATAGTTAAAATCGTTAACACTGTAAAACTCTAGAGGAAGTTGGTTCGCTGGTCTGAAATGCCACTGAGAGAAAAATGGACTGGGGTCTGGGATATGTTCCAAGCAAATCATTCTTTTGGCAAGCAGACTGGGATAGAGAGGTTATGGTTGGGTTCTCCTAGAGGTCCCACAGGGCCCCAGCCTTCAATGTGCCTGACTTGCACACACCAGCCGACACTGGCAGCTCAGTCGTCTCCAAGTTCCATAGCCAGGTAGGCATGTGGAGGCTCCATAGGACTGGTGAGACAACCACGTGTGTCCCTGTCTCTGCCAGACGGACCCCTTCTGGACGGCCAGCTCCCTGTCACCATCCGACCACAGGGAGGCCCAAAACCAGTCCATCTGCAGCCTAATGGAACTCTTGGAGCTGGCCAAGGGCAATGCCACGCTGCTGCTCCACCTGCGTGACCCGCCGCGGGAGCACCCCTACCGCGGCAGCTTCCTCAACGTCACGCTGGAGGCCCTGCTGCGCTCGGGCTTCCCCCGGCACCAGGTGAGGCCCTGCAGCCCAGTCCCACCCAGCTCTGTCCCCAAGGCGCTGAGCTCCGCCCAGCCCTGCCCCACCCGCAGGGAGACCAGGCCTGCCTGGAGTCCCGCTCAAGCAGTAAACTCACTGTGTCCCCTCTCCAGACCTCAGGGTTCCACATTTGTGAAATGAGGGTAGCATGCCCCACGCCTCCCTGACAGGGTCATCGTGGGGCCAAGAGGGAAACAAGAAAGTCGTTTAAAATGTACAAAGGAAAAAAAATAAAATGTACAAAGAGCAGGAGCAGGGCCAGATTCTTCGGAACATGGTACTTCCGTGAAGTGTTACCTACATGATACCTGGGGATCAGAAAAATATGATACCAACTACGACAGCACACTAGACGCTGGTGGCCACATGCACAGTAGTTGACATTTGGGGCGTTATCGGTCTTGTCCGGACTAGGGTCTGGAGGGGAAACTTCCTGAGGTGTTGCCAAAGCAATTCCCAGCCTTGGCTGGGACCAAGTCATCCCCCGGAGATGATTACTACCTGAAAGCTTTCACTGCGTGCCAGGTCCCGCCTCTTTTAACCCTTCCAGGTGCTCCACGAGGGATAGACACCCTAACCCCATTTTACAGAAGGGAAATCAGAGGCTGCTCCTCTCCTGCCTGCAGGTCCTGTGGCTGCCTAACAGGCAGAGGCCCTTCGTGCAGAAGGTGGCTCCTGGCTTTCAGCAGACATCGGGCTCCAAGGAGGCAGCTGCCAGCCTGCGGAGAGGCCACATCCAGTGGCTGAGCCTGCGCTACACTCAGGTGTCCCGCCAGGAGCTCAGGTGCCCACCCCATCCTGCCAGGCTCCCCCAGAGGACTGGACACAGAGGCTCAGGGTTCAAAGAGGAGAGGTTGAGAACATCAGGCAGACCTGGGTTTGTATGTGAGCTTGGCCCTCTGAGAGCGGAGTTTCCTTCCTCCAGGGACAGTTTTGAGGACGGCGTGAGGTTGTGAAGGGCCATGCTTTACAGGCTTCCCACACTGGCCAAAGGGCCGACCAGCCTCTGTCCCTGCCCCACAGGGACTATGCATCCTGGAACCTGAGCGTGAACCTCTACACGGTCAATGCCCCGTGGCTCTTCTCCCTGCTGTGGTGCGCGGGGGTCCCGTCTGTCACCTCTGACAACTCCCACACCTTATCCCAGGTGCCCTCCCCCCTCTGGATCATGGTGAGTTGGGGATTGTTGGGGGTCCAGAGAGCTGCCTATGGCTTCCAGGGCTGGGGGGCAGGCTCCACACCCGGGCTGTCTCTGGTGAGGTCTCAGGGGTAGGGGGAGCACCTGAGGGGACAGGCTTGAGGCATGAAGAGGATTCTCCTGACCTCTGGGGCCTGCACCAAGGTCTGGGGGGTAGGAGGAACCTTGGCCTGAGCCACATGGGGAAAAACACCAAAGGCTCTAGACAAATAAACAACTACTTGGGTTTTTGGGGGGTTTGGAGATTATTATATTTTGTTTTAAAGGAAGGGAAGTCATTGGGAAAAGAGGGCAACGGGGCAAAAATAGGGAACATTAAAATCTGCTCAGAGATTACAGCCAATAAAACCAGTTTTCATTTGGTTGACCGATTGAGCACCTGAAGACAGGCCTGCGTTCCAGTCCCAGCTCTGCCAACCAGGGGGCTTGCGGAGCCCTTGACCTCCCTCCTGTGCTCCCACTGCCACTTCCCTGAGGTCATGAAAGGCAGATGGAGGGTCTCATTATGGCTAAGATGATGCCGTGTCAGTGAATCAGATCTAGGTTTTGGGTGGTTATCTCCATCCACCCACCCATTGTCTTTTAAAACCTCTGAAGGCTCAGCTCGGAATGAGATGAAATAACAGACTGTGGCAGCAGTAGCTATGAACACACTCTGATTTTCAGGCCACAGGAACTGACCAACAGCAAAAAGTGCCTCTGGCCCACCCCTGCCCCTCCTCCCCAGTTTACCTGAGGTCAAGGGGGTGCGAGGCCTGGCTGCTCTGCAGCCTTTGCCCTGCTGGGCCCCCCTCTATGGCCCCCTGGAGGGCAAGCTCCCACACTCCACACCCTACAATGACATGTACTCTTACATGCACACGGATGCCACATGCCTCTTCACATACCCACCTGCGCACCTGCTTGTCACGTCACACCCTCTCATTCATCTATTTGTCTTTCATATTTTGGTTCTTGCATTAAGCCCCTTTAAGCACATACATTCTCTAGGTTTAAAACACACCACCTCTACAGTGAACACTGCACAGATCTCTTTTATCCTACACACATACACACACACACCCCACCCCCAAACCCCAGGCCCACTCCTACAAAATATAACCTCAAGCCCCCAAGCCCCCTCCAGGTCCTCCTCTGCCCCTCCCTGATGGTGACGTGTGATCCTCCTGCCCATGGGCCCTTGGTCTGGAGCCCTGGTCTGGACCAGCCGTGACTGGAAGCTGGTCGTGGGCCATCTGTCCACAGCCCCCGGACGAGTACTGTCTCATGTGGGTCACCGCCGACCTGATCTCCTTCATCCTGATCGTTGGCATCTTCGTGCTGCAGAAGTGAGTAGGCCCTGCCCACCTTCCGTGGCCTTCCCTGCCCGAGACAGGCCAGCTCCCACCCCAGCCAGGTGAACGTCCTCCTGAGCCCTCGGCCGGGAGATGTCCTGACCAGACCACCCTGTTCTGGGGAGAAGGAGGCCTCCCTGTGGCCCCCAGCCAGTCCCCCTCAGCCAGAGCCCAGTGGCTTCTGGAATGGGCACCCAGCCGGGAGCCCAGAGCCAAGCTGGGCCAGGATTTGCTGTGTAGACTCTTTGGTGAGTTTTAGCTCCAGGGGGGCTCCTCTCTAGGCTTGTCTCCCCGCCTGTCACCCAGGGCACAGGTTTCCACAGCACTCGTGCCGGGCTCAGACCTCCCCACCCACCCTTGAGGACGACAGCTGGGGGTGGCGGTCGCAGCGGGAGTGGGTTGGTCCTGGGGAGGTTTTAGGGCCAGGCGGGGCCCCAACCCAGCCGTGAAGCAGCAGGCTGCGGTTTTACTCTTGACTGACGTTCTCTCTCTGTCCCATACTGCTCTGATCCGGCGCATGTCCCTCCTCTCTCTCCCCCCTCCCCACTCTCTGCTGCACTCTGGCATCTCACAGCTATCACTTGATCAGGTAATTCTGGTGTGGTCCTCCTCCTCCTGTTCCTCTTTCTGCCTCCTCCTCACCGCCCCCTCTCCACTTCCCTCTGAAAGCCTGCCTCTTGAGGAGCCCTAGGCCCAGGTCACCCTCCCAGACACCTCCCCTGCCTCCCCTGCAGTCCTCCTCCCCGTCCTTGCTCCCCTCCTCTCCCCTGCAGTCCTCCTCCCCGTCCTTGCTCCCCTCCTCTCCCCTGCAGTCCTCCCTTCTCTCTCCCCATCTTGCCGTGTGTGTCCCTCTGCTCTCTCTCCCTCCCGCAGACAGGGAACCAGCATTTCCTTGCAGGTTGCTGACCTGGCCTCTCTCAGCACCGGAGCATCTCCCTTTGGGGAGGGGCTCTGCCTGGGCCACCCCCCACAGCCTGGCACTTTGGGCAAGGCCTTCCCCAGTGCCCGGCGCACAGCCTACCAAGTTCTGTTTCTCCCTGCCACCTGTGGCCCTCCCACTCCCAGTTTGCCTTTCCCATCGCTCACTCTGTTTATCTTTCTCTCCACCTCTCTTCTCTCTTTCTTTCACTTTCTGTCTCTGACTCCCACCCCACTGCTCTCCCCCCATGAGCACAGCCTCCTGCACTTTCCCCTGGGAAATACCCCCAGTGGTTGAGCTTCCTGTCCTAGATGTACCTCGCTGCAGAGACACGGGCCTGACACTTTCCTCCTGGGTTTAACGTTAATTTCCAAGATGAGACCTTGGTCTTGGAGATGCAAGTTCCCCTTGGTCAGGTGCCTTGGGCCCTCCTAGGTCAGGCACCTTCACTGACCAGCTTCTAGGAGGAGGAACTCTGTGCTCACTGACTGTGGGACTGAGCCCAGCAAAGGGCCAGTTGCCTGGTCCCTCCACCATCCTCTCAGTCGGCAGATGTCCACATGTGCTGGCTGGTGCTGTGCTGGGCCTTCTTCCCCAGGGTGCTCCACAGACACGCTGGGCCACTCAAGATACAGCCAGGGCGGCATCATCGTCTTCCTGGGGGTCAGGCAAGGCCTGATGGAGGACAGGACCCTGGGGGAGAAGTTCATTTCCCTGTGGGCCTCATTCTTCCATTCATTCACTCAACAATACTTACAGCACCCACCACACAGCAGGCATTGGGGTTGGTGCCAGGCACGCAGCGATAAATAAGAGACCCTACTGCTGTTCTCAAGGATGCGTGGGGTGGCCAGCCCAGCCAGATGTTGCCTTCCCCTCTGCCTCCTGCTTTCCCCTTGTCTGTCTGCTCTGTTCATCCACCTGTCTGCCTGTCCATCTGTCTGTCCACTTCTGCTGTGCTGATCCCATCTGGAAACAACTGACTTCTCGTGGAGTCTGGGCTCCCTCCACCCACTCCAGCAGGGCGTCGGGCCCTGGGGGATTGGGTTTTTGTTTCCAAGCTGATCCCCACTTCCCTGAGTGGGGTTGGGGGTCCGGTGAGTCCTTCTGTCTAGGTTGCAGGAAGAATCTATGTTCAGAGGCCAGGGATTTGGGGCTAGTTCAGAGGAACTGTGACAGCAAAAACTGTGCCCTGGGCTGGACGAAGGAACCCAAGTCCTTCCGGCTCTGCCTGGTCCCTGCACGCCCTATGCAGCCCCACCTCTCAGCCCTTTCAGTTTTGCTCCCACCTTGCCCCAGCCATTAAAGGGGTAACGCTCCGGCCTGTCCCTCTCCACCAGGGAATATGCACCCCACTCTTCCAGGGCTGTTGGAACAGAGCAGCAGCAGGCCCCACCCCAAGTCACTCCAGCACCCTTGCCTTGTGACCCCATAAGACAAGCTCCCCGCTGTCTCCCCTCCCCTCCCTGCTTTCCTTCACTTCCTCTCTGGGGTTCCTCACTGGCTTCACTCAGCCTGGTCCTGATGGTGGAGCTGTAGGCGACATCAGCTGGGACTCCCCTAGATTGGTTTGTACCCCAGGGTGGGTCATCAGTCATGCCTGCTAAGCCCCCACCCCCAAATTTGTCCAGGTGTATAACTGGGGGCACCTGACACATAACTAACCAACCCCTAACCATCCTCCTGGGCAAGGGGAGCAGATCTAGGGGTCTGCAGGTAAGAGGGCTGGAGAGCCCTGGCTGAGAGTCAGCAGACTCTGATTCAGGCCCCAGCTCTGCCCTACTCTGGGCCTCAGTTTCCCCGTCTGTACAGTCGGACAAGAGTCCTGCTGGTCTCTCAGGCCAAATCCAGAGAGTCTGAGGAAGTGGGCAGGATCCCTTCTCCAAGGAAGGGTGGGGAAGGACCTGATGCCCACGGGGCCATCTCTGCAGGTGGCGCCTGGGTGGCATACGGAGCTACAACCCCGAGCAGATCATGCTGAGTGCCGCGGTGCACCGGACCAGCCGGGACGTCAGCATCATGAAGGAGAAGCTCATCTTTTCAGGTGTGCAGCTCCGCAGACAGGTTGAGTCAGGCTCTGGGCTCTGTCCTCTGCACCTCACACATGCAGACGGGTGTGTGTGCACACATTTCACACACAGCACATACAGGTAGGGACACAGCACAGACATAAATATACCCACCTAGCTTCACGCTCACACTGGTACAGGGGCACACGTACACATACACACACAGAAATGCACACCCCTCCACATGCAGCCATCAACTCCAGGTCCTGTGGCTCAGTGTCAGCCCCATGGGTAGTGGGCAAGGGTGACATGCAGGGGTGGGGGGAGGGCTGGAGGCCCATCCTGCCATGCTGGTTCATACACAGACCCCACAAACGTTGATTTCACCCCTGCTTGCTGCCTGTTGACATTCCCAGATTGATGGAGGAGGCAGCTGTATAAACACATACATGGAAAATTAGGTGTCACTGAGCTGTAATAGATGGGGGTGCTGAGCCAGAGTGGGGTGCAAGGAGGAGAGAGGGGTTCAGAGTTCCCTGGGGCAGTGAGGAAGGTTTTGGGGCCCACTCTGTGAGGAGGTGACGTAGTTGAAATGGGAAGGAAGGGTAGGAGGGTGATGGGTTTGAGGTGAGGGCTGGGCGAGCAGAGGGAAGGAAGGGCATTCAAGGCAGGAACAGCATGTGTTCAGAGGTAGTGAGGGAACACTCCTTGGCGGGCACCAAGAACTAAACATCATTCCACGCAGCTTGAAGGGAGGGCCTCTGGCTGACTCACCCCAAGATGGCACTGGGGAGGCACTTCGGCCTCAAGTGTGTGGTCAGGAGCTTGGGCTTTGTTCTGAAATAAGAGGACGGTCGCAGACAGATTTGTCTTTGTTACAGTAGGGCTATAACAAAGTACCACAAACTGGGTGGCTTAAAAACAGAAATGTATTGTCTCACAGTTCTGAAATCTAAGAGTCCATCATCGAGGTGTCAGCAGGGCTGTGAGGGAAAGATCTGGTCCTGGCCTCTCCCGTTGCCTTGTAGATGCATCTCTGTGTCCGAAGTTCCCCTCTTTACAAGGACACCAGTCAGTCTGGATTAGGGCCCACTCTAATGACCTCATATTAACTAATTACATCTGCAATGACCTTATTTCCAAAGAGGGTCACATTCTGAAATGCTGGGGTTAGGACTTCAATATACAAATTTGGAGGGAACACAATTCAATCTCTCTTTTTTTTTCTTTTTTGTCAGCGCCACAGGGCTTGTGGGATGGGATCTTAGTTCCCTGACCGGGGATCGAACCCGTGCCCCCCTGCAGTGGAAGTGCAGAGTCCTAACCACTGAACTGCCAGGGAATTCCCCACAATTCAGTCTCTAACGAGTGTGGAGGGTGGGTTAGAAGGGGAAGCTGGAGGCAAGGAAACCAATAATTCAGATGGGAATTGTGGGCATGGAAACAGGAGAGGAGAGATTTGAGAGATATTTAGAAGCCGGATGGACCTGGATTCAAATCCCAGCTTATCCCCCGAGCTGTGTGAACAAGAGCATATTACCTAACCTCCCTCACCATCAGACTCCTCCTCTGTAAAATGGGCTAGCTCCCCCTCACAGAGTACTTGTGAGGGTTGGTGCCACGCCTGGCCCAGACAGGTGCTTGGTAAATGCTGCCCGAGTGAACCAGAGCCCAGTGGGGAGTGCTTGTGGGTTTAGTGGGGCCGGCTCCAGCGACTGTGTGAACATCCACTCATTTATTCACTCCTTGGTTTATCCCTTCCTTCAACAGATGCATGCCAGGCCCTGTTTTAGGTGCTGAGGATACACAGATTCTTGCCTTTGGGGTACTTAATTCCTCCTTCCCTCGCTCAAAAACCCTCCTTCTCCTGGGAACCTTCCCTGAGCACCGAAGCTGGGTTGGAGGGCCTCCCCCGGCCTCCCACAGCTCTCTGGTGACACTGGGGAGCTCCTGGAAGGAGGAGCCCGTCCAGGGCACCTGGAGTCCCCAGGCTCCTGCACTGTGCCTGGCCCAGGGAAGTCAGCATGAATGGCAGGCAGGAGGCCAGCACTTGGGCCTGTCAGGTTCTGCACCTCCCCAACCCCCGCCTCTCTGCAGTGCCAAAGGCCATTCATTCATCTAGCACCTTCTCATCACTGGCCCTGAGGAGTCGCCTCAGGCCTCACCCCCTGCCCACTCCTGGTTGAGAGGTCCTCTCCAGGGACCCTCAGCCCCACCAAGGTGCTCTGAGTCCCCTTGGGGTGTGCTTAGCTCCCCTCAGCAGACCTTTTCTAAGCCTCTGCTGTGTGTCCAGGACTGTACCAGCCACTGGGGACACTGATGCCCAGACCTCATCCCTGTCCTTTAAGTACTCCAGCCGATGGGGGCCATAGACGGTGACAATACAGGTGGGGCAGGGGGGAACAGGGTGGTCATGAGGAGGCCCCATCCCAGCCTGGGGGCAAAAACAGAAATGAGAAGAATTTAGCCAGATTTTAAGAAAAGGAAGTGTATCGGGAGGTCACTCCCAGGAGACAGGCCAATATGTGCAAAGCCCTGAGGACAGTAAACACATGCGGGCCAAGCTTAAGAGGGTGCAGATAGTTTTCTGTGGCTGGAAGGTGGAGTTCCAGGGAGAGGAGACTGAAGTGCAACCAGAGTGTTTGCAGAGACTGAGAAGGGCCTTGAATGCCAAGCTCGAGAGCACACCTGAAACCCGAGGTTTCATTCCTCCTAGTGGCTGACCAGGAGTGGCTCCAGGCCACCCCTTCCCACCGCATCTGCCAGCCATCTGTCCACCCCTCTCCTTCCTGCACTCACATTCTGCCTCCCTCTGGCCCAACAGAGATCAGCGATGGCATGGAGGTCTCCGATGAGCTCTCTGTATGTTCAGACAACAGTTATGACACATATGCCAACAGCACCACCTCCCCTATGGGCCCCCAAGGGAGCGGCAGCCACGCCACGACCCTCACAGACCGGAGTGGGCGTTAGCTGAAGACCCGTCTGTCCAGCCTGTACCTCATGTGGAGACAGGGGAAGCCCACAGAGCTGGCAGAAGCGTGCTCTGGGAGCTGGCTCCACAGTCTCCTTGTTGGCTCCAGCCCCTTGTCAGCCATGGCCTCTTTTGGAGGGGGCTCCCCTCGCCAGCCTCTCAGATGCCCCTGCGGGCCTGGGGCTCCTTTTCCTGGGAAGTTTGGGGCTCGGGGCTCGGGGCCTGGTCCACTCCCTGAGGCCCTCCCTTGCATCCTGACCTGGAAGCTTTGAAGGGTCACTGGGCCATGCCATGCCCCCTGCGGCAGTGGAGGATGTGGAGCCTGCGTGTGCCCACGTGTGTCTCTCCTACTGTCTGTGCTGTGAGGAAACCACCTTCTCCGTGGTTCTCCTGCCTCAAGGGCCTGCGCTAGGCCTCTGCCCCAGCACCTCTGCTCTTCCATCAGTCTCAAAGCACAAGGAAGCTTGGCCCAGGAGCAACGCCTGCTACAGTGGTGGAGACACTCTTCCCCTGCCAGCCTCCTGCTGCCGCTGGCCCTGCCCCGGGAGAGGGTCCGAGCCATATCCCCTAGGAGCAGCTGGAGATGGCAAGAGGAGGCTCGGGGCTGCTGGATCCACACCCAGGAGATCCACAGACTGACATGGCTGCTGGATCCACACCCAGGAGATGCACAGACTGACATGACCTCAGGTTCCCACGTCAGTGGCCAAGGGCAGGGGCCACCTGGGAAAAGTGTTCAGGCATGGTCAGGGGTGGGTATATGGCCAAGGAGGCCTTCAGCGGAGGGAGCCTGAGGGGCCTTGGCCAAGATGATTAAAGCTGCCATCTTGACACGTGTCATCTCTGAGTTGTCAGTGGGAGGGTGGGGACAGAGCTTGCTGGGTTTGGGATTCGGGTCCCATGACTGAGGAAGAACCATTCTCAGAAATGAATGGGAGAGTGGCAGGGTGGTGGAGCCCCTCCCCTGCATCACATGGCACTGGGGCTTCCTTAACAGCACTGGGCTTGGAGGCAAGTGTCCCCATATTGTGGTGGAGGAGACAGTCTTGGAGAGGTAAAGTGACCATCCAGAACCACACAGCTTAGAACTGGCAGAGCCAGAATCCCACTCAGGCTCTGTGTGCCTTCCGTAACCAGCTGGGAATGGTAAGGCAGATGGGGAGGGCTCCCTGGTCCGACGTAGGACTGGGCAGTGGGACGAGCAGGTCCCTTCGTGGCCACATGGAGGCTTTCTGAGATCCCTGGCCTATGGAGGGACAGGCCCTCAGCCAGGAGATGCCTCTCCCCCATGGCGGAGGTTCAGCTTTGAAGAGGCCCATTCCCATTCCTGGCACAGTGGGGCACCTGGGCTGAAAGCCAAAATACAGCCCCTGGGACCACAGATGCCCCTGTCTTTCAGTCCTTGGACCGCTGCCCTCTGCCCTCCATGAGAAGGGGTCTATAAAGCCAATCTTTGTCATAAAAGTCTGCATGGTCTTGGGTGTGTCCTAGGGGAAAGGAGGGGGCTGAACCCCAGTTTCATCCTACATTAAATAAACATGGTGCTTCCTGGGAGCCAAGGGATGTGTCTCTTCTCCAAACAGGGCCCTTCTGGATAGAATTCTTGGGGTCTGGAGCCTTCATGGAGGAAAGGAAAAGAAACCCCTCCTAATGCTGGAACCCAGACTGGGCCCCCCACATTAACCTCTAGGACTGCCCCTCTGGGAACTATCAGGGGACTTGCCCTCCTTTCCCCCTTTCAAACATTTGCCAAGTGCTCCCTTCCTGGGGCAGAGGTCAGCTCCCGGCTCGCCCTGGGCATGAGGAAATGTATGTGAAACCTGACTGTCTGGGTCAGCAGTGGGGCACGCTGCCCTACCCAAATGCCCCAGTAACCTCCTCTCCAGTGTCTGGCAGGCCTGCCCAGGAAAACAGAACCAATCTTTCATGCTAGCCCCTTCCTGTTCAGTCAGTGCCCCTGGGTCCACTGGCTGCATGTCCCGGGCTCCTGGCCACACTTGGGCAACTTGAGTCATCCTAGAGTCTTTCAGAAGCAGGGAGAAGGGGCTGGAAGTTCTGAGTGGAGCAGCCTGTCAGCATCCCACGCTCACCAGGGCCCTACACTGCACCCCTCCAGTCCCCAGTGCAGAGGCAGTCCAGCGGTCTCCCCTCACCCCAAACAATGGAAGGAGGATGGAGGCCATCCCCCAGCTAGGCCGATAGCTGAGACCTTCACCCTCAGCTGAGCCCACAGCCTGTGGTCAACCCTGGCTCCTGTCCCTTGACCTGAGGGGTTACTGAGAAGGCCACCTTCCCAATGCCCTCCTTGTGACCTCTCCCTGTCTACTGAGGACAGCCGGACTGCCCTTAACAGGGAAACCGGAGACAGGGCCTCTCCCTTACTGCCATCTCTACAGACCTACTCCTTGCTTCCTCCCTAGGACCTTAGGGGGTGAGGCCTCTCCAGGCTGAGGGCCCTCCCTGAACCCTCAGCCCCTCTGTTCCAGGTATTTAGGTGCCCAAATCTCTCACATCCTTTAACATACAGCAATATATACAATCCATTTTTAGGGGGAAGCAGGATACACCATTCCCTGGAACAGTCCCCAGAACAGACCCTCCCCCAGGCCTCAGGACACATGCTTGGCCGTCATCACAGTGACCCCTCCCATCACGACTTTTCCACAAACTCGGCCTGCCTAAGCCTTGCCGGGGGCGGGGACGGGGCGGTTCCTACAGGATCCCAGCCTCACCGACTCCACAGGGCAGATGGCTTTCACTTACAAACCCCTCTTGAGTTCACAGCACCTCAGTAAGATAGGCAGAGCAGGAACCATGACTAGACTATTGCTCCTGCCAAGATGAAGAGCTGGGGCTAAGGGGTGGTTCGTGATCTGCCTGGAGCGGCACAGAGAATCCCGGCAGTGCCAGTACCAGCTCCCAGGTGCCCTGTGCCCATCCGGGCTCTCATCAAGGCAACCTCCTCCCAAACTGCTGCCCTCTTCCGTGAAAGCAAATTTCCTCATGTGCCCCACAGACACCGGGCCCTATGGCCCTTCGCAGAGGCAGCAAATGAACAGACACCAGCCTATGGCGCTGCCTCCCTCTGGCTCCAGGCCAGCCCAGAGCTGCCTCGTTCTCTCCCCACCCCCACCAGGCTGGCCCAGTACCACCACGCCCACTTCACTGTGCCCCCTCCAAGGTGGGTACATTGTCGAGTGAAAACCACCTCAACCATACCATACCACAGACCCAGGACCACACGCTGTCCACACACACAGTCCACAAGACACAGCCCCCTGTTGTGCACAGACAGACCCCTGTCACACACAGAAATGATCATATAGAGATGCTGACACAAAGACAGGGACACACAATGCATATAACCAGAAACACAAAGTCGCACAATGACATGTCTGCTGTCAAGCACGTACACAGATACAGCACAGAGTCACAAAGAGGCAGGAGGGATACCTAGACCTCCAAGCTGTGCAGTTAAATTCTTAGTCACACCTACAGCTACTCAATCACACCCACCCCAATGCCACAGTCACCACGTCCCCATGAACTCCCACACTCACATACAGGTACCCTGGAATGCCTGCATGCACACACACATGCCCTCACATCCATGTATCACTCAGGGGCACAACCAGCACCAGGTCACCCCCAATCCAGCCACACGGATCCCAGAGTTGCACACACAGTCAATCCCACGCCTACTCCCGGGTCCTCCCTTCTCCCCCTCCCAGGGCTGATCCAAGAGTAGAACAAAAGCCCTGTGTCCCCTCCTCCCCTTCCCCCTGAACTCTCCTCTCCCCCTCCCCCCCACCCCCCCGCCAGCGTCCATCCCCTTTGTCCTCCTGCAGTTGAGCCTGAGCGGGAGTCCAGGCAGAGCGGCAGGGACATTGCGCCCAGGCTGCCAGGGGTGCAGGGCGGCAGGACAAACAGGAGTGGTCAGTGCAGGAGCAGCCGCTGCAGAGAGCCTGGGAGAGGTCATGGCCAGGTAAGTGCCAGGTACCTCTGGGGACTTAGGATGCAGGACTCCCCTGGCTGTGTCATGTCTACAAGTCTGAGTGTGTGTTTGTGGGTGTAGATGTGACTGTGAAAAAGAAACAGGGTGGCATGTCAACTTCTAGGGGCTGGGTACCTCAGTCTGTGTCAGCACCCTCGGCTTGAGGTGCCTAGACTCTTAGCTGGGATAAGAGAAAACTAGATCAAGCCCTGCCTGGGAATCCCTACCTTTCATGTTCCAATGGGGTGTCCTTCGGCCCCCAGACTGGAAATCCCTAGGGTGGAAACTGGGTCTGATGTCCCAGTGTGTCCACAGTGCCCAGTGCAGTAGACAGCAGGAGAATGAATGAAAAAGTACTGGTGCACTTCCCAGGAGGGGACTCCCTCCCTCTCCCCTGGCAGCCCCTTGTGCCGGGACATCTCTGCAGGGAGAAGTCCCACCTGACGCTGATGAGACCTGCCCTCTTCGATCTCAGCTCAGAGTGGGCTGCCTTCTCAGCCAGTGGAAAATAGAATGAAGGCAGCATGCTCCCATGACCCCTATCAACTCCTTCCAGTGGTCCTGCGCTGCTCCTTGGGATACACCCCAACCTTGGCAAGTGTGGCTGAGCTGCTAGGCATGCAGAGTCTACAGCCAGGTGGGTTCAGGGCCCAGCCCCTCTACTTGGGCAAAGTAGTTAACTTCCTGGGACCCTGCCCATCAGGGAGCTCATTTCCTTTGATGCTAAGACAGGGGACCCACCACCCTGGATGGCCCAGGCATTAACAGTGAGAGCCAGACTGACTACTGGGCAAGATCTGACCTCCAGGGCAAAGCAGTCTCAGGGGAGGCAGAGCAGCTGGGATCAGGAGAATGGAGGGAGAAGCAAGGAGCAGAGAGCAAAGGTCTGCTGCCCTAGAGTAAGTTGCTACATAAAGGTGTGTGCGCTCCTTGTCCCTGGAAGTATGCAAGCAGAAGCTGTATGTTCATAATGGCCAAACCATAACCAATCCGTCACAGCCCTTCAGGCTATAGAATGCTTTCACAAACACCCCTCCTTTGATCCTCACAGCAACCTCTGAAGGGCAGGTTCCATCTATGTGATTGTTTCCTCATGACAAACTTAGAAAAGAAGAGGGGAAGGAGTCTAAAGAAACTCTTCAGGTTTGTGAGGATCAAATGAAATTATGTACATAAAAGCAACTAACACATGTGGTGTGCTCCCTTCCTCTTGGGTAAAAACATGTTAAGGAAACATTTGTTGAGTTTGTACTGTATACCTAGCACTTTTCATACATTCATTTAACAGTCACCAAGTCACAACAACCATGTGAGAGAGGCATTATGACCGCATTTTAGATGAGGAACCTGAAGGGGAGTAACTTGAGCAGGTCACACAGCGAGTCAGTGGCAGAGGCAAGATTAGCACCCGGATCAGTCCTTAGAGCCAGCTCTTTCCACTCCCCCACAGGGCTTCCTTGAGAACAGAAAACTTACAAAAAAGGTCAACTTCCCTCTCAGCCTGGGCTCTAACCTCATGTCCTCTTTCCCTCTGGGCCTCTGCACAGGCTGTTCTCTCAGCTGGAGACTTCCTCCCTCCACTCCCTTCCCTTCACCTGGCTAATTCTACTTATCATTCTCAGTCTCCACTCAGGGATGCCTTCCCTGACTCCCTCCCAACTGGGTTCAGTGCCCCTTCTGAGCTCCCCTAATGCTCTGTACTTCCCCATGGGACCCTGCCACACTGCGAGCTCCAGGAAGGCAGGGACTATATCTTGTTCACTGACTGGCACAGAAAAGGCTCTCAATAAATAGTAACTTAATGTATTCACTCGACCTTGAACAGGCACTAACTGAGCACCTACTATGGGCCAGATCCTGTACTCTTCGGGAGGGGCAGATATTATATAGAATAATCAGGGTGTGGTCAATAGGGATCACCTGCCGGAGATCCCAAGGAGAGTGGACGGGGTGAGGAGATGCGGGTAGAGTTATACCCCCCCGCACATACTGGATCTCTGTGGGGTCGACTGAATTCCTTGACCAAAGGCTACAGCTCCTGTCAGAGGGCCCTCCTTATACGGATATTTTGTGCAGGTTCCAATAACCTCCCAGCCCTCCGCCTTTAGACCTTGGGGAGGTAACATCTCCCTGCTGTTGGTAGCCATGTGGCACTGCTCTATCCCTTGTGGGAGTCCCAAAACAGTCTATGCTTTTGTAAATCCTTCATTAGAATCTTCTTAAATTACCCCATCTGAGAGCATGCCATCTGTCTTCTGCCAATACTGATAGGAAAAAGCTTAGCACGTTTGAAGAACAGAAAGAGCAGTATGGCTGATTGCGTAAGTGGAGGAGGAGGTGGTACAGCTAAGACAGGGTCTAGACCTTCAGGTAGGCAGGGACTAGCTCATTGAGGCCATTAGGAATCTCGACGGGTGGATGGAAGGAAGAGTGGTTGCATGAATGAAAGCACACTAGTTAAGATAATGCGCGCCTGCCTGACTAAACCAGTGAACCAACGGCAGGAATGGTGGGTGAGAGCCCTCCTGCCCTCTAACCGGGCCCCAGCCAGGTGGATTTGCCGACGACGCGGTCTGTGTTCTCTACCCGGCAGGATGCTGGAGGGCCCGGTGCCAGAGGAGCCGGAGCGGGATTGGGGCTCCGAGGCGCCGTGCGCGGGGTCCTGCCACGCACAGCGCATCCTGCAGACCCTGAATGCGTATCGGCGGAGCAGCACCCTCACCGACGTGGTGCTGCGTGCCGGTGGCCGCGACTTCCCATGCCACCGCGCCGCGCTCAGCGCGGGCAGCACCTACTTCCGCAGCCTGTTCGCGGCTGGGCAGCCAGAGCGTGGCCTGGCCATGGTGCCCGTGGTACCCGAGGCGCCGGGCCCGGCCGGGACAGCGGTGGCGACGGCGCTGGCCGTGGTGCTCGACTATCTATACGGAGCGGGCGTGCGGCTGCGCGCGGAGGACGAGGCGGCTGCGGTGCTGGCGCTGGCCGAGCGGCTGGGCGTGGCGGGCCTGCGCGAGGCCTGCGCGCGCTTCCTCGAGGGTCGTCTGCGCGCCGCTAACAGCCTGGCGCTGCGTCGCGTGGCCGCTGCTTTCTCCCTCGCCTCTCTGGCCGAGCGTTGCGGCCGCGTGCTGCGCCAGGCCTTCGCCGAGGTGGCGCGCCACGCCGACTTCTTGGAGCTGACGCCCGACGAGGTGGCAGCGCTTCTGGCCGACCCAGCGCTGGGCGTGGCGCACGAGGAGGCCGTGTTCGAAGCGGCCATGCGCTGGGTGCGTCACGACCCGCCAGCCCGCCGCGGACAGCTGCGGCGCTTGCTGGAGCACGTGCGCCTGCCCTTGCTGGCGCCCGCCTATTTCCTGGAGAAGGTAGAGGCTGACGAGTTGTTGCAGGCCTGCGGCGAGTGCCGCCCGCTGCTGCTAGAGGCCCGTGCCTGCTTCATCCTGGGCCGCGAGACCGGCACACTGCGGGCCCGGCCGCGGAGGTACGCCCCGCCCCCTCCCTCCCAGCCGCCCCTTGCCTCCTGCCCTGCGTTATTTCCTACGTTATTCCCCTGTTCAACCGCTCGCTCAGCCCTCCATCATCCTTTAATCCTATCACTTGATCATGCCTCTTGAATGAGATTCAATCATACATTCAACAGACATTTCATAGGCTTGGTGCTGGGTCCTTAAAGAGTTCACAGTCCAGTGGGGGAAATGCAGGGATCTCACATCTCGTGCACATTCTGCCTCAGTGCGGACTCAGGAGTGATTTGGAAACACCCTTTACCCTCGGGAGCGCAGTCTAGTAAGGGGTATAAATAGGCAGGGCTTGGGGGAAAAAAAGAAAGAGGCTTATTCCCACCCCTGGAACACCAGACCAGAAGACTTGGGGTGGAGTAGTCAAGACGGTCTGTCACCCTCACAGGAGTAAGGGACAGACTCTGTCTGACTCATCACCTCATCTCCAACAGTAAGCTCAGGGCCTGGTACAAGATGTTCAATATTTGTCAAAGGAATTAGGTAGGAATTGGCTAAAGGGTTTGGAAATTCTGGTGGGGCCAGAAGTCTGAGGGGTCAGTGGGAGGGGAGAATGCTTTGCTGAAAGGGTGTGTAGCCTGTTTCAATGGAGTTCGTGATTAGGGGATGAGTTTAGGAGGTGGTTATAGGAGGAGGGACACAGCCAAATTAGTCCACGATGGAGGTCAGGAAAGGGTGAAGAGAATGAGTTAGTGGCACAGCAACTTGGGCTTGAATTCCAGCTCTGTCTCTTACAGCTACATGACTTTTGCAAGCCAAAGTCAGGATTAAACAAGGTGGTTTTTCTAGGTAAGGGTAAGGACTCTGTAAAGATTTTTTTCCCGTAACTTAGAGGTCAGTAGAATGGGGTAAGGAGCAGTGCCCCTCTTCCCCTCAATAGCCAGAGGGGAGGCTGAAAGTGGCAGAGTGCAGCATGCGGAGGGTGGGGCAGAAGCGCACGGAAGGGCAGCAGGACCATATAGTGCAGTCCATGAGCGGGTGAAAAAGGGCTGAAACATGTGTGTGGGTTAACCGGCATTGGGTTTGTCCCCACGCCAGATTCATGGACCTAGCTGAAGTGATCGTGGTCATCGGCGGTTGCGATCGCAAGGGGCTCCTGAAGCTGCCGTTCGCCAACGCCTACCATCCAGACAGCCGGCGCTGGACCCCACTGCCCAGCGTGCCCGGCTTCGCGCGCTCAGAGTTCGCGACCTGCACTCTCCGCAATGACATCTACGTCTCTGGTGAGGGCGGAGCCATAGCCGGAGTCCCACAGGATTGGTTCATCACTTCCTGTGCGCCGCCCTCTGTTCTTCCCTCCAACCAGGCTATAGGAGCAGATCGGTCCTGTTAACCTACAGTTACTGGCTGAGGTGGTACTGCAGAGCCAATCATTGGTGTGACTCCACCCTTGCAATGTTGACTTCAACTCAGATTAGTATTGATCACTTCTCTTTAACTAGCCTACCATGTGCTGTGCATTATGCTAAGCAGCTTACATTAGTTATTTAATTCCCATTACAACCCAATTTTACAGGGAAATTAAGAATTTCCCCTGTTATCTTGACAATGGCAAAGATCGGTTTGATACCAATGCACGGTGCCCTCCCTGAGATTCGAGCCCTAAAGACTCAGAGAATAAAACACAGTCGCTGCTCCCCTGGAGTGCCCTGGGGATAGCAAGAGGGCCTGGGAACAACAGCTGCTTCTCTCTCCCTAGGAGGCCACATCAACAGCCGTGATGTGTGGATGTTTAGCTCCCATCTGCACACCTGGATCAAGGTGGCCTCGCTGCACAAGGGCAGGTGGAGGCACAAGATGGCCGTCGTGCAGGGGCAGGTAGGGACACCCGGCAGCTGCTGCCTTGGGCTCAAGGTAGAGATCTATGGACTGCCTGGGGGAAGGCCCTTTACAATCCGCTCTCTGTAAGAAGGGATCTGAGGCCCCCAAAAGAAAAAGGACTTGCCCAAAGTTGCATAATGATGCTAATGCTAATAATGATAGTAATTACTATAATAGTACAGCCTAGTAGTCAGGTGGTCAAGGGTGTGCACTCTGAGGCCAAAGAGCTTCGGTTTGAATCTTGACTCTGCCACTTAAGACCAAAAAGAAAAAGGAAAAAAAAATCTGCCAATTATCTTTGCAAGCTACATCCCTAATTCAGAAATGCAAATAAAAGTGCTTCTTAGGATTACTTACGTAAGGGGGTAAACTTTTAAGAAATTAGTAGGTATTTTTATTAAGCATCAACTTGGTGCCAGTTATTTTACAGATCTAATCTGTATTCAGCACCCATCCTACAAACCAGTATCATCCCGTTAGTACAGGAAAATCTGCTAAGGGAGGTTCAGTAATGGGAAGTAAGGACGCGGAGCCAGGAGCTGCGATGCGCCCCTGGTGGGATAGTTTCTCCACACACAGCCAGAGGCTGTGGGGCCGAGACGCAGACAGGCCTGACTCTTGGCGACCCCCTCATCCACAGCTGTTCGTGGTGGGCGGCTTCGACGGCCTGCGGCGCCTGTGCAGCGTGGAGCGCTATGACCCCTTCTCCAACACCTGGGCTGCTGCGGCCCCGCTCCCAGAGGCAGTGAGCTCAGCTGCCGTGGCACCCTGCGCCGGCCGGCTCTACGTGATGGGGGGCGCCGGGCGGGACGGCGTCAGCACCAACAAGGTGGGCTGGGAGAGGGCGGTGGAGGCCTGCTGTGTGCCTGGCGCAGAGCTGGGTCTTTCATGTCCTCATCCAGGCACTGAGGAGTCATCCCCATGTTTCAGGCAAGGAAATGAATTCAGAGAGATGACCCAAAGGTCACACAGTAGGTCTGGACGCGAATGTTTGGGCTGGTGCCATATGGGTTTCATAGATTTTAAAAATTAAATGAGGGCAAGGGTGCGACTAGTTAAAATGCTTTTCCTCCATTCCAAAATACAATACACTTGGGACTTCCCTGGCAGTCCAGTGGTTAAGACTCTGCACTTCCACTGCAGGGGGCATGGATTCGATCCCTGGTCGGGGAACTAAGATCCCACATGCCACGTGGTGTGCCCGAAAAAAAAAAAAAAACACTCATTATTGAAAATTTAGAAAACAGAGTAATAGAAAAAAAAGTCATCCATAATCTCACCACCTAAGGATAACTACTACCATTAATATTTGGTGCATTGCCTTCTAGGCTTCCTCTGAGTTGACTTTTGCTTTTGTTTTAGTAAAATTTTGTATTCTGCTTTTTCTTGTTCTAAGTATAAGCACTTTCTACATGCTTAGAAACTCTTCACAGCCATCATTTCAATGTCTGTGTAACAGTCAATGGAGTGGATGAATCACAGTCTACCAAATTTTCTATTGTACATTTAGGCTTTCTGTGAATAAAAACTGATCTTCGTTGTGGCAGCTCCCTCCCCACCCTGATGGCCTCACAGGCATGTGATCCTGAGATCTGACTCTTCCCCACACTAGGATCTCTCACCCTCCTTATTCCCGCTGCACTCCCAGCACACCTTCCTGGGCTGGCTGGGGGAATGCCCTTTAGCACCTTCTTGTGCAGCACTGACATGAATAGGCCATTCTGGGGGTTTCCAAGGAAACAACTGAGGAAATAGGGAGTAAGGTGAGCAGGCAATTACAGGTATGAACCCTCAGAAATTGTAAAAGGCGTCGTAAACACCTGTGGGCCTAGGAGGCCTGTGGACAGCTACAGAAGTGGGGGCTGTGAGACACCCCAGCTGGAATATGGTCATGACCTCAGCACACCAGGGAGGAAGAGGGTTGACAGTATATGCAGCCAGGAATGCATCTCCATGGGGGCTCTGAGAACCCTCTACAGCACTAATGCAGACGGTATCTCCACCTCCTGGGATACAGACCTCTTCCGGGACCTTGAAAGATGAGGAGGCTTTTGACAACGGAGTCCAGGGGGAGGAGCTGGAATGTGGAACCAGACTGAGCACACGTGAGGGGAGACACACAAGCTCAGGCCTGGTGGACATACGCAAATGTGTTGAATGAGTCCCCCCGACCGAGAGAGATGGGAGGTGTGGGCAGCAGGGCAGTTGAGGGGTAAGTCTTCACCTCTGCCACTCGTTCCTCTCAGGTGCAGTGCTTTGACCCCAAGGAGGACCGGTGGAGCCTGCGGTCACCAGCGCCCTTCTCGCAGCGGTGTCTCGAGGCTGTCTCCCTGGAGGACACCATCTATGTGGTTGGGGGCCTCA
This sequence comes from Eubalaena glacialis, assembly GCF_028564815.1. Lineage (NCBI taxonomy): Eukaryota > Metazoa > Chordata > Mammalia > Artiodactyla > Balaenidae > Eubalaena > Eubalaena glacialis. The sequence continues at coordinate 67,769,422 of NC_083725.1, forward strand.
TGAGCAAAATCTTCACCTACAACCCTGGCATGGATGTCTGGGGGGAGGCAGCTGTCCTCCCCAGCCCTGTGGTAAGTGGAGGGTCCTGGGCACAGCCCTGGCACTGGTTCCATTTAGGAGAGTAAAAACCCACTTCTAAGGATCTGGTTCTCAGAGGTAGTGAGTCCTGTGTCTGACTCCATGCTAGCGGTTTTACGTAGTTCTCTAGCTTTGTCCCATAATGATAATTAGCCTTGGGCTTCAAAGATAAGGAGACTGGCCTTAGAGAGGTTGAGGCCACCAGTAAAGCCATGTAAGGCAGAACCTGGAACCCCAGTCCCAACTGCTGTAGCTTTGGATGGGGGGCTTGGTCTCAATGACCCTGCAGTCTGTCCTGATCTGTAGGCTACCAGGTGGTAGCTTACTGTTGGAGGAGGGGGGAGAATGGAGAGGGGACTTGGTAAGTTTCCCTTGCCCCAGTGATATCAGAGAAGGGAGGTCTAGGCCCTGGACGCTCCACCCCTGCATTCCTTGCCTCCCCACACTGTTCTGTTCCCTCTCCAAAGAGACTATATAGGGGTATGGATAGATTGGTGATCCCTGCCAGTTCTGGCCTCCGGTGATTCTAAGAGCCTGAGATTTCTGGCTTCTCTGACTCTGGTGGTACTTATTATTGGAGTGCTTACTATATTTCAGGCACTATGTAAAATGCTTTACATGCTTAATCTCATTAACTGTTAAAGGAACCTTTTGAAGAAGGTACTATTATTCTTCTTACTTTGCAGATAAGGAAACTGAGGCCAGAGAGGTGAAGTGACTTGTCAAAGGCCATTCATTTAGTAAGGGTCAAGCCAGAGCGTGAAGTCAGGTCCACCCAATTCTTACCTCTCTACCTTCCAGACTGCCTACTCATATTCTGTGGGTCAAGGTTTTGTTGTCTGGCCTGGCCAGCTAGGGACAGAGGGAGCTCCAGGCTAGACCCTATAGCTAATTGTCTTTCTGTCTGTCCACCCAGGAGAGCTGTGGCGTGACTGTGTGTGATGGGAAAGTCCACATCCTTGGCGGGCGGGATGATCATGGGGAAAGCACCGACAGGATCTTCACCTTTGACCCCAGCAGTGGGCAGGTGGAGGCCCAGCCATCCCTACAGCGCTGCACCAGCTCCCATGGCTGCGTCACCATCGTCCAGAGCCTGGGCAGGTGACTCATACTTGAACCAGGAGGTGGGGAGGGGAGGGAGAACTCAGGTTCACCACTGCTCCCCTCATGTCACCTCGGTGTAAACAGCCTCTTAACTTATTGCCCCTTTTCTTGTAGAAATAAAACCTCCTTCAAAGGTTGGGTCTGTGTTCCAGCTCAAGCCTCCTTTGCCTGGAGAAGTAATGCCCAATATCTGCTCCCTGCTTTGACTCTTTACAAAGCACCTTCATATGTTATTACCTCGTTTACCTTCATAATAGCAGCGTGGACATTTTAAAAAATTATGAAATATTTCATGCATAAAAAGAAGAAACATATTTTGCACAGTTTAAGAATTATAATAAAATAAATATCTGTGACCTAGCTTAAGAAATAGATCACTAGCTTAAGAAATGCCTTTGTAGGCCCCTCTATTTCCAAACCCATCCCTTCCCACATTCCTCCCAGGAATTGTCACTATTCTTAAATTTCAGATTATCGGCACTTAAAAAAAAAAACTTTTAGTGAGCTAGTTACTAATATCTGTATTTTACAGAGAAGCAACTGATTTTAAAAGATAAGGAGACTCACCCAAGGCCACATACTTAGTAAGAGGCAGAATCTATGACTCATAGATTTCATGAAGCTTTAGCATCTATGAGACACTTCTGGTCAGGATGGTTCTTCCTTTCTAAACCACCCTCTCCAATTCAAACACCTAGCAATGATAGATAAAATTAAAAGCCAGACAACTGAGGCACAGGCTTATAAGTAAGCAAACATGTCTGAGGACCAGAAACAGAATTGTAAAACATAAGGCAGAAGCTCAAGCTTCTAAATTCAGATTCTGGGATAAAGGCTTTAAAACCAGGATGACAAACCAGGATCACTGCTAGAAGCCTGGGCCAAGGTGGGGCTCCCCCTCTCATGAAAGAAGCTGAAACAAAACAGAACAGTTGTAGAACCCTGAACAGCCTCGGGGGTCAAGACTCGCAGTAAACTGGAGGCCCAGGGTAGTGGGCACCAGAGCCACAGGCCTCTAAGACACCAATGAGCCCAGCTCTGCACCTGGATGTTCGAGATCCCCAACATCAACATGGGGTACAAGCTCCTGATGCCATTATAAGCACCTGAGTTGGTCTGGGGCTCAAGGGCAGCAACATAAAACTGCTGGGTTGGGAGGGGTGAACTCAGTAGAAAGAGAGGGAACAAAGGACTGATGCCACAGATTGTGTGAATCAAGGCCCAGCGGTTCAGATTCTGTGCCTGTATTTCTGAGGCCCAGGGGAGCTAGCCAGGCCCCATCTGGGGCTCCCCTTATTTACACTCAGATTGCCTTTTGAAGAGCTGTCATCTGCTCCTCCATCTCTTCCAGCACAGGGCCAGCCCTATGCCCCTCGCCATCTTCCAAAGCCCCAGGGCCCTGTCTGCAGGATCTCTCCAGCTGGGGCTGACCCGTCACAGAGCAGCATAAAGGCCTGGGTCCCAGCTGAGCTCCTACCCTCCGATTATCCCGGATTAGGGAGCCTGTGACCATCTGGACACAGCTGATAATGGCAGAGGGGGAGGGGAGTGGGGTAGAGGCCCAGCCTCAGAGCCTTCCTGCTCCCACCCCATGCATAACACCCAGGACAAAGCAAAGGTGCTGTACTGCTTGCTTACCCAGGCGAAAGCCGGAGTGGAAAGGGTAGGGGCAAATCCAGGGCAAGCTCTCCCCGGAGACATGGGCATCTTACCCAGGCTCAGCACTTCTGTGTAGCCAGACAGACTGCCCAGTTTCCCCCATGATGGCCATCTGTGCCCCAGTGCTTGCTCATGCAAGTGCCAATGCCCTTTCCTGCTCTGTCTGCCTGGGCAGACCTGACACCCTTCACCCAAGAGCTGACCACTCCCTCCTTGTACCCCTTCCTTATCAGCCCTTCTTCCATCACCTGACATATGGCCAGGCCTTTGTGTGACATCTCTGGTCTCTCCTGACACACCCATAGGATGCCTCTTGAGGCAGGAAAGGTGTCACCTTCATCTCTGGGTCCTCCAGTACCTGGAACAAACCCTTCCACTGAATATCTTAAATCAAGGTTTCCTGGATTTCTATCTCATAATACCTGTGAGGTAGGTACTACTGCTCCCCTCCCCCCCTCCCACCTCCGATTACAAATGAGTAAACAGACTCAAGAGTTGTGAAGTGACCTGCTAACTAAGGTCACAGGGCTGGTGAGTGGTGGCAGAGCCAGGATTCCAACTCGGGTCCAGCTATCTCCAAAGTCTGCTTCCTCCATGCAGCCTCTGCTAATCTGAGAAAATGGTGTGGGGCACAGCAAAGCAGTTGTTTAGAAGTAGGAGATACATCATTTCCACGTGGGAAATTCCAGCCTGATAGGATACTGTCCCTGACCTTCTGGGCTTCCGACTTGATGAGAGACATGGTGCTTGTCCCTGGTGAGTGAGGCTCACAGGAACACAAGCAAAAGGTGAGAGCCACGTGTCCTAATTTCTAGTACTACTGGTTAGACCGAGACCACATATAGAGGATCCCCTGGTTCCTAGTCCACTGCGCTCTGGCCCCCCAGGCTGCCTGCTGAATGTGAACGGTTACCATTCAGTTCAGAGGGAAGCCAGACAAGTCCATGACCCCTCAGCCACACATGGGTTTGCCATCTTCTCCCCGGATGAGAACAGAGACAACTCTTGGTATGCAATCAGAAAACGATGAACCCAAATTTAATTTTTGAGTTTCTTTTTTGAGTAGGTCTATTTGTAAAGATTGGTATTTTATGACTGTAACTCTTTCTTAGTGGGCTTTCAAAGAACAAGGAGAACTTTACTTCTTACATAATAGAATAAAACTTTCTATTTTGCAATCACTATATGGACTTGTTGGATTCTTTTATAAATCTGAAACATATCCATGCTGTATATGCTACCCACCCATTAGTATAGGAAAAAACATAGTATATGTAGAGTTCCCTACTATCTGCGGTTTTAGGCATCCCCTGAGGTCTTGGAACATATCCGCTGCAAATAAGGGGGGACTACTGTATTCAATTAAGTTGTTCAAGAGGAAAGATTTCATCACCCAATTCTTTGTGACAAAAACCTGGACTATCCCGTTTTGCTCAAAGATAATGTGACAGTATGTATCTTTTATGATGCCTATGCCCCCAAATTTACTTGGTAGTTTGTTACAGTTCATAGAGACAAGCTGAAGGCAGTTGTACATAAAGATGAGTGGAGAGAAACAGATGCTGTAGATATTTTAAAAATTCATTGGATTGGTCATTTGAATTGACCTTTATAAATCTAAAAGTGAAAATGTTTTAAAATTATGAAGCAAAGAAAATGGCTATCCTCTCTTCAACAAAATTATAAGCAACCAAAATTTTTTAAGGCACTGCATGTTGACAATCCAAGTGTAAAACAAAACAAAACCAAAAAAGCCCCAGAAGCTAGAGCTTATTAGAGATGTATTTGAAATCTGGAATCAGCAGCTAAAAGATGAATACCTTCACTTCATGGCAGTTGATAAGCATTTCACTGCCTTCAAGTAACATTGCTCATTTGGGGTATATATCCTTCTAGACAATGAAAATGTGAAGTTGTTTGCTGTTATAACTCATATATGTATGTGTATGTATACATACATATATATGTATATATGACAGCTCTATTGAGATACAATTCACATACCATAAAATTCACCCATTTGAAGTTTACAATCCAATGTTTTTAGTATATTCAGTTATGCTGTTAATACTTGCTAAATTTTTAATATTTTTGGATACTTGTTAAAATTTATAATAAAATTGACTTTCACTATCCCTTTATTCTTACTTAAAGTGACTTAAAATATAAAAGGGGGGTGTTTATGGGCCCAGGTGGTAAATAGTGATGGCTATTTTTTTTGGTATATTAAGGGTAAAATCAGTGAGTAAAAGATCCATTTCCTCTGGTCCCCCTCCTGATGGGAAAGCAGCCCCCCTACAGCACCTATGCTCTCCCTTCCCCTCCCTCTGTAAAGCAAATACATTATTAAAGGTTATGGGAGCCCTACCCTCTCTCTAGGCAATTTTGGATTTTAATGGCTCCAGCTTCTCTGGTTCACCACACAAAGGACTGTCGGGTGCAAGCTCGTCATGGGGGCAGTCAATGGCTTGCCAGTGAGGGCAGGATGAACCCATTATAGCTGTCCTCACCAGAGGACAAAGGCCCAGCTGCACCTGGCCGGCTGAACTATTAGTGCAATACAGGACTGAGCAGCAGAGGTGTGGTTTCATTTGAATTTCAGAGCTACAGGTCTCCATCTTTTTTGTTGTAGAAACAAGAGTTTGGGATCAGATAAGTTGTTGCCAATCTAGGATCTCATGTTACTTGTTCTCAAATGAGAAGTGGTAATCTCTCTAAGACAGTCTAAGTACAGTTGACCCTTGAACAATGTGGGTTTGAACTATACCGGTCCACTTATATGCGGATTTTTCTCAATAGTAAATACTATAGTACTACACTACCCGGGGTTAGTTGAATCCACAGATGCTGAACAGCAGATATGGAGGAACCGCATATACAGAGTTCACTGTTAAGTTAGGGTCTGCACCCCTGATGCCCCCATTGTTAAGGGTCAAACTGTATTTTCCAAAGCCTAAGATGTATTGCATGGGTTAATCAACACTGCTATAAAATGAAGTTAGTAATGGAATCTGCCCATAACAGGGATGTTGGGAAGATTAAATGAGACATCCACAGCAGGCTCAGGGCATGTAACAATAATCTCCTCACCATGGTCATGCTGCTTATCAAGTTATAAATAAATGTAGCTTTGATTAGTAACAAATAGGGAAAAGGCTTAATAGCCATTTCATAAAATAATGTCAAGATCTCATGTCTCTTAGGGAGAAAATAGTAAGAAAAACTATCTTTTGAGACAGAAAATGTTGACTATCAATGATACCTAAATGTTTTCTTGGTCTGATGTTGACAGGCCTTACTGACATACAACAGCTTCATTTATACGTAGCCACACTGGAGCTCAGAAACAATCACTAAATGAAACACGGCACAGAAAAAGGCCATGTAAAATGGGGCTAGTGATACCTGCCCAGCTATGCCCACTTCCCTGTAGAAGTAGAAAGCATGGCCCCTGTGGTCAGGGCCCTTACAGTTAGGATGGGGAGAATCCATTACCATGAAGTTAGCTATTAATGATTTCCAAGAGGATAGATATGCTAAGTAGGTAGTAATAACAGCTAGCATCTACTGAGCACTTGCTATGAGCCAGGCACTGCTAAGAACATGCAGATGAACAGAGGCACAGGTATGTAACTGATGTGCCCATGCTTGTACTGCTAAAAGTTGTGGATCTAGTTTTGAATCCAGACAGACTGACCTGAAGGCCTGGGCTTGTAACTTGTCTCCAGATGATATAAATGACAAATAGTAGGGAAACATACTGATATTTAGATCTCCTTTAACTCCCATAACAGCCCTGTGAGATAACTGAGGATCAGAAAAGTCCAAAGTCATCCTCTCAGTGAATCAGTGCTGGTGCCAGCATTTAAACCCAGATCTCTGATTGCAAAGCCCAGTTTCTCCCCACAACCCCTTGAGTCTCCTTTGTAAAGCGCTCTGCAAGAGAAAGGTATCCTCCACTCTCACTCTGCTGACACCCTCACAGCCTTTGCCTCATTTCCCAACTAGGAGTGGAGATTAACTGACCTGGGGTGGGGAGATGGGAGGGTGTGCCAGCCCCAAGCCTACACTCTGCTGTGGGTTATAACAGCCTTTTCAACAGTGGTTTGCAAAACCAGATTGTCTGGGGGTGGAACCCACCTCCCTAAAATTAACCATCATCTGGACCCCACCAGTTCCTGTGCCTTTCCTGGTTCTACAGTGCTGTCTGTTGGTCTCCAAACCTTTGTTTGCCCTTTAGGCCTATTCCCACACTCTCCCATGCCAGCAGGTGTTCTTTCCTTGCCTGATGGGCAAGTGGTTCAATCAGCACCCAGCTTTTGTTTGAGGCCCCCATCACCAGCTGCCAGGAGTCCTAATGACCAGAACCTAATAACTCTTCAGAGCCTGACAATAACCTTTTGGTGAAGAGTCCATGGAAGGCTTCAGCACTTGCTTCCATGTTGCCAACAGCCATTATTCCCACCAGGCGGTCCCAAGCCCATTTCACAACATGGTCTTGGCTGACCAGCATCAACACCTTGCCTACTGAGGAGAGGGGCCACTGCATGAGTCTGGCCACAAGGTTAGACACCAGATGCACACCTGGAAACCTGAACCTCAAAGGAAGTGAAGCAAAGAAAAGGACGGCTGAAAAAATCATTCACTGGGAATCTCGGGGTTGTAGTGATGACATCCTCTAAGGTAGTTTGCACTTCTTGATGAGCTGTGATTATGGAATGCTCATCTCAGCGCTACATTACATCTTAACATGATTTTCTTAGGTAAACACTTAATTTAACCCCTCCTCCACCTCTGAGTAATGGGTAGACAGAGTTCACACCGATAATTCAAGCTGTATACTTGCACACTAATAATTTGCATACTTTTCTGCACATATGTTATACTTCGATGAGTTTACTTCTCCCTCCCCAAGCTGCTACTCTGGTGCACCTTTCCTGTTACAGCACCACCTGGTGGGATGTTAACAGCACTACTGAACCACAGATTTGACCTCCAGTTTTAAGTTTGCAGAAAACTCACTAGGAAAATAAATTTAAAAGATCACCTGATCAAATATGCAAAGAACTGACTGGCAATGCCAGTACTAGACACTAAGATCCTAGATGACCAGAACTGTCTTAACCTGTTTCCAGCACAACTACTCCACAGGCTCAAATTAGTTGAAATGGTTTCACTACCAATAGTCTCCTCATAAATGAACTACAACATAAGCCCAGAAATAAATACAGGAATAAATCAGCTTAGCTCAGTTCACACGCTAACATTTTTCAGTAACCACCTCTCTCAGCCCTCTCCATAAAACTTTCTTTCGCTTGAGAAAGGGCTCATTCCTGGAAATGTGCCACCCCAGGGTAAGGGGAAGCACAGGGAAATGAAAAATGTTTTTGTATTCAGGCTCTAGTTCCTAGCCACAAGATAAAACATTTACATGAACCCACTCCCTAGAACACAGTAAATGGTCATTAACACATTAGCTATTTCAGTGGTTGGAAAATTGTAAAGAAGTATTTCTACTGAGACATGGTCTCAACTCCATTAACACTGACAAAAACAATGAGATGTTACTCTCTAGACAGTAGAAACATCCAAGGCTCTGTTAAAAGGGGACACACACACAAATAATGTCAGCGTGCTCTCAACATAATTCACTACCTCTAATTAATCTTGTAGGATTTTTATGCCAGCCTGTCCCTCACTAGTTTCACCTGAATAAATGAAAAGCACCCAATTTCTAATAAATACGTATCAGCAAACACCTTCAAAATATCACAGATAAAACTGTAGATAATTTAAATGTTCTTTATACTTTTCTAGAGTGTAATGGTTAAGAGAACAGGACATAGAAATGTGGATTCTAATCGCAGCTCTATAACGCTTAGGCAAACTTACTTCTGAGCATGAGGCTCTTTCTTCATCAGCAGTGCAATCAAATTCCCTTTTAGAGATGTTGAGGATTAAATGAGAATGTATATACCTAGAAATGAACACCACCTAGAGCACAGTATAACCCAAAATATAATGGTCATTATATTTTCTATGTGTAATAGAGAAAATGATCCTAAATACGTCCTTCTAAGCCTCTAACCCTGAACTCCAGGTTGAGTCAATCAGGGTGCTGTCCTGTTAACAATCAGCCATCACCGTCACCAGATTTACTCCCCCACAAGATATTTCCTTGGTTACTTCTGCTTGGGTCCTCCTGTTCTGGACCTCTCCTCACAAGTACAACTGAAACCAACAGGATTTTTAGGGAAAGCACACAAACACTGTGAACCAGACAGCCCTAAGAATCTATCAAGCAATGCTCTCATGGAGTGACATGACCATCAGTCTGAATACTGGATGTAGAGTCTAGTCAGGCCACAGGTTTTTTAAAAAGATTTTATTAAAGGTCTTTATAGAGCAACATCCAGACTCCAGATCCGGCGGCCAAGGAGACCCTGAAACCAAATAAAACAAATAAAGTACAATAAGAACAGAAAACACACCTGAATATCGGGTTTGCATGAAAATTAATACACAAAGAATGTCTAGAAACAAACAACACAACAGGCGCTGGGCACAGGAGAGGCTTGTTGTTACTGTTTTAAGGGGGTTGCTTCAGAACAGCTAATTACTAGCAAGAGTGCCTTGAGAATTTTAAGTTAAGGGAGGACAATAAAGAAAAACTCTTATTTAAAACAGTGGTAAATGCAGGAACATCTTAAAGAGACCAAAGGCACACACTCCTCCCAACAGCATACCATGTTAAATGAGTCCCTGGCTGCAACCTGTGTTCTCGCATGTAAAGCAAGTGTAATCCAATTTTTATTCACTAGGTGCTCTCACAGCGTGGGATACAAGTGTTAACAAGGACAATGGAATAGGGTCCTATTCTGCCCCAAGAGGGCCTTACAGACATACCTATTATGCTGTGGGTACCGGCTGAGGCATGGCAGGCGGCTCTGGCTTCCCACCCTTCTGTTCGGAGATGGGAGTGGTGGGCAGTATTTCATCTTTGGGTTCCACAATGCTCACGTGATCAGGCAGGGGCTTCTTAGGGCCAATCTTACCAGTTGGGTCCCAAGGCAGCATGATCTTTACCTTGATGCCCAGCACACCTAGAAGATGCCATAGTTAAGACGGAGCTATGGTTCCATCACCCCCCACTACACGACGGGACAGGGCAGAAGGAAAAAAGGAAGTTACTCAAGCAGCCCTGGGTCTGGTCCCTTCTCAGACAAATGCCTCTAATCAATCAATGAAGAGGACACTTTTGCAAAAGGAACCCATGCACAGCACCACAGAACGTGGCACTGACAAGGACCAAGAGCAGGATGTGCCCTTTCTGACTCGTCATCGTGTCATCACTGAAGGGTACACCAGTGGCCGAGACAAGGACAAACCAACTCTCTCCAACGAAGTTAAACAAAAAAATGCTCCACGACTCCCAGACAAATTCCCCAAACACTGAGGTGTGTGTATAAAACTACATCTACCCGCTTAAAAAGCCCCTTGCCCCAAGCACTCCTGGCTGCTCACCCTGTCTGAGCAGCACGTGGCGCACGGCAGTATCAACATAGTAGTTAACAGGGTCCCCACTGTGGATCATCAGGCCATCCACAAACTTCATGGATTTAGCCCTCTGTCCTCGGAGTTTCCCCGACACCACGACCTCGCAGCCTTTGGCCCCACTTTCCATGATGAACCGCAGCACACCATAGCAGGCCCTTTGGGAGCACAAGAGACAAATGGCCATTTGTGTTATCACCAGACAGGATTGCTCAACCCCACCCTGCTAAAGAAAAAACACTCATTAGCCTGCACTGACTACTTTCAATGTTCCTTTAACGGAGAATAAGTTTGACCAGAGCCTGACCCAAGAGCTAGAAACTTTCTTCCACTCCCATCACACCTAATCTTAGGGAATTCCTTAGGGAAACACACCAAGTTCCTTCTAACCAAGTGCTTTCCAACCTTGGCTGCACACTAGGATCGCCTCAAGGTTAAAATGAACCACTCTTAAACTTTGGTGTGTGCAAAATTCACCTGGAGGGATTATGAAGACAGACTGCTGGGCTGCACCCCCCATTTCCCAATTCAGTGAGCCCGGGTTGGAGACTGAGAATTTTTTTTTTTTTTTTTTACAACTTTATTGGAGCATAATTGCCTTACAATGGTGAATCAGTTATACATATACATATGTTCCCATATCTCTTCCCTCCCGCATCTCCCTGCATCTCCCTCCCTCCCACCCCTCCAGGTGGTCACAAAGCACTGAGCTGATCTCCCTGTGCTATGCAGCTGCTTCCCACTAGCTATCTATTTTACGTTTGGTAGTGTATATATGTCCATGCCACTCTCTCACTTTGTCACAGCTTACCCTTCCCCCTCTCCATTTCCTCAAGTCCATTCTCTAGTAGGTCTGTGAGACTGAGAATTTTTATTTCTAACCACTCCTCGGGTGATGGCAGTGATGCTGGCCCACGGACCAAACTTCTGAGAATCACTGTTCTAAGCGGCAGAGCTGGCGTTCAAACCAGGTGGGCAGTCTTCTGCACATCCTTGCCTACAGCACTGCCACCATGTCAACCTGTCTACAGCACAGCTCTAGCGTCCCTCCTCCGCTGAAAAACCTCCCAGGGCTCTGCGTTAAGTATTAACGAATTCCAGACACCCGGGCAAGGCATTTCCATTTACTCCACAAATAGTGGAACTACTCAAAGAACTGCCAGCTGAAATCTTACCAGTAGGCCCAGCGCTAGGGCCAATCTAACCACCTCATGTCCTTCACTCCTCATGTTACTATCTATATACACAGAAATCTGACTAGATTTTAAGCTCTCTCATCAGGGAGGAGTCTTAGCTCTTCACAGTCCCCAGAGAATTAACAACACATAATGGATCTGAATGGCTTCAAAAGGAACCCTAACCACTCCCCCGCACCACCCCGATCTATTTTTGTTTTAATCCCAAAGCACACCCAGAATAGTTCTCCATCAGAGCACCCACCACTCTTTAAAAACTTGATTCTTTACAAGTCTTTCTTACTAGGCTTCCAGTTCAGTGACGACATGGATTAGCAATGTCTTATTGTTAAAACCCTCAGAGACTAGCCGAGCCTGTCACATAAAAAGAGTTCATTTACTAAATGACCAAAATGCCGATATTCTGATCCACAAAAGGACACAACCATTAAAAATCTCAGGACGCTTACCTCCGCACAGCAAGGCCTCCTAGGAGTTTGTAACGCAGAGACTCTGCCTGGGCAATGGCACACAGACCTCTTGTGGCTACCTTTTCAGCATAAAGCTTTAAGAAGGAAACAAGGCACATCCTTAAACTTGTTACCTTTGCCACTGTTTTCAAATAAAAACCAGTACATCCAGGGGCTTCCCTGGTGGCGCAGTGGTTGAGAATCTGCCTGCTAGTGCAGGGGACACGGGTTCGAGCCCTGGTCTGGGAAGATCCCACATGCCGCGGAGCAGCTGGGCCCATGAGCCACAACTACTGAGCCTGCGCGTCTGGAGCTTGTGCTCCGCAACAAGAGAGGCCGCGACAGTGAGAGGCCCGCGCACCGCGATGAAGAGTGGCCCCCACTTGCCGCAACTAGAGAAAGCCCTCGCACAGAAACGAAGACCCAACACAGCCAAAAATAAATTAATTAATTAAAAAAAACAAAAACAAAACTGAGCTAAAACTCAAGCCCTCTTAATACATCCATCATACAAGCATACGCCATTTTATGTATCATTGTACTACCCAAGTACTAAAGCACTTCTAATGCCCACGCCTAACACACACTCAGTGACATAGGCTGAACTATTCCTCATTGCCCTCCCACCCCCAGCTCTTTCTATGGCCACACCAAGGAGACCGATGGGGCATCCAATCCCTCATATGTATCATTACTACACCCAAGGTGAATGTAAAATCCTGCTAACTGCTTATTAGAAGAACTTCAACAAAATACCAATCCATTTGTATTACTCACTGATCACAAATAATTTTTCAGGGTGATAATATGGGTTTTCAGAAGTACCATTCTAAAGAGCCATTTCCAGGCCCACGGTAACCTCTGGCATAAACCAGGACCACTCACCTCTACACTGCCCTCAGGGAAGCCAAATCTCTTCTGAACCACAGCAGTCAATTCCCGGATCCGCCGGCCCTTCTCACCAAGAACATTCTGTGTCCTGGGGAAAATAAAGAATGACAATTCACAGCTCTCGTAAAATTCCAGATGTGATTTTAAATCTTGCGCATGTGTGGTAGTAAAATCTCATTCATCTGACACAAGCCAAGTATAAATTTTGGATGACAAGAACTAGAGTTAATTTTTTTTCTAAATGCAGCTTAAAAAAATTACATTCACTAAGACTAAGTTCATTGGTTGTCCCCTTAAGTTTACAGAATAGATCACCTTAGTACAGACGACAATTATAGGTGATGGCCAGAAAAAATGAATTTTTACCTGGTGGCCAAGATAATGATTTCTGTCCTGGTTGGTGTAACTCGGACCTCAACTCCAGAGTACCCATCTTCAGCCAGCTCTCGAGTCAGAAACTCATTCAGTTCAGCTTTGAATATGCCGTCAGCAACAAACTAACCAAAAAGTAAATTCAAAATTAGGATGTGGGTGCAGGCTCACTTTTTCTAGCCCAGCCTTTCAGCCAATGCAACCCTCATCAAAACTCAACACCTCCAACAAATGACCCATCATCGATTATTTCACCTTTGTTCCAGAGGGAACATGGCAACCCTTCTCAGACAAATGCCTCTAGGTCATCTTTTGGAAGTTACTTTGACCCAGGGCCCTTAAAACTGTGCCACAGAACGCAGCACAGAGTAGGGGCCACATGGACAAAGAGAACACCTCCAGTCAGACTCGTCATCTTCTCTTCACTGAAGGGTTTTAAAACTGTCATTTATATGTACACATGCTAAACAAAAAACTGCTCTTAAATGGCACATTTAGAACTAATTCAGCACAGCAGGAACACTATGTTTGCAACCAGCAAAAAGAGCAGATAGTGACTTTAGTTAAACAGTCTCACCTGTAGACACAACTGGGCCCATGAGAAGAATCCCAGTCACCTTAATTATTGCCTTAATTATTCCCAGGTGTTTTACAAAGTCGGCAAATCCTCTCAAAAGCGTGTGGATTTCACCTTAACATCGATGTTATGTGTACACAAAATGGCAAATTGTCTAAAAGCAAATGCACTTTACACACTTCTCTCCCATGGAAAAGCAAAAAATTAAACTCAAGGAAGCGTTTTCCCCAGGTCCCCCCTCCATTTCCCCAGAACTTTTCCTTGGCCCCAGATGGAACAAGAAATTGTCAGTAACCTTCCCGACTGAGGTCTTTGGGGTCAGAAGGCTGCACCCCGACAGGACTAGTAAGAAGGCAAGAATACACTGCTACCGCCCTTTCTCAAAGCCACAGTTAAGATGATGGGAAGGGCGCATGCCCTCAAAACACCACACGTTTACCAATTTTATTGATTGACCAAGAAATACTCACAAGCGCCTTCTCCGGGGCAGGAGGGGTCCCCGGTGCTCATCTCTGCTCTCCGCCCGGAACCGGCAGAAATCTCTCTCTCCCATCCCCACCATACTGCGCTCGCCCGGCTCGGGCCTGCGCTCAATCAACCTCCATCCGCGGCCCACGGGAATGCCACGCGGCCCAGCCACTGCCCGAGAAATAGCAACGAGCCGCGGGGCTCGCGACGGCACCCAGAGAAGCTCCTGACCCGCGCGACTCCAAAGTTCCCTGCAACCGGGCCCCGGTGTGTCTCACCTTCCTCTTCTTGGATATCTGCACCGCCATCTTACCGCCACGCGCCGCCGAAAGGAAAAGAAGTGGCGAGTGGGCGGAAGTGCGGATAAAGGCCGCTGTACGACGACAAAGAACTGCGCGACGTCGACGCCTGTAGGCGCTCATGGGAAATGTAGTTTTTACTTTAGGAAGGAGGTAAAAGGAAAGAGAAGAGTAATGGAGACACCTATAGGCAGAAACAGGATCAGATCAATCGGAACTTAAGAACTACAAGGGAGCTTAGAGTCCAATTCTCATCAGTTTAAAAACGAGCAACGTCCGGCGCAGAGATGGAAATTACAGGTATAAGCTCACACAACAAATGCATAGAACCCTGGTCCCTACGCTTTACGCAGTAATGAAAATCGGCTGAAAGCCCTCGATGAAATTCATTGAGGCGCCTATCTCTTCCAATCTATGTCCATTTCCTCTGTTCCAAATGATAATAATAATAGTATCTAATATGTATTAAATATTCTAAGGACTGTTTTTTCCCCCCCAAGGACTGTTTAATGACCTTTATATTATTAACCCATTTACCTCTACCTCACTTTCATAAAGTCTGTTACAACTTGTAACAGAAGTCACAATAGTGGCTCACAATTCTTTTTCAATTAAAAAAATTTCCCCTCACATTTTATTACGAAAAATTTCAAGCGTACAGAAAAGTTGGAAGGATTGTACAGTGCACACCCATATATTCATCACCTAGGTGCTGCCATTAACATTTTTGCTATATTTGCTTTATCACATATGTATCCATCCCTCTATCCACACAACGATGAATCTTTTGATGCATTTCAAAGCTACTTGCAGACATCAGCACACTTCACTCCTTAACACTTCACCAACAGGTTTTTTTTCCAGCTTTATTGAGAAATAATTGACATACATCAATGTATAAGTTTAAGGCATACAACATAATGGCTTGATTTACATACATCATGAAATGGCTTGTGGTAATCAAGAAATGATTACCACAAAAGGTTCAGCTAACATCCATCATCTCATATAGATACAAAAAAAAAGAAAGAAAAAATTTTTCCTTGTGATGAACAGTTTTATTTTAAATCTGAATAGTTTGCCTCCATTTAAAAATCAGATTTCTCTATAAAACTATTATAGGTTTTCTTAAAAATATAGAAAAGTCTAGCAAAATACTGGGCCCACATTTCCTCATAGCAGCACTCTCCTTCCCTGTTATATGGAAAAGGGTTTTTCAATGTGCCAAGGTCTCTGGCAGCTTCACTTACTTACTGTCTGGTCCTAGAAGCCATTTGAGCTTTATCCCAGCACTGAAACAACTCTGATGCTGCGCTCTGTCCTATAATCATGGAATTAACAGAGTTCTGGGGGGAGCTGTACAGAGGGACCAGGGAAGATGGAAAGAATTGGATGAACCAAAAAGACATGCTGTGGACCTGCTGTACCTTGGTGATGGATTGAGGTTGAGGGGGGAATTGAGAATGACACCAGGGGTGGGTGCTTAGTGACAACGCTCACTGAGGTAAGGAAATCAGGAACAGGCTTTTTTCTCCATGTGTCATCTCTCTCTGTCACTTCCTCTAGGATTGGGCCTCTCCTAGTTGCTCCCATAACTATAACACTCATCTCACTGGGTTGGAATGGCCTGTCAATACATTTCTCCCACTAGACTGTAAGCTCCATAAGAGCCGAGACCAAGCCTGTTTTGTTGATTACATCCAGAGTCTAGGATATGGCCTGGCTCAGGCCCAGTGTCAATCAAAGTTTGATTATCAAGCAAATCAACGCATGAATTCTAGATCAGTTTTTGGTTGTGTGGTTCATATGAATTTGCTTACAAGTGCCATATCTTACCTGGGTTGCCCACCAAACCAAGTTGTAGAGACTCAAAGCTGAGGACCAGACCATGGCAAGTTCTTTGAGGTAAACGTCACCTCTGGAGTCTCCACAGTAGCTCATCTGCTGCCCTTCCCCAATGACACAAGAGGATGCCTGCCTGGGTATTGTCCTCTGGTCCCAGGAGAAAGCCCATGAAGGAAACCTTTATCTTTATCATAATGCCTTTCACTTTATCTAACTATTATTAAGAAGACATTATATTACTCAAAATAACGCTGTAAAAATAATAGTAGTCACAATACACTGAATTCTTTTTTTTTTAATTTTTAATTTTTTTTTTTTTGGCTGCGTTGGGTCTTCGTTGCTGCGCGAGGGCTTTCTCTAGTTGTGGTGAGTGGGGGCTACTCTTCGTTGCGGTGTGTGGGCTTCTCATTGCGGTGGCTTCTCTTATTGCAGAGCACGGGCTCTAGGCACACAGGCTCAGTAGTTGTGGCACATGGGCTCAGTAGTTGTGGCGCACGGGCTTAGTTGCTCCACGGCATGTGGGATCTTCCCAGACCAGGGCTTGAACCCGTGTCCCCTGCATTGGCAGGCGGATTCTTAACCACTGTGCCACTAGGGAAGTCCTGAATTCTTTTTTTAAAAAGAATATTTATTTATTTGGCAGCACTGGGTCTTCGTTGCGGCACGCCGGATCTTCGTTGCCATGTGCAGGATCTTTGTTACAGCATGCAGGGTCTTTAGTTGCAGCATGCAAACTCTTAGTTGCGGCATGTGGGATCTAGTTCCCTGACCAGGGATCGAACCCAGGCCCCCTGCATTGGGAACTCAGAGTCTTAGCCACTGGACCACCAGGGAAGTCCCTACACTGAATTCTAATTAAAAGTTGAGGGCTTCCCTGGTGGCGCAGTGGTTGAGAAGCTGCCTGCCAATGCAGGGGACACGGGTTCGAGCCCTGGTCTGGGAAGATCCCACATGCCGCGGAGCAACTGGGCCCGTGAGCCACAACTACTGAGCCTGCGCGTCTGGAGCCTGTGCTCCGCAACAAGAGAGGCCGCGACAGTGAGAGGCCCGCGCACCGCAATGAAGAGTGGCCCCCACTTGCCACAACTAGAGAAAGCCCTCGCACAGAAACGAAGACCCAACACAGCCAAAAATAAATTAATTAATTAAAAAAAAAAAATCACCTGACTCTTCATTTAAAAAAAAAAAAAAAAAAAAAGTTGGGACTGGGCTTCCCTGGTGGCGCAGTGGTTGAGAATCCGCCTGCCAATGCAGGGGACATGGGTTCGAGCCCTGGTCCGGGAGGATCCCACATGCCGCAGAGCGACTAAGCCCGTGGGCCACAACTACTGAGCCTGCACTCTAGAGCCCGCCAGCCACAACTACTGAGCCCGTGTGCCACAACTACTGAAACCCGCTCGCCTAGAGCCCATGCTCCGCAGCAAAGAGAAGCCACCACAGTGAGAAGCCCGCACACCACAACGAAGAGTAGCCCCCGCTCGCCGCAACTAGAGACAGCCCACGCGCGCAGTAATGAAGACCCAATGCAGCCAAAAATAAATAAATAAATAAATAAATTGAGTGAGTGAAGGTGGGTGTGCCTACCTCCCTGCTCAGTGAGGTGGGAGGACAGAGGAGCCCTTCTGCTTAACCAGGCTGTGTAGGTCTTGCTTCCCGAGGACCTCTTCTGGGGTGAGCATCTAGCTGGGCTGAGTGTTCAACGATTTATGTTTTTTTCCTACAAGATCTCTGAATAAGCCAACAACTTTTTCCAGTGTTCAACCGAAGAACCAGGGATCTGTGCCAGTCCTAGAGGGAAAACTGGATTGACAGAGAGAGGGTAGGTACATCAGTCTCCACTAGACGAAGCGGTCCCCAACCTTTTCGGCACCAGACACCAGTTTCATGGAAGACAATTTTTCCACGGACAGGATGCGGGGGGAATGGTTCAGGCAGTGATGCGAGTGATGGGGAGCAACAGATGAAGCTTCGCTGGTCCGCCGCTCACCTCCTGCTGTGCAGCCGGGTTCCTAACAGGCCGTAGACTGATACTGGTCCAGGGGTTGGGGACCCCTGCACTAGAGCACCTCTTAAGACATTATTGTTTTAGGATAATATCGACTATATTTGGTCATTACTTCCTTTAGATAATAACGCCTCCAAGCGAGATACGATGATGCCATCACATTCTCAATGATTTGATTAAAATTCATCAGTGACTCACTCTGGGCCTTGAATTGAGCCTCTGGATATCAAGAGAACAATACTATAGAATAAATTTTTTAAGAACTTTAATTAATTAATTTATTTATTGGCCTCGCTGCATGGCTTGTGGGATCTTAGTTCCCCAACCAGGGATCGAACCTGGGCCCATGGCAGTGGAAGTACTGAGTCCTAACCACTGGATTGCCAGGGAATGCCCCAAGAATTTAAAAAATTTATTGTTTTGTATCATTGCTAAAAGACTCACACTTCTGTTACCCCTACTTCCGTTAAAAATAAGATCCAGTGTACAGAAGGGTGTGAGAAAGAGAGCATCCTCACCCTGTAGGTGGGGTGTAAACTGGGCTTCCTTTGGGAAGGCAGCTTGACGGTACCTACTCTAACTTAAGATGTCAATTCCCTTTGGCCCAGCAAATATGTTCATTTTTATCTACTCCAGAGAAACATACAAATGTAAATGAAAGTGGTGCAAGTATGTTTATTATGGTACTATTAGTAACAATGAAAACATAAGTTAAAAACAGCCTGAAAGCCCTGCAGTAGGCAAATGGTTATGGAATGTTATGTAGTGATTAAAAAGAATGAGGTGAATATATGTATGTACATGAAAAGAGCACCAAGAAATATCACTGTGACCAAACTTATTTTCAGAACAATATGGACTGTGTAATATTTATGTACAATAAAATAAAATGGATATGCATATAAACACATAGGAGGATCTATACCCAACCGACAGATAACTAAGCTTACTTGGGGAATTGCAATAGTATTGGGGGAGCTTTAGGGGCAATTTACTTTATTGCTTGACTTTTCTTATAATAAAATATTTTCATGTATCACTTGTGAAATTTATTTTTTTATTTTTTGGCCATGCCACACGTCATGCAGTACCTTCCCCGACCAGGGATCGAACCCGTACCCCCTGCATTGGGAGCGCAGAGTCTTAACCACTGGACCACCAGGGAAGTCCCACTTGTGAAATTTAAAATGACTAAAAATGGAAAAATATTCAAGGGCCGCATACAGATAGGATTTCTGATCACGTGGCCGCTTGTGAAACAATGTGAATGTCCCAGCCTCCAACACCAAATCCCATAATCCTTTCTTCTGGAAGCTCAGGATAAAGAAGAGTTTATTCTCTTAATCAGACTATAAATCTGTACTGTCCCATATGGCAGCCACTGGCCTCGCAGGGCTACTGAGCACTTGAAATGTGGCTGGTCTGAGTGGAAAAGGGCCATAAGTGTAAAATACACTCCAGACTTCAAAATATAAAAAAAAAAAAAAAAAACTCAACAATTTTCATATTGGTTACATGGTGAAACAATAACATTTTAGATATGTTGAGTTAAATAAAATATGCTATTATAGTTAAGTTCACCTGTTTCTTCTGCTTTTTTTTTCATGTGGCTACTAGAAAATTTAGTTACATATATGGCTTCCACTAGTGGCTCTTATATTTCCCTTGGATAATGCTACTGTAATCCTTTCAACCACAGAAATCAATGATGTCTTACTTCTCTGTTTCCATGAGATTAGGCACAGTGATTGGCAGAGAGTAGGCACTTAGTAACTGTTCACAGACTTAATGAACAGAAGATTACAGTGGAGTGTTACATACCAATCTTCTTTACCTGTTTGCCTGGGGAGCTGGGAAACTCAGAACTGTTTCATGCTCGGTGGATTCCTGGAATCCCACCCTGGCCCAGATCAGCTCTAGACTGGAGCTAGGGTGGACAAGGCCCCTCAGGCAGAATTCAGTATTGTTCCTGGAGCCAGGAAAGTGAGACTGTCACAGCCCCCTCTTCCATATACACAAGCCCTTTTTCTTCTATAAACTGAGGCCCAACGAAGTCCAACAAATGAATAGAGCCAAACTCAGTGAGAACAACCATTTAACCTTGTTCAGGTTCTTCTGAGCAAACTTCCTGTGTGTCACTGGATCCACACAGCGGCCTGGGGTATGGATTTAAATCCCTGCCTTTGGGACCAGCCAAAACATCCTTCAGTTTGAATGATATTTTAGAGAAACTCTGGGTTTTTCATTCAGCAAAAGTTTTTTAAGCATCTATTCAGTGTGGCATAGTGTTTAAGTTCACAGGCTTGAGCCAGATGGCCTGGGTTCACATCCCTGGTCTGATTGTTTGCCAGCTATGTGACCTTGGTCAAGTGATCTCTGCATAATTTTCCTCATCTGTGAAATGGGATGGAAATAATAATTAACCCACCCCATAGAGTGGTGGTGAGATTAAATTAATTAATACAGGGAAAGTGCTTAACACATAGTAAAGCACCTGGAACATAGTAATGTTACCGAAAGTGGAGGCCCAGCTGCTTGCACCGCTCAAAAGCCAATAAGGAGGCAAAGTTGGTGGAAATGAAAGTTTGCTTTATTTTGGAGGCTGGCAATCTTAGGAGGGGGGAGTGCGGACTCCCATCCAAAGGCCGACTCCCCGCCACTGACCATCAGTGGGCAAGAGCTTTTATAGACAGAGGGAGGGGGCTACATTCAGAAACAGCACAGTCAGCTCTGAAAGTCATCTTGAAATTAGTCATGCAGTGGTCTGATCAGTGTCATCTTGATTGTTTTAAGTACAGTTAGTCTTTAGTTCCAGGGTCGGTTTGTTCCCATTTCTTTGAGGCCAAGCCTCAGAATTGTGGCAGTTTATGTCATGGCTATAGTCTGGTCATCATGAAGTTAACTTTTTCCACCTGGTGGGGCTTTCAGTATCTATAAGACAGCTCCCAGGATATGGCTCAGAATGTTAACAATAGCCATTGAAGAGGAGCTAAAGGACTATGCTTAATGACTGAACTATTATTATTTAGTCTTGTTGGAATGCTTTCCTTTGTTGCTGCATTTCCTCACTTCTCTGATTAAACTTATTCTTTGGCTAAAGTTTTTCCACAGACAAAAGGCAGGCTGAGGACATGGGGGGCAAGGACCATAGGCTCCTGCTCCGTTTCAGTAAGTGTTCAATTAGCATTAGTTACTTGGAACCACTGCCTATGTCAGGTCCTGGGGACACTGATGAATCTGACCCTGCTCCTGCCCTCCAGAAACTCAGAGCTGGGGCTGGGGGCTGGGGATACAGACAAGTAAATAAGTGTGATAAGCATCATAAGTATCAAAATAGGGACAATAGGGCACTGAGGAGGGCAGGGTGTTGGAAAAGATGTCACAGAGCTCCAATCCTTGAACTGAGGCTCACAGGATACTCAGGTGGTTGCCAGACAGACAGACACATGAGGCAGAATGAATGGGAGCAAAAGAAGGACTCCCCCTGCCCCCACCATTATGAAAATAGTTTTCTTATTCAAAAAATAAAATACATTCATAAAAAACATTGAAAAGATAGAGAAGCAAATGAAAACAACACTCTTCTGGTTAAGCAGTGTAAACATTTTGGGATACGTGTTTCCAGATCTCTTTCCAGGCAGTGAGATGCACTGTGATGAATGGTGTGCACCTGCAATGTCACACAGATGGGGTTACCGCAATGCACGGGTGCCATGAAGGATGCTGGTGTCCTACCAGGAGGGTGCCGAGGGAGTGGACAGCTTGGTCAGAGGTGGGGCAGTGGGGAAATAATGAAGCCAGCTCAATCTGTTTCATATCCCAATGCTACCACTTACAAGCTTTGTGATCTCAAGCAAGTCACTTAACGTTTCTGAGTCTCAGATTCTTCATCTGGAAAGTGGAGAAATGATCATTAACCTCATAGGATTTCTATGATTGAATTAAATGGTGTCTTTATATTTTTATTTTTAAAAATTAATTAATTAATTAATTAATTTATTGGCTGCATTGGGTCTTCGTTGCTGTGTGTGGGCTTTCTCTAGCTGCGGCGAGCGGGGGCTACTCTTTATTGCAGTGTGCGGGCTTCTCATTGCGGTGGCTTCTCTTTGTTGCGGAGCACAGGCTCTAGGCATGCGAGCTGCAGTAATTGTGGCACACGGGCTCAGTAGTTGTGGCTCGTGGGCTCTAGAGCGCAGGCTCAGTAGTTGTGGTGCACGGGCTTAGTTGCTCTGTGGCATGTGGGATCTTCCCGGACCAGGGCTCAAACCCGTGTCCCCTGCATTGGCAGGCAGATTCTTAACCACTGCGCCACCAGGGAAGTCCCTAAATGGTGTCTTTAAAGCATTGATCATAGTGCCTAGCATGTGGAAAGTGTTCATTAAGTGGGACAGATTATCACTGCTTTTAAGGCAAATAAAGAACTTGGCATTTAGGTTTATGCTAGTCTTCAGTGTTTTTGGTTAGGGTGTCACCTTGCCAACACTAACACATAGGCCCACACCTCTGCTCTTTGCAGAAGGCCGTAACACACCAGTACCTTTCACACACACCAGGCACTATTTGCTACGTAGGGCAGAGAAATCTTTCTTTAAAGAAAGATGTGGGGAAAATTGGGTCAGAGGTCAGGCTGCAGAAGCAGAAAGACATGGCCAAGGGAGAGAAAAAGGCCAAGGAGGTCCCAACTCATCAGGCTTCTTCCAGGGGTGTGAGATCAGCCTCTGGTCAGGGGAGATGCTGCCTGACGACAGCTGTAACAGGGACCTGCCCAGGGCCAGTAAGGGCTAGGAGGGAGAGGGCAGGGGGTAGGCAGGCAGGTAAAAAAAGACCAACTGGACCTTTCCTGAGTGGATGTTACCAAGCCCAGCTCAAGGACGGGGAACACAGCTGCAGTACCCAGAAAGAGTTAAGTTTGTCCAGTTTGATTTTAGAACATGAAATTCCCCCTTTCCTAAACCGGCTCTCCCAAAGCTCTGCATATGTCTCCCTCTGGCGTTCACAACTGGCAACTACAGTGCCTTGTTCAACCTCTTTCCCAGAAAGGGGCGGGACTGCTGCTCTCCCCGCAGACGTTCCCCACCCCTTCAGCTGGTCCACTGGCCAAGTGGGCATCTTTGGCTAACCCCATTCAAGGGCCTGAGAATGTGGGACAAAACATAGCTGGGGAGGTGAGAGTCCTCCACAGAAACAAGAGGCAGGAGGCTGGCTTAGCAGAATCTGACTAGCGGAGTCCACACATTAGGGCTGAATTTACCATGACTCCATTCAGGTGACCGGAGAACAGGAACAAGATGGTAACAAGTCAGTGCTACCAACTGCCTAGCTTCCTACCCAGAGCCAGGTCGTGTGAAGGGGCGGTTGGTTAGCTCGGAGACAAAGGGAGAGGACAAGAGCCAAGGGCTGGCGTGCGGCCAACACAGGGGTATGACGGGGGCTGGCTGCCTCTTTCTTAACAGTGAGTGCTTTGGCTTTTTGTAAAGAAGCCATTAGAATCATCTAATCTTGTTCTCCAGACCCTGATTCCACAGGCTCAGAAGATTCAGAAGGGGTTTAGGCTCCAAGTAACCTCTGCTGAGCCTTGTGCTTCCCCAGAGAGTCATGGCCATGTTTACCTTGTGAATGTTGCAGGTCTCCACACAGTCAACAAGCACTGGGGAGGATTGGGAGCAGTGGAACTCGCCTCCACTGCTGGGGGGAATGTAAATTAGCACAGCTGCCTTGGAAAGTTTGGTATCCTGAGGAATGTTGGTGGTGCATCCCCAAACCCCAGCAATTCCACTCCTGGGTATACAGCCCAGAGCCCTGATCTTCAAATTTTTGTGCTCACATTCTCTCTACAAGAATTTGAAGGATGCGGTTTTCTTTTGTACATTCTAAGTTATGTAGAACTTTAACATAGGTAGAACTTTTCACCCTTAGTTTAAACAAACTTGAAAAGACTATTATTTCCAGTATTATCGTAATGTCAACTCTGAGATAAAGCAGTTCGTCATTCTTTTAAATGTATCCATAGGAATATAAATGCCACAGGGATTTGAACCCACAATTATCCACTTTAAAGGTAGACAACAAGTTTTTCTTGAACAGTTGCACGTTATAGATTGTTTCATTTTCTCCTTGAACTTATATTTCCATTCTGCACAGCCCTGGGAATATCTTCATGTGCCCTGGAAAATCCAGAGTTCCCTGTGAAGTGGATCCATGACCTCTCCCCCATTCACTCTGAGTTAACTCAGGTTTGTCTCAGCGGAGTGATTTTCCAGGAAGATCCCAAACCAGCTGGGTGTTCTTCTAGCTTGGTGACCCGTTGAAATTTAGTTCCTTTCCATTACCCTTTGTTTGTTCATCAAGAAGAGTCTGAACCAGGGTCCTAGCATGCAGGGGCACAAGTGCTTCTAACCACAACACTCTTAAAAGATTGTTGCTTATGTAAACAACAGGGAATTTCACACACTAATAATTACACATATCGAGAGCTTATAATGTACCAGGCACTGCTCTAAGTACTTTATAAACATTATTGCCCGATAATCCTCACCATGCAGTTTAACCTATTTATCACACTATAACCCATTTTACCAACAAAAGGAAAGTGTCTTCTAAGACCCAAAATCTATCCCCCTAAATAAAATTACTTATGAATATCCAGGAATTTAAAGGATTAGGCAACCTCATTTTCCAGACGTTACTGATAATTTTCCACCAATAAGAAGCCACAGTTGGAGAAGTTAAGAGAAGTTGAAGATGTCTTCATTTTAATTGTAATGAGACCTATTGAGAAGATAGTAACCAGGGACCAGAATGATTCTTAAATTCTTTCCTTAAAGAGACTTTGAATTAACTACAGTCAAAACAGGACACTAGATGAGTGAAATAAATGTTTGGGGACCACAAAGTGTTTCAGGATACCTAGTCCAGTCCAGTCCCATCGCGAAGATGGGATGGCTGCTGAAGAGCAGGACAGCTTGGAAGAGGGACCGCTAGAGGGCGGCAGAGCACAGCGAGCCCGCACAGGTCACGGGAACCCCAACCGCGGCCCTGATGTCGAGAGAAGCCAAATGAAAAAGCCTGGCGGGCCTGGGGCGTGGGGAGAGGGGGGCGGCGGTGGTGGAACTGACCGCCTATCCCACAGCTTCTCCTGAAGGGCAAGGGAGGCAGGTGCCTGGAAGAAGGTTATGGACCAGCGGTGTCCAACAGAAATAACAACATGAGCCACTTACGTAATTTCAAGTTTTCTAGTAGCCACTTTATACAAGAAAAAAAAAAGGAACAGGTGACATTAATTTTAACATTTTAAAATTTACCCACATATATCCAAAATATTATCATTTCAACACATAATTAATATAAAAATTATTGAGATAGCTTACTTTAAAAAATTTTGGTATTAAGTCTTTGAAAACCGGTGTGTATTTTCTATTCACTACAGCACTTCTCAGTTTGGACTAGCCATGTTTCAAGGGTTCAGTAGCCACTCGTGACTATAGATATTTAATTTCTTCCAGGTAAGTACTTCCTGCAGGACAAAGGCCTTATGAGGATTCCAGTAGCATCCTAGGGAAAAGGTCAGGCCAAGGACCCCTTCTGGCCCAGCCTACAGCCTTGACCTACACCCCCAACCCCTCCCCCAAAACACCTCCTGTACAGGTTTCTGCCGGGGCGCTGCTACCTCTCTGCTCATCTCTCAGGCCCCTCCTTGCTACATAGAGCTGCTTACTGAAATGCAGCTCAGCGTGTCAGGCCCCAGATTAGGAAACTTTCATGGCTCCTGGTGTCCCTTCTGCTCTCCTCTGGTCTGCGACCAGAGATGGTCAGTCTTGAAGAGGTTTGAGAGTTTAGATCGTTTACCTTCAGTGATTGGGAAGATGATAACAGCAACGATTGGATTGTATATTCAGTTTCCCACTGAGAGAGGCAGACCCTCAGAGAGGTGAGGGCAGGCTCTGCTATCACCAAGCCTGGTGTGGATCCCAGCGGTAGGGGCCTTGGGCAAATGGCTTAAAGCTGTCTCTGTGCCTCAGTTTTCTTATCTGTAAAATAGAGGTAATAATAGTCCTTATCCAATAGGCATGTTGTGAGGATTAAATGAGATACTTATAACAGTGCTTGGCACATAGGAAGAGCTAAATAAATATTAACTCTTAAAAATCAACTTTTGCATAACTGCATGTTAACCCTTTTAAACAATTATTATTTGGCAAAATACATAAACTGTTGAGAACTGCCAGCTGCTGTGTTGGACCTGGAGTTGCTCTGATTAAACCTTTGTCTGTGGTGCCTGGATTGGGCTGTTATGATAGTACCTCCTGTCACCAGCCAAATGGATCCCATCATTATCAGTCTGCCAGCTACAATTTTTAAACAACATAAAGAAAAAGTTTACCAATTAAAATACCTTTAAAAATAATTTAGTTATTTGCTAATAAATGGCTAATGCTTATTGAATACTTGCAAAGTGCCAGGTGGGTTTTTTTTTTTTTTAACGTGCTCTAATGCATTGAATTTCCACAATAACTTTATGAATTAGAGTCTATATTTTACAGATGAGGAGACAGGTCACACAAGTAGGAGGTGGCAGAAGTTAGATTCAAATCCAGACAGCCTGGCTCCAGAGTCAGCATGGGCCACCCTTTTCTACTTTTCACCAGCAGAATCTATTCCTTCAACCCTTAGGCCTTGTGTGAAGCTCTTTCCCCCAGCCCAGCCCCACCCCTGGGCCTGTGTGATCCTGGTCCTGTGTTCCCAGAGGTGCTTGGGTCAGACTGCCAGTCACCTGTCATGTGACATCGCCATGAGTTATGCTGGAATCTAGTTCCTCATACCAGCGTGTCAGCCTCCTGCCTGGTGACAAGGCCCAGGCCCAGGCCCAGGCCCAGGGTAGGGAGCTGGATAGGCTTGATTTCTGGCTCTGGAACCTACTTTGTGGGTGCCTTAAACAAAAAGCTTAATTTGCTGTGCCTCAAAGGTGTCATGAGTGCTTTTGGCCCTATGTGTAAAGTTCCTGACACATAGTGGATGTTTTACAAATCCTGGCTTCTTATCATCAAAGATAATGACTGTGCTATATTTTTCTCTGAATTAAAATATAAGTTAGTTTCCTTACAACCATAAAATGGCATAATCAGTAAATTGATATGGAAGGCAATTAGGTTACAACCTGAAACTCATTAAATACACTTGCCCTTTGACCCAGCAATTGCATTTCTAGGGAATTATATACAAATATATTCCCATATGTGAGAAACTATATATGCACAAGAAAGTCATTGTAAGAAAAGGTTGGGAGCCACCAAACTGTCAAACATTAGGAAACTGTTTAAACAAATTGTAATATATCCGTCAGATGGGATATGATGAAATCATGAACAAGAATGACATGGCTCTATGTACAGTAGGAGGAACCACTTTCCAAAAAAAAAGAGCAAAGTGCAGAAGAGTGTGGAAAATGTTAAAATTTGTATAAAAACTAAAAAGAAAGGCTATATGTGTAAGTACTTATATGTGGATTGAATATCTCTGGAAGGAAGTGCCAGAAACTAGGGGGCTGCAGAGCTGGGCTTCAGACGTGGTTAGGAAGCTGACTTTTCACTGACTACCCTTTTTGAATGTTGTATGATATGCATGTATATCAATTAAAATTTTAACTAAAAATAAAAGTGAACACCTGGGGCTTCTCTGGTGGCACAGTGGTTAAGAATCTGCCTGCCAATGCAAGGGACATGGGTTCGAGCCCTGGTCCGGGAAGATCCCACATGCCGCGGAGCAACTAAGCCCATGCGCCACAACTACTGAGCCTGCGCTCTAGAGCCCGCAAGCCACAACTACTGAGCCCATGTGCCACAACTACTGAAGCCTGCGTGCCTAAAGCCCGTGCTCTGCAACAAGAGAAGCCACCGCAATGAGAAGCCCATGCCCCGCAACGCAACTAGAGAAAGCCCGCGTGCAGCAACGAAGACCCAACACAGCCAAAAATAAAAATAAATAAATAAATAAATAAAATAAATAAATGAAAAAAAAGTGAACACCTGAAGATATTCAATCTCAGTCATAACATTTTTCCAAAAATGATATACAAATGGCAAACAGATATATGAAAATATGCTCAACATCACTAATCATCAGGGAAATGCAAATCCAAACCACAATGAGATATCACCGCACACCTGTAAAATGGCTATTACCAAAAAGACAACAATTAATGAGTGTTAGGGAGGATGTGGAGAAAAGGGAAGGCTTGTGTAAAGCTGGTGGGAATGTAAATTGGTACAGCCACTCTGGAAAACAGTTTGGAGGTTTCTCAAATAATTAAAAATAGAACTACCATACGATTCAGCAATCCACTTCTGGGTATATATCTGAAGGAAAGGAAAACACTTTCTCAAAGCAATATCTGTATGCCCATGTTCATAGCAGCATTATTTACAAGCCAAGACAAAGAAATAACCTCAGTGTCTATCGATGGATGAATGGATAAAGAAGATATGTATATATATATAAATTATTCAGTCATAAAAAAAAGAAGGAAATTCTGCCATTTGTGACAATATAAATGAACTTTGAGGGCATGATGCTAAGTGAAATAAGCCAAACAGAGAAAGACCAATTCTGTGTGATCTTACTTATATGCGAAATCTATAAAACAAAAACCCAAACTCACAGAAAGGTGGTTGCCAGAAGCTAAGGGGATGGGAGACATGGGGAGAGGTTGGTCAGAGGGTACAAACTTCCAGTTAGAAGATAAAGAAGTGCAGGGGGGGTAATGTATAGCATGGTGACTATAGTTAACAATTCTGTACTGTATACTTGAAAGTTGCTAAGAAAGTAGATCTTAAAAGTTCTCAACACACACACACATAAAAGTTAACTACGTGAGGGGTGATGTGTTAACTAATCTTATTGTGGTAATCATTTTGCAATATATACAGTTGCCACATCATCACGTGGAATACCTTAAACTTACACAACGTCGTATTTCAATTGTATCTCAGTAAAGCTGGGGAAAAAAACCTCAGTTGTAATAAGGGACATGCAAATTAAAACAAAGTGATTATACTTTTCATCCGTCAGATTGGCCAACATTTTCAAGTCTGGTGTCAAGTGTTGGCTCACGCTGGTCCTGTAACACCTTGTTGGTGGCAGAGTAAGATGATACAGCTAACTTTATTATTTTTTAAAAATATTTATTTATTTATTTTGGTTGCACTGGGTCTTAGTTGCGGCACGTGGGCTCCTTAGTTGCAGCATGTGAACTCTTAGTTGTGGCATGCATGTGGGATCTAGTTCCCTGACGAGGGATCGAACCCAGGCCCCCTGAATTGGGAGCACGGAGTCTTAACCATTGCACCACCCAGGGAAGTCCTGCTACAGCTAACTTTAAAACAACTTGGCTTTATCTAGTATTTGCCCTATGCTGGCACGATCCCATTTTCCAGGTCAGTTCAAAGCCAGAGGTAGAGCTGTGTCCCTACCCTAGCTCAACATCAGCTCTTGGCAGCCGTTACCTCTGCAGGGCGCTGAGGCCAGACTAGAGATGCTGGTTGGAGGAGACAGGCCTCACTGTACTGTTTCCAACTTTTTTTTTAATCCAAGGAGAATGTATTCATGCATTAGTTGTATAATTAAATATAAGGTTTAAAAGTTAAAAATATTTTGAGGGACTTCCCTGGTGGCAAAGTGGTTAAGAATCTGCCTGCCAAAGCAGGGGACATGGGTTCGATCCTTGGTCCGGGAAGATCCCACATGCTGTGGAGCAACTAAGCCCGTGCAACACAACTACTGAGCCTGCACTCTAGAGCCCGTGAGCCACAACTGCTGAGCCTGTGCATCTAGAGCCCTCTCCGCAACAAGAGAAGCCACTGCAATGAGAAGCCTGCACACCGCAATGAAGAGTAGCCCCCGCTCAACGCAACTAGAGGAAGCCCGCACGCAGCAACAAATACCCAATGCAGCCAAAAATTTAAAAAATAAAATAAATAAATTTATTTTAAAAAAGTTAAAAATATTTTGGCAACCCAATCCAAAAATGGGCAGAAGACCTAAGTAGACATTTCTGCAAAGAAGATATATAGATTGCCAACAAACACATGAAAGGATGCTCAACATCACTAATCATTAGAGAAATGCAAATCAAAACCACATGAGGTATCACCTCACACCAGTCAGAAAGGCCATCGTCAAAAAATCTACAAACAGTAAATGCTGGAGAGGGTGTGGAGAAAAGGGAACCCTCTTGCACTGTTGGTGGGAATGTAAATTGATACAGCCACTATGGAGAACAGTATGGAGGTTCCTTTAAAAACTAAAAATAGAACTACCATACGACCCAGCAATCCCACTACTGGGCATATACCCTGAGAAAACCATAATTCAGAAAGAGTCATGTACCAAAATGTTCATTGCAGCTCTATTTACAATAGCCAGGACATGGAAGCAACCTAAGTGTCCATCGACAGATGAATGGATAAAGAAGATGTGGCACATATATACAATGGAATATTACTCAGCCATAAAAAGAAATGAATTTGAGTTATTTGTAGTGAGGTGGATGGACCTAAAGTCTGTCATACAGACTGAAGTAAGTCAGAAAGAGAAAAACAAATACTGTATGCTAACACATATATATGGAATCTAAAAAATAAATGGTTCTGAAGAACCTAGGGGCAGGACAGGAATAAAGACGCAGACACAGAGAATGTACTTGAGGACATGGGGAGGAGGAAGGGTAAGCTGGGACGAAGTGAGAGAGTGGCAGGTACATATATACACTACCAATGTAAAATAGATAACAAGTGGGAAGCAGCCACATAGCACAGGGAGATCAGCTCGGTGCTTTGTGACCACCTAGAGGGGTGGGATAGGGAGGGTGGGAGGGAGACGCAAGAGGGAGGAGATATGGGGATATATGTATATGTATAGCTGATTCACTTTGTTATACCGCAGAAACTAACACACCATTGTAAAGCAATTATACTCCAATAAAGATGTTTAAAAAATAAATAAATAAACTACTATATATAAATATAGATACTATATCTATTATCTAAAATAGATAATAAGGTCCTACTGCATAGCATAGGAACTATATTCAATGTCTTGTAATAAACTAGAATGGAAAAGAATATGAAAAAGAATATAGATAGATAAAACTGAAACACTTTGCTGTACACTAGAAACTAATACAACACTGTAAGTTATCTATACTTCAATTTAAAAAAGCACTTTTGTTTGTTTAAATGATAAACCATGTGGTATAGCAAATAATGTCTTGAACTAGGAATTAGAAAACTTGAATTAATTCTCTCATGTCTCATCAGTTTTGTGATATTAGGCAAAATGTGTAATTTTTTAGATCTCAGTTTCCTCACCTGTAAAAGTGGAAGAAAAACTGTCCTTACATGAATGTGAGGTAAAGCAAACAAGCTAATACATGAAAGTCTTCAGTAAAAAAATATATATATATTTTGGGAATTCCCCGGCGGTCCAGTGGTTGGGACTCCACGCTTTCACTGCCAAGGGTGCAGGTTCAATCCCTGGTTGGGGAATCCCACCAGCTGTGCGGCACGGCCAGAAATAAAAGGTAAAAAATATGTTACAAACATGTTCTCAGGAAACGTGGAGGAAAAGAAAAATGAAACAGAGAGGAAGAAACATCTTGATTGCCTAAGGTAACCACTTTGACATTTTAGCCATTTTCCCTCCATTGTATTTTTTTCCTCATAGTTTACCCTTGAGCTATGTTGACAAGGTACACAATTTTGTATTCTATTTTTCCCATAACTTTATAACTTGGCATCGGTTAACATCTGTGGCAGGTCCATGAGTCTCTCTCCACATCTCTTAATGGCCTGAGGGAAGGAAAGCATGTGGGCAGGGGGTGGAGAGTTCTGTCTGCTCTGGGTCCCAGAGGGCCAGTTTCTCAGCCTTGGCACTTCTGACATTTTGGTGTGGATAATTCTGGGTTGTGAGGGACTGTCCTGTGCACTGTGGGATATTGAGCAGCACGCCAGGCCACTGCCCACTAAACGCTGGTAGCACCCTTCTCCCTGCAGCTGTGACAACCCACAATGTCTCCTGACATTACCAACTGTCACCTGGGGATAGGGTTGCCAGGTTCAACTAAGAAGAATAGAGGACAGCCAGTTAAATTTGAATCTGCATTTCAGATAAACAACAAATAATTTTTCAGTATAAGTGTGTCCTAGAGGACATAATGAATAGGGACACACTGAAAAATTATTATCTATCCGAACCTCAAATTTACCTGGGCAGCATGTATTTTATCTGGCAACCTAGGGGTGGGGTGAAGGGATCGCCTTCTGTTGAGCTCCTGCTATAGGGTATCAGACATAAAGGAACAGGCGGAGGAAATCCTTGCTCGTGAGGCTTACGATCTCATCTCAGATCTCACAGCAGGATGTGGCGCTCATATGTGCCACTAAAGCTCCTCAGGTGCTGGCTGGGCCCTTCATCTCCTGGTTCCGCTTCTCCCTCCTCCTCAGGCTCAAACCGCTCCCCACAAGAGTCTCCATGGCCTATTTGCACTCTGTCCCCCAGAAAGCAGAAGTCACTGAAACCCAAAGAACAACACTGAGTCTCCAGCTGCCAAGTGTAAAGGGCTGGTGGCCTCTTGGGGTTCGAAACTGCCAATGAGGCACACCTGGGCTCTGGGACTGCTTTGAGGGCAGGCTCACGGGGACTCCCTAACTCCCAGTTTGGGGACCCTGGGAGTGGGCCCACTGGGCCTGGCAGGGGTCAGTGGGAGAGGGAGCAGGTTCAGAACCTAGAGGCAGTGGGTGAGACTGGCCGGTCATTTGATGAAGTTCATTTATTGAGTGCTAACTGTGTGCCAGGCGCTGTACGAGGTGCTGGGGAGGTGTCAGCCATCAGGCCGAGCTGGTCCCTGCCCAGGTGGGCAGGTGTGGAAGGTTCAGGCAGGGAGCATGGTCAGCATTGTCAGGAGAGGGCATCCAGAGGGCCAGCTTGACTGGTCTGGGGACAGCGAGGTGATCAGCGGGTGGTGAGTCCAGCTCTGGGCATATGCAGAGTCCAAGACTCTGGAGACATTTGGGGCAGATGTCCAAGAAGCAGAAGAACCATGGCTCTGGGCTTGGGAGAGAAATGTGGGCAGAAGCCCTGGTGGGGTGTGGGGTAGCCAGAGTTGTAAGAGAGAGAGTCGGGTGAGGACAGAGCCTGGAAGCCTCCCTGTTTAGGGGCAGTGAGGGAGACTTAGAAGAGATGGTCAGAGAGGTAGGTAGGGGTTGACATCCTCGGGAGGGCCGGGGGAGAAGAGAGTTCCCAAGAAGGAGTGGTCGAGAGCAAGCAGCACAGCAGAGAGGGCAGGTGAGCTGGAGACATGGATGGAGGGCATTGAGCCCACTCGCCAGCACAGTTCTGGGCATCACACTTTAGGACGAACATTCACCAGCAGAGAAGATCCAGGGTTGACCAGGTGTCTTTCAGGGAAATGTTTGAACGAACTGGGGATGCCAGCATGAGAAAGGAGTCTCCCAGGCCCGAGAGTCCCCCATAGACGCAGCCCCTCAGACTCGGAGCACCTGGCGTGGCAATGCTGATTCACCCTCTGCCCCTGGCTCACTCTGCTCCAACCCAGCTGACCTCCTTGCTGTTCCTTGGATGCCAGACCGGCTCCCACCTCAGGGCCTTTGCACCTGCTGTTGCCTTTGCCTGGAACACTTCCTCAATACATCCTCATCTCCTTTAGGTTTTTTTGTTTAAATATTTATTTATTTTAATTATTTATTTGGCTGCGTTGGGTCTTAGTTGCAGCATGTGGGTTTTTTTTGTTGCAGCACGCGGGCTTCTCTCTGGCTGTGGCATGTGGGCTTAGTTGCCCTGCGGCATGTGGGATCTTAGTTCCCGACCAGGGATCGAACCGACGTCCGCTGCATTAGAAGGCAGATTCTTAACCACTGGACCACCAGGGAAGTCCCTCCTTTAGGTTTTTACTCAAATGTTATCTTCTCTGTTAGGCCTTCCCTGACAATCAATTTAAAATAGCAGCACCCCCTCCCAACATTACCTAGTCCCTTCCCTACTTAATTTTTCTCCATAACACATCTATCATCATCTCATAATACCTATATTGAAGTTTTAAAATGTTTATTTTGACTTGAGTGGATAATATATTCACATGGTTCAAGATTCAAAGTTGTATCCAGTCTTTTGCTATTACAAATATCTCTGCCATGAATAAACTTGTGCCTGCATCATTTTATTGTATAGATGAAGCTCTAGGCTAAAGTCCCAAAAGTGGGATTACTGGGCTAAGGGGTAAATGCATTTATAGCTCACTTATTAATTTTTTTTTTTCTGCTCTCATGGCTAGAATAAGCTCCATGACAGGACAGGAATTTTTAAACTTTTGTTCATTGCTGTATCCCCAGTGTTTCAAACAAGGCTCAGCACATAGTAGGTGCTCAATAAATATGTGTTGAGTGAGTGAATGAACCCATTCCTGGAAGCCTGAAGATACACTCCTGACAGCCGTTCTAGAGTCGGCCTCCTTCCCGACCTCAGGGCTGTGGATTCTTGGAAAGGCTTGGACACAGTGCAATGTCCTCGCCAGTCCCACACCCCCTCCAGAAAGTGAAAGCCTTTCCTCAGCTGATACAGCAATGCTGTACTAATGCTGGTTGTTCTCTCCTCTGCTTCCCCTGCTTTACCCAGGAAGGCTTTTAAAAATATGTCTACTAATATTTGCTAATGTATCAACGGACAAAGGATTAATCTCCAAAATATACAAACAACTCATGCAGCTCAATGTCAAAAAAACAAACAACCCAATCAAAAAATGGGCAGAAGACCTAAATAGACATTTCTCCAAAGAAGATATACAGATGGCCAAGAAGCACATGAAAAGATGCTCAATATCACTAATTATTAGTGAAATGTAAATCAAAACTACAATGAGGTATGACCTCACACCGGTCAGAATGGCCATCATCAAAAAATCTACAAACAATAAATGCTGGAGAAGGTGTGGAGAAAAGAGAACCCTCCTACACTGTTGGTGGGAATGTAAATTGATACAGCCACTATGGAGAACAGTATGGAGGTTCCTTACAAAACTAAAAATAGGATTACCATATGACCTAGCAATCCCACTACTGGGCATATACCCAGAGAAAACCATAATTCAAAAAGACACACGCACCCCAATGTTCATTGCAGCACTATTTATAATAGCCAGGTCATGGAAGCAACCTAAATGCCCATCGACAGATGAATGGATAAAGATATGATACATATATACAATGGAATATTACTCAGCCATAAAAAGGAAAGAAATTGGGTCATTTGTAGAGACATGGATGGACCTGGAGACTGTCATACAGAGTGAAGTAAGTCAGAAGGAGTAAAACAAATATTGTATATTAATGTATATATATGGAATCTAGAAAAATGGTACAGATGAACCAGTTTGCAAGGCAAAATAGAGACACAGACGTAGAGAACAAACATATGGACACCAACAGGGGAAAGCGGGGGTGGGATGAACTGGGAGATTGGGATTGACATATATACAGTACCTTATATAAAATGGATAACTAATGAGAACTTGCTGTACAGTAGAAACTAACACAATATTGTAAAACAACTATACCTCAATTAAAGAAAAATGTCAGGCTTCCCTGGTGGCGCAGTGGTTAAGAATCCACCTGCCAATGCAGGGGACACAGGCTTGAGCCCTGGTCCGGGAAGATCCCACGTGCTGTGGAACAACTAAGCCCATTCGCCACAACTACTGAGCCCGCACACCACAACTACTGAAGCCCACGCGTCTAGAGCCAGTGTTCTGCAACAAGAGAAGCCACCGCAATGAAGAGTAGCCCCCATTCACCGCAACTAGAGAAAGCCCGTGCGCAGCAATGAACACCCAATGCAGCCAAAAACAATAAATTAAAAAAAAAAAAAAAGAACATGGTGAAAATTGTGGCTGCCGGCAGGTCTCATCATTCCTGGGGAGAGAGCACCCAGCAAATCTCCTTGTGGGCAGGGACTCAGGTTCTGGCATGTTCAAGACATCCACTACCCCTGCCCTCCAAATTAGCAGGTTAATGTTTGAGTTCCCCAGACTTCTAGGGCAACAGTGAAGAAGTTGACTGTAATAATTCCCCGATTTCTCTCACCTGTCAAAAGGACCACTGTTGTTAGTCGGCTTCACGTTTCCAGGAGTGTCTGTTGATATTTGTCTGAGTCAACTGTTTAACTGCAGGAAACTTGGCCATTCTGATTCCCTCTGGGCCCCTTGAGGACGTTCCAGGTCCCATGAGGACATCTCCTGTTGGCTTCCAGTTTCCACGGGAGTGGGGAGAAAGAAGAGGTTAAAATATGCAGCCAGACTGACCTGGGTTCACACTCTGGCCTGGCAACTGAGTAGCTGTGAGATCTTGGGAAACTAAGGTCAAAGCTCCCTTCATCTTGTGTTCCAGCCCTGCCTATTTTCCTTGCCCCTCCTATAACCAACCACCCTGATAAAGAGGAGGGAAAGGGTAAAGTCCAGAACCTACCACCCAGGTTTGGGCCAGAGACAGAAGATCCCATAATGGCAGTCTGTGTGCCCCAGGACAGGCCCCTCCTTCATCTTCATGGTCAAGTGTGCTGTTTATAACAAAACCTGGGATCCATGGCAGCAGCTCCAAACACCTTTTGGCTCCAAACCTGAACTTTCTGGATTTTCTGAGAAGTTCACTTATAAATTAGAGCATTGTTTGGATATCTTTAATCACATCTGGCGCTCAAGTATTCACAGTGTGTGTAACCAGGGGCGCTCCTAATAAACTTTGGTAAACAAAAAAGTCCAGAAGATTTCTAGGCTAGACACCTGCCTCAGTGTTTATGCTGGAATGGGGGATCTCAAATTTCTATAGGGACGGGACCACCAAGAAAAGGTCCTTTAAGGCTGAAAGAAATGGGAGATTCTTTTGACTCTAAAGAAACTGAAGATTTGAGAGAGCTTGAAGTAGCCTGAACTTGAAAACTGCCCAGGAAACAATAGTGATTAAAACAAGGGATTTGGCCTTTAAAGCAGGAGCAAAACAATCCCTGCAGGTTTGAGCTGGTGACTGGATCAGGAGAGAAGAAAGTGTCAAGTCCCTAGATTGTTTCTGTCCAAAGTGGAGCATTCCCCTGCAGCCTGGGAGAGATTTAGGAGACATGGAAACTAAATGTAATAAAGAGACCTTGTCTGGATCCTGATTCAAACAAGCCAACTGTCAAAAAGGAAAAACTATGAGACATTTAGGGAAATTTGAAAACTGACTGGATATTTGAGATGAAGCCAAGCTTGATAGTTGTTGAAGGTGAGTGATGGGTACATGGTTCCTTTTGCTATTTTTTTCCACTTTTGCCTATGTTTGAATTTTTCCATAATAAAAGTAAAATAAGGCCTCCAAATAGACTGTTTCATATGTTAAGCTCAAATACTTCCCTTTCCTTACATATCATCAATTGCTTAAAATCATGCCACATTTTTATTTCCTTCACATGTGAATCACAATTTTCTGGTGCAGTTATGTGTTTTTACTGGAGTTTCTTGGCACTTTTCCTGTTCGTTTGGGAGAGAAGAAACTTGTGCCTTCTTTACCATATGACTAAGAGCTTCTAGCTTCTTTTTTTTTAATGATATTTTTATATCTTTTTTTTTTTTGGCTGTGTTGGGTTTTTGTTGCTGCGCGTGGGCTTTCTCTAGTTGTGTTGAGCAGGGGCTACTCTTCATTGCAGTGCATGGGCTTCTCATTGCTGTGGCTTCTCTTGTTGCGGAGCACAGGCTCTAGGTGCGTGGGCTTCAGTAGCTGTGGCTCGTGGTCTCTAAAGCGCAGGCTCAGTAGTTGTGGCTCACGGGCTTAGTTGCTCCGCGGCATGTGGGATCTTCCCAGACCAGGGATCGAACCCGTGTCCCCTGCATTGGCAGGCAGATTCTTAACCACTGTGCCACCAGGGAAGTCCCAAGAGTTCTAGCTCCTTAATTGTATTATCTATTGACTGGAACTCAATTCTTGAAGACCTTTTTAAGACGTTGTTATCAGAACCTTCTGTTTTCCTGTTCTAATTTAAAGCAAATACTTCT
Source organism: Eubalaena glacialis (assembly GCF_028564815.1). Classification (NCBI taxonomy): domain Eukaryota; kingdom Metazoa; phylum Chordata; class Mammalia; order Artiodactyla; family Balaenidae; genus Eubalaena; species Eubalaena glacialis. Next base: position 67,808,005 of record NC_083725.1, read on the forward strand.
AGGCAAGCAGTTATCACTCTAGGATTTCCTTTCAACGTGTGTCTGGATTAGTTCTATTTTTATTGATACTAAGTGTGTTAGCTCAGGCTCCCCAGAAGCAGAGCCTGAGACAAGGATTCTGGTGAAAGTGAGACCACTCTCTCAGTTAACCATTGTCACCAGGATAAAGCAGGGGAAGAAAGCTAAGCAGGGAAGTAATCTTGGCTGGAGATGCTGGAGTTCATTCCCCCTTGAGATAAGGAGGCATTTTGTGCAGCAACTCACAGCAGGGGCAATGGGTACGCTAGGCCCGTGGGGGGGGGGGGATTTGAGAGCACCATCCACCACTCTAGTGGTTCTCAAACTTGAGTGTGTACCAGAATCACCCAGAGGACTTGTTAAAACACAGATCACTAGGCCCCACCTCCAGAATTTCTGATTCAATAGGTCAGGGGCAGGTCCTGAGAATTTGCATATTTAACAAGTTGCCAGATGCTGCTTCTGGAGCTATACTTTGAGAATCCAAAGCAGCACATGACATCTTACTTTTTTGTTTTCCTGGACTACAAGCTCAAGTAATTTTTTTCAGCATGAATGCATGGGAGGTACAAGTCTATTTTGCCCCTACACTTGTCTTTTCATTAGGCCAGTTCAAAAACATTTCCCTCAGAACTTTGCAGGCCATTTCATAGTTTCTAGCTTCAGAGAAGCCCAATGCCAGGTTTAGCTTTATTCTCTCCCCTTACAGATAACCTGTTTGTTTTTAAGTTCCAGAAGCTGTTAGGCTTTCTGCAAGCTTGTGAGCCCTTAGTTATGCATTTCCCCCCCTTTTGGCTCTGCTCAGCATTCAATGGGCACTTTTATTTATTTATTTTTTGGCTTGAGGGATCTTAGTTCCCTGATCAAGGATTGAGAATCCGGGCCCTGGCAGTGAAAGCACCTAACCAGAGTCTTAACCACTGGACCATCAGGGAATTCCCATCAGTAGGCATTTTTAATCTAAGGGTGGTTTGGAGGTTTTTTGATTTCTTTTTTGTTTGTTTGTTTGTTTTGGTTGCTCTGAGAATTTCCCTTCTATTATTTCTCTGATTATTTTCTTGCTTCTTTTTTCTGTTTTCTGTTATTCTCATTAGAAAAATATCAGGCCTCTTGAAATGATCTTTTATGATTCAATTTTCCCCCCTTATTTTTTAAAAAAATCTTTTCTGTCTCTATATTCTTTTTTTTTTTTTAATTTATTTTTATTTTTGGCTGCGTTGAGTCATCGTTTCTGCGCGGGCTTTCTCTAGTTGCGGCGAGCGGGGGCTACTCTTCGTTGTGGTGTGCAGGCTTCTCATTGCGGTGGCTTGTGTTGTGGAGCACAGGCTCTAGGTGCACAGGCTCTAGGTGCGCAGACTTCAGTAGTTGTGGCTTGTGGGCTTCAGTAGTTGTGGCTCACGGACTCTAGAGCACAGGCTCACTAGTTGTGGCGTGTGGGCTTAGTTGCTCCGTGACATGTGGGATCCTCCTGGACCAGGGCTCGAAGAGACTTTAGTTTTTTAAAAAACATATCAAGGGACTTCCCTGGTGGCACAGTGGTTAAGAATCTGCCTGCCAATGCAGGGGACACGGGTTCGAGCCCTGGTCCGGGAGGATCCCACATGCTGCGGAGCAACTAAGCGCATGCGCCACAACTACTGAGCCTGTGCTCTAGAGTCTGCGAGCCACAACTACTGAAACGCACGCGCCTAGAGCCCATGCTCCGCAACAAGATAAGCCACTGCAATAAGAAGCCTGGGCACTGCAACAAAGAGTAGCCCCTGCTCGCCACAACTAGAGAAAGCCCGTGCGCAGCAATGAAGACCCAACGCAGCTGAAAATAAATAAATTAATTAATTTAAAAAAGAAAGAATGTATCAAAATTAATTTATTTTCATTAACTGAAATAAAATACAATTCCAATTGCAAATCAAGTTTCTGACACCACAAATTTGTCATTGGATTAATTTACACAGAATGAAAAGTCTCAAATAATGATTAAAAACAAGAACATTCCAAGATTTCCAGGTGGGGGGGAAAAGCAGCATCTTTTGCCCTCGAATAATCTAGGATACAATGTACTTAATAGTTGGAAGAAACCTGACAAAAGACAAAATAATCCTTAGTAAAATAGAAATATAAAACTTAAGACCATGGTATTATCCTTTGCTTTAAAAAATTGTTTTCCTTCCAGTTTTATTGAAATATAATTGACATGCAGCACTGCATAAGTTTAAGGTGTACAGCATAATGATTTGACTTACATACATCATGAAATGACTACTGCAATGAGTTTAGTGAACACCCATCATATCATACAGATACAAAATTAAAGAAGTGGAAAATAATTTTTTTCCTTGTGATAAGAACTCTTAGGATTTACTCTCTTAACTTTCATATAAAACATACAGCAGTGTTAACTATATTTATCGTGTTGTACATTACGTCCCTAGTACTTATTTATCTTATAACCAAAGGTTTGTACCTTTTGACTACCTTCATCTAATTCTCCCTCCCTCAACCCTCCGCCTGTGGTAACCACAAATCTGATCTTTTTTTCTATGAGTTTGTTTGTTTGTTTTTGAAGTATAATTAGCCTACACCACTATGTTAGTTCCTGTTACACAACATAGTGATTCAGTGTTTCTATACATTTTGAAATGATCAGCACGATAAGTCTAGTTACTGTCTGGCACCATACAAAGACATTACAAAATTCTTGACTATATTCACCACGCCGTACATTTCGTACCCTTGACTCATTTATTTTGCAACTGGAAGTTTGTACCCCTTAGTCTCCCTCACCTGTTTCTCTTCTCCCGTCCCCTCTGGCAACAACGTGTTTGTCCTCTGTATCTATGACTCTGTTTCTGTTTAGTTCTGTTTGTTCATTTGTTTTGCTTTTTAGATTCTGCATACAAGTGAAATCATACAGTATTTGTCTTTGTCTGTCTGACTTATTTCACTTAGCATAATACCCTCTAGGTCCATCCATGTTGTCCCAGATGGCAAGATTTCATTCATTTTTATGGCTGAGTGATATTCCATTGTGTGTGTGTGTGTGTGTGTGTGTGTGTGTGTGTGTGTGTGTGTGTGTATGACATCTTCTTCATCCATTCATCTACTGATGGACACTTGGATTGCTGCCATATCTTGGCTATTGTAAATAAAGCTGCAATGAACGTAGGGGTGTGTTTATCTTTTCAAATTAGTATTGTCATTTTCTTTGGATAAATACCCAGGAGTGGAATTGCTGGATTATATGGTAATTCTATTTTTAATTTTGGGGGTAATCTCCATACTGTTTTCCATAGTGGCTGCACCAATTTACATTCCCACCAACAGTGCACGGAAGATTCCCTTTTCTCCACATCCTCACCAAAACTTGTTATTTGTGTCTTTTGGTAATAGCCATTCTGACACGTGTGAGGTGATATCTCGTTGTGGTTTTGATTTGATTTGCATTTCCCTGATGATTAGTGATGTTGAGCATCCTTTCATGTGGTTTTGATTTGCATTTCCCTGATGATTAGTGATGTTGAGCATCCTTTCCTGCCTGTTGGCCATCTGTGTGTCTTCTTTGGAAAAATATCTTTTCAGATCCTCTACTCATTTCTCAATTGGGTTTGTTTGTTTTTTTTTTTATTTTGAGTTCTATGCATTCTTTGTGTATTTTGGATATTAACCCCTTATTGATTATGTCATTTGCAGATGTCGCCTCCCATTTGGTAGGCTGACTTTTGGCTTTGTTGATAGTTTCCTTCACTGTGCAAAACCTTTTTAGTTTAATGTAGTTCCATTTGTTTATTTTTGCCCTTGTTTCCCAAAATTTTTATTAGCTCTTATTAGAATTTCAAAAGTTTTTCCACTAATATCCTTTTTCTGTTCCAGGACCCAATCCAGCATACCACATTGTATTTAGTTATCCTGTCTCCTGAGTCTCCTCTGGGGCAGTTTCTCAGTCTTTCCTTGTTTTTGTCTTTTTTCTTTTGAAAGTGGTGAAGAGTATTTGTCAGATATTTTGTAGAATGTCCCTCAATTTGGATTTTTTTCTCATGATTAGACAGGGATGAGGTGCTTGGGGGAGACTATCACAAAGGTGAGGTGCCCCTCTCATCACATGACATCAGCTGGTGATGGTACCCTTGATCACTTGATTAAAGCAGTTTGTCAGATTTGTCCAGTGTGAAATTACTATTTTTTCCCTTTCCATAATTTCTTCTTCAGCAGTGAGTCACTAAGTCCAGCACACATTTACGGGCGGAGAGCCAATTAAGCTCCATCTGGAGGGGAGAGTATCTACACATGATATTTGGAATTCTTCTGTTAGTAAGTAAGTAAGTAAGTCCCTTCTCCCCATGTATTTATTTATTCAATCACTTATTTAGATCAGCATGGACTCCTGTATATTTATGTTATACTTTGGGTTATACTCTAATACTCCATTATTTTGTTGCTAAAATTGTCCCAGCTTTGGCTATTGAGAGCTCTTTCAGGTTGGCGTCTATGTCCCTTTGACACACCCCCATCCTATATATTTAAGCACTTCCTTACTTTCTGGAACTAGCTTCTAGACTTTCAAATCATATTTTTTATTTCGGCAATCATATTTTTCATTTCCCAGAACTCTTTCCCGTTTTCTTTCTTTCTTTTTTTTTGTTATTTGAATTTTTGAATTTTATTTTATTTATTTTTTATACAGCAGGTTCTTATTAGTCAACCATTTTATACACATCAGTGTATATATGTCAATCCCAATCGCCCAATTCATCACACCACCACCCCCACCCCCACTTTCCCCCCTTGGTGTCCATACGTTTGTTCTCTACATCTGTGTCTCAATTTCTGCCCTGCAAACCGGTTCATCTGTACCATTTTTCTAGGTTCCACATATATGCGTTAATATATGATATTTGTTTTTCTCTTTCTGACTTACTTCACTCTGTATGACAGTCTCTAGATTCATCCACGTCTCAAAAAATGACCCAGTTTCGTTCCTTTTCATGGCTGAGTAATATTCCATTGTATATATGTATCACAACTTCTTTATCCATTCGTCTGTTGATGGGCATTTAGGTTGCTTCCATGACCTGGCTATTGTAAATAGTGCTGCAATGAACATTGGGGTGCATGTGTCTTTTTGAATTATGGTTTTCTCTGGGTATATGCCCAGTAGTGGGATTGCTGGATCATATGGTAATTCTATTTTTAGGTTTTTAAGGAACCTCCATACTGTTCTCCATAGTGGCTGTATCAATTTACATTCCCACCAACAGTGCAGGAGGGTTCCCTTTTCTCCACACCCTCTCCAGCATTTGTTGTTTGTAGATTTTCTGATGATGCCCATTCTGACCGGTATGAGGTGATACCTCATTGTAGTTTTGATTTGCATTTCTCTAATAATTAGTGATGTTGAGCAGCTTTTCATGTGCTTCTTGGCCATCTGTATGTCTTCTTTGGAGAAATGTCTATTTAGGTCTTCTGCCCATTTTTGGATTGGGTTGCTTGTTTTTGTAATATCGAGCTGCATGAGCTGTTTATATATTTTGGAGATTAATCCTTTGTCTGTTGCTTCGTTTGCAAATATTTTCTCCCATTCTGAGGGTTGTCTTTTTGTCTTGTTTATGGTTTCATTTGCTGTGCAAAAGCTTTTAAGTTTCATGAGGTCCCATTTGTTTATTTTTGTTTTTATTTCCATTACTCTAGGAGGTGGATCAGAAAAGATCTTGCTGTGATTTATGTCAAAGAGTGTTCTTCCTATGTTTTCCTCTAAGAGTTTTATAGGGTCCAGTCTTACATTTAGGTCTTTGATCCATTTTGAGTTTATTTTTGTGTATGGTGTTAGGGAGTGTTCTAATTTCATTCTTTTACATGTAGCTGTCCAGTTTTCCCAGCACCACTTATTGAAGAGACTGTCTTTTCTCCATTGTATATCCTTGCCTCCTTTGTCATGGATTAGTTGACAATAGGTGTGTGGGTTTATCTCTGGGCTTTCTGTCTTGTTCCATTGATCTATGTTTCTGTTTTTGTGCCAGTACCATATTGTCTTGATTACTGTAGCTTTGTAGTATAGTCTGAAGTCAGGGAGTCTGATTCCTCCAGCTCCACTTTTTTCCCTCAAGACTGCTTTGGCTATTCGGGGTCTTTTGTATCTCCATACAAATTTTAAGATTTTTTGTTCTAGTTCTGTAAAAAATGCCATTGGTAATTTGATAAGGATTGTATTGAATCTGTAGATCGCTTTGGGTAGTATAGTCATTTTCACAATATTGATTCTTCCGATCCAAGAACATGGTATATCTCTCCATCTGTTTGTATCATCTTTAATTACTTTCATCAGTGTCTTATAGTTTTCCTGCATACAGGTCTTTTGCTCCCTAGGTAGGTTTATTCCTAGGTATTTTAATCTTTTTGTTGCAATGGTAAATGGGAGTGTTTCCTTAATTTCTCTTTCAGATTTTTCATCATTAGTGTATAGGAATGCAAGAGATTTCTGTGCATTAATTTTGTATCCTGCAACTTTACCAAATTCATTGATTAGCTCTAGTAGTTTTCTGGTAGCATCTTTAGGATTCTCTATGTATAGTATCATGTCATCTGCAAACAGTGACAGTTTTACTTCTTCTTTTCCAATTTATATTCCTTTTATTTCTTTTTCTTCTCTGATTGTCGTGGCTATGACTTCCAAAACTGTGTTGAATAATAGTGGTGAGAGTGGACATCCTTGTCTTGTTCCTGATCTTAGAGGAAATGCTTTCAGTTTTTCACCATTGAGAATGATGTTTGCTGTGGGTTTGTCATATACGGCCTTTATTATGTTGAGGTAGGTTCCCTCTCTGCCCACTTTCTGGAGAGTTTTTATCATAAATGGGTGTTGAATTTTGTCAAAAGCTTTTCCTGCATCTATTGAGATGATCATACGGTTTTTATTCTTCAATTTGTTAATATGGTGTATCACATTGATTGATTTGTGTATATTGAAGAATCCCTGGGATAAATCCCACTTGATCATGGTGTATGATCCTTTTAATGTGTTGTTGGATTCTGTTTGCTCATATTTTGTTGAGGATTTTTGCATCTATATTCATCAGTGATATTGGTCTGTAATTTTCTTTTTTTCTAGTATCTTTGTCTGGTTTTGGTATCAGGGTGATGGTGGCCTCATAGAATGAGTTTGGCAGTGTTCCTTCCTCCACAATTTTTTGGAAGAGTTTGAGAAGGATGGATGTTAGCTCTTCTCTAAATGTTTGATAGAATTCACCTGTGAAGGCCTCTGATCCTGGACTTTTGTTTGTTGACAGATTTTTAATCACAGTTTCAATTTCATTACTTGTGATTGGTCTGTTCATATTTTCTATTTCTTCCTGGTTCAGTCTTGGAAGGTTATACCTTTCTAAGAATTTGTCCATTTCTTCCAGGTTGTCCATTTGATTGGCATAGAGTTGCTTGTAGTAGTCTCTTAGGATGCTCTGTATTTCTACGGTGTCTGTTGTAACTTCTCCTATTTCATTTCTAATTTTATTGATTTGAGTCCTCTCCCTCTTTTTCTTGATGAGTCTGGCTAATGGTTTATCAATTTTGTTTATCTTCTCAAAGAACCAGCTTTTAGTTTTATTGATCTTTGCTATTGTTTTCTTTGTTTCTATTTTATTTATTTCTGCTCTGATCTTTATGATTTCTTTCCTTCTGCTAACTTTGGGTTTTGTTTGTTCTTCTTTCTCTAGTTCCTTTAGGTGTAAGTTTAGATTGTTTATTTGAGATTTTTCTTGTTTCTTGAGGTAGGCTTGTATAGCTATAAACTTCCCTCTTAGAACTGCTTTTGCTGCACCCCATAGGTTTAGGATCGTCCTGTTTTCATCATCATTTGTCTCTAGGTATTTTTTTATTTCCTCTTTGATTTCTTCAGTGATCTCTTGGTTATTTAGTAACGTATTGTTTAGCCTCCATGTGTTTGTGTATTTTACATTTTTTTTCCCTGTAATTGATTTCTAATCTCATAGTGTTGTGGTCAGAAAAGATGCTTGATATGATTTCAATGTTCTTAAATTTACTGAGGCTTGATTTGTGGCCTAGGATGTGATCTATCCTGGAGAATGTTCCATGCGCACTTGAGAAGAAAGTGTAATCTGCTGTTTTTGGATGGAATGTCTTATAAATATCAATTAAATCTATCTGGTCTATTGTGCCATTTAAAGCTTGTGTTTCCTTATTTATTTTCATTCTGGATGATCTGTCCATTGGTGTAAGTGAGGTGTTAAAGTCCCCCACTATTATTGTGTTACTGTCGATTTCCTCTTTTATAGCTGTTAGCAGTTGCCTTATGTATTGAGGTGCTCCTATGTTGGGTGCATATATATTTTAATTGTTATCTTCTTCTTGGATTGATCCTTTGATCATTATGTAGTGTCCTTCCTTGTCTCTTGTAACATTCTTTATTTTAAAGTCTATTTTATCTGATATGAGTATTGCTACTCCAGCTTTCTTTTGATTTCCATTTGCATGGAATATCTTTTTCCATCCCCTCACTTTCAGTCTGTATGTGTCCCTATGTCTGAAGTGGGTCTCTTGGAGACAGCATATATATGGGTCTTATTTTTGTATCCATTCAGCAAGCCTGTGTCTTTTGGTTGGAGCATTTAATCCATTCACGTTTAAGGTAATTATCGATATGTATGTTCCTATGACCATTTTCTTAATTGTTCTGGGTTTGTTTTTGCAGGTCCTTTTCTTCTCTTGTGTTTCCCACTTAGGGAAGTTCCTTTAGCATTTGTTGTAGAGCTGGTTTGGTGGTGCTGAATTCTCTTAGCTTTTGCTTGTCTGTAAGCTTTTGATTTCTCCATGGAATCTGAATGAGATCCTTGCTGAGTAGAGTAATCTTGGTTGTAGATTCTTCCCTTTCATCACTTTAAGTATATCATGCCACTCCCTTCTGGCTTGTAGAGTTTCTGCTGAGAAATCAGCTGTTAATCTTATGGGAGTTCCCTTGTATGTTATTTGTCTTTTTTCCCTTGCTGCTTTCAATAATTTTTCTTTGTCTTTAATTTTTGCCAATTTGATTACTATGTGTTTCGGCATGTTTCTCCTTGGGTTTATCCTGTATGGGACTCTGTGTGCTTCCTGGACTTGGGTGGCTATTTCCTTTCCCATGTTAGGGAAGTTTTCGACTATAATCTCTTCAAATATTTCCTCTGGTCCTCTTTCTCTCTCTTCTCCTTCTGGGACCCTTATAATGCGAATGTTGTTGCATTTAATGTTGTCCCAGAGGTCTCTTAGGCTGTCTTCATTTCTTTTCATTCTTTTTTCTTTATTCTGTTCCGCAACAGTGAATTCCACCATTCTGTCTTCCAGGTCACTTATCCGTTCTTCTGTCTCCGTTATTCTGTTATTGATTCCTTCTAGTGTAGTTTTCATTTCAGTTATTGTATTGTTCATCTCTGTTTGTTTGTTCTGTAATTCTTCTAGGTCTTTGTTAAACATTCCTTGCATCTTCTCGATCTTTGCCTCCATTCTTTTTCCGAGGTCCTGGATCATCTTCACTATCATTATTCTGAATTCTTTTTCTGGAAGGTTGCCTATCTCCACTTCATTTAGTTGTTTTTCTGTGGTTTTATCTTGTTCCTCATCTGGTACATAACCCTCTGCCTTTTCATCTTGTCTATCTTTCTGTGAATGTGGTTTTTGTTCCACAGGCTGCAGGATTGTAGTTCTTCTTGCTTCTGCTGTCTGCTCTCTGGTGAATGAGGTTATCTAAGAGGCTTGTGCAAGTTTCCTGATGGGAGGGACTGGTGGTGGGTAGAGCTGGCTGTTGCTCTGGTGGGCAGAGCTCAGTAAAACTTTAATCTGCTTGACTGCTGATGGGTGGGGCTGGGTTCCCTCCCTGTTGGTTGTTTGGCCTGAGGCGACCCAACACTGGAGCCTACCCGGGCTCTTTGGTGGGGCTAATGGCAGACTGTGGGAGGGCTCACACCAAGGAGTACTTCCCAGAACTTCTGCTGCCAGTGTCCTTGTCCTCACAGTTAGACAGAGCCACCCCCCACCTCTTCAGGAGACCCTCCAACACTAGCAGGTAGGTCTGGTTCAGTCTCCCTAGGGTCACTGCTCTTTCCCCTGGGTCCCGATGCACACACTACTTTGTGAGTGCCCTCCAAGAGTGGAGTCTCTGTTTCCCCCAGTCCTGTTGAAGTCCTACAATCAAATCCCGCTAGCCTTCAAAGTCTGATTATCTAGCAATTCTTCCTCCCGTTGCTGGACTCTCAGGTTGAGAAGCCTGAGGTGGGGCTCAGAACCTTCACTCCAGTGGGTGGACTTCTGTGGTATAAGTGTTATCCAGTTTGTGAGTCACCCACCCAGCAGTTATGGGATTTGATTTTATTGTGATTGCGCTCCTCCTACCTTCTCATTGAGGCTTCTCCTTTGTCTTTGGATGTGGGGTATTTGTTTTGGTGAGTTCCAGTGTCTTCCTGTTGATGATTGTTCAGCGGTTAGTTGTGATTCTGGTGTTCTCGCAAGAGGGAGTGAGAGCACATCCTTCTACTCCACCATCTCTGTCTTTTTCTTTCCTGTTTTCTGATTGATTCTTTTTACCAGGAGTCCTTTTTTGTTGTATGGATCCAATATAATGTCAAATTAGAATTTATTTCTAATCATAAGGTTGTAAATGCTGTTTATTGGATTTAAATGATCAGAATTAGTCTCTAAATAAAGCACAAAAGACTTAATTACGGTTACAGGGTATATGTAAATATTAGAACTCTTGGCAATGTAAAAGTAACAGTATAGCTGTCAGAGTCAGAAGGTTGGGGTGGAGGAGAGATGGAACAGAGTACAGGGGCTAATTTCTTCATTTTATACAGTAGAAATCACAAGATATTGCTAAAGCAGATGAAAGTGGAAATAAAGGTTCATTGAGCTTGAAGTAGTAATGAACAGAATAAACTAACACTATAACTACCACAATGTGGAAGAAATTGGAAGATGAGCAGTAGTGTAAGTGAGCAGATGTCTTCATTTTTTTCATGAGGGGAGTCACTAAATATTAATCCAGTTGATAAATCAAGAAATGGAGGTATATGCATATTCACCAGATTTGATCAATCTGATGATGGTAAAAGCCATCACATCTCAAATCAGAAAAGCTTACTGGTTTCCTTTAAAGAGGGGGCCTAGAGCAGGGTGGGGTGGGGTGGAGTAAGACTGACTTTTTCCTTAGTAACATTCTGTATTAAAGCATTTAAAAATATATATTAGGTTTTTAAAGTAATATTTTATAAAAATAATTTAAATGTATGTAAATGTTGAACACTGGTTCAAAAGCTAGTGCTTGATAGAATGCGCAAGGTGGGAATGGCAATGACGGGGCTGGATGAGGCTGAGGGTGTGTAAGCTTGTGGCTGCAGAACACAGCCCTGCTTGGGTAGAGGTGTTACCAGAGGCAGGGCCCCTTCCCTCTGCTCCTTTAGCATGTTCATTCATCCAACAGCTTACCTAGCACTTGCTGAGCTTCAGATCCTGTTTTGGAGCTGGGGATAGGGAGCCATCTTTGCCCTTGAAATTGAAATCAATCCCTTACAAAAGACTGCTCACCTTAGAGCTGGCACTCCCCACCATGGGAAGGGTCTAGTCCATTTGACTTTCCTTTTCAGGACAAGGGAGGTGGAGGTAGGATTCCTGGGAGGTATGGTGATCAACCCTCCTGGTTTGCCCGCCATTATCCTGGTTTTATAACTGAAAGTCCTTTATCTCAGGAAACCCTTCTGTCCTGGACAAACCTGGGCACTTGGTCACCCTTTCCGAAGGGACAATTGCTAGCTCCATCTGTCACTTCTCCTCAGTCTTTGTTCTGCTGGAGGAGATCAAGGAACCCACGGCTCGTGGGAGTCATCTCTATAGTTGACAGCATGCTCTGCTTTCTGAATTTTGGAGGGTCTGCAGTAGTAGGGTAGGCAGGGTGAAGATCAGGGAGCTGGTGATTCTGATTTCTGGATGGCTAAGGTGAAGGGAGAGCGGACTCCAAGGAATGGAGCTAGGAGAGGTGGCGTGGGGTCGATTAAGGTAGGGTGGTTTCTTTGCCTCTAAAATTGCATGTCTGAGGGGCATACAGTTTCTTGTTTTGTTTTTTCCTTGAATTTTTGAATTTTATTTTATTTATTTTTTATACAGCAGGTTCTTATTATTTATCTATTTTATACATATTAGTGTATATATGTCAATCCCAATCTCCCAATTCATCCCACCACCTCCCACCCCCCACCCCCCACCACTTTCCCCCCTTGGTGTCCATACGTTTGTTCTCTACATCTGTGTCTCTATTTCTGCTGAGGGGCATACAGTTTGACCTTGGGAGGAGACCAGTTAGGCCCACTTCATTCCTTAAAATGCACTTATTTAATAAGTATTTATTGGGCACCTACTATGTACTGCACTCTTGATTATTGTTACATTACACTTCTTCATTAATTCAGCCCTGTTTAGACTCTGGGGATGCAGCAAGGGACCAAACAGATTCACATACAAAAATGGAGTTTACAATATAGAAGGGAATGTTGACAATTGACCTGTGGGCCTCTTTCCCTTCCATTAATCTATTTGTCTATTCTTACACCAGTACTGTTCTTCCTTTTAAAAAAAAAAAAAAATTATTTATTTATTGATTGATTTTGGGTGCCAGGTCTTAGTTGCAGCACGCAGGATCTCCGTTGAGGCATGAGGGATCTTTTAGCTGCAGCATGCGGACTTCTTAGTTGCAGCATGCATGCGGGATCTAGTTTCCCGACCAGGGATCGAACCCGGCACCCCTGCATTGGGAATGTGGAGACTTACCCACTGGACCACCAGGGAAGTCCCTGTCTTCATTATTATAGCTTGATTTTATGTTTTTAAATCATGTAGTGTGGGTTCTCCAACTTTGTCTCTTTTTTTCCCCAAGATTGATTTAGCTTTTTCCACATAAATTTCTCATATAAAGGTCTACTAAAGAGAAAGCTTATTGGGATTTTGATTGGGATTGTATTGAATTTGCAGATTGATTTTTTTAAATTAATTAATTAATTTATTTTTGGCTGCGTTAGGTCTTTGTTGCTGTGCGAGGGCTTTCTCTAGTTGTGGCGAGCGGGGGCTACTCTTCGCTGCTGTGCACGGGCTTCTCATTGTGGTGGCTTCTCTTGTTGCGGAGCCCGGGCTCTAGGTATGTGAGCTTCAGTAGTTGTGGCCCATGGGCTCAGCAGTTGTGGCTCGTGGGCTCTAGAGAGCGGGCTCTGTAGTTGTGGCGCACGGGCTTAGTTGCTCCGCGGCATGTGGGATCTTCCCGGACCAGGGCTCGAACCCATGTTCCCTGCATTGGCAGGCGGATTCTTAACCACTGAGCCACCAGGGAAGCCCTATAGGTTGATTTTTTTGGAAAATAACAGCCTAATACTGAGTCTTCTAAACCATAAATTTGGTATATGTCTTCATTTATTTAGATCTCCTTTGATTTCTCTCAACGTTTTGTAATCTTCAGTGTGTAAAGCAAAGGTCTTGCATGTCTTTCATTAAATTTATTCCTAAGGATTTTATGTTTTTCGATGCTCTTGTAAACAGAATTTTTAATTTCATTTTCAGTTCTTTCCTGCTAGTATTATATATGGAAACGCAACTGATTTTTATATATTGACTTCATTTATTAATTCTAGTAGTTGTTTGTACATTCCTTAGTATTTTCTGTGTTAACAATCATGTCATCTGCAAATATAGACAGCTCCACTTATTTCTTTCCAATCTTTGTGCCTTTTATTTCTTTTTATTTCTTATTGCAATGGCTAGGATCTCTTGTATCAAATTAAATATAAGTGGTGGGACTTCCCTGGTGGCGCAGTGGTTAAGAATCCACCTGCCATTGCAGGGGACATGGGTTCAAGCCCTGGTCCGGGAAGATCCCACATGCCATGGAGCAACTAAGCCCATGCGCCACAACTACTGAGCCTGCGCTCAAGAGCCCACAAGCCACAACTACTGAGCCCACGTGCCACAGCTACTGAAGCCTGCATGCCTAGAGCCCGTGCTCCGCAACAAGAGAAGCCACTGCAATGAGAAGCCCATGCACCGCAATGAAGAGTAGGCCCCACTCACCGCAACTAGAGAAAGCCCGCGCACAGCAACGATGACCCAACACAGCCAAAAAACAAAAAACAAAACAAACAAATAAATAAATTTATTACAAAAAAATATATAAGTGGTGAGGACTGAAAGCCTGGCCTTATTCCTGATCTTACGGGGAAATCATTTAGTACTTCATGTCATGTACTTAGTACTTTAGTACTAAGTGTCATGTTAGCTGTAGGCTTTTTATAGTTTCTCTTTATTAAGTTGAGGAAGTTCCCTTCTACTGCATTTCACAGTAAAGGGGATATTTGTCTTTTTTTTTTTTTTTTGCTACTCAGCCTTTAAACTCCTTACTCATGTTTGGGGAATCCTCCACCCTTTGAGTCTTGGAGTAAGTTAAAGCCTGCCTTGCAGTATGGAATCACAAATGCCAACCACACAGATTCTCAGTGTCCTTGCAGCACATGGACACTGAGAATCTGTGTGGTTGGCATTTGTGATTCCATACTGCAAGGGTAGGATCACATGACCTAGGGCAAGGGCACATGACTAGGCTCAGCCAATCAGATGCATGGGGACTTTGACTCAAAGATGTAGGGTTAGCAAAGAATCCATTCTGGTGACAGAGGTGACAGTGGCCATATCTTGTTTCTGGGGTAGCAATAGGGCTAGGTTTGGTTCTGGCAATAGTGCGGGTATGAGTTGTGGTATCCATCGTTCAGCAGTAGTAGCTACATGACTATCTTGCCAATACGTTCTTTGTACGATTAAGTCAGCCAGAACTGGTTTCTGTTGATTACAAATAAGAACCTTGAATTGTCCACCTAGTTAAATACCAGTAAGCCCACCATAAAGAAATCTTGTTAGACAAACTGGAGATCTCGTTAGACAAATGTAAAACAGCCCCTGCCATACTGGGGAGCTGACCCATCTGTGAGCCTTCTTCCTCAGGATATGGCTCTCATCCTCCTTTCCAGCTCCTCCCCTCCCCTCTCTGTGCTTTGGCCACAGATCCATCTCAATCCTTCCAAAGTGTCATGCCCTTTCCTTCCTCCCTGGCTTTGCAGCTGTTGAGTATCTTCTCCCTGGAATGCAGTTATCATCCCTCCCTAAATTGCTGACAGTGCCTCCTAATTGGTCTCCCCCTCCACATCCCCTCAGGCCCATGTCCAGTCCATATTTCATACAACAGCCAGAGCCGTCTTCTCAAAACATATGTCTGAGCATGTCACCACTCTGTTTAAAATCTTTCAAAGCTTCTTTATTGATCTTTGGATAAAGACTAAATTCCTTAACACGGCCCTCCAGGCTCAGCATGGTCTGGCTCCTACCTACCTCTCCAGCTTACTGGAAGACACTTAGAGGCAGAAGCAGGGGACTGGATTGAGATGGAATGAGGGGGGCAAAGGAGGAGTCAAGGATGACACCCAGATTTCTGGTTGGGGCAGAGGCAGGGAAGCTCCTTAGTTTATTCACCTTTAAGATTTCAAAGGTGTGTACTAGTCAGCCTCACATCTTTTGCTGAACAGGGAGCTGAAAACTCATCCACCCACCCACCCACTCACTCACACTTCAGTCTGACAGTCAACTACCTGAGCAGCCAAGCAGAGGCTTTAGGAGTGAGCTGCAGCTCTTTTTTTTTTTATGTCTTTGGCTTAGGCACTTTCCCTCCCAGTGTCTTCCTTTTCTCATCTATAAAGCAGGAATAATATCAATACTTTCTCTCTTCCCTTCCCTTCCCTTTCCTTCTCTCTCCCTCCCTCCCTCTCTCCTTGATAAAAAGTTACTGTAAGTGGTAAATTTCAGGCATGTGACTGGCCCAAGCTGGGACATAGCTGGAGATGACTATCTCCTATGAGCCTCAGTAATAGAATCTATTTGTCTTTTAGAAAAATCACTCTGGTTTTCAGGTGGAGGATGTATTGCAAATAAGTTGAGACAGGAAAGAAGGGGTCTCCAGTCTTCTCAGCCCTTGGAGAAATGTGTGGGGAGGTGGGCTGCATGGAGGGTGGAACAAACAGACCTGCCCCAAAACTCCGGGTAATCCTGGATCCTCCACTGTCCACAGTCTGTCCCTCAGCACGTGCTGTCGGCTCTACCTCCAAATATAGATGAACCCCTTTACTTCTCTTTTTTTTTTTTTGGCCATGCTACATGGCTTGTGGGATCTTAGTTCCCCGACCAGGGATCGAACCTGGGCCTCCTGCAGTGGAAGCGTGGAATCCTAACCACTGGACCACCAGGGAAGTCCCACCCCTTTACTTCTCTTCATTTCTGCTGCCATCACCTTAGTCCAACCACCATCCGTTCTCTCTGACCTACTCCAATAACGGGATGCCCCGCCTCTGCTCCTGTCTCGCTCCAAAACAACTCCATCCAACAGCCAGTGACCTTTAAAAATGTAAAGCAGGTACTGTTACTCATTTCCTAAGTCCTCCGCCGGCTCCCCAAACTCCTCAGCCCTAGCCACAAGCCTGCACGGTCCGCACCACTCCTTCCCTGTTCACCCAAACCCAGGCACCCTGTCCTTCCTTGCTCCTGTGCTTCAGGAAGGCCCAGCTTCTGTCCTTGCTGCCCCCTCTGCCTGGGTGGCCCTTCCCCTGGCTCTCCCCGCACACCGCACATCGCTGAGTCCTCCCCTGCAGGTCTCTGCCCAGAGGTCGTCTCCTTGAAGAGCCTCTTTCTAAGTACACTTGCCCCCATCACTCTTTGTTCCATCACTTTTATTTCCTTCATAACACTTATCACTGCCTGAAATTAGACTTTTTATATTTATAGAGGTCTCCTCAACATTACTACTTTTACATTTTAATTAATTTTAATTCTACTAGGAATACATAACTATGTTGTCCAAAGAGCCTGACAGGTAAACTCTTCTCCCAGTGAGATCCCTCACTGAAATGACAGCTCCATTTGTCCTATTGACCATGATTTGTAAGTTCCTAGAACCATGCATGCATGGCACATTCCACAAACAGTTAATGAATGAAGAGTGAATCAAGGGCCACACTCTGGCTCTACCACATATTAGCTTCCCTTTGGGGAGGGCTGGAGGAGGAGGAATCAGAGGCCAAAGTCCAGAGGAGGCAACGGATTTGGGCAAACTACTTAGTTTCTCCAACTATCAGTTTGCTCATTTATTTTTTAAAAAAAAGGGAAAAGAGCATTTATCTCATAGAATTGTGAGCATCAAGTAGTGCCAGGCACACCATACACCCCCCCATGAAGTTTATAGTCTAGTGGGGGGGGGCAGTGGGGACGTACTTGAAACGCTGCATGTTGATTCCATAGTTTACCAATCTGTTCAGTGGCCCTAGAATGTTAGAGCCTCGCTTTCCAAACTGGGCTGGAAAGAGCTATGTGGGAACAGGGGTTACCCTGAAACCATCCGATGCATCTTCCTGGACTGTTTGTTTTACTTGAAATTAATTTATAGCATTATGTTTTATAGTAAACTAAACACAAAGACTTATTGAGTCAAATGCAGAATTTGCCTGAATTTTAAAATCCAGGTGCTTTGGGCATCATCATGAGGAGAGGCACTGGAGATCATGTGGGAGGGTTGAACCCCTGTTTTCTAGGTGGGGAAATGGATGCAGAGAGTGGCCAGACCCGGCCTCTCCATCCTGGTTAGGGTCCTCTCTGGCTCACGCGGTAAGCCTCCTGTCATGCAGGACGCTGGTGTGCTCCTCTCAAGTCCTTGACCTCAGCAGAAACAGCAGGTAGCTTCCTCTCCTTCCCCTGTGGGAGTGAGGGTGAAGCCCAGAGGCCAAGGCCAGGAGGAAGGTTCTGGGCCCTAATCCAACTCTCCTAATTCCTAACATTGCCCAGACCGTGGACCACCCTGCCTGCCCATCAACACTTCCTCTTCTCAACCATCCACCGATCTGGACATAATTATAGTAATTATACTGGGATATCCTTTCCCAATTATGTAAAACCAGCATAGGTAACTGCTTCTGAGCATAATTACAGGAGATGTTTACAGACTCACAATCACATCAGAGTAAATGATAGCTTCCTTTCCTCCCATTAATACACCAATATTAGGGCCCTATCAGGGCCAATTAGTCAAATCCCAGCAGTGAGGGGGTGGGAAAGACCTCACACTCTCCCACCACCTGCAAAGCAGGAAGGGATCTCAGGGTCCCAGCCAGGATTTTACAGGACACCCAGAAGCCTGCAGAAGTATGGGCTAACATTCACTGGACACCTACTGTGTGTCAGGCACTCAGGGTAGGCCAGCAAACACCTAGGAACAATTCTGCACGCTGGTGTTAATATCCCACTTTACATGTTTGTAGACTGGTTCTGAGAGGGCTGGTGTCCAGGGTCACCCACAACAGACCATGAAGCTAGGAGGGGGCTTTTCCATTATGCAACTCAACCGGCCAGACTCCCAGGCCACAGCGCCGCCAGCTCTATGCCCCCTTCCTTATCTCCTCTTTTCAATGCTTCCTCTTCCGTGGCAGTCACCAAAGCTACCCCTGCTCGCCTCCGGTCCCCCTCCCACCCTCATCAGTTCCCCAGCGTTGACACTGCCTTCTCTGGCCCCCTCCGCCCCTTCTTCCTGTCCCTGTGGGGTTGTAATCTCTCCAGAAGGGCGGGGAGGTGGGGTGGGGATAGGGTAGGGCATAGGGCGAAGGCCACAGCTGGCACCCGAAGTTTCCCACCGACCCCCACCAGGGGCTCCGCCCGGATCTCGGCCCTGGGGTCGCGGGCACACTTTCGGCGTCCACGCTCCCGTACACGCAAAGGCCGCCCCCCGGCGTGCGCAGGGGAGCGCGCCTGCACACACGCACACCGCACAAAGACGTGCACCCCGCTCCAGCCAGGCAAACGCACCCCCAATCGGCAGAGCACGCAGCGGTGCACACGCACCCGCACCCTCGCGTGCACACACGCGCACGTATACCCACCCCAGCGTGCGCCCTCACGTACACACGCACGCACACACACACAAGCCGGACAGCATCCTTGTGGACCCCTAATGCCGACCTCAGGGCCCTGACGCGTCCGGGCCCTGCCCAGCGGCTGGCTCGGCGGCGCGCACACACGCGCACACGGGTCCCCGCGCGCCCTCCCACCTCGGCTGCTCGGCTCTCCAGCTCCCCGGCTCCCCGCCCCGGCCGCGGCGGTCGCTGTGCGGCGGTCGCTGTGCGGCGCGGCGGGACCGGGCGGGGGCGGCGGCCGGGAGCGCGGAGGAGGCGGAGCAGGAGCTGGGAACCGGCTGGCCCGCGCCCCTCCTGCCGGCCGGGGATTTTCCAGCCTGGGCGCTGACGCCGCGGACCTCCCTGCGGCCGCCGCGGACCATGGGCGACAAAGGGACGCGGTGAGTGCGGGCGGCGGCCGGTCCGGGGCGCGTGGGGCAACCCGGGCGAGGGCGCGGGCAGGGGTTCTAGTCCGTGTCCCGGCTGTGCGTGCGCAGCCACCCCGGCACCGCCGGCTCCTGCTCCGCGGCGGCTCTCGGCTCTCCTCCACCCGAGGTCTCCCGTGTGGTAGCCAGCAGGGCCAGGGGCGCAGGGACGGAGCGATGAGGACCTGGCCGCGGAGACACACTCACACGCACTCACTCGCTGACACCCAGCACTGGCCAGCCGGCGCAGGGACGCAGGGGGCACGTTGACACACAAAGGCACACGCTTATGTGGACACACGGGCACACTCATTCATGGGCGCGCTCATGCTGGCACACACACTGACATTCACTGCCACATGTCAGCACATCCAGTGACACACTGTCACACACTCACTAGTACACATTCATCAACACGTTCTTGCTGACAGTCATGTTGGCATACACAGGTCACACTTCAACACATACCAATGCTAACGCACCTTCATGCTGGCACACACATGTTGGCCGACCCTGATACATACGCTGTCACTTGCACTGACCTTAACAAACACTCTCACTGAGACACACACGTTCTTACCCTTACCAACAGGAACACTTATGTTGGCATGTCTCTCACCAACACAGTGTTCAACAGGCTACGCCAACGCTGACCCCCACAGACACACATCAGACTAATGCCCACACAGACACCCCAGGTCACATGCCAACAGCCCCTGGGCGCTGATACACTCCAGGTCCCTGCAGGTGGAGAAGTGGAAACACACGCACCACACAGGGTGGGAGGCCCCCTGGAGCCTGGGAAAATGCCTCCCATCCACATTTCCTTTCCCTCTGACCTCCCCAAGGCCTGCCGTGGTGGCCGGGATCTGCTTGAGCTGGGGGTGGGGAGGGCCCTCCTGTCTCCTTAGGAGCCTGCCCTGCTCAGAAAGAGAGAGGGATGCCTCTGAAATGGGAAACTGGGACAGAAAGGGGAGGGGGCTGGGGCCCAAGACAAGCCCCGGTCAGGCACTCAGCTTTGTCACCCTAGTTCTACCCCTTCCCTCAGCCAACTCCCTTAAGTTCTGATACAGGCTCTCCCTTAGCTCCTCTTACCCCTTCTGCAACCCCCTTATTCATTCTTTTCTTTCTTTACCCTTTTCTGTCCTTGTGCCCCACTTCTCCCTCCTCTCTTCCCTCTCTCCACCCTCCCTTACTCTCTCCTTGCTTCCAGTAATTATTTATTGAGTGCCTGGGGTGTACAAGGTATAGTGTGGGGATCAAAGATGTCCAAAACCTGTTCCTTCCCCAAAGGAGCTAATAGACTAGAGAGAAACGGCCCCCGTGGTCATCATGTTTCGGGACTACTGACAAAGCAATGTACCACTCACTGCCATCTGACACTGTCTCTCAACAACCTGAGAAAAGTCTTTTTTTTTTTTTTTTTAACACATTTTAAAAATTTATTTATTTATTTTTGGCTGTGTTGGACTTTGTTGCTGCGTGCAGGCTTTCTTTAGTTGAGGCGAGCGGGGGCTACTCTTCGTTGCGGTGCGTGGGCTTCTCATGGCAGTGGCTTCTTTTGTTGCAGAGCACGGGCTGTAGGTGCATGGGCTTCAGTAGTTGTGGCACATGGGCTCAGCAGTTGTGGCTCGCGGGCTCTAGAGCGCAGGCTCAGTAGTTGTGACGCATGGGCTTAGTTGCTCCACGGCATGTGAGATCTTCCCGGACCAGGGCTCGAACCCGTGTCCCCTGCATTGGCAGTGGATTCTTAGCCACTGTGCCACTAGGGAAGCCCCAACCTGAGAAAAGTCTTTCAGTGATTATTTCCATTTTCCAGAAGAAGAAACTGAGGCTCAGAGATAACTTGTGCTCCTAAGTTTTAGAAACTGCTTCCCAGCCATCCTCCTGACGGCTCTGCAAGGAGGTTAGCTTCCTCTTCCTGTTTTCCAGAGGAGGAACCAGAGCTTAGAGAGGTTACCTGACTTGCTTAAGGTCAAGAGGGGTCAGAGACAGGACAGAGGCTGGAGTCTACTTGGTTCATTTCTCTGTGGCTCACCCTTGGGCACTGTCACGCCCCTCGTGGGCCCTGGTTTGAGGCCCAAGAGGGATGGCCTGCTCTGTGTGTGGAGGCCCAGCTGGTGGTGGAGGCTGCAGAAGATCGTGAGGCATCTGCATTCACCTTGATGGCTAGTCCCCATTGCTGAACTGGTGACTCATGTCTCTGTCCTCAGCAGGAGCATGTGTGACCCTCTCCTCCACCACATCCATGTCCCCCATTGCCAAGATCCTCCTGACCGCTGAGGTCAGACTCTTCTCCCTGCAGGGAGTCAGGAGCCCTTCTTCCTTTCTCATTCCTCACGTGCTACTTCACCATCAGGGTGACTCAGCCCCCCTTGGACCTTGGTTAGCCTCACTGTGACTTGGGGGAAAGTGTCATTGTTCTCCTGCTGGCATAGGTTGTCAGCAGGATGGGACACCATGAGCAGCCAGGCACCTGTTGGAGACCCAATCTTTGGGGCCAAGCATTTTCCACGACTCCCCCTTCTCTGCCTCTAACTCACTGGGGCAGCTTGAGGACCTTGGACAATGGTCCTCACCTCTCTGGACCTTAGTGTTCCTGTCTGTAAATTGTAGCTATCAATACCTACCATTTTCAGGGCTCTCCCTATGTTTTCTGAATATACTGGGCAGGGGAGGAAGTGCTGCCAGAAGCCTGGTGCCCAGGCCTGGCTATGGTCCATGTGACAGTGGCCCTGCTCTCTCTTCCGGTCTCCCCTGTAGTCCCAGGAGGCCTCCCTCTCCCTTCCAGACAGGTTTCCTGAGTAATTTGGAAGAGAAAGACAAAATCAGTAATGGGCTGTAGCTTGCCTTGTTCTGTAAACCATGGGATTCTACTTTATCTATGACTTAGAAGAAGAGGCTTGCAAGTATCCAATACTCTAAGGATCAGGAGTCGTTGCATCCGTCCTGTACCTGGATTTTCAACCCCCACGTGAAAGTGACAATGAGAATTAATCAGAAACTGTCACTGCCCTCTAGGGAGTCCCAGGGTCAAGGGGGAAAGAGGGCATGAGACAAATACCTGGATAGGACTAATTACAGGTAGTGTGATGACTACTCTAACAAGTGCTCTAGGAGCAATCATACAGCCATTCAACAAACGTTGACCGAGTGCCGGGGCTGGCGGTTCAGAGATGAATGACTCTACTCTGTTTCCAAAAGACAGAGAGCAGAGTAGATGATTATAATGCAGGGTGACATGTGCTGTGGGAGGCTGAAGGAGGAGTCCCCCGCCCAGTCTTGGCAGGGGGCATGGTGAGGGAAGCTTTCCTGGGAAGGAGGTGGCATTGGAGCAAGGGGGTGGGACTGGGGACGTCATTCCTGGCCGGGGGTGCAGAATGTGACAAGGCTTGGAGGCATGAAGCAGCCTGCGGGTTGGGCTGGGGTGATGGGTGCGAGTGAACACGGGCCAGTTATCAACAGGCTGGGATGTCAAGCTAAGGAGAGAAGATTTTCTCCATAAGTCCCTGGTGACTCAGAGAGGGCTGCGGGGAGGGGAGGGATGGGAGCAGATTTTTGTTTTAGAGGGATGCCTTTGGCAGTGGCAAGGAGGGGCAGGCCTGGATGCAGGGAGACCAGTGAGAAGGCTGAGGAGGAGCCTGAGAGAAGGCGAGATCCGAACTAAGGCTTTGGCAAGGATGGAACCGAGAAAGATGAACAAGGAGCTGGAGTCCATTAGCCTTACTGCCTGGATGCCTGGTATGTGTCAGGTTTACATGCATGATCTCATTTGGTTCTCCCTATGATCCTATTAGTGTAAGGATTGTTGTTCCCATTTTACAGACCAGGAAACAGACTAGGAGAGATTCAGTAATTTGTCCACTGCCATTCAGCCAACGAGTTTCTGAACCCAGGCCCATCTGTCCTGCTGCTCCTTGCTTTCACCCAGAGGGACGGGGTTGTCTGGCTCATAGGTGGCCTCCCCCATCTCCCTGGCGGCCTCATTCTCAAGTTGTGCGTCCCTTCTGGTTCTTGCTGTTCCCACTAATTCAACTGGCAATATACAGGATCAAAGTTAAACAACAGGAGGGACTTCCTGAGAGGTGATGGGATGGAGTGGCATTTCGTTTCCTACAGATGTTTATGAACTCTTTTTTTTTGGCAGAGAAGGAGGGTGGGTGTGATGGGGACATGTAATCACCAGCTCTCTGTGAATCTTGGCTGTTGTCTCTCTTGGTGGTTAAGGTCTGTGTGATCCATCTTGGCTGGAACATGGGGGAAGTCCTGTGGCTTTAGCCAGGGGCGCTTATGGGGCTGCTGGGAGTGGAAGCATTGAGCTTGACCCAACTTCTCTGATCCTTGACTCCAGGCTGGCCTCTGGGCTTCACACGTCTCCCCAGCTCTCTTCCTTCCGAGTTTGGGCCTCCTTGCCCAGAGTTGAAACCTCCCACTGGCATGGGTTCAGGGGTCCTGAGTCATGGGTGTGCCATACCTCGGGGCTGTGGCAATGGAAGAACAATAGCCTGGGAGTCAGCACGCCCTGAGTGGCCTCCTGGCCTCTGCCAGGCCATCCTCCATAGCGACCATGCTGACTATATCTTGAGGCCTGCAGGGGGTGGCAGCTTGACAGGGAGTCAGGCTGGAAGTTGAGGAAGATGTAGGAAGGCTTCTGCATAGATAGGTCTGGATCTTGGGGCAGGGATGGACGTGGGAGGCAGGGATTTGAAAGTCTTTGGGTTAGAGATGGTGTTTGACTTGGGGATTATGGGTGACATGGTACAGGGAGAGGGAGAAGATAGAGCGTATGAAGAGAGGATGGCTGGGGGCATTTGAGGCTTTGGAGAGCACCCATGCCTGGGGGTGGAGAGAGGAGGAGGGAGAGAATAGGGGAGGCTGTGTCCTGGGAGCCAAAGGTCAGGGAGGGACCAACAGAGGATGAGCTTGGGAAAGACCCCTGGGATTTAGGCAGAAGGCAGTGGCTGGTGACTTGGTGAGAGGGGTTTTGATGGAGCCATGAGGGCAAAGCTGGGCTACAGCGGGCAGAGGAGAGAAGAGAAGGACTGTGCTTTTCTCCGTGCCTGGAGCTGGGGGGGAGCCTCTCGGAAGAAGGGTATGAGGCCCTGGGCTGGGGGTGGTGGGGTTTCCGGGTGTGGGGACCTGGGGGGTGAGGCTCAGCTGGTGACTGGGGGGAACATTGCAGAGGCGTCAGCTGGTCACAGGGGCGCATGTCTGTGCTGGCTCCTGAAAGAGGGGCCGCTGACTCAGGCAGGGGGTCTTGAGAAAGGCTTCCTGGAGAAGGTGCCCCCAGAGCTGGGTCCTGGGGCACAAGGAAGTCTTAGGTGTCCTAGACAGAAGGAAGAGCCTAGGCCAACGTGCAGGTGCGGGAGTGTGAGCGGTGAGGCTGCCGAGGGAGGTGGCAGCCCTGGCGAGCAGGCTTTGGGTGCTGGGGTGGGTGGGTTTCAAGGTACTTTCTACTCAGGTATTCACACCTCAGGTGTCTTTGTTCCCCAGGTGGTGAGCTCCTTGTGATTTGGGGCTACCTCTGTTTCCTGTTTGCTGGTCCATTATCCAGCTCTGGGTCTGGTTCACAGGAGATGCCTGGCAGGGATTTGTTGACGGGACTGAACTCCTTCCTCCCTTCTTGCCTCTGCTGTCAGCCCAGGGGCTCCCTGAGTGCTGAAATTAGCTCTTTCCCATTAGGGAATCCTAAGGATGGAAGCCATGCTTCCCACATTAGACCGGCTGTTGGCGGGCCTCCTCCATCAGACTGGGAAGTCGTGAGGGAGAAGATTACCACCCCTTTCAGAACGAGCTTCCTGCAAGTGAAGCCTGTTTCTCCCCCATCAGATAGGCTTCTGCAGGTGGGAGCCACGTCTCCTACATCAGGTGGGGGGCTCCTGGGGGTGGGGCATGTCTCCAGGACAAGCCCTGGAATTAGAACAGGGCACCCTTATGGTTCCTGGGCACCCTCCTTCCCTCCTGTGTGCAGGATGGGTCCTGCCCCAGGGGTGGCTTGAGTCCTAGTAGGGGGATATAGATCAGAGGGGGTGGGACAGGGCAGGGTGGCTGCTTTTGAGAGGGGAACAAAGGACACTGTTGTCCCAGCCCCCTCCCTCCCTCCCTCCCAAGGGGCCCTGGCAGGGTCATCACTCTGGAGACGCACCTCCTCCTTCCTGGGCCTGGCCCCATCTTTAGTCCCACTTGAGAGGAACTGCTTGTTCCTTCCCAAGAGACCCGGTGCCAGATGAGGCCCCCAGGAGGCCAGACCCCAGGGACCGGACCAGACAGGTCCCTGGAGTTCTGTGTGATTGAAGTCACCGCAACCACTGAGCTGCTTTCCCTCTGCCTGGGGCTGGGCCTGTCCTGGCTGAGACCATAGCCAGTGGCTCCTTCTATAACTGGAGAGGGATCTGGAGCAGGTAGGGTGTTGTGGTCCAAGTCAGGCCAGCGGGAGGCAGGACTCCTCACTCAAGGTCTGAGGGGTTCAGTGTCCGTGCAGGGTGCAGCCTCTCTCCAGGGTGTACTCAGAGGCCCAGAAGTTGAATGAGTATGGACCTGCACAAGGCAGGGGCTCCCTCGCATCCTGGCCGTGGGCCTCTGGCCCCACAACTGGTCCTCCTGGTCCTTTTGCAGCCTCACCCCCTTCGTCCAGCCTGTGCAGTCAGTGGGCATGGATGCATTTTGGCAGAGGACCAGGGAGGGGGTGGGGAGTGGACTGCTGGGATGTGCCATCCCCGGAGGGTCCCAGAGATACGCTCTAATGCTTGCTCAGTGCTGGAGGGGAGAAATGGGGGATTGGGCAGCTCAGGCCTCTGCCACACACCAGTGGGACTGAGACTGCTGGGTGGCTGAGGGTTGTGTTCTTTCCTGTGAGACCAGGTCCTCGCCTGAGCAGCCTTCTGCCTCCCAAAGCACCTGCAGGAACCGGCAGGCAGGCAGGTCCTGGAAAGTTTCATTTTCTCTGCCCAGGCTGTGCCCTCCTTTAGGTGCTCCCAGTGCCCTCTGTGATCTGATTAGCTTGTATTAGAGGCTGATTAGTATAGTGGTTAGGCTCTAGGAAGAACCAGGTTTCCTGGTTTCAAATGCCAGCTCTGCCACTTACCAACCTGGCAACCTCTGCTGGTTATTTAACCCATTCTCTGCTGCAGCTCCCTCATCTGTAAAATGGGATAGCAATAGTGCCTGCATGATACGTTGTTTTGAGGATTAAATGAGTTAAAATAGGTACAGCTCCGGGACAAGTCCCTGGAACAAGTGCCGTGTTATATGCGGTTAGTTCACCACACCCTTCCTGTCCTTCAAGACCTGGATCACACATGGCCTCCTTCTCTGGGAAGCCCTCACTGATCTCCAAGTGCCTTGTGACTTTTTTTTTTTTTTTTTTGCCATATATTCATTCTCTCTCTCTTCTCTTTCTGTTGGCACTCATCCCTCTGTCTCTTCGTGGGTCCTGGTTATTTGCACACTTGTGATGTCCTCTGTGTGAGGCCAAGGGCACCTGTCCTGGGTCTGTTGTCCCTTTGCACCTGTGCAGACCTGGCATGGCACTGAGCTCCATAAATATTTGCTCAGTGAAGGAGGCTAATGTAGGTGTTTCACTGGGGAAAAATATACTTGGGGATGGGCAGTGTGGTGGGTGAGGACAATGGGACACCATTGCTGATTCTGAAACGTCTAAAAGTCACCCTGAGCCACAGGCATTAGATTATTCTCTGTGATCCAAAGGGCGGAGGTCACAGGATGCCTCGCTTTACCTTTGCTAGGAGAATGTGTTTTCAGGCAACCAGAGCTACCTGGCGAGGGGCTTGGTGGCTCATTCCAGCCTCTGTGCCTTTGTTCTTCCTGCTCCCACCATCCAGAATGCCATCCTTTCTTCTCTCTGCTTGTCCAAATTCTACGTCCTAAATACGTGCCCAGCCATGGTGCCATCACTTCCTGGCCCCCAGAGGGTGGGCTCCATTCATCACGCCCATCCTCAGACATTTACTGAGCCTTTCCTGGGTCTGGGTGGTGACATGGGAAAGTAGGGAGTTCCCCTTTGGGTTGGCCATCTGGATCTGGCTATAGTATATCCAGTGTGGTTTGACCTGACCCGAGGAGGGGACCATGGCTTCCGATGATCCACCGGTGATCAGGGAGCTCTTTATGCAGCTGGAGAGCCCTCCCTTGGCCTGCTGGCAGAGCACAGAACTCCCCAGTGGCTTCCCACTGGGCAAGTACTCAGAACCCACCTAATTACTGGGGACAGAGTTCTGGGCACTGGATCCAGCAGGTTGCGGTCCAGTAATAATCAGCTAATCAAACCACCCAAGAATTGCTCCTTGGCCCAGAGGAGTGGAGGGAAGGGGATGGTGAGGCTCAGAAGAGTCGTGGGAAGGAGAGGGCTGCTAAATGCAGGGAGAGTTCAGACGCTGGGCCTGCTGAGCAGAGCTGGGAAAGGGAAGCAGGAAATGGGGAGAGAGGGTGGGGGGGGCAGGGCAGGGAGAGAGACAGCTGGATGAGAGAGGGTGTTATCTGGGGACAGCACTCAAGTGAGATGAATCAGGGCAAGGATCTGGTCTGGGAGGCAGGGACCCCGTTTGTTCACTGTCCCTGTGACATCATGGATGAACTGCTTTTCCTTTGTGGACCTCAGTTTCTGCACGTGTCAAGCAGCACGGGGGAAAGGGGTTGGCCTGGGAGGTCTCTAGGACCCTTTGCTTTGGTTCAGCAGCTAGCAGGGGAGGGGGGCGTGAACAGCAGGCTGTGTTTCTGCCCGATAGCTTGGCCTCTAGCAGCCCTGTCTTCTGGAAGCGGCAGACGGTGCTTGGGTCTGATCCAGCCTGAGATTGAGTTGCCGTAGGTTAATCAGAAGGAAAGACTGTAGGTGGCAGCAGGCACACCCTCGGCCTCTGGTGTGCCCTTAGCCCTGCCCTGTCCTCGTGACTGTCCTGTGGTTCCCAAACCAAGTGTCCTCAGCGAGTGACCGCTTAAGGCTCTGCAGTGTCTTTTCCACCAGTCTAGAAATTTCCCAAGTAGCATCCCCAGGTGTGTGGGGATGGGGTTCCCCGAAGGTAAAGCCACAAGGTTTGGAGTTTGGATTTCAGAATCACACAGACTCGGCTTTGCTGTCCAGCAATATTGTGCACTAGCTCCATGCCCTTGGCTGAGGGTCTTAAACTCTCTGGGCATCAGTTTTTGCATTTATGAACTAAGGATAATAATATCCCCTATTGCGTGTGGTTGCTATGGGCAGAGAGGGTAGGGATTTGATAACAGTCATTGTTACTCTTCGGGACTGGCAGTGGACCTCAGCTTTTCTCTCCGCCCCCTCTCTCCTGCATCCCCTCCCTCCTCCCGTCCTGCCCAGGACCGTGTGCCCCGCTGGGTGTGTTGGGGTGGGAGCTGTGCTGGGCTGGAGGAGAAGGTCAGATGGTGGCTGGAAAGGGAAGTGAGATTGCCCGGGGAGGGGTGGGGCGGTTGGGGCTGGAGCAGCCGTGGCCCCCTCCCTTTGGGCCCCGCACTTATGGTGGGTTCTCTAGGAGGAAGTGAGGAGAGCGTGGGGGCAGGAAGCTGGGGACAGGGGTGGGCTTTGTGGAGGTCCCAGGCCTCTCTCCTTTAGCCCCCGCCCCCAGGTGCCGGGTGTGGAGCCCAGAGCCTGGTTTTCTGCCAGGGAAGCCAGCAGGCCGCTGTTTCACACACTCAGACAACAAACAGCCCTTCCTGGTTCTCAACCCCTAGTGGGAGGTGCCTGCTTGAAGCTGGGGCACTTGGAAGGCAGCGCCTGCCTGCCACGGAGGTCGGCCGAGGTCTGGAAGAGAGGCCGCAAAGGAGGGGACAAAAGCCGCCTCCCCCTCCCCCAGCCTCTCCCCGCAGTGCTGGGCTGTGGCATGCCAGGGTCTCTGACTCCAAGGAAGCTGATTACATAACGCAGCCAGACTCCCTGCTGGCTTCTTCCATTCCTCCCCAGAGCAGCCTCAAAGGAGGTGCTGCTGTGCTTTGATTCCCGGGCCCAAGAGGTCATTGTGACCATCCCCCTGCTTAGGGCGCTGGTATGTGCTGCCCACACCATCTCCGGAGGAGAGCTGCATGCCCTGCGCTGCCTTCGTGCAGGCACTGGGATTGCCTCTGCGCACTGACCCCCTTCCCACGCTCCTGGGAGCAGGGCTCCAAAGGGGAGAAGCCTCATTAGAGGAAACAGGCTATGTCCTGAGATAATTTGCCTGCAAAGTGCCCCAGAGGGAAGCTGGCCTCTCTGCAGCCAGAGGGACGGATAACCAGCATCTTCCAGTTTGTTCAACTCAGTTCCACAAACGTTTCTCAAGCACCTGCTGAGTGCCAGGCCCAGACCTCCACTCAAGGCACGTCGCCGAAGCCGGCTGGCTCACCCCCGTGGCGTCTCTCTCCTGGTGGGAAGCTGACTTAAGGAGCAGCTCTGCCCCCCGTCTCCCACCTAAGGCAATAGCCTTTCTCACAGGCCGGGGCCTGGCTGTCCTGTGTTCTGGGGTGGCAGGGACATCACGACAAGGAAGCATGGGGGTTCCTCTGGGCTAGGCTTTTTCAGGCTTGGCTTATACCCTTTCTATTCAGCCACCCCTGCCCTCCCAAGGAGGTTCCCATGAACAAACCCGTGAGTGTCTGCAACATCGCAGGCCCTGGGCTGGGCACTTGAGGTATGAAGAGGAAACAGGCAAGTCTCGGCCCTCGTGCTGCCTGTATCTTCTGGGGGAGAGGAAACAGATCATCCCAACATGGCAGGTAATGGGAATTCATTTATACGGGGCACAGAGCAATCCCAGTGGATAAGTGTCACAGGCACACCCTCAGAAGCGGGGGGCAGGGGGGTCATTGCAGCAAGCTTTGGAAGGTGAGTTTGACATGAACCAGAGGTGACGCTTGTCTTGACGGTGCCTGTGACCGATGTTCTCAGCGGGGACTGACTTCCTTCATCAGATACTTGAGAACCCACTATGTGCCAGGCACAGAGTCAGATACTCACTTCATCTGCTGTGAGTAAGGTGTGTCCTGGGACTGTTGGAGGACATAAAATCTAGGGTGAAAAATGAAGGTTCTGGCACGTGGCATCACAGTGAGTGTTTGGGCCTGAACAGAAGTAATGGGGCAGGTGTAAGAGGAGACACTGGGCTCAGCAACCACTCCGTGGAAACCAGGGGCTGCCTGGGTCTCCCCTGGTGGAGGGCAGCGGGAGCAAAGGCTTCCCTCCAGCCGGGAAGACCTTGCGGAGGTCTGATGACTGTTCCCAGAAAAGTGATGGACATGAAAGAGCTGGGAAACCACGTCTTACGAGAAACAGCTCTAGGCTTGGGGCCGTGGGGCGGGGGTGGGATGAGGGCACACGTCTGCGGCTCCGAGGGCTGGGAACACCGAGGCCAGGCAGTGGCGTGGTAGAAAGAGGGAGCTCATCTGGGGTTCTCACCTCCCCTCTATCAGTAGTTTTGTGTCTGTGAGCTGAGTTTTTCAGCCTCTGGGCATAAAGTTTCCATCCTTTCTGTGTTGTATCTGTGCTAATGAAGGCACTCAGCACATTAGCAAGTTGATTTTATTATAGGTCTCTATAGCTCCAGGGCAGTGGAAGAAACCTGGAAGCATTTTTATACTCAGTAAGGAGAACTTCCTTTTTTCACAACAGATTTTAATATCCTAAAAAGGACAAAGATGATCACACGGCATAATGGAGTGGTTAATATGCACATATTCATTTCTCGTATTATTTAGATCGATCACTTCAGCAGCAGCGACTCCCTATGCATACTTGAAACAATCCAGCCATCTCTGATGTTCGCAACTTTGCAGAGTCGACTTTGCCAAAAAAATAAAAAGAAAGAAAGTAAGAAAAATTTTTTAGTAGAACTTTCAAACAAAAAACCATGACCCAGTCTTAGACTGAGCCCTGACCCCGATCAGCTTCCGTCGGATTGTAGAGCTGGGATGGGGGTGGGAGAGGTCCCAAACTCCAGGGAGAAAAGAAACCCTCACCTAACCCTCGGGGGGGCATTTAACCTGATGGTGATGGATACATGTCCCCATCACCAAAGTGCTTTTCTTCTCCCTATTCCACAGCCACCAGCTCAGTCCAGGCCCCACTTCTGGCCTGGACTTATTGCAGTAGTCTTCTGGCTGCTCAGTCTAAACCCCCCAAATCCTCCTCTTACTCTGAAATTCGCATCTGACCCTGTCCTTCTGCAACTTAAAAACTGATCAGTTTCCCCTGTTTCCTATGAGACAGTTCACATTCTTCTGGTGGCACTGGAGGCCCTTCCCTCCCACGCTCCTTTCCCAGTTCTCCCCACCACACAGCCAACATTCTGGCTCCACTGACTTTTTTGGATGTTCCTCCACAGTCTTCGTACTTTCCACACGTCTGTGTCTGTTCAAGCCAGTCTCTTTGTCCGGAATGCCTTCCTCCTCTGCCTGGTGAAATCTCCCTTGTATTTTAAGGTTGAACCTAAGCTCAGTGCAGTTCAATCGAACGCCATGCGGTTGAACTGCATTAGGCACGTACTATGTGCTTGGGCATGACGCCTTCCCTTGACTCTGTGTTCCCTGCCCAGGCAGAGTCGATGCCCTCCTCCATGCTCCCTTGGCGCCTTGCAGGCTTCCACGATGGCACGGTGTATCAGAATTGGCTGCTGTCATGTCAGTTTCCTGTGCTAGAGGGCAGGCGTGTGTCTGGTACCTCTTGGATCCCCAGTTCCTGATAGGGGCTGGCCGAGCTGGGCGAGGTCCAGGTTTGCAGAAGTGCACTGAAGCAGGAGTACAAGCAGCGCGCACACACACACACAGCTGTTGTACTCAAATAAGCGGGGGCCAGAATTGGGTATTGTGTTGGGGAGTAAGTCAGGGAAGATTCTCTGGAGGAAGTGAGGCCTGAGCTGCTGACCCAAAGGAGAAGCACTCTTTCCTTCTTCTCACTTGCTTCCTGGCCCTGGCTGAAAGAAAACAGCTGAAACTGACTGTGAAAAGGGAAATGTATACATTTTGAACTGGGGGTTGGGATCTTCTAGCCTGGAGATGATTAAATAAGGCATATACCTCCTCCCTCCCTTCCTTCCACACACATTTTCTGGACCTCTAGGACATGCCAAACACTGGGGCTACAAAAATTGATTAAATAAAACAGGTCTTAACATATTTTTCTGTCTTAATGTTCATGCTGGAACCTGCCCTTTCCTTTATTTGTCTCACTGGAGTCTAAGTCTTGGCATGTCACAGCTCTGTGGCTCGGGACGGGTCATAGACACCATGGAGGAGATAATATGCTCCGCATAAGCTTGTGCTTGATAATGTGTGTGAGGTGCTGCGCAGGTGCCTTTGACAGTGGGTCCCTCATGGAGTGAGAGCTCCTCTCCGACTGCAAGCTTCCTGAGGGGGGGCGGGGACCGTGTCCAATGTGTCCTCAGTGCCCAGTGCAGGGCCAGGCACACAGTACACTAGGGTGGTCAAGCGTCCCAGTTTTCCTGCTCTGTCTCAGTCCCACATTTTGGGAGAACCCTCCGTCCTGGGTGAATGGGGACAGTTAATTGGTCACCCTACACCATGTTCTCCATAAGGGTTTGTAGAATGGATATATGGATGAATGAATCATGAGGGACAGACAGCAGTGGGACTTGGACGAGCAAGAGCCAGCGCTGGGCGGCTGGCTTGTGGGGTGAGAAGTGATCTTGTGAAGGGTCTGGAAGGCCCAGCAGGTAGAAGACGGGAGGCAGGCATGGGGCCCTCTGCTCCTCGGCAGGGGAGACACGAGGCCCTGAGTCTCTAAGACTGTTGCTTTCAAGCAGGTTTCAGGCTTCCAAGGCCCATGTGCTCTTCCTCGGACTCATCCAGAGAGAAGGCAGTCATTGAGGTCCACTTTCGCTGGGAGGGCCTGTAATGAGCCCCCAGTTGCTCCTCTGCCTCGGAAGCTGGAGGGCTCTGGCCCCTCCACCTGCTATGTTCCGGCAAGCCTGCCCACTGCCTTCTGAGCTGTCCACTCCAGATGTGCTGGAGGCCTGGGCCGCGAGGTGGGAGAGCAGGGCTGCAGCCCAGGCCCAGAGACTGAGTGGAGCCTCTGTTTCCCCACCTGTTCCGTGGGGATACAGCCCCTCCTGCCAGGGCGTCTGTGAGATGCCACTTGTGGAAGTCTCCTTGGCATGTCTAGCACTAGTATGTGCATAACTAGTGTCATTTGTTGTCTGCTTCTGTAAATGGGGACAATAAAACTTGCTCTGCATACCTCCAGGGGCTGTTGTGTGGGCCCAATGGGATGTGGGATGTGGGAACACATGGTCAGCCACGTCATAGCCTTCAAATATTTGGGGAGGGGGGCCTCAGAAGAGCTGCTCAGGCCGGCCCGAGGTTCCAGGCGCAGGTAGGGGTGGACCCTGCCCACCAGGCGTGAAGGATGCTGTGGGGCGGGCTCCAGCACTGCTGTCCGTGAGAGCACTCAGACCCTACGAGCAGGCCCTGTGCTCACGTGACCTCTCCTGCTTCTGAAACCATGGCAAGAGAGAGACGTGGGAGGGTTTAGTAGCAGCAGGACACGTGACAAGAAGAAGGAATGTTCCAGAGCCTCGTCTGTCTGTTGGGCCGGAGGCAGGGCCTTTGTGAAGGCGGGTTGTGCTCAGATCGCCTCTGGGCCCTTCCTCCAGCCCAGAGGCGGATTCACCGGGAGGCTGGTGCCGCTTCAGCTTCAGGCCTTCACACTCCAGGGCCGTTTCCAAGGCCTAGCAGTGTGTCCACGGGCTCAGGGGGTTTTGTGAAACGTGCAAAAGGAAGAAGATATTTTTGTACTCTTTTTTTCTTTTTTTTTTTTTTAAAAGAGGGATTCCAAACTACATGAGTTTCAGGCCCATCCAAGCCTGGATCTGCCCCTGCTCTAACCAGGAGTCCTTTGTGCCAGGAGGTTGGTGCCACGTTGCTGCATGTCCTCAGGGAGTTCTCATCCCATCGTGGACCTGGTCATCAGTTAGAACCCTCCCTGCTGAGGCAGGACCTGAAAGGCATCTAGGGGAGCGAGTTCTGGGCCAGGCCAAGCCCACAGTTCCTGCTTGCTGTGTCAGTAAGAGACTGGAAAGGCCTCTTTGCCCTCAGTCTTACTCATCCGTGAAAGGGACATAAAACCTACCTTAAAGGCTGTGGAAAGGTTTAAAAAATGTACCACTGCCTGGTGCTGCAGGTACCCAGTACCTGATGAAACTGCCTGGGAGAGCCCAAGGCTTGTCATGGGAGCTCAGTAAACGGTGGTGGAAGCTGGATGGACGTGGCGCAGGGACCCCACCCCTTCTTTTTTTTTTAATTAATTAATTTATTTATTTTTGGCTGTGTTGGGTCTTTGTTGCTGCGCGCGGGCTTTCTCTAGTTGCGGCGAGCGGGGGCTACTCTTCGTTGTGGTGCACGGGCTTTTTATTGCGGTGGCTTCTCTTGTTGCGGAGCACGGGCTCTAGGCGTGCGGGCTTCAGTAGTTGTGCACGTGGGCTCAGTAGTTGTGGCTCGCGGGCTCTAGAGCGCAGGCTCAGTAGTTGTGGTGCACGGGCTTAGCTGCTCCACGGCATGTGGGATCTTCCTGGGCCAGGGCTCGAACCCATGTCCCCTGCATTGGCAGGCGGATTCTTAACCACTGCGCCACCAGGGAAGTCCGGGGCGCACCCCTTCTGTTAGGATGGAGCCAGTTCTGCTGACTCGGATTCACCTGCACTGTGCTGTGGCTGATGCTGGGTGCTAGGGATGCGGGCTGCTGGGGTGGGGTGGTGGCGGCCGGATGAGCTAAAGGGTGAAAGTGTTTATCAGCTGTGAAGTACAGCTCCCCGGGAAGGAGGGGCCGTTGTCAACGGAGTAGCCCTTTTGTGGGAAGGGGCAGGGTGGAAGTCTGGACCGTCCTTTCCTGCTCGTGGAGGGGAGGTGGTGGTGGCGGTGGTGAGGAGCCTGGCCGGGTTTGTGTCTGAGAAGAGCTGCCTGTGCGGGCTGGGCTGACCTTTCCTGCTCAGAAAGGAAGACAGGCCGGCAGGGTGCGCTGCTTCCTCCTGCACCTTCGGGGAAGGGTGGCTTAGTGGTGGTTGCCTCCTGTGGCTCCCAACTTCAAACCACAGTGCCCTCTTCAGGGAGGGGAGGGAGGAGGAGACTAGGGCGGGGGCTAGGAGGAAAGAACATGGGCTTTCGTGTCAGGCCACGTTTCAGATCCCACCTCTATTGCTTGTTAATGTCTATGACCTTGAGACAGTTATACATAATCTATCTTTTTTTTTTTTTTTGGCCTCGGCAGTGAAAGCGCGGAGTCCTAACCACTGGACCTCCAGGGAATTCCTTTTTTATATGTATATACATATACATTATATATATGTGTATATATAGTCTTTCTGAACCTCAGTTTTCTCATCTTCAAAATGGGGGTTTATCCAGGGAATTCCCTGGAGGTCCAGTGGTTGGGACTCTGCACTTTCACTGCTGGGGCCCGGGTTCGATCCCTGATTGGCGAACTAAGATCCCGCAAGTGGCACGGTGCGGCCAAAAAAAGAAAATGGGGGTGATAATATCTTCCCCCAACACCCCAGTGTTGTGGTAAGGCTTAAATGAGATAATGTAGGGCTTAGCATAGTTCCTGGCACACAGTAGGTGCTCAGTAAATGCTGATTGTCCCTCTCTCCTGCCCCATGACCCTCATCAACCTGTCTTCCACTCCATCCTTTACCCATTTGTGAGTGCCCTCAGTTGGACTGCAAGCTCCCTGGCGGCAGGGGTTGTGTTTTGTTTGTCCATCATTATACTCCAGCCCTGGCACAGTACTTTCAATACACCTTGATTTGGTTGGCGAGAAGTTGCACTGGCCCAAAGAAAAGAGCACTAAGTTTTAGCCAGAAACTCACTGCGAACCTACTATGTGCTCCTGCCCGAGGCCTACTGTGTGGTCTCTGCCCTGAAGAGCTTGAGTAGCCACTTATAACTCGCTGGGACCCTCTGCACCAGCGGCTTTGTTTTCTTTTCTTCCGAGCACTTAGCACTCATGTAATCAAATCACTCTTTGCTCAGCCTTTAAGATCCGCCTCTCCGCACTGGAACGCAAGGGCCACAGGAGCTGTGTCCCCAGGTCCCAGTGCCTGGCACAGGGCACACGCATACATTTTTGTTGGCTGTCCTTTTTCTTCCCTTCTCTGAGGTCAGGCCTGGTGTCCCTCCTAGCTCAGCCCCTTTCTAGCTGGGACAAATCACCCTGCCTCTGTCAGGTTCAGTTTCCTCATCTTTAAAGTGGGCATAATGTTGGTCCCAAATAATCAAGTGCTCAGCTGTGCCTGGAGCAAGGTAAGCAGCCCATCCTGTCAGCTCCTGTTTTTTAAATGATCTTCAAGGGTCCTTCTGGTTCTGACCTTCAGTGACCTCACTGCCTCTGGCTGGGAGGAGACTGGGAAGAACATTCCATTCCTCGCAGACCCTCTCTGCTGGTCTCACAATGGATTTGGAGCTCTGTGCAAAGTGTTTATGTTTCCCGGCAGAGTTTATTACCCAACTGGGCCTTCTGCAATTAATTACAAACAGAGAAAATAACTTGTCCCTGGGAGGCTGGGCTTGGCATAAACATTTACATCCAGCCAGGGGCCGGCCCAGGGGCTAGGCTCTTTCCTCCAGACTTTGGAACAGAGAAGGATTAGAGGATTAGGGCTGGGAGGGGTGGGATGGGGTGGGGGCCCAAAGAGAGAACTTTGCTTCAACATCTTTTCCTGGACCCCACCTTAGCCCCTGAGATGCTGGGCGTATCCTTTCTCTTTTACTCCTCCTCGGTACCCTGCCAGTAGAGTCCCTGTTTGCAGATGAGGAAATTGAGGCTCATCTAAATTAAGGACTTTGCCCAAGGACACACAGCTTGCAGGAGTGGCAGGATCTTAGGGTTCACATGGCAGCTGTGTAGAACAATAGACTAGAAAAGAGAGGACAGACATTAGGAAATCACCGAGGGAGTGTTTGTTTGATTGTTCATTCATTCATCACGTATGTGTCAGGCCCCTGTTGTGTGACGGGATCGTGAGGAGACAGTGAAGACTGTTAGTGACTGAGCTGAGACTGTGTGTCTCCACACTGAATACTGGGAACTCCCTCAGGATAGTCCCATTTACAGGCTAACGTTGGCTGAAAGAGGTTTCCTGGAGGGCTAGGAAGGGGGTGGCTTTCTCTGGGACTCTAGTGGTCATAACCATCTCATCTTACACAAAGAGATGCCTCCAATGGAAGTAGTCTTCAACAGGAAGGGGCCTCTAAGGTCAGCCTACTCATCCCAACCTAGAATCTGGAATTCTAGGTCCTCGGGCCCCTGCCTTTGCGCTGAGAAGCCTCAGAGAGGGTTTGGCTCCAGGCTATGCAGCCGGAGGGCATAGTGGGGCCCCTGGCAAAGTGCTTCTTCTAATGCATTTATGTCTGAGAGGGAGATGACTGGCAGGGGGAACCCTCACTGCTGTCCGGATGCCCCGCCCCTGCCCCACTGCGGGGCTGTGAGTTTTCTGAAGGCCCTTCCAGCCCAGCAGTTCCTGCTCCCCTCCACAGTCCCGCTGTGCAGATCTCTGGAGCCTTCTGCTGGGGGCCATCTTCCGTCTTTGCAGAGAGAAAAGCTGAGACCAGGGAGGAAAGGGTACCTGTTTTGGACATGGTGTGCCTGGATCCTGGAACACCTGGGCGAGGCAGGAGCTCAGGCCTGAGGCTTCAGGCCTTCTGGCTTCAGGCCCCAGGAGACTGGGGCTCAGCCTGAGCTGTCCACTCCGTGTTGCCAGCTCCCAGCCCAGAGCCTGGAGTGTGATAACTGATGCCCGGGAAAAGTGTGACCTGGGGGGAGGAGTGACTGGCTGATGGGACACATAGGAAGGACACTCTAGTCTGGGAGGCAGGGGGCTTCAGGCCAAGTCACTGTCTCTACCATGAATGGACCTTAGTGTTGCCTTCTGGGAACCGAGACAGAACAATAGTCCTCACCCACAGGGTCATGGTGAGGATCAAAAGGCAGCAAGTGACTATTCACAGTGGACAAAAAGTGGAAACAAATGGCCCAAATGTCTATCAATGGATGCATGGGTAAACAAATTGTGGTCTATCTATACGGTGGAGTATTATTCAATCATAAAAAGGAATGAAGTACTGACGCATGCTATGACATGGATGAACCTTAGGAACATTGTGTTAAGTGAAAGAAGCCAGACACACAGGTCATGTATTGTATGATTCCATTTATATGAAATGTCCAGAATAGATATGTCCATAGACCCAGAAAGCTGACACTGGTGGTTGCTGGGGGCTGGAAGGGAGGGGAGGGTGGGAGAAGAAACTGCTTAGGAGGGATGGATTTTATTTTATTATTTTTTTAATTTTAATTTTAATTATTTATTTGGTTGCGTTGGGTCTTCATTGCTACACGTGGGCTTTCTCTAGTTGCATCCAACGGGGGCTGCTCTTCATTGTGGTGCACAGGCTTCTCATTGCAGTGGTTTCTCTTGTTGTGGAGCTCGGGCTTTAGGCACGCGGGCTCAGTAGTTGTGGCTCACAGGCTCTAGAGTGCAGGCTCGGTAGTTGTGGCGCACGGGCTTAGTTGCTCCGCGGCATGTGGGATCTTCCCGGACCAGGGCTCGAACCCGTGTCCCCTGCATTGGCAGGCGGATCCTTAACCACTGTGCCACCAGGGAAGTCCCGAGGGACGGATTTTACTGTGGAGTGATGCAACTGTTTTGGATCTAGATAGATGTGGTTTTGCTCAACATTGTGAATGTAATAAATGCTAATTGTTCACTTTAAACTGGTAAATTTTATGTTATGTGAATTTCACCTCAATAAATTATTTTTTTAATTGCTAATAAAAGAAGGCAGCATCGTGAGGAGGAGGTACTGGAAATGAGATACAGGTGCTGGGGTGAGGCTACTGGAGAAAGAACAAGCGGAGCGAGCAGCTCTGACGGGGTAAAGGTGTCCAGTGGGTGGCATTTTGGGAGCCTGGTTAAGACCAGGGGTTCTAGAACAATAATGTCTAGGGGGCAAAGCTGTGTGGCCTTGGGGAGATTATTCAACCCCTCTTTGTTTCAGTTTGCCCATCTGTAAAATGGGAATAGTAAAGTTTTTTATTATGGGAACCTAAATCTTTTGTGATGGAAATCTTAAAAGTTTTCTTGAGGATTAAGCAAGTTAGTATTTGTAAAGGGCTTAGAATAGTGCTTGGCACAAAGTAAGTACTGCGTAAGTGTTAGCTACTGTTATTATCGCTCATTCACACTTTTATTTATTTGTTCATTTACTGAGCACCTCCTCTGAGCCAGGCCGCGGGCTGCATTCTGGGGACACAGCTGTGAGCGTGACTCAGGGCCGGCTCTCAGGAGCTCCCTCACATCCTGGTACCCACTCTCCCCTTGCCGCCCCTGCAGCTTCAGCTGTTAATGAAAACTGTTCATCACCTCCTGCTTCTCCAGAGCTGCCTGAGCAGGCACCGTCTCCCCTGGGATCAGACAGACCTTCTTTTGAAAACTCCCTGGGTTTGTGGACTGGTGCCTTGGGCTTGGAGGGAGGGCATGCCTGGGTCTCAGTTTCCCTACCTGTCAAGGGAGAGGGCAGGCTGGCTGTGCCCTGGGGTCCTTCTCAGCCTTTTCTGGCCTCCAGACCTCTGAGCCACATAGTTCACTAGCCTATGTTTGGGATGGGCCTGAGGAGTCACATCTGCTGAGATTTAATTTATAAAGAGTAGGCAGTTGGGCTTCCCTGGTGGTGCAGTGGTTAAGAATCCGCCTGTCAATGCAGGGGACACGGGTTCGAGCCCTGGCCCAGGAAGATCCCACATGCCGCGGAGCA
Source organism: Eubalaena glacialis (assembly GCF_028564815.1). Lineage (NCBI taxonomy): Eukaryota > Metazoa > Chordata > Mammalia > Artiodactyla > Balaenidae > Eubalaena > Eubalaena glacialis. Next base: position 67,848,200 of record NC_083725.1, read on the forward strand.
CCTAAGTCCGTGCGCCACAACTACTGAGCCTGCGCTCTAGAGCCCACGAGCCACAGCTACTGAGCCTGCGTGCCACAACTACTGAAGCCCGCGTGCCTAGACCCTGTGCTGCGCAACAAGAGAAGCCACCACAATGAGAAGCCTGCGTCCGGCAACGAAGAGTAGCCCCCGCTCACCACAACTAGAGAAAGACCGCGTGCAGCAACGAAGACCCAACACAGTGGGGGAAAAAAAAAAGTAGGCAGGCTTTTGGGGGCTGGCATTTGGGACAGTAGGGGTTGGGGGGATCCTGCCTGAGCTCCAGCCTTCAAGGACTGGGCTTCTGCCCTCTTTCGAGTACGGCCAGCCCCTGTCAGTCTCCCCGCCGACCAATAATCATTCAGGCTGAGTCTGACTGCAGCTCTCCTAGACTGAAACGATCGGATTCTAGCTGCTGCCCCTGCCCACTCTGTAACCCCCTCCATGTGAGCACCTCTTCCACTGCCATCCTCAGTCTGTCACTTCTGCACGGTCATATGCCCCATCCTCTCACTGTGACAACCAACACACACACAATCACCTGGCCACTTTCACTCCCATTCACACCCCAGCGAAGTCTTGCTGAGCTCTTGTACCCTCCTCCCACCCTCCAACGCCTGCATTCCCCACCTCACACTCCAGCCACCTGCCCATCTCCCTGCCCTGCTCCCCTCCCCGACCCCCGCCCCATCCCAGCTCAGTCTCCACCTGCTGGCTTCCCTCCCAGATGGTTGTCACAGAGGTTGTCCCAGGGTGAAAGGGCAGAAAAGTCCTTCCAGGAAGGAGCTTGCTGTCTCTCGTCTCCTTTTAAAAACAAACTTATGTCTTGAGTAGCTTGGGTCAGGCCTTCCAGACGTCCTCCCCGGTGGTGGTGGAAGGAGGGACCAAAGGGGCAGCTGAACAGGGAGGGCCTGAGGAGGCAGGGAGGGGCAGAGTCAGGCCAGGCCAGGCTCTCTGGGTTCTCAGAAAGCCCCGATATATTCACATCCCCCTTCTTTCTCGCAGACACAGGCACCTCGCTCTCACAGACACGGATCTTGGCCCTGGAGAGCTCGGTACACTGTGATCAGGGAGGCATTCTTTGCCAGATATTCATTTATTCAGCCCTTCATTCATTCATCGGTCTTGGCTCTGTGCCAGGCCTTGTGCTGAACCCTGGGGACACAGAGTGGGGCGGGACCTGGTCCCTGCGCAAGGGCTGATGAGGGAGGTTGCCGTGTATTCACAGGGATGCAGTACATCTGATAGGCGCCATTCATTCATTCCCTCGTTCAGCACACCATTCTAGCATCGGGGCACCAGCTGTGACCAAAGCAGGTGACAAACCTTACCCTCGCCAGGCTGAATTCTAGTGCTGTCATCCTAGAGACGGGAGTGACCAAAGTTCTGAGGGGACATTTGAAAGAACTGACATTTATCGTTCAATAATTATTTTAAAAACACAAAACCCTTCACATCTGGACAAGGAGAAGATAGCTATCATCCATAATCTTATCACTTAGAACATTAAAAAAAATTTTTTTGGGGGTCTTTGCGCCCCTTGCTATTGTGTGTGTATGTGGATGTGTGTGCATGCATGTGCCTGTGTATTCAAACACAACTGTGCTTAAACTGTTCATGACATTTGGTTAACTGCTTTTTTCCTTCAGCATTTCCCATGTCGTTAACTTATCCTAGTATCCGTGTTTGTTAATGACACATAAGAGTTCCTCGTGTGGCTGCTCGGCAGTTTATTGAACCATCCCCTTATTTGGCATTTACATTATTTCCAGTTTTTTGCTATTGTAAATAATGCTGGAATGATTAGCTTTGAAGCCATCTGATCACTTCTGGAGGGCAGAATCCTAGAGGTCGCAGAGGTCCCAGGCTCGCAACCCCCCCCCCGCCCCTTTCTTGCCCCTCAGGGGCACCTTCTTCCCTGTGGAGGAGAGGAGCTTCCCTCCAGGTAACTCTCAATATGAGCTGTTCGGTTACCTTTTGGGGCATAACCAATCACCCGATAACTTAGTAGCTCAAAACAACAAACATTCATCTCCTTATCTCCTGGTTTCCATGGGTCAGGAATGTGGGAAGAGGTCAGCTGGGCAGTTCTGGCTCAGGGCCTCTCCTGTGGTTGCAGCTGGCATGGGGCTGCAGCAGCTGGGTGCTTCCAACAAGCCCTGGTGATATTATCCCTGGCATCTGGACTCGTCCCTCTCTTTCTCTCTCATGGCTACCTCTCTAATCTGGGCCACCTTCATTTCTCACCGGGGTGAATAATATCAGCTAAGCACACCGCACTCTCCACGGGCCAGGTATCGTCCCAGGCTCTTGACACACAAGAAGTTGCTCATTTAATCCTCAGAACAACCCAAGAAGGCAGGTGCCGTCATGATCTCTCTTCTAGCAAATAAATGGCAGATCCTGGATCTGAACCCCAGGCAGCCTTGTTGTTAATCCTGCCCCTAACTGGTCTCCCTGTGTCCGCTGTAGCCTCTCTGCCCACCCATTCTCCAGCCAGCGGCCCAAGTGAGCGTATTAAAGTACAGCTACGTCTCATCCATTCCCCACTGTAAGCCTGCCACCATCTCATCACGGTGACAGTAAAATCTCATCACAGTGACAGTAAAATCCGACTCCTGACCAAGGCTGCCTGGTGACCAGGGCCTGCTGCCTTGCCCCTGCTGGCCTCGCCTACCTATCTCCCTCAGCACCTTGCTCCCCCAGAGCCTTCCCACTGCAGGTTTTGTTTCCTTTGGCTTCAATGCAGCATCCCCATCCCAGCCCCCTTCCAAGTCACATTACTACCTCTTCTTCAGCTCCTAGCTCAGATGTCACTTCCTGGGGAAGCCTTGACTTTCTCAGGCTGGTCAGTCACCCATCCTGTGCTCGTGGAGCACTGCCCTTGACAGCCTGTAGCCTGAGAGTCACTGTGTACTGTTTGCTCTCTTGTTTGCTGTCTGTCTTGCAGGGCTGTTGTGTTGCACACGTGCAGGGGACATGGTGGTGCCAGTGGGCACTGTGGTCTGTGCCATGCACCCGCCAGAGTTGGGCAACGCAAGGCCCTGCTGTCTTCCCCGCCGGAAGGGAAACTTCAGACAGGCAGGGGCCATCGCATGGATCTGCTCTGGTCGCCGTGTGTCCCTGGTGGCCAACAGCATCTGACACACGATAGGCACTTGATAAATATTTGTTGACTATTATAGAGCTAATATGTGTTCCTGGGTGGCCAGCACCATGCACATTTATCCCTCAGAACAACCCTTTGGGGTAGGCTCTATTGTAGTCACCTCTTTTTAGAAGAGGAAACAGGCTGAGGGAGGGGGGAGTCCCTTGACTGGTGTCCTCTAGCGAGTGGAGGTTTCATCTGAGGCAGACTGGTTCGCTGTGATTAAAAAAATGAATGAAAGAAGGACCCCTGTATTGCAGCAGCTTAGAGCCAATCATATGAGGGGAAGCTCAGACACAGGTCATCGCAGTGCTGGCAAGGATGTGTGTGGGGAGGGGGTTTTTCCTCCAGTCGGGAGAGAGGAAGGAGAGAAAAGGCCCCCAGACAGGAAGTGGATCTGCTCTGGGGCCACTCTCCCCCTTGGGTGCCTGACTGCAGCTTCTGTCTCCCAGGCTCTGTACCGTGATGGAGGCCTGAGGAAAGAGGGTGCCCGCGGGGCAGGGATGGGGTGGGCATGGGAGTGGCGGTGAGATTCTCTCCCATGTGCAGAAGTCATGCCAGAGGACTCCGTTCTCACCTACTTGGAGGTCTGTCCTTCCTGTCATGCCTCCCCTGGGAGGAAGGTGGGCACAGGAGAGCCCCCACTGTACAGGTGAGGCAGTGGAGAAACCAGGAGACATCAAGGGATTTGTCCAAGTCCCAGAGCCCAGGTCCCTGGAAGCCCCTCAGCCCCCGGCGCTGAGTGTGTGTGTGTGTGTGTGTGTGTGTGTGTGTGTGTAATGGGGGTGGGGGATGCCCCCAGGAGAAGATGCCTCCCTCTTCCTCAATCCTGACTCCTATCCCAGCAGTGTGTCCTGTTGAAACTGTGCACCTCAGATTGGGACTCGAACCCACGTCCCAGGACTCGAACCCGGCCAAAACCCTCATTGGGACTCAAACCCACGTGCCGGGACTCGAACTCATGTGGCCAGGACTCGAACCCGGCCAAAACCCTCATTGGGACTCGAACCCACGTGCCGGGACTCGAACCCACGTGCCGGGACTCGAACCCATGTGGCCAGGACTCGAACCCGGCCAAAATCCACAGTCTTCTAACTGAGATCACACACCTGGCTTTCAGGACTTAATGAAGCTCAGGTTCTTGATGTCTCATTGCAGAAAGAATTCAGTGAGCGACAAAGTGATAGGTAAGAAGTGGATTTATTTAGAGAGAAACACACTGCACAGACAGAGTGTGGGCCATCTCAGAAGGTGAGAAAGGCACCAGGGTATGGGGTTGTCAGTTTTTATAGGGGTGGGTAATTTCATAGGCTAATGAGTGGGAGGGGTATTCCAGCTATTTTGGGGAGGGGTGGGGATTTCCAGGAATTGGGCCACTGCCCACTTTTTGATCCTTGTGGTCGGTCTTGGAACTGTCATGGTGCCTGTGGATGTGTCATTTAGCTTGCTGATGTGTTTCAGTGAGCATATACTGAGGCTCAAGGTCTAGTGGAAGTTGACTTGTCTGCCATCTTGGACCCATTTGGTTCTAATCAGTTTATGTCATGTCCTTGGGCTATGTCATTCTTTCAGAGATTGTGACCTGTCCCCTTCGCTCCTGTTTCACTATCAGAGGAAAAGGCCTCCCGTAAGGCTTTGTGGACTGGCCCCAAGTGCCTGCCAGTCCCTGGTTGTCGGGGAGTCCAGAGCCACCTCAGTGCCCTCGCTACCTCCTTTGAATTCCTTGGGTTTCCCACCAGCCTGTGGGCTTTCTAAGGGCTAGGCCTGGACTCCCCCATCAGATCAGTTTTGCTGCACAGTATTTTCTGAGTTTGTGCTAACTCTGGTGTTGGAGCCCAGCCCAGCCCAGAGGTTGGGCCCAGGGGCTTAGGAAAGAGCTGGTACCTGAGTGGGTCTTGAAGGAGCTGTAGGAGTGACCATATGGAGTCCACATCCCCTTCCTCCCTGAGCCTCGGCCCCCGTGGGACAGAGCTGGGCGGGCCCCGGTGATGGATGGGGCCTCCCCACCACCCCCATGCCTGGCAGGGCTACCCAGCTTCCAGAGGCTCCAGCCCTGGGCTCCTTCCCAGCCATCCGCCCCTCTGAGGCCCCGGCTTCATTCCCTGTCTCCTTCCCCACAGGTCTCAGTCTGCTGGGGATTCTGTTTTGGTTGGAAAGAGGAGGCGGAGGTGTTTGCGTGTCTGGCTGTTTCCTCCTTTCTCCTTCCTCCTCCCTGCCTCCCTCCTGCCTCTCAAGATGTTTCCTCTGCCAGCCTGGCTCCACTCCAGCCTCTCCCCTCCCAGGGCAGACAGCAGCCATCCTCTCCTGCCTGGGGATTCTACGGGCTGTGGCTTTCCAGAGTGTGCTCTTAATGCCTTCCACCCCCAGGAGGGGTCCACAGGGCATGTACTTCAGGGTAGGGGCACACTGCCTCCTCCTTCCTCCACTGTTTAAATCTCCTGGGAGAGGAGGCCAAGGACCCACTCCAGGGCTGCCTCCTGCTTGGGGTTCGTCCCTTTCCCCCTCTGGGCCTCGGTTTCCTGGGGAGCCTACAGCCAACACGGCCCCTTGGCACAGAGACACATAGCATGTCTTGTGTTCATTTGGTAGTGGTTTTGTGTTACTTTGCCAAAGGCATTGGGGGGCTGCTCCCCACAACTTGGCAGGGCCCCGGAATGTAGAATTTGTACTACTACTACTCACATCCCCACCTTTTCAAATATCCAGCTGAGGTCTCATCACTTCCTGGGGACCCTCCCTGGCCCCCCTCTCTGTCTGCCCTCCTGGCAGAGGCTCATAGGGTGAAGCAGACCCATACGCTGGCCTGATGGAGCTCGGTCTGGCTTTGCCTCCCCATCACCTGCACTGTGCCTGCAGCAGGGCAGATGCTCAGTAAATATTTGTAGAATGAATGGTTGGAGAGCAGCTAGGGAAGCAGAGGTTGGCATGATGGAGCAATGAGGACAGACAAGGTGCTGAGGGAGGACTTCTCAGAGGAGGTAGAGCTGACCTGGGGTTTTGAAGGATGGAAAAGAGTTGGACAAATAGGCAGGGTAGGAAGGGCATTCCAGGAAGGAGGAACAGCCTGTGCAAACCCTGAAACAGATGGTGTGTGATCTGGGGCTTAGGGTATGTGTGAGTAAGTGGCTGGAGGGGAGGCTGTAGAGAAGGGCCAGGATATGGGAGGAACCTCCAGTCTGGGGGTGGGCACCCTGGCCTGCTGGAATGATGCCAGCAATTAGCCCCTTCAGTTGGGTCCCAGGTCTTTGTGCTGCAGGCCTGGCCTTGGAGGGCAGGCAGGCGGTGTGGGGAGGGCCCTGGAGGTTTGCCAAGGCTTGTCAGAGCTTGTCAGGGTTTGGGACTATGTGAATGTAACCCAAGGCTATGGCTCTGCTCCCCTGGGCCGAGCAGGTCGTGGGATTAGAACCTATCAGGGCCAGCTGGTTGAAGCAGGCTTTGTGACAACACGTAAGATAGAACCAGGTTCAGTTGTGGTCTCCGTAATTTCCTGGCTGTGATCCTGGGCAAATCATTGATTTATGCTGCGTTTTCCTCTACAGTAAAGATAATAGAAGCTACCTCTCAAGATTGTTACAAAAATTAACAAGGTAACTTGTTGTAAAGTTGTCCTTTTTCCTCCTTGCTTCCTCTCCCTGTCCTCCCCCACCCTCCTTTCCTTCTTAGCAGAGCTGGCCTTTTGGACTGAGGCCTGAGTATGATATGAAGGATGCTGGGCATCCTCAGCCCTGATAGCCCACCTGAAATCTCTCCTTCCTGGAGGCCCTGGATTCAGAATGACCCTGTTAAATATGCATTCCTTAGGGCAGTGGTTGTGTGTCTCAGCCCACAGCACCAGTGTCAGCATCACCTCTAGAAATGCAGCAGTTAGAAATGCAAATTCCCACTCAGTAGGTGAGAGGCCCACCTCTCACCTACTGAGTGGGAATTCTGGGGGTGGGTGCCCAGCAAGCTGGGTTTTAACAGGCCTCCTGGTGATTCTGACCTAGGCTTAAGTGTGAAAACCACTGCCTGAGGGGACCGATGCTCAAGGGCCTCTCAGTGGGAGAAGCCTGGCTTTGGGCCTGGAGTCAGAGCACATGGGTGCCCAGGGGGCCGGCTTCAGGGATGTGTAACCTGTGAAGTCACTCAGGGCCCCAAGTTCAGAAGGATCTGGTTTAATGCGCGTCTGTCTCTGTCTTGAAATCTGAACAAGGGGCCCCACGTTTTCATTTTGCACTTGGGCACACAGATTATTATAGCTGGTCCTGGGTGCTGGTCCCAGCGTGTTCCCGGTTAGCTGGGTATCCTTGGGGAGGTCACTTTCTCCTTGAGTCTCACTGTCCTCATCTGTGCAGGGGGGTGATAATCCCCACCTCCTAGAGGGATCGTGAAGATTAAATGTGATGAGTGGGTTCAGCAGTTGGAGTGGGGCCTGGCCCAGGCAAGTGTATAGTGGCTTCCAGAGGCCATGTGCCAGCACTGGGCACACCTCTGGGGATGCCATGGCAGCAGACAGACACTGTCCTTGGCTTAATGGGGCTTCTGGTCTGAAACAGGGACACAGATGGCAAGAGATGCACACTGTGAGAAGTGCTCTGAGGGTGCCTAATGGAGGGATCTACCCTAGTTGGGGGTCACCAAAGGCTTTCTGAGAAAGTGCCAAATGAGCAAAAATCTGAGCTGGAGTAAATGTGAACTTGGTGTGGGGCTGGACAGCACTGTCCAGATGGAGGCAACAGCATTACGGGTGGTATTTTCATAGTTATTTATTTTTTTATAAATTTATTTATTTTTTTAATTTTATTTTTGGCTGTGTTGGGTCTTGTTGTTGCGTGCGGGCTTTCTCTAGTTGCGGCAAGCAGGGGCTACTCTTCGTTGCAGTGCGCAGGGTTCTCATTGTGGTGGCTTCTCTTGTTGCGGAGCATGGGCTCTAGGCACGTGGGCTCAGTAGTTGTGGCGTGCAGGCTCAGTAGTTGTGGCGCACGGGCTTAGTTGCTCCGTGGCATGTGGGATCTTCCCAGACCAGGGCTCGAACCTGTGACCCCTGCATTGGCAGGCAGATTCTTAACCACTGCGCCACTAGGGAAGTCCCTTCGTAGTTATTAATAACAGATCTCTGGGAAGGCTGAGGTGAGGTGAGGTGCGAGGGCCTGGAGGGAGGAGATGGGCCACAGGGGCCGCAGGTGGGTCAGGAGGCTGCGTTGGGGCCTCAGTGTCCAGTCTGGGTTCCTTCCCTTCAAAAAGGCCTTAGACCGCAATAATTTGGAATAGAAACGGACCCTTGCCCAGAGGCCTCCTGGAGCAGGAGCTGGTGCCACAGGCAAGTTTTTCACCCTCTGGAAACCTTGGACTTCTCTTCAGCAAATGGGCCTCCTAATCCCCTCTGGGTGGGCGGGGGTGACGTTCAAGTGAGATGAGTGCACGGAAGCCCCAGCACAGCGCCACCTGCAGGAAGTGCTCGGTATGAAGAGTCGATTCCTGTTTCCCTCTGTTGAAGTGGGAGTGGGAGCCCAGGTTGTGATCAGGAGTCCCTCTAGCCCAGGCTAGCTCCCTTGGGGGAATCCTTTCTTTAACTGTAAGGCAAATGAGGCTGACAAGCCCTTTCCTAGAGATGATCAAGGACTGACCAGCACTGGGGGCCCAGAAGCAGTGGCTTTGGAGACAGCTGAGTGCCCACCTCTCCAGGTGCTTCCCCAGGTTAAATTAAACCCACCAGCTATGTCACAGAGAGGGGGTGAACTCCCCCATGGGCGTCCTGAGTCCAGCCCCTGCTCTCTCAATGGTGAGAACAACTTTCATTTATCGCAGGCCTCACTGTACCGGGTGCTTCTCATGCATTCATGGAGAAGGGCGCTATTATTCCCATTTTAGAGGCGAGGATCAGAACAACTCTCTCCTTGCCCAAGGTCACCCAGCTAGTGAGTGGCAGACCCCAAAGCCTTACCTACTGCCCCAAATTGGCTCCCATAGTAACACACTGTGGAGCCGGGGGCAAGTCCAGACTTTTCTGGGCCTCAGTATCACCATGTGTGCCCTGAGGGGCGGGACCCGACATTCTTCGAGGCCCCTTCAGCTCCAGTGTCGTAGGGTCTGTGTATCTGGGAGGGCCCGTCCCCTGGGGAGTTCTGCCACCACACCTCCAGGCTGCTATTGTCTTTACTGTGTAGAAAATGACCAGCTTACCCAGGCCCTCTCAGCTCCAGCCTCCCAGGCCTGCCATCTAGGGCTGACCCCTGGCCCTGCTCCCTCTCTCTTAACCCCCAAGTAGGAGCAGGAATGGCCAGGACCCATGGTTTCTGCACCACAAGTGGTCTGGGGCTGGGGTGGGGGGCAGTGGGGGCAGAACCCTGTGGGAGATTCCAAAGTGGGAAAGAGTTTGATGGCTCCAGGGAACTGACCAAGGTCAGTGTGGCTGGAAGATATGGGGGTGCAGGAGACTGTGGTGGAGGGGAGGTTGGAGGGGTGAGTAGGAGCCAGATTGCGAAGGGCTTGTGGGCAGCAGTTAAAGAGCTTGAGGCAGAGAAAGGACTTGATCAGGTCTGTCTAGAATGACTGAGAAAATGCCAGCGACAGTTAACACAGTGTCAGGCACGTAGCATTCAAAGCCGTTCATTATGGTTTGATGCTTTTCATTATATCGATCATTATGAATACCCAGATTCCACTCTTACCAGCTGTGAGAACTTGGGCCAGTCACTAACCCCTGGGACCTCATTTTTCACACCAGTAATGCAGGAAGAAGGATAAGGAGCCTTCCTCCCAGGGATTTTATCAGGATCAAAGAGAGGGAATGGGGGGATGTCATCTCATCTCCGTTAATCCTGAAAACACTCAGCCCCATGAGCCCAGCTGTACAGCCAGGGCCCTTCCTCTGTGTCACATGCATCCCTGCATCCCAGTTTGGGGCAGAGTAGGACTCAGCCACTGGCTCCAGAAGCCCCCAGCCACAATACAGCCCCTTTCAGGCAGGACTTCACCTTCCCCAGATCCCTTCTCTGTCCTCAACCTTGGTCCTACAAGCAGCAGACCTCTTCCTCCTCCTCAGACTCTCCCCTAGCCTTGAAGCCCTGGCCAAGGGGCTCCCAGCCTTAAGAACTCGTGGAGATTCCCAGTAAGCCAGTGTGGTGTGGAGGGGAGTGTGCAGAACCTGAGGACATCACGTGCCTTCTCTGAGCCTCACTTTCCTCATCTGCAAAATGGGAATGGGAATACCTACTTTATTAGTCTCCTATTGCTCCTGTAACAAATGACCACAAATTTAGTGGCCAAATACAACACACAATAAATTCTCTTATAGTTCTGGATGTCAGAGTCCTAACGTAGGTTGGCAGGGCTGCGTTCCTTCTGGAGGCTCTAACGGAGAATCCATTCCTTTACCTTTTCTAGCTTCTGGAAGTTGCCTGCATTTCTTGGCTCCTGGCCCCATCCTCCATCTCAAAGCCGTCAGCACAACATCTTCCAATTTCTCTCTCAGTGCTTCCGTCGTCCTCACATCGCCTTTTCTCTCTCTGGCCCTCCTGCCTCCTGCTTATAAGGACCTTCGTGATTGCACTGGGTCCACCCAGATAATGCAGGGTTATCTCCCCATCTCCAGATCCTTAACTAACATCGCATCTGCAAAGTTCCTTTTACCATGTAAGGTAACAGATTCACCGTTGCAGGGATTTGGATGTGAGCATCTCAGGGGGTCGTGATTCAGCCTGTCACACACTCCTTGCAGGGTGGTTGTGAGGATTAAATGAGACAAGAAATGTGAAAGCCTCAAACAGTACCTGGGACGTGGCAGTCAGTCCCTCGGTGCATTTTCTTTTTGTCCTCTCTGTGGGCCTTTGTCTCCCCATCCATAAAAAGAGGCCTATTCTAGCTCTAGCAGTTGGATCCCACCTTATCTGGAGCGTGTCATATGGTCAGGCAGACCATGCCCTTAGCACGGAATTCATAGGAAGCAGCAGAATTGAGCCCAGGATGCCCCCAGCGGCCCTCAGAAAAGCCCCCCTTCTCCTCCTCCCTCTTGGGGGGTAGGCCTCCTGTTAGTTCCTGGCCAGCCGAGCATTTCCCATCATTCCCAGGGATGGCTGATGGGAAAGGCTGAGCTCATTGCTCCCTGGGGAGGGCGAGGGGTGGAGGGAGGAGAGGGAGAGGCTGGCGGCAGCTGCTTCAAGAGGCGGGGAGAGGAGAGGCCAGGAGAGGAGATTTACAGTGGGAGAGGTGGAGGTTATCAGCGCTCAGGGTGAGTGGGAGGGGGTGAGGCAGGGCCTCTAAGCTGGGCCTTGGAGAATGGTCAGCTCTTCCTTGGCATTCTCAGCCCAGCCCTGGCCGTGCTGCTCTGTCCCTCTGTCCCTTCTGAGAGGCCCTGGGGTCTGGAAGAGTGTGTATGTGCGCTGGGGATGGGAGGGGGGTGTCACAGGCCAGCAGGGGCTGGAAGTGAGAGATTGCTGCCAGAGAGGAATACCGTCCCCTTCGTGAGAAGAGAGCCATCTCAGCCAGCATACATGGCCCGCCCAGAAACCAGTCACCATGTGCCCTTTGGCTCATCATCTGCCTTCACTGTACCCTACTTTTCTTATTTGCATGTGTGTGGGGGGAGGGAGGGGGTAGGTAATAACACCATTACCGGATTTGAGAGAATCAAGTGAGATAGTGACTTTGCAGTGTATACTCTGCTATATAAGGATGTGTGATCCACACTTATGCACGTCACTTTGATGTTCTCTCTTCTGCACCTTGACTACCTGGCAAACTTAATCACCCTTCAAGTCCCAGCTCAGATGTTGCCTGCTCTGTGTAACTTCCTCAGGAGCCCGTTGTCCATCTGGGAAGAATGGAGCTGCTCCCGCCCCCGAGTTATCCTCTTTATAACCCTCTCTCGGTGCCTTTTGCAGGATAGCTGTTGGTTTGTACATCTGCCTCCCCAGCCATATGTGGGCAGTGCATTCACCTCAGACCCCTCTGCTTCTCAAGGTCCCAGTGGTTGTGGTCGAACAGAGGCAGGATGATAAAGGCCTGGGGGAGCTGGCCTCCTGGCCTGGGCAAGGTCCCCACTTGGCAGTCCAGCCCTTAGAATAGAGCAGACCCCCATGATGGACTCAGTCAGATTCAAAGACCCCACTCAAAGCAGGTGGGCAGTCATCCAGGTACAAGAGCCCTTCACTTTCTGTGATGCAAATGCTCATGCCCGCTGCCCAGGGCCTCCTGTGCATAATCAGGACACCAAGGGGGACATGTTGGTTATGAGATTTCCTGATGAGGGTGAAACCTGAGCCAAGGGACGGGGAGAGTGTTTCAGGAGAGGCTGTCTAGGCCCTAAAGAGTGTATTCTATAAGCTCATCCACCACACTCCAGGGACCCCCCAGGAGGCCCATATCCCAGTGCCTCAGGCCCACTAGATACACAGAGAGGGCCAAATAAATGTTGAGGGATTTGGCCTCCCACTCCTCGCTATGTGTTCTCACCTGTGATTATTTGTCTCCCCCGCATCTCTCCAGAGGCCTGTATAGCCTTGTTCATCCTGGCACTTGCGGTGCCTCTCAGTGCCCTAATCCCACCGTATATTGAACTTGGATTATGTTCCAGGCCTAGGCAGACATCAGCCCATTCATTCCCCTCCACACCCTGGAGGTGGTCATATGATCCCACTATCCAGGTGAGGACAGGTGAGGTGAGGAGCCATTAAGTGCCAGGGTAGAGATCTGGACCCTGTTCCCAGTTGCTCTTTTCCATTTCCTTCACCGTTTGCATGGTCTCCCTGAGGTTCGAGGAAAGGTGGCCTGAGCGTCTCAGTTGGGGCAGGTGGAGCTGGTACTGAGTTGTCACTTCAGACAGTTTGGTAGCTAAGGCCCAGCGCTGTTCCTCCCGGCAGGTTTCTCACACCCCGCCCCCGCCCCCAAATCCGTGTGAGGAGCAGGTGGAAGGTAGATTGCCAAGCCCCAGGGTGTGCTTTGGCGAGAGGTTCAGAGATGCCCTGGAATGCCCTTCCCTGCTCGCTGTCTCACTGAAGGCAGCTGCTCTTGGCTGGCTTCACTGTGCTCACCTCATCTGCAAGCCTGTATGTTTTTGGAAGTAATGGAAATGCATTTCTTAAAAATGCTCGATAATTCAGCCTTGTCAGCCTTGGTCTCTGCCCAGCACTCTGGCCTCCCAGGAACTCCTCATACCCATCACCTCCGCTCAGCGGCCCAGGCCCATACGAGGTGACGTGACCCTCACGGAGAGCTGGTGAACCCGCTGAACCCTGTCCAGCAGGGACCTGCCCAGGGCCACCCAGCGAGTCTGTTTCTTGGGGGATGGTGGTGACGGTTAGTATTTTCACCACTTACAGAGTTCTAACTGTGCCAGGGCCTCACTTAACACTGTAGATGGCTGAAGTGCAGGCTGATGAAGCAGCAGGCCTGCCTCACCCCAGCCCTTAACTCCTTTGTGTTGCACCTTGTCTGAGCCAAGCACAGTCCCTGCATCCTGGGGGGCAAACCCCCGCTGGATTACGCCCACCAAGGAGGTGTATGAGATAGGTACCCTCAGCCTGGAGGCTCAGTGAAGCCCCCTGAGGGAATAATGCCTCTTTTTTCCCCTTCAGTTGTCCTCAAGATTAAACAGGAGGAATAGGTCAAATACTTAGCATATGACAAATAAATGATAAATCTTAAAATAATTGTTATTGTGGTTTTGTGGGTTTGTTTTCTAAAGTTTAATAAAACTACTCAAAGTTTCAGAAGAAAACTATGATTTTGAGATGACTGACAAGCACATATTGTACATTTGTAATATTCCTCTTTCAGAGAACCTTTTACATCGGAACTATACCACAGGATGTCCAATAATGAAAGTATTTGGTTTGGAACACACTTAGGATAAATTGTATCTTTCAACAGTATCTCATTCTTGTAAAACCCAGAAGCGTCGTTACTATATTTTTACTTCCTAATTTATCAAGCATTTGGTTTGAACTGCTTACATTTCTTATTTCTACTCTGTGACTTTGAGCAAGTTACTAATTTCTCTGTGTTTCCTCATATATAGAGTGGCGATAATAAGAGTATCTACCTTACAGGGTTCTTGTGAGGATTAAATGAGTTAAATACAGTGTTTAGAATAGTGCCTGACACTTAATAAACATCAGTTATAATAACAATAATTATTACTATTTCTTAATAAGAAAATACACCCAGATTTAGTTACCAAATCCGGTCAGGTTGCCTTTCAGTGACTATGCGTTCAGGTAACATTTACTGAGTGCTGGTCTTGGGCTTGTCTGGGTCTTGATCTTGGGGCTCAGCTGCCCCCTGGCTCTGCCCAGGGGCCTGGGCTTCCTGTTCGGTTTCTGCCTCGTGCTCCTAGCCCCCAGGGCCCCGGGTGAGGCTGAGCTCATAAAAAGTGTCGGCAAAGCACTTTGTGGATCAATGCTAACTAATAGCAGCTCCCGGGAGCTGGCGCATGTAGGGAAGACTCTCGTGGAGGCAGCTTGAACCAGGCTCAGGGGCGGCCCCTGGGGAAGGCCAGTGATGTCCTCAAGGCGGGACCTGGGAAGGGCCCTGCCGTCCCTCCTCCCTGTCGCCTCCTGCCACTTTAACCAGCAGTGGGTGCTGACAAAGTTTGGAGATGGGTGGGAGGTGTTAGTGGCCACACGGGGAAGAGGTTTGCCCATTTAGTGACAGAGTCAAGAGCAGAGACCCATCTAGCCCACACACCTGGTCACTTCCAGGCCAGAGCTGGGTGCACGGCCTGTCCTGGGCATCCTCTTGTCAGGGATCTCCCAGTCATCCCCGTTGCTGTCTCTCAAGAGGTCAACATTCCTGGCTGAAATAGACAGCTGCTGGCCTTTGCCCAGACACATGCCTGTCTTAAAGATGGCAAAGCAGCTTCTGTTCAGTTGCGGGCATGAATGGGAAGTTGGCATGGGACCTTGTGCGAGGGAGGTTGTGGGCAAGACTTCCCCTAGTTCTGGCCCAGGGGGAAGTTCTTCTCTGAGCCTCAGACGGAACTGAAGTCTGTTTTGGGAACTGCTGAGGAGGCAGCAGACAGGAATGTGCCCTCTGGGAGCTCATGGTCTGATGGAGGGGGCATGGTCCTGTTCTCCAGGAGAGAGACTCCGGTCTGCTGGTGGGGGCAGGGAGGGGGGATGTGGCTCCTGTTTCCTGGGACTTCCAATCCAGTGGAGGGGACATAGCCCTCTTGTCCTCTAGTAGCTCCTTGTCTGAGGAAGGAAGCATGAACTTTGTCTGCAGCAGCCTCCTATCTGATGGAGGAGTCATGGCCACTTCCCTCAGGGAATTCTTATCTGATAGAGGAGATAGGACCTCTGCCCTCAGGAAGGCCCCCGTCTCCCTGTTTGATGGGGGAGGCTCATCTCCTTCTCTCACTTAAGAAGCCCCATTTGATGGCCTCTGCCTTTGCTCCCTGCCTCCCTGGCCTGATTCATGGGGAGCTCTGGTCTACAGGCAATAGCCACGGAGAGCTGGGCAGAGTAAGGGGCTAGGCTGCTGTGGGGCAGGGCGGAAGGGAAGAAGGGGGCGCTTTAGAGGGGCTCCCGTAGCGAGTAAGGGTGACAGGAAAGGCTTCCCAGTCGAGGTGCCTTTATGGCACTGTCTGATGGAAGGAGGTGCCTGGCTGTGATGAGTACCCACTGGGGATCAGGGGGTGCTCCTCCAGGCTGGGAAGGGTAACTTGAGGGTCACTCGGGAGCCTGTCTCCACGCAGGCCAAACTGCTGGAGTGGAAAGGGCCCCTGGAGACTCTCACCTTCTGCCTGTCCGTGCACAGGCCGAGTACTGCCAGCCCAGAGACATCCGCCCTCCAAGGCCTGAGAAGCCCAGAGGAGGAGAGGAAACAGGACGCGTATCAGGAACGCCTTTTCCTTTTGTTTGTAACTAACCCCCTCACTCGGGGCTGGGGAGAGCTGATTCTGCAGGGCCTGCCCTGGCCTGACTGCTGCTGCCCGCAGCCCCCAGCACTGGGTCTTCCACGGCCTCCCTCCTTCCCACACAGCCCCCAACCCCGCCTCAGCTACTGCTCCTGGGCTGGTCCCTTAATTTCACCGAGACTCAGGGCTCTCATCTGTAAAATGGGGTAAGACTTCCTATCTGCCTCATAAGGAAGTTTGTTTTTTCCTTTCTTTATAGGATTACATAATTTATTCCTTTATCCATGAGATGTGCCTGGAGCACTTCCTGTGTGCTGACCTCTGGGGTGGGCAGGGGCAGAGAGTGTAGGCGAGGAACAGGTGCGGGCAGACAGGAAGTCTGTTTGGGACTTGTGTGAGGAGTCTGGGGACATCCGAGTACACATGTCCCAAGGCTAGTGGGTATGGGGTCAGAGAGGGTCTGGCTGGAGATGGAAGTTTGGCTTACCAGCATCTGGTGGCAGCTAAAGGGGCCAGGTGGCTGGGGTCACCAATGGAACTGCCTGTCATGGGTCCTGGGAAGGGGTGGAGGCCAGGCCCTGGAGGCCACAGGCAGCCGGGCTCTGTTCTGGAGCCTACAGACAGCTGGGCACAGGGCAGGGATGGGGGACCACTGAGTCAGGGCTCCAGTGGCTAAGAGGAACGGGCCTGGGATGGGGTCACAGGATGGTGCTCCTGGGGGGTGTCGAGACCTTCACTTTGGCAAGCTGGGTGCGGGGGTGGTGTGGGAAGGATGGTCCTTGGGTTGAGGAGACAGTAAATTATGGCAGAGGTGCTCAGACATCAAAAGAAGGTGGTCAGGCAGATTGGCATTCTCTTTTTGTTTTGGCTGCACCGTGTGGCATGCAGGATCTTAGTTCCCCAACCAGGGATCGAACCCGTGCCCCCTGCAGTGGAAGCGCGGAGTCTTAACCACTGGACCACCAGGGAAGTCCCGGATTGGCATTCTCTTATTCTCATGATTTCAGTTAGTCTTCTGCTGGCTAGAGGGCTGCTGTGGGAGCATGTGTGTTTACGTGGTGTGTGTATGGTGTACGTCGGGGGAGCTGTAGGTGAGATGTGTGTGGGGTGTGTGATGCAGGTGTGCGCATGGAGTGTGCTTAGTATTTGTGTGTGTGGTCTGTGTATGTGGTGTGTATAAGTGTAAGTGGTATATATGTGGTGTGAGATGTGAAGCATACATGGTATGTGTGTGGTGCAAGTGTGCACGATGTGTGTGGTGTGGTATGTGGTGTGTTTCGTACATGTGTGGTGTGTGTTGTGCCTGTAGGTACATGTGTAGGGCGTGTAGGGTATGTGTGGTGTGTGTTGTGTGTGTGTGGTGTTTGTGGGTATGTGTCAGGTGTGTGTGTCTCTGTGTGTATGCATGGTGTGTGTGTGTGTGTGTGTGAGGTGTGTAGAGTTTGTGACTGCATACAGCAGGCTGGTGCTGAGCCATTTGCCTGGGCTGGAAACTTAGAAGCATCCACCAGGCTTCCGAATTTCCCTTCTCTATTTAGGGTCACATCCAATCGTCCACTGGTAACAGCTGGCTATCCAGAAAAAAAAGGGGGGGTGGGGTTGTAGTATTTGCCGATTTCTGTGGTGTAAATTCTTCCACCGAGGATTTCACCCTACTAACGTAATGTCATTGAACATGGAGTTGGGAAGAGATGCACAGTAGGGCACCATCTTTATAGTGAAATTTAGTAAAAAAATAGTAAGTGATAAGTTTTCAGTATGTATTCCTTTTTTTTTTTTAAATGAGTATTGATAGTTTTTTTAAAATAAATTTATTTATTTATTTTATTTTTGACTGCGTTGGGTCTTCGTTGCTGCACATGGGCTTTCTCTAGTTGTGGTGAGCGGGGGCTACTCTTCGTTGCGGTGCGCGGGCTTCTCATTGCGGTGGCTTCTCTTGCTGCGGAGCACAGGCTGTAGGTGCACGGGCTTCAGTAGTTGTGGCACAGGGCTCAGTAGTTGTGGCTTGCGGGCTCTAGAGTGCGGGCTCAGTAGTTGTGGCGCATGGGCTTAGTTGCTCCGCAGCATGTGGGATCTTCCCGGACCAGGGCTCGAACCCATGTCCCCTGCATTGGCAGGTGGATTCTTAACCACTGCACCACCAGGGAAGCCCTCCCTTTGTTTTTATTTTTTTACTTTTAAAAAATTTTTATTTATTTATTTATTTATTTATTTATTTTTGGCTGCATTGGGTCTTTTTTGCTGCATGAGGGCTTTCTCTAGTTGCAGCGAGTGGTGGCTACTCTTCATTGCAGTGGCCTCTCGTTGCAGAGCACGGGCTCTAGGCGTGTGGGCTTCAGCAGTTGTGGCACTAGGGCTCAGTAGTTGTGGCTCGCAGGCTCTAGAGCACAGGCTCAGCAGTTGTGGCGCATGGGCTTAGTTGCTCTTCAGCATGTGGGATCTTCCCGGACCAGGGCTCAAACCCGTGTCCCCTGCATTGGCAGGCGGATTCTTAACCACTGCGCCACCAGGGAAGTCCCCCTCCCTTTGTTTTTAATATAATTTATTTAATTGTAATTTTGGATCAGGATTTCTCACCATCAGCACTGTTAACATTTGGGCTCGAGGTTTTTTGTTGGGAGCAGGGAGGGGGCCGGCCTACACATTGTGCAGGCAGCACCCGTGACCTCCGCCCACTAGATGCCAGTAGCACCCCTCCCCCAAGTCATGATCACGCAAATGTCTCTAGACATTGCCAAATGTCCCCCAGGGGGCTGATTTACCCCAGTAGACAGCCATTTCACCCCCAGTAGAGAGCCATTGGCAATGGCTGTGTTTAACAACTAGCTCACAAAATTCCTACAAGTGTGACAGTCGGCTCTATGAGCCTGTACAAGCCAGCTCCAGCACATCATGGGCACTGTATCTAGCTAAATATAAGACGTGGGTTTTTCTCCCCAAAATTCTTTCTCAAGAAAGAGCCACTACCCTAGGCCATACCTTTCAATCTGGACAGAGCTCCCGACCACAGAGGGCTCTCAGCCCCTGACTGGTCCCCAGAGTGGTTGAAGCAGAGTTGGAGATGCACTGCCCTACTGATCTGTTCTGATATTTTATGAAATGTGACAATGGAGAAAAAAGTAACACTTCTGAATTAATATCTTATTTTATTATATGTTCTTCTGTATCCCTAAAAGTTTATACGTGCAAATTGGCAAAAACAAAAACAAAAAAACCATACACACAGACACACACACACAAACACCCAAGCAAGTAAAACTTTAAATAAAGTCTTCCCACTGGGGAAAGCATGGCTGCCACGTGTCTGGGGCTGCCCTGTGTGTAATGTGCTCCTGCTGAGGCTGCACACACCCGTGTCTTATCCTGGCGGCCAGGCGGCCCGCCTCTGATTCGCCTCTTGGCCCAAGTCCTATTTTTCCCCATCTTCAAGCTCAGGGTTTGGCCCTTGTTTATTCATTTATTCATTCATTCGAAATATTTACTAAGTACCCACTATATACCAAGGAAGATGACTGAAGGAAGACAGGGTTCCTGCTCTCTGGAGCTTGTCAGTATTTCACTCCACGCCATCCACTGGGGAGCAGAGATGTGCAGGCTCGTGTGGATGCTGAGGGGACATGGGGCAGAATAGAGGCGAGGAAGGGAGAAGTGCATGTGTGGGTGGCTATTGTGTGCCTGAAGCTGAGCTGGGCACATCATACATCGTATCATCCCACCCTCCTGCTGTGCTTCTGAGGGAGGGTTTTGTTTATTTGTGGAGTGTCTCTCTCTCTCCCTGCTCCAGAGTGCAGGTGTCCTGGTGACAGGGCACAGGGGCCTCTATCTTCTGGAGGTAAGAACAGTGTCAAGCCCAGAGATTGGAAAAAAAGGAAGAAAAGCAAGGAGGGGAGTAGCAAAGGTGGATGGAGAGAGGGAAGGAGGAAGGGGTCAGGGCAAGGACACTTTAAGCTGAAGCAGTCAGGGAAGGCTTCTTGGATGAAGTGACATTGGGAAGGAAGGATGGGAGGGATTGCAGTGGGAGAACCGATAGAAAGGCTATTACAGAAAGAGGGAGTAACAGGGCATGTCCCTGGAGATTTCTGGAATGTGAGGGTCTAAACTAGGAAGAGAATATCATAAACTGCTGTTTTCTACCCAAGACTGAGAGAGAGACAGACAGCTAAAAAACTTGTTTGTGTCCAGTGGAGTTAATATAACCATCCCCTCCCACCTGAGGGACAGCTGGGCAAGAACCCTCCCCTGGGCGCTGGAGGGAAGGCAGAGTGTTGGCTCAGGGAATGAGGATAATAGCAATAATAATTACAGTACCAATGATGTCTGCTTCCCTCTATCATTCCCTACTAGGTACCAAGCCTTTATATATGCCTTCACCTATGGGGTAGATATCAACCCCACTTTCCAGATGATGGAAAGTATGCCTCAGAGAGGAAGCAAAACTCAAGGTCACACAGGACTCAGGCGGGATCTGCTTGCTTCAGCGTCTGCACTGTTTCCTCTGCCAGCACCCTTCCCTTCCTGCCTCTCAACCCTCGAGAAGGCTGGAGAGCATTCAGGTGCAGTCTGTGGGCTCTTTGGGATCCAGCTGCCAGCCTGCTTGGTGAAATTACTAGCTTTCGATTTCAGATGTCCAGTTTCGTGGGTTACTAGAAAATGGGCCAGGCTCCTTTAAGAAACTATCCCCTCTGTCCATGGCCACCTGGTGGCTCCCCTCCTCCCTCACTCTGCACCCCCTGGAAATCTTCACATATATGGATCATGGCTAGAAAAGTGAACACATGAATGTGGACAAGAGGCTGGAGCAATTGCTGTCTGCCTAGATGACGCCTGTGAGGAGTCTGGAGCCCTGGAGCTTGACTTGGCCAGACCCCCGTCCACCACCCCTCACCCCTCAGGCCTGTGCCCAAGGAAGCCGTGCAGGATTCTGAGCAGGGGTGTGACAGGAGCACCAGAAGCCTGGGGCTCTCCTCCCAGTCTGTGACTGGACACACCCCCGAGTCTCTCTGGGCCTTAGTTTCCTGGCCCGGGTGCAAGATTCTTCTCTCCCTTAGGCATTGATTTCTCCGTCTGGGAAATAAAGCAGGCTGCACTGTGATCCCTCATACTCCCCAAATCTGTGAAACAGGGGTGACGTCTCCTGTCTTCTTGCCTCCTCCCCCTGTCCTGGGCTGTCCCAAGAAGCAGGTGCACTAATGGTGGGTAAACAGGCAGGCAATGTTCTGACATAGGGAGGGCTGTTCAGTTCTGGCAGAGCAGACAAGCCTGCACACAAATAACTCTGCTACCAGGGAGAGTGTGATAAGGGCTCTAGAAACCTCTTTGCTGCCACAGCTACCTGCTCCTCACACCTCCCGGCTCCCTGATGACTGTTCTCACACCCAGGAAAGTGGGTCAGAATGTAGGGCGGGTGTACCTGAGGGTGAATGCCCCCTTGCAGGTCCCCACCCTACCCAGCTGAGCTATGACTGCTATCAGGGGCAGGGATGGGGGAAAGGTATGGGGTGACAGCATCTCTGTGTCCAAGGTACAGTCCTGGCCATTCTCCTTCCCTCTAAGTGCCTATGGCTCCCCATTGCCTTCTGAGGTCCTTAGTCTGGCATTCGAGACCCTTTATACCTAGCCCAGGGCCTGGGGCATGGAGGTGCTCCGTGACTATCAGGGGAGTGAGTGGACCTTCTCTGGCCCATCCTCCTCCCTGGTGCTCCTCCCAGGCACTTGGGACATACTGCAGATTGCCGACTGTCTCCCAAACGCACAGTGGACTCAGTTGTGAGGCCCCCACCTGCAGTGCTGTCACCCCTTCCCCACCTCTGTGTGTTCTTCAAGATCCCCCTCATTGCTACTTCCTCCCTTGAAGCCTTTCCTGACCCCCTCAGACAGAACCACACAATCCTACCTATAAGGTAGTATTGTGAGTGGTGAAAAGTGTCATCCCTGTAGCTAGACTGCCTGGGTTCCAATATCAAGCTGTGCACCTTACTAGCTGTGTGACCTTGGGCAAATGACTTAGACTCTCTGTGCCTCAGTTTCCTCATCTGCAAAAGTGGGATAGTAGTACCTCCTCATATGTTGTTGGAGGAACAAATGACACAATATTTGTCAAAAACAAATATTTATGACACACTTAGAGCAGTAACTGGTACCTGGATTCTCTCCTGGATGAGTTTCCTGTTGTTGATTGAGCTTAACATCTGAAGGTCTCCCCACATTCACTGTATTCATAGCATTTTTATCTAACATGAATTTTCTGATGCTCACAGAGGATTGAATTGTTGCCAATGCTCTCTCAATTCACTGGTAGTGAATCTGCATTTGTGGATAAGCTTTACAAGATGAGTTTTCTGATGCTGAGTAAAACATGTTTGGCTAAATGATTTCCCATAGGCGGCCCATTCATGGGCTTCATCTCCTGTATGAGTTTTCTGATGCTGGCTTTGAGACTTTGATTAAGTTATTCAGGGTCTCTGAATCTCAGCTTTCTCCTTTGAAAAATGCGAATGTTTAGATGGCATAATATACTATCTTAATGTGTGTGAAGTTCTTAGCACAGCACTTGGATTATAGGGAAAGCTTAATGCACGGTGACCGACGTGGTTGGTGGGTTTCTCTCACTTGGCTATACCGTGGTTTTTTGTCAGCAGGAACTATGAATTATTCATCTTAGTGCCCGCAGAGCCTGGCGGTGGTAGGAGTGTGTGAATGTTTACTCGGTAAGTGAATGATAAATGGGAGAGTCATTGGTCAAAGCTGAGCAGAGGCCCGTGTGGGTGTATCAGTTGTATACCTGGCTCAGCCTGATGGTGGCTGGGACCCTGCCCCTATGAAGTATTTTCTAAGCCCAGTGCCTATTGATCCTGACAGCCAAAGAGAAGCATAGGTAGAAGAAGAAATCCCTGGAGTCCACTCACCCAGAGCAAAGGACCATCCCCACCATCTTTTTAAACTTCATCCATCCTCACTATTGACTAATTCTCTCTTAGGGCATTCATTCAACAGCATTCCACCTGTTTTTATTTACTGAGCACCTACTGTGGCCCAGGCACCGTGCTGTGCCCCAGGGATCCAGTGTCAAAAATACAAATAAGATCTCTACTCTCATATAAGTTACGGAAGAGAAGCAGAGGGTGAGTAAACAGACTTTTACAAAGTGTGGTAAATGTTGTGATGGAGACACACTGGGTGTGGGAGTTGGGGGGCGTCTAATCCAGACTTGGGGGGAGTCAAGGAAAGCTTCCTGGAGAAAGAGTGCTGAGCAGAAGACACAGCACGCAGTCCTAGCAGTTGACACAGCAGGCTTGGGGAAGGGTCTGAGGAATCACAGAGACGTGGACTCTGGATTGTAAAATTGCAGTATCAGAGATTCTAGCATCAAAGGGTCCGAATGACAGGATCCATATTTTCTCTACTGTGCTTACAATATTTTTTTCACTAAGACTTGAGACATACCTTGTTAGGGAAGCCCTGGCATCTTTATGAAGTAATTTGTGCTCATTGTACAACATGGAAAAATAAGGGATATAAAGGAATGAGTGGGTGGGTGGACGGAGTTTCCTTCAACCCCTGTTAACATTTAGGCACATTTCCTTTCCTTTCATTCATTTTTTGGGATTGTTTTTAGTTTTAGTTTTTAAAACTGAGATATCATTTACATACCATAATATTAGCAGTTTTAGTGTTTTTTAGTATTTTCACAAGGTTGTATAACCATCACCACTATCTAATTCCAGAATATTTTCATCACCCCATTAGCAATCACTTCCCATTTCCCCCTCCCACCAGCCCCTGGCAACCACTGATCTGCTTTCTGTTTCTATGTAGTTGCCTATTCTGGACATTTCATATAAATGGAATCACACAATATATGGCTTTTTGTGTCCAGCTTCTTTCACTTAATATAATACTTTCGAGGTTCATCCATGTTGTAGCATGAATCAGTGCTTCATCCCTTTTTATGGTTGAATAATATTCCATTGAATGTATATGCCGCATTTAAAAAAAATACATTCATCAACTGATGGACATTTTTTTCACTTTTTATGACTGTTATGAATAATGCCACTATGAACATTTATGTACAAGTTTTTGTGTGGACATCGTTTTCAGTTCTCTTGGGTATCTACCTAGGAATGGAATTGCTGGGTCATATGTTAACTCTATGTTTGATGTTTAGAGGGACTGCCAGACTGTTTGGCAAAGTGACTGCACTGCTTTACATTACCACTAGCAATGTATGAGGGTTCCTGTTTCTCCACATCCTTGATAACACTTGTTATTGTTCTTCTTTTTCTTTTTTTTAAAAAATTTTATTTACTTATTTGTTTGTTTTTGGCTGCGTGGGATCTTCGTTGCTGCGCGCGGGCTTTCTCTAGTTGCAGCAAATGGGGGCTACTCTTCATTGCGGTGCGTGGGCTTCTCATTGCAGTGGCTTCTCTTGTTGCGGAGCACGGGCTCTAGGCACGCGGGCTTCAGTAGTTGTGGCACATGGGCTCTAGTTGTGGCTCGCGGGCTCGCGCAGTAGTTGTGGCGCACGGGCTTAGTTGCTCCGCGTCATGTGGAATCTTCCTGGACCAGGGCTCGAACCCGTGTCCCCTGCATTGGCAGGCAGATTCTTAATCACTGCACCACCAGGGAAGTCCCTGTCCTTCTTTTTCACTATAGCTATCCTAGTGGGTGTGAAATATCTCACTGTGGCTCCCCCCGCCCTGCCACACCAATCGGCTTGTGGGATCTTAGTTTCCCGACCAGGGATTGAACCCAGGCCCTTGGCAGTGAAAGCAGAGTCCTAACCACTGGACGGCCAGGGAATTCCCCTCATTGTGGCTTTAATTTGCATTTCACCCATGACTAGTGATCTTTTCATGTGCTTATTGGTCACTTGTATATCTTCTTTGAAGAAATGGCTATTCAAATTCATTGCTTGTTTTTAATTGAGTTATTTGCCTGTTTGTTGTTGAATCGTAATAGGGTCTTTATATATCCTGGATACTAGACTCTTATTAGATACATGATTTGAAAATATTTGCTCCATTTTGTGGATTGTCTTTTTACTTTCTTGATAGTGACTTTTGAAGCTCCGAAGTTTTTAATTTTGATAAAGTGCAATTTATCTACTTTTTCCTTTAGTTGCCTGTGCTTTTGGTGTCATATCTAAGAAACCATTGCCTTATCCAAGGTCATGTAGATTTACACTTATGTTTTCTTCTAAGAGTTTTATAGTTGTAGCTCTTACATTTAGATCTTTGGTACATTTTGAGTTAATTTTTGTATATGGTGTGAGGTGGAGGGTGTCTGACTTCATTCTTTTGCGTATGGATATCCAGTTGTCCAAGATTCATTTGCTGAAAAGACTATTTCCAAAGACTTGTCTTGGTTCCCTTGTTAAAAATCAATTGACTGTAAATATATGGGTTTATTTCTGGACTCTCAATTTTGTTCCATTGATCTCTATGTCTATCTTTATGCCAGGATCACACATTCTTGATTACTGTAGCTTTGTAGTAAGTTTTGAATTTGGGAAGTCTGAGTCCTCCAACTTTGTTCTTTTTTTTTTTTTTCAAGATTGTTTTGGCTATTACATTTCCATATGAATTTTATGATCAGCCTGTCAATTAATGCCAAAAATCCAGCTGGGATTTTTGATAGGGATTGCACTGAATTCATAGATCAGTTTGAGGAGTATTGCCATATTAACAACCTTGTCTTCTCCTTCTTTCTTTTGGGTATTTATTGAGTATAAAGTTGAGCTCATGCCAAACATACTGTTTTGATTCCTGATTTATTCTGCTTAATATTCTATCATAGGCATTTCCCTGTGTTATGAAAGATGCAAACATAATTTCAATGCTATGTAGTATTATTCCATTGTTTGGCTGTACTATACAAAATTATAAACTCTTGGTTGTTGGATAATCTATCTAGGCAGGTACTTTGTTCTGGGTCCCTCATGATATAGGCCTCTCCCTATAGGCACAAAGGGACATTGGGAGGACTGGTGGCACACAGAAAAGCAGCAGAATCAGAAAATAGGATCCAACAGGCTGCACAGACACTGATACAGCATGTTTGTTTTAGGCATGTTCTCTAGAACAGTGGATTTTAAACAGTTAAAAATTTGCAGCATGATATTCATTTTACATTGTAACTCAGTTCATCTGAAAAGAAAGTTTTACTAAATAATATTTACTTTTTCTATTAGCCAGGAGAAGCTGGTCTGCTGCAGTTACAAACAATCCCCAAATCTCAGTGGCTCAAGAGCTTTCTTTCTCTCTCATGCTACATGTCTATCATCTAGCAGGAGAGCCCTGGGATTTCGGTCTCTGAAGGCTTTCCCATCCAGATCATTGCTGGTTTCAGTGATAGAGGCAAGAGCGTGTGGTAGGCAGAAGAATGGCCCCCCAACAATGTCTACGTCTTAATCCGTGGAACCTTTGAATATGTTATATCACATGGCAAAGGGGAATTATAGTTGCAGATGGAATTAAGGTTCCTAAAATCAGTTGATCTTAAAATAGGGAGCTACATGTATTCATAAAGGTCTTTAAAAGTGGAAGAGGGAGGCAGAAGAGGAGGTCAGAGCGATGCAATGTGATGAGAACCCAACCTGCTGTTGCTGGCTATGAAGATGGAGGAAGAGACCTTGAGACATGGAATGTGGGTGGAAAGGGCAAGGAAACAGATTTACCCCTAGAGCCTCTGGAAAGGAACGCAGCCCTGCTAACATCTTGATTTTTAACCTAGTGAGGTACATTTTTAACTTCTGAACTACAGAACTGCCAGATAATACATTTATGTTGTTTTAAGCCACTAAGTTTGTGACCCTTTGTTATAGCCTCCATAGAAGACTAATATAAACAGCATGGGGAATCATGCACCAGCCCTTAAATGCTTCTGCCCGGAAGTGACATACGGCACTTCTACTCACGTTTCCTTGGCCAGAGCAAGCTGCATGGGCACAACTAACTTCATAGGACTGGAGAAATTTGATCCACCCATATGCCCAGCCTTAGAGGGCAATAGAATATTGGTAAATATAGTAGTATGTACTATACCTTTGCCATCTGCACCTGATGCTTGTATCTTTTATTCTATTCCATTAAAAAACAACAACAACAAAGTGCTGGTGGCAACTCTATAAGTTGATTTCATTGTCAACTAATGGGTTGTGACCCCTGGGTTGAAAAACACTGCTCTACAGACCCTCCTCTGCCCATGCCTGATGGACCACATGACACACCCTAAGCCTAGCTGATTGGCCCAGGCATCGGACACCTGACCAAAACTGACCAATGAAATTTCTCTCCTGGGGATTTGGAATTGGGCCATTCAGCCAGTTAACCGTGGGAAGCTGAGCAGAGGCAGAGTAGAAATAGGGTCGGAGTGAGAGCCACATGCAAGCCAAAATGATGGAGGGGCAGAAAAGCCCTGAGTAAGCGGAGAGTTGGTCCACAAAGACAATGTAGCAGCCGCACAGAGAGCAGTGCAGCCGGGAGAACATGCAGCCCCAGGGAGAGAGGTGGAGAGAGAGAGCAGCCGCCTGAGAGGCTGATGGCTTCCCCGTTCCTGGCTCCAGCCCCCGTGCGTCCTGCCTGCATATCCTTCCCGTGAGATTTTTGCCTCCTTATCATACCCTCTCCTTTTCTTGAGCTCTGTTAGGTGGGTTTCTGTTCCTTATCTCCAGAGAGTCTTAATCAGCTAGAACACCAGCGGTATCTCTTGCATGGGACCCAGCTTTGGCTCTGAGGATCAGGCTTATGGGGTACAAACGGGACTTGGGGATGAACTAAACCCAGCCATCCCACAGTCTGGAGTTTGGTTTTTACTCAGTTTTGTGTGTTTGTGCTTGCTCTTCAAAGTGGACAGGCAGAAGCCATCTCTGAGGTCCTGCACAGGTGGGGGTCCCGGTGACCTGGAAGCACCCCTACAGGGGCCTTTTTTCTGACAGCATTGTGGTAAGGAAGCCAGTGGAGTTGTTTCAGGGACCGTTTGGCTGTGGGACAGAGTGGAAAGGACATGGGCTCTGGAGACAGGCAGCCATAATTCACCTCTTTGAGCCTCAGTTTTCTCATCTCTGAAATGGGATTGTGGAAGGATCAACAACAGTGTTCTGGGAAAAATACTGAGACATGCTGAGGGCGTACAAGCCTGGAGGGCGCCGGCAGCTGTTGTTGTTGTCTGAGGAAGCCATCAGCGTCCAGCTTCCTGAGGAGGTGGCCCGGCGGCTGGTTGAGTTAGCAGCGGGCCATCTCCCACGGCTGGGCTGGCCGTGCTTCCTGCCCCTCATCACGCTTACTCTCCTTCTTGCTCCTTCCTCACCCTTTCATTTCTTCCCCCAACTCCTGTCCTCATTTCCCCTCTTTTCTGTTATTCCTGACGTTGATAAAAACACCTGCTTTAGGAAAGCAGCAGGGTTGGACAGAAAATAACCAGCCTCTGGAGGCAGACGGACAGAACTGGGTCTGAATTCTGACTTATTAGCCCCTTGCTTGCTGTATGTTTCTGGGAAAATTACTACATCTCTTTGAACCTCGAGTTCATTATCTGTAAAATGAGGGTTACAATGCTCATTTCACGGTGCTGTTATGAGAAATAATTAATTGGGTACTCAACAAATGCTAGTTCCTACTTTTTAAAAATGTTAGTTGCTTCTTACTTCCTTCCCTCCCTCCCTCTGTCTCTGACTATCACTACTCCCAGCTGGGCCCCCGCGCCAGCTTCCTGGGGCCAGGGTGCCACTAGTCCCTCTCAGGGGTCACTGGGATGGCCTCAGGCATTTGTGGCCTCTCCTTTCCATCAGACCCGGGGCTCCTGAGGGGTGGACTGAGGTTTCTGGAAGCAGCTGGGATCTCTGTGGCCTGTCACTTCTCTGGTCTCCTCTGCAGGTCCAGCCTTAGCTTGGGAGCTGCTAGTTCAAATTGTGTGACCTGCATTTTTTTCTCACTTTAGCAATTATTATACCCCAGCTGACTGTGGCATCTTCACACTCCAAACACTGATAAATATTTATGAGGAGGAGAAAAACCCAGAACTCCTAGGGGAGGTGGGGGAGGGATGTGCTAGGCTATTATTTGCCAGCCAAGCTCAGACCCATCAGTGGTCCCTTGGGCCCCAAAAGTAAGGGGTGGGAGTGATGGGGGGTGCTATGGAGGCAGCACAGAGCCACCACCCCACTCCCCTTCTGGGAGGACCTGCTGTCGCTGGGACACTGTGGGCCTCACCCCCCTTGCCCTGGATGCCTGCTGGACCTCCTGCCCCTCCAGGATTTGGGCTGCCTGTATCGCTCTCAGCGCATACAGGTCTGCTCTGTTGCTCTGTGTCTGCTCCATTTCTCTCTGTTTGTGACTGTCTCTCTCTCCCTCTCTTGTTTGTTTGTTTTATCATCTCTCATTCCATCCTTTATTGTCACATCTCCAGGGCCAGCATCCCTCTCCTCTCCCTCCCTCCCTACCCTCCCTCCTCCAATACCTTCTCTGCCTCTGGGTCTCCGTCTCTACCTTTCTTCTGTCCCTCCCAACATTGCTCTGAGCAGTTCTGGGGCTGGATGATGGGGGATAGGTGAGGGGCCTCAGGCTCCCAGACCAGCTGCAGGGAGACAGCAGGAGGAGCTGCTGGGGACCAGGGTGTGCTCTGGAAGGCAGAGGGAGCATTTTACGGGAGTCAGGGACCATGCCTCTGCCTGACCCCGCATCCGTGCTCTGCTGTGTGGCCATGGACACATCCCCTCCCTTCCTGGCCTTAGTTCCTCAGTTGATTCCTTCAGTTATTCATTCATTCACCCTCTCAAATAATATTTATTAAGTGCTGGCTGCCTACCATTCATTAACACAGATTTGTTAAACACCTGCTAGATGTGCCGTTCTAGGTGCTTGGGACGCATCAGTGGACGAGAGAGACAAAGATCCCTGCCCTCGTGAAGATGACGTTAGCAGAGTAGACAGGCATAAATGTAATCCGAGAGTCAGTTATGTAGTGGGTTAGGAAGTGGTGAGTGCTGTGGAAAAAGGGAAAGTACAGTGAGAGGACTGGGACCACTGGGTAGGCACAGGGTGAAGCTTCATCGTATAAAGCGCGGGGCTGGGCAAGCGGATCTATGCGGGGAGAACGTACCAGGGAAGGGACTGTTGAGGCAGGGACCACCCTGGTGTGTTGGAGGAAAGGCAAGCAGGCTTGCGGCTGGAGGATGGGGGAGAGTAGGGGGAGGTGAAGCTGGGAGGTAAAGGGGGAGGGAAAACCACACACACAAGGCCGTGCCTCTGCGTGAGCTGGGAGGACTTTGAGCAAATGAGTGGCAAGGTCTGACCTATCTTGGAAGACTCCCTCCGCCTGCTGGGTGAGGAACAGACCGAGGGGGCTGTCAAGGGAGCCCAGGGGACCTATAAAGGCAAGCATGGCGTCTCAGGTGGGGATGGCAGTGGAAGACAGTGAGATCTGATCATGCCAGGCACTGTTCTGGCTCCCAGCGCTTGGATGGTGCCTGCAAGTCACTCCAGGCCCCTTGTTCTGGTCCTGCTGAGGGATGGCCTGCAGGAGCCTACCCCTGGGCGGGATATGCTAACCTGGCCTTCCCACTCTTTCTCTCCCCAGGGTGTTCAAGAAGGCGAGCCCCAATGGAAAGGTGAGTCTGTAGCAGCTGCACCCCGGCTCCTCTCTGTCCTCAAACTCTCATCCTCTCTTCGGGCATCTTTACTGCCGCGAAGGACCTGCACACCCTGTCTGAGGGAGAGACACAGCCCTGTCCTTAGGAGCCCTCGACTACAAGGAGAGGGGCCCTGTCAGCAAACTTTCTGTCTCAGGGGGGCACTACAACTCTCCTGGACTTTAGGGAGCCCCTGCCCGGGTGTGGGGAGGCATGACCTATGACGGAGAGGCTGCACTGTGAGTGCAATAATTAGAGCAAGTGCCAAGGGCCTCAGGGGAGCTGAGTCCTCCGGCATGAGCGGCCCCTGGAACCTCTCTACTGAACCCTGTTATCCGGGGCAGCTCCCAGTGCCTGCCCTGTTCTCTTTCTTGATACGGCCCCAGGCTCCATCCTGCTTTCCTCTCAGTTCAGCACATATTACTGACATCATTCCGTGTCAGGTCTAGGCTGAGCCAGTGGGAATCGGGGTAGGGTGTACTGAGATAAATAAGGCACAGCCCGTGCCCCTCACAGCCAGATGGGGGAGGTAGACACAGAAACTGGTAATTTCAATATAAAGTGGCAAGTATAGCTGCAGACCCAGCCTGGGTGGTCAGGGATGGCTTCCGTGAGGAAAGATGCATTCCCAGGCAAGGCAAGGTGGAAAAGGGCATGCAAGGCGTGAACATAAGTTGTAGGGAGTCTGGGTGCCAAGAGGGAGGCAGAGGGAGCGGGAGCTGAGAGGGGGAGGTGGCCGGGCTTAGGAGCTTGGACTTCTGGCCTGGGCTGGCAGATAGCACCATGTGTGCACCCACGTCTCCCTTCTGAGCCCACAGCAGACATCACCAATCACTGTTCACCCTTTCCTGCTGAGCCCATATTCCATCTTGGATTCTTCTCAACCCAGGGCCCCAGGCAGCCCCTACCAATCAATCAGAGTTGGCATTTGGAATGAAACTCATTTGTCATTTACCTCTGGGCACTGAGGAACCATTAGAGGGTTTTCAAACCAGACTACCATGGTTAGATTTGCATTTTAGGATGACCAGTGTGGCTAAGGAGGGGAGAAAGGTCCGAAGTATGGGAGGCTCCAGACAGCAGACCATCGAGCGGCTGGTATGTAGTCCAGCCAAGGGTGGCTGTGAGGATGGAGAAATCTGATGGAGGGAGACTCGTCAGGATTTAGGGATTGTGGAGGAGTAGGAAGCATCCAGGATGACACTCTGGATTCTAGCTCTGGGGTTGGTTCTTCCCTGAAGACTGGTTACCGAGTGGGGCACTCACTGCCTCGGAAAACAAGTCCTCCTTCGAGTGGATCTCTGCAGGCTTCACAGAGGCCAGGAGCAGTGAAGGGCACAGAGCTCAGTGTTCAGAGCACCCTCTCGGCGCCGCTGGCCCTGCTCTAGGTCCCCCCGTCCTCTCAGAGATGCGCCCAGCACCCCCTCTCAGCAGACTCCTTTGCTGCTGCCACTCCACCCTCATTGGTGCTTGGCATGAAGATCCCTGCAGGCCTCAGTGTCCTCATCTGCTAAATGGGAACAATAACAACTTCTTCACAGGGTTTTGGGATGAACGGGTGCTTTAAAAATTATACAAGGGCTTGTTAGTATTAAGACTGGGGCTCAGGTCCAAGTCCAGTTAGGATTTTGATAAGGGCTAGGGTTGGGTCCAGGGGTTTCAGGGGCAGCTCCCAGGGTTTCCTCCAGGGCGGGGGCCCACAGCTGCTAACACTCTCTGTGCCTCTCCTCCCCAGCTCACCGTCTATCTGGGAAAGCGGGACTTTGTGGACCACATCGACCTCGTGGACCCCGTGGGTGAGTCCCTGGAGGCCAGAGAGGGAGGGAGGGGGGAGGCAGGGCTGGCCTGGCTCCTTCCAGAGAAGAGCGTGTTGAAGCTGCCCAGGAATAGCCTTCAGGTCTCCAGAGGGGCCTGGTACCAAGAACAGGATGTGCGTTCAGTCAGCAGAAGCTTACCAAGCAGCTACTTTCCTCTTCAACTGAGGGACCTGTGAGAGGAAATTGTGGGAAGGATTGCGGTAAGAAGCAGGGCAGGTGTCCTGATGAGGAGGAGGAGGAGGAGGAGGACAACAGCCACCACTTATCGTGAGCCGCCTTATGCACCCAACACTGAGGGTAACTACTGTTATTATCATCCCTGCTTTACCGAGGAGAACAGGGCACAGGGAGGTTACGTGACTTCCTCCAGGTCACAGAGCTAGTAGATCGAGGAGCCTGGATTCAAACCCAGGCAGTCTGGCTTCGCAGAACCTTTGTTCTGCTCCCTCCTAATGGCAAAGGGTGGGAGGTGGAAGGAAAACCTAGGGGCTTGTGAAATGGAGGCTGTCCTCGCTGACATGGGGTTCTTACCGGAGGTTGGGCTGTGGCTGAAGGCACCTTCCGAGGACTTTTTCTTGTTCAGGGTTTCTCAGCCTCAGCACTCTTGACATTTTGGATTGGATAATTCTTTGCTGGCGGGGGCCATCCTCTCCGTTGAAGGATGCTTAGCGGCCTTCCTGGCCTCTACCCTTTAGACACCAGCAGTCCCCCCATCCCAGTATGACAGTCAAAAATGTTGTTAGACCTTGCGAATATCCCCTTGTGGGGCAGAATCACCCCCGGTTGGGATTCTAAGAACCAAAGCTCTCCTTAAGGAACCTCAATCTCATTGCCTCTTCCCACAACTGTTTGAGGGAGGGAGGCCCAGGATGACCCCTATTTTACAAATGTGGGCACTGAGGCCCAGAGAGGTTAAATGATTAAAGAGGGACATGAACAAACCCGAGTGAGGCCAAAGAAGGTGACAGGTTGGGAGGATGGGCCCTGGAAACTGCATGAGGCCAAGTCCAGGTGAAGAAAGTAGGATGTGTTGCTTGGGGAAAAATTCACAGAGAACGTGGCCTGTCATCACATCCCTGCGGGCTTTGCTGGGGCCAAGAGGGCAGGAGTGACTTGTGGTTCCAGAGCCCAGGTGGGAGCAGAGAGAGCAGAGTGGCAGGTTTCAGCTCGCTGAGAGGAAGGCCTTTCCCACGTTAGGGAAGGACACCTGGGGAGTCCCTGGGGTCCCTGAGCAGGCTGTGGGCTGCAGAGTCCAGCTCTACTCCAGGCCCCTCCCTTCCTGGCCTGGAGCACCACGATCCCACCCCACTTCTTCTCCCCAGCCCTGTCTGGTGTCCTCTGAAGCTCACTGCCCCCTCTGCCATTTCCATCTCCTCCCTGAACTTGGAGGCAGGGAGCAAGCATCCCTGTGTTCGCCTGTGGCCTGCTCCAAGGCAAAGTTTCCTACGGGCTGTCTGAGGCCAGGGCTGTTCACACCCCTTGGCCTTTAAGGATAGCAGCGGGGTCACGGGGACTGGGGAGAGGGGCAGGAGGGATCTGGCTCCCCTAACACACACAGGCACCCTGAGAACTGTTTGACAAGTGTTCCTAGAGCACCTGCTTCATGCCAGGCCCTGTGCTGGGCCCTGCAGATCCCAGAGAGTGCTGGGGCATCGTCCAGAGTTGCTCAAATGACCCACAGTGAGAAAATCTTGTTCCCTCACGACGTTGAGCTGATTATGTCTTCCCGATGTTTAACTATAACCCCTGGTTACCCTGCGAACTCAGGGGCAAGTCCGAGCCCCCTGACCTCACAGACAGGACGTTTAAGGTCAAGCCCGGCCCTCCTTCCTCCTACGCCTCCGGGATCTGCTCTCCCAAGCCTCAGAGCCATGCTCTTCCCACTGCCCACCTTGGGCTGTCCCTTGGTCACCTAAATGATGACCTTTACTTGCCCTTAAGACTTGCCTCCCACTCCCCCTCCCCCAGGGAGTCTTCCCTGACACCCCTGGTTCGGGGAGTGCCCTTGCTGGGATGCCCTCTGCATTGAGTTTCCACTCAGCCCCTGGTGCCCAGGCCCAGAGGAAATCCCACGGTAAAAGGAGGGAAGATGCACGTCAGGCTCTGGGCACGGGGTGGGCACCCCCTGACCAGCTGTCCCTTGGACCTGCCCAGCACCGGGAGAGGACCAGGAGCCCTCCAGGCACTCACTTTCTAATGTGGCCTCTGAGGGGTCAGCTCTGGGGGTCAGTGTGGGGTGGGGGGGCTGTGGGTTAGATTGGGGAGGGCAGGTGATGGGGTGACCCCTGAGCCGGTCTTTCTGGCATCCTGGGGTCTGGGCAGAGAAAACATCCTTTGTCTTCAGCTGGACTCTGTACTCCCAAGGCCAGGCCTTGGGACATTCTCCATGGTGTCACATGTGCCAGGCACTGTCTTAACACTTTACACATACTGACTCATTTTGTCCTCACAGGAGCCCTATGAGGTAGGTACTACAGGATCTGTTAATCCCAAATCCAAAAGCTCTGCAAGCCCCAAACTGTTCATGAGTTTGACACAAAATTCAATTAGTGGCAAACCTGACCTGAACTGATGGGAGGCCACCGATACCTTAGTGAGCCTTTTGGTGAAAATATTCACTTTTCCCTGCAGAGGTATTAATAAGTTTGACAAGGGGTGCTGCCCCAGAGCTGGCAAAAGACATTAGAGAATATGTGGAAGATGGACCATATGGCCTTTCTACAATTCAAAACTTCTGAATTCCAGAGTATACCTGATATTGGGGTTTTGGACCCATCTTATTATTCTGACTAACAGATGAAGAAACAGAAGTTAAATAACCTGCCCAAAGTCATGAGCTGGGTCTGTCAGGCCAGCCTGGGTGGGTGCGTAAGGGGGGACATGGTGGTACCATCCACCGGGCGCTGGCCTCCCCATTTCGCTCATGATGCTTTTGGACAGACAAATGGTTGAGTTTAAATTTAACTTGGTGTTTGGGGCTCAGAAGTTGGAGCGGTCAAGTCTACTCACCCTCTGTCCTTCCTCCAGACGGTGTGGTCCTGGTGGATCCTGAGTATCTCAAGGAGAGGAGAGGTGAGCTGTGGCCCTTACCCCCAGCCTGTCAGGGGGCCTCCTTTTCCTCCATGACCTCCAGCCGAGGGCCTTCCTGACTCGCAGGCAGAACGTCAGCAGTAAGAGAGGCAACAAGCCTGTCCCTGCCCCTCCCCGCTGGTACTTCCCTCGACAGCTGCAGTCAACGTCAGAGCAGGTGCCTTGGCCTCCCCTGGCCTGGGGCGGCCCTGCCCGTGCCCATTTTGGGAGAGCCTTTTAATGCCCTGAGCCCTTTTACATCAATCCATCATGACTGTTGCAAGGCTGGGGATGCAAACAGAGCAGGAGTTAGGGTCTCATTGTACAGAAGGGAAGATTGATTCCTGGGGAGGTCAGGGGATTGTCTAAGGTCAGCAGGAGGACAGGAGGGGGTGGGTGAGTGGAACAAGACTCTGAGCCTTCCGGATACCACCCAGCACTTGTTTCCCCTCCCACTACTCTTTCCCACTGTGCTCCTTCCCAGCCTCTATCAACCCTGTCAGACCCTCTCCACACATGCCCTGGGCTGCAGTGGGGGTGGAGAAGAACAGAACCGATCCAGCAGTCAGCCCCACTTCCTCCCAGGGGCCAGGCACCTGATGCCCCATCCCAAGGGCAGTGCAGCCCTCCCCGCAGGAGCTCTGAGACAGACCTGTGCCTCCAGTGGGGCCAGTCCCAGGGCTGCGGCTCACGCTCGGGGGGGCGTGTGTGCTGCCCACCCAGGCCCCTCCTTAGTGCCCCCTGCTCCCACAGTCTATGTGACACTGACCTGCGCCTTCCGCTACGGCCGGGAGGACCTGGATGTCCTGGGCCTGACCTTTCGCAAGGACCTGTTTGTGGCCAACGTGCAGTCCTTCCCGCCAGCCCCTGAGGACAAGAAGCCCCTGACTCGGCTGCAGGAGCGCCTCATCAAGAAGCTGGGCGAGCACGCCTACCCTTTCACCTTTGAGGTCAGAGACTGCCAGCCCCTGGGGCCCCATTCCAGAGCAAGCCCTCTGGGCAGGCATATGGGGGCAGCTGGGGCAGCAGCTCCATGCCACCCAGTTTCCCACTGTACGCTGGGACCAGGGCATTGGCACTTACGTTGCCTGGTAAGTGTCTCTGGCCACTGCCAGGGGCATCACCCTTACCTCTGCGCTACTCCCCAGACCTTCCTGAGTCCGGGTCATTGGTGGGAGAAAGGGGGGTCGAGGGGGCTGCTGCAGAGAAAGAAGGAGCCCTTTCTGGCCCCTGGGTCACCACAAGGCTGTCTCCTCCCTCAGACCGGCTGCCCACTAGCCCTGCTTCAACCCAGCTCACAAACGAGAATGGCAAGTAGTGGATTTCCCTGCTCGGCCATCTTTCCCCTCCAAGACCCCAAGATTCTGGATTTTCAAATTAACTGTTTCTCAGACTCTGATTCTGTGATTCAGTGAAATCCCCTGGCTTTCTGTGAGGGTCAAAGAAGGGGAGAGGATACAGAGCCATCCTCTCTGTTATAGATGCGTTAGCTTCTCGTGGCTGCTATAACGAATCATTGCAAACCTGGTAGTAATTAAACCTGCTAATTAAAACGCGAATGTGTTATCTTACAGTTCTGGAGGTCAGAAATCAAAATCAGATCTCACGGGGCTAAAATCAAGTGTCAGCAGGGCTGCATTCTTTCTGGAGGCTCTAGGAGGGAAACTGTTTCCTTGCCTTTTCCTGCTTCTGGAAACCACTCACACTCTTTGGTCCCTAGCCTACCCCTCCTCCGTCTTCAAAGCCAGCAATGGCTGGTCCAATCTTTCTCAAATCCCATCACTCTGATGCTGTCTTTTCTGCTTCCTGCTTTCACTGTTAAGGACCCTGTGATAAGGCCCATCTGGATAATCCAGGGTAATCTCCCCATCTCAGGATCCTTAACTGAATCACACTGTAAAGTTCCTTTTGCCATTTAAGGTAACATTATCACAGGTTTTGGAGATTAGGATGTGGACATCTTTGGGGGGCCATTATTCTGCCTACCACAGTGGACATCATGGAAAGACCTTTTCAACTCTTGTCCTGTGGGGACTGTGCTGGGTTAAACCCTTAGATAAAGAAAAACACTGAAATCCTTGGCTTTACTGAAGGGGCCTCTGGTCTAATATGGGGCGTGGCTTGGCATGGTCTGATGGGGGAAACATGGTCTGTCCCCTGAATTCCCTAGTCTGATGGCAGGGACATGGCCTGTCCTCAGGGTCCCCTGGTCTGATGAATGTGTGTATGGGTGCCTGGGGTGGGAGACACAGAGGGGTCAGTGGTGAATGTGACAGGTCTGTCCGTCCTCTTAACAGATCCCTCCAAACCTCCCATGCTCTGTGACGTTGCAGCCGGGGCCTGAAGACACAGGGAAGGTGGGTCACCCCCAAGGGAGCATCTCTCTGGGTCCAGGACACTGTGTCTCCAGTTCCCTGGCTTTCTCTCTGGGAGGGCGCTGGAACCCTCCCTGTAGAAACCTCCTTGCCTCTAGGCCAGGCTGATCCCACCTCAGATAAGCAGTCTTTTCAGACAGGGCAGCAGATATGGTATCACTCAGTTGTGTGCCCAGGGTCACTCTCGCTGGCCTCGGTGTTGTCTGCAGAATGTTCTCTGGAAAACCAGCCGGCCTCACAACCCTGTGTGGAGGTGCAGTCATCACTGTTTCACAGGTGGGGAAACTGAGGCTCAGAGAGGAGTGACACCATGAGTGGCCCAGGCCTCAGATCTCTGAGCCCGTTTCCTCATCTGCGAAATGGAGGTGGTAGGATGTGCCTCGTCGTGTGGTCGGGAGGGTGGAGTGAGACGCTGCAGGGGTACGCCTAGTGCAGGGTCTGTGCACCGGAGGTCGGGGGGAGCTCTCTAAACAGGGCTGCTGAGGTGCCTGTTGTTGTTTCTGGGCGGCTGCCTCGCTGAGTGATGAGGACAGCCCCCCAGACAGGCAGGAGTCTGGAGAGGAGCCCGGTCAGGGAGCCGCTCTGCGGGAAGGTCGGATGGGGGAGGCAGCCCCGCCGCTGGCTGAGCGCAGGGCTCCGAGTCAGACGAGGGGGGTCAGGCCGTGGGAACGTGGTGTTCCCATCCAGCGGCCTCGTTAAATGAGAGGGTGGGCAGGCTGTGCTCACGGGAGCCGGTCCTCTCCAAGGCTCTGCGGTCAGTGACCCTTCCCCACAGGCCTGCGGTGTGGACTATGAAGTGAAAGCCTTCTGCGCCGAGAACCTGGAGGAGAAGATCCACAAGCGGTGAGAAGGGCCAGCTTCCGCCTGCCTGGGCGTGGGCTGCCTGCTGGCAGAGGGAGGGAGACAGGATGGGCCGAAGTCCGAAGAAGACAGAAGTCACAATGCCTGGAAGTGTGCGAGGAGGGGCCTCACGTTCCAGCCTTGGCAGCTCTGCAAAGGGCACTCGGGAAAGCTGGCAGGTTGTGAGGGCTTCCTGGGGGAGGTGGCTCAGTTGCCTTGGCTCAGGCCTCAGCGCTTTTTCCTTTGCACCACTGTACCCGCTTCCCTTATCTCCCTGCCTCTAATCTCTTCCTCTCCAGATGGCGTGTCCTTTAATTTTGTTTTGGAAAAAAAACGAAAAACGAAAATCAGATTGTTTTAAACAGTGAGCAAGATGTTTCCCGCCAGCTTGGACCCCCATCTCCCAGTTCTCCTGGGAGGCCATCAGCAGGAGGTTTTGGTGGCGGGTTAGGGGGGTGTCAATGGAGGCTTCTAAACAAGGCAGGGAAGGGGAGAACGTGAACCCACCCAGGGCAGAGGGAGGAGGTCAGCCATATGTCAGAGAGGGGAAGCATTTTCCTGGAGAGACACAGCCCTGGGCAGACAGAGAGCCCAAGCTAGCAGCCAGAAATAGCTGGCCCTGACTTCTGGGGTAAGCTGCCCAGCCCCGTGCTCACACCTGCCCCTCCTGGGGTCGGGCTCTGCTCTGGCTCCTGGCGAGGCTGGCCTCAGCCCCCAGCTCTGATGCACCCTGCTTCCTGAGGGCGCTGCAGCCTCTTAGGGAGTGGGCTGAGTTTGCCACCTGGTGGTCGCAGGATGCATTGCACATCTCCAACTCCAGCCTGGCAGCTTATGTGTGTGGGGAGATGGGATCCTTCTCCCTTGCTTCTCTGTCCCCCTTTTCTTCTTAAGCCCTGAGATCAGGAGAAAGGAAGGGGGTTGTAGGTTGTGGTAGGTGGCCTAACCAGAGCAGGGAAGAGGAGGCAGCATTGAGAGCCAGCACTCTCAGCCTACCACCAATGGGACATTTTAAGTCCATGCCGGAGTTACTAATAATGATATAGCAACTATCACTTATCAAGAGCTTATTAGACACCAGACACAGTTCAAAGTGACGGACATGTATGAACTAATTCAATCCTCACAGCAACCCTAAGAAGTGGGTCCTGCTGTTGTCACCATTTTACGGATGAGGAGACTGAGGCACGGAGGTTGATTTACTCAAGGTCATATAGTTAGTATGGGGAGAGCTAGGACTTTAACCCTGGCTATCCAGCTCAGGGAGTGGAGGTGGCTTATCTGAGAAAGAGGGATGCCGGGATACCTAGCACACCTGACAGTCAGGAGACTGCCTGAGTCCCCATCCCCTCACCAAATCTTCGTGTCCTTGTTTCCTCCCTGAGCCCATCGCCTTCATTGAGCCCCATCCCATCTCTGGGCCTCCACCTTCTCACTGAGTCTTTATCCTCTTTACTCCCCCTGACTGAATCCACACCTCCTCACTGAACTCCATCACCTCTCTCAGCCCCATTTCTTCATGGGGCCCTTGTCCCCTGTGTATATTTTTATTTAATAGATATTTAGCAGGTATTTATTATATGGCAGCAGGCACTGTCGTAAATACTGAGAATACAGTAGTGAACAATTTAGCCAAAAACTTCTGTCCTTAAAGAGCTCACACTATTAGGTGACTTAAGGGATGCAGGAAGTGAAACAATAGTCCCTTTCTTAGCGTCCCGCTGGCTACCAACACACAGATCCACATAAAGTGCTGCCATGGGATGGTTCGGCCTCTGATGTGGTGGGAGTTCAGACCGGGAGAAGATCAGAGTGGGCGGATCTAGGGAGTTTCCTGGTAGAGCAGGTGTTTGGCTGGGCCTTGAGGAAGGAAGCAAATGAGGGCAGAAGCTGGAAGAGAGTGTTATAGGCTGGGACCCAGTATAAGCAGAGCTTCAGAAATAGGACTAGATAG
The DNA here is from genome assembly GCF_028564815.1 of Eubalaena glacialis. Taxonomy (NCBI): domain Eukaryota; kingdom Metazoa; phylum Chordata; class Mammalia; order Artiodactyla; family Balaenidae; genus Eubalaena; species Eubalaena glacialis. Next base: position 67,888,882 of record NC_083725.1, read on the forward strand.
ACCATCGAGAATGATAGTGAGGAAGTGGAGGAGGCTGGGGACAGGATGGAGGAGGTTGGAGGGGGACCAGATGGTGACAAGGCCCTATGCCAAACTCTGCAGTTTGGACTGGAGTCCAAGGTCATGGGAACCATGGCAGTCTCTTGAGCAAGAGAAGGATGTGAGGGTCGCAAGGAAAGAAGATGGAGGCAGGTGACTCTGGTCATCTTTTGCTCTACCCATCTCCACTAGGAATTCTGTGCGCCTGGTCATCCGGAAGGTGCAATACGCCCCGGAGAGGCCCGGCCCCCAGCCCACAGCCGAGACCACCAGGCAGTTCCTCATGTCAGATAAGCCCTTGCATCTGGAGGCCTCCCTGGATAAGGAGGTAGGAGGCTCGGGCTTGGCAGGGGGTGGGGGCTGCTCCCCCAGGGCTGGAGCCTCAGATCCCAGCTCTCTCATGCCCTCCGGGCCGCCTCGGCTGGGAGCTTCTGCCTCCAGCCCAAGGATCACAGGGCTCAGGGAATCTGAGACCTCCGTTGGAGGATTTGGAGAAGGCTCTTGGGGACTAAGGGCGTGGCAGAGGTGGGGCATGAGCTCGAAGGGTGCGATCGACTTCAGAAGTCAGCGTACCTCCTGAAGGGTCCTGGGTCCTGGCCATGTCCCTGCACCCCCGTCCCCCTTTGAAGTGTGAGCACCTCCTCTCCCTCTTGGGGGGCAGCTGAAGGCAAGTGCTTGGGCCAAGATGCAAGTTGAGGCTCTTCAATGAGGATTCAGAACAGGTTCCCTCAGTGAGTGCATCAGCCCTTCCCCACCTTTCTCCTGCTTCTTCCAGACCCTCCTGGGTCTAAATTCCAGGCATCCAGAGCCGGCAGGGACTTGATATATCACCTACTCCAGTCCCTCCATTGTACAGAGGGGGAAACTGAGGCTTAGATAACCTGTTCAAGGTCACACCGCTCTCACCGTCATTACCATTATTATTACTGTCTTCGTTACTTCTGGTGACCAACCCCGGAGTGGAACACAGGAGTATCACCTTCTAACTTAATTATCTTTCAAGGTCCCACAAAGGAACTTAAGTTTAACATGCCCAGTGGCATCAGTGGGAAGTGGCTGATGAACTTGGGGCCAATGTCAGAGTGGCCAAGGCCTGGGGAACCCCAGGAGATGTGTGTGGGGCCTCTTCTCCCTCCCCGTCATCTAAAGCTTTGGAGTCTTACCATCCATCCCTCTCCCTTCTTACACCTCCCAGATCTACTACCACGGAGAACCCATCAGTGTCAACGTCCACGTCACCAACAACACCAACAAGACAGTGAAGAAGATCAAGATCTCAGGTACTCGGGCAGAGGGCCGGCCCAGGGGGCGGCAAGGGGACTCCTCCCAGGGGTTGGGGTAGCTGAAGGCTCTCCTCTCACTAACAGCCTTGTAAATAACTACTGGCCCACAGAGAAGCCCAAGGCCTGTTAAGCCAAAGGGTAAGGCTTTTTTTTTTTTTTTTTTTTTTAATTAATTAATTATTTATTTATTTATCCATGACTGTGCTGGGTCTTCATTTCTGTGCGAGGGCTTTCTCCAGTTGTGGCAAGCGGGGTGCCACTCTTCATCGCGGTGCGCTGGCCTCTCACTATCGCGGCCTCTCGTTGTGGAGCACAGGCTCCAGACGCGCAGGCTCAGTAATTGTGGCTCACGGGCTAGTTGCTCCGCGGCATGTGGGATCTTCCCAGACCAGGGCTCGAACCCGTGTCCCCTGCATTAGCAGGCAGATTCTCAACCACTGCGCCACCAGGGAAGCCCGGGTAAGGCTTTTGAGGCTGGTAACACAGGCTGCTTATTGGCGGGGTGATGAGTTTACTATTGAAGCCCCCTCTTCTCTTAGGTTCCCTGGGTTCTGGCCAGGGCTGTCCTTCAGGGGGAGATTTTTGTTTATGGAAGGAGTGGGCATGTTTGAGCTGTCATGTAGAGGATGGGTCCCTCTCCTGCAGAAGCTTCTGGTGGACTGGCTGTTGCCTGGGGCTGAACATCCCCAACTCGGGGAGCCTGGGACTCCTGGCTCACCCCACCTTGTTTCCCTCTTCCTCCCCAGTGCGCCAATATGCAGACATCTGCCTTTTCAACACAGCTCAGTACAAGTGCCCCGTGGCCATGGAAGAGGCTGAGTAAGTGAGCACAAGGCCAGCTTTGGACGTGGGGGGGAAAAGAGAAGCCCTAGGTCTGGTCACAGGTCCAGGTGGCTCTTCTCCACCTGGCAGAGGGCCTGGCCTCAGATTTCCTTGCCGCTCAGTGTAAATGACCCTGAACAGCCTTTTAGAAACCATCCACTTGGTTTAGCTATAAGGAAATGCATGCTACAGTCAGGGAAAAGACCCACTAAAACTAGAATGACAAAATAAGAGGTAGTGAATCTAAGAGGACTGGGGTTATGGAGGGAAGAGAATAATTACACTGTACTGGAAACCTAGATTGCACAAAGCCCTCTGAGTTCGGGTTGCTGCTGACCCCAGTACGTAGGGAAGGAAATGGGGCCAGAGAGATGTGACTTGCTCAGCCTCACGGGGCTGGCCAGCGGCAGAGCTGGGGCTCTTCTGACTCCGAGGCTTGCTGCACCCCAGCTCGCTCGTTGTTGAGAAGGGGGATGGCGGATGGAGCAAAAGCAGGTCAAAACTGAGCAATCCAAACACCTTACACATGATGGATGGAGATGAGATAAAGCAAATAAGGTCTTCACTGTAGAACCTAGGGGGTGGGTATATGGGTGTTCACTGCACAATTCTTTCAGTTTTCCTGTATGTTTGAAATTCTTTCATAATAATATGTTAGGGAAAGAAAAAGTCCATGCTGTCTCCACTAAAAAATTATCCTAGCCAAACAGCACAGGGCCAAGCAGTACATTGAATTTTTAAAACCTTGCAGCTGCTTACAAACCAAGAATGAAGTTGTTGGATCACCCCAGAGTCACTGCTGTTTGCATGTGGAGCAGAGATGTGCCCCTTTTGGGTGGCAGTGGCCTCCCTGCCAGAGCTGGGCCTGGCCCATGTGGCCCCTTCATGGGGGAGGGCGACTTGGAGCAGGGCCGGGCTCTGTGACCTGGCTGGGCTGGGGTTGGCTCTAGGGGGCATCTCTACATCGGTCCCCCTTCTTCCCAGTGACACAGTGGCGCCCAGCTCGACATTCTGCAAGGTCTACACGCTGACCCCCTTCCTGGCCAACAACCGAGAGAAGCGGGGCCTTGCCCTGGACGGGAAGCTCAAACATGAGGACACGAACCTGGCCTCCAGCACCCTGTGAGGACCCACCCTCCCCAGTCCCGGCTCTGGGATGCGCCCCCTCCCCCGGCTCCCCTGCCCTTCTCCCAGACGGGTCCACACCCACCTTGGTCCCACCAGTGCCAGCGTGGGCTCAGGCTACCCTCTCCCCAAGCGTTGTCCAGGGCCTGTCCTCATGAGCTTGAACTGCCAGAGAAGCTGTCCCCAATCCCACCCCTATCCAGGGGTGCCCCAGAGAGCAAGATGGACCTCTCGACCAGCCTCTCGTAGTCAGTGCTGGGCTCTGCTGGCTTGCCTAGGGGAGGGCAACCTGGAAAGGCTTCGTGCAAGAGGCAGGAGCTTCTGATGTCATGTCTTCTGTTGGATGGAGTGTGACCCTGAGGCAGAGCAAGGCTGGAAGGAAGGAAGGAAGGAAGGAAGGGAGTGGCTTCTGGAAGGGTCCTAGCAGGAGAGGATGAATCAGGACAGGCCTGGGGAGTCTGGAGAGTTGAGGGTGGTGAGCTGGGCTAAACCACACGTGCGGGTGTGCCCGGAGGGCAGAGATCCCAGGGCCATAACATAGGGTCACTCCTGTCCCATGGTCACCACTGACTCTCTGAGGCCACCCTCCTCTAGTGGAGACCTGGGGGTGTGGGGACCCGTCTTGCCCTGCCCGCTGAGGTCTGGCTGTTCCTGGGGGTTTGACCCACCTCTGCAGCACCGCTGCCCGCCACTCCAGCCCAAACGCTGTCTCACCCGCCCCTTCGTATGCTACCATCTCCCCTCAGAGTGTTTGCTCTCTTCTTCCCTGGCTCAAATCCTACCTGCTTTCAAGACCTAATTAAAGCATCACTTCCTGCAGGGTCTTCCCTGGTACCCACTACCCTCCTCTCCCCCGCCAACTGCCCTCTCCTCTCTGGCCCAGCAGTGAGAGAAAGTGAATCCACCTGAGAGCAGGAAGAGCCGCTCCGCACAGCACTGCTGGGACTCAGGCCCCTGGAGGGAAGCAGGGGTTCCCAGGGCCGCAAAGCCAGACTCGGAAGCCAGGGCTCTGAGTTCCCGCTCCCTGAGAGCAGACCTCGCCTTTCTCACACACTGGGCTCTGCCTGTACCTGGCGGCTGAGTGGCCAGGAAAGGGACCGATGGCCGCTGCCCCCACCGCACCCCACCCTGCCGGGTCTTGCCCACCAGCAAGCCCTGTGAACCGGCTTCCCTGTGTCGCCTTGCAGGTTGAGGGAAGGAGCCAACCGGGAGATCCTGGGCATCATTGTTTCCTACAAAGTGAAGGTGAAGCTGGTGGTGTCTCGGGGCGGGTAAGTGCTCCAGCCCAGCCCAAACCCAGACCCCGAAGTGCAGCGGGGAGGTCCCTGATGGCCACACCGGCTGCCCCATTCTGCCTGTTTGCTGGACCTTTTAGCTGCATCCTGTTCCTTCTCTTTCTCATCCTCCACCCCTTTCCCTCTTCTACTTCAGAGGCCTTCGGCCCCTCTCTTGCCCCTCCCCTCTTTCTCTCCTGCCCCCTTCTCCTCTTCTTCCTCTTTTTCCTCCTCCTCCTCTTCCCCATCGCTAGTCTGGGCACATGGGAGGTGGGGGGAAGCTTCCTCAGAGTCTGTGCTGTGGGGTCTACAAGGGGTGCCATGTCCATCACCACATCTCAGGGCACAGCACCCACCCTGACTCATGCCCAGGCTGATCTGCTGGGGAAATGGCTCAAGGGGCTCAGAATTCCAGAGTTGGATTGGGGATGCTCCGACTCTCCCATTTTACAGATGCGGAAACAGAGGCCCAGACAATTCCCCACACATTTCCTGAAATCTCCTCCCTTAATCTCAGGTCACGGGCTGGGTGCTGGGGTCATGGCAGTAGACCAAATGTATTCCCTGACCTGGAGCATAGTCTGGTGGAAGCTCAGAAAGAACTCCCACTTTTCTCCATATGTTGGGCCTACATGTTGCTATAAACCTAGAATTAGGATTTCTAATTTGTCAGAGGGATTTTTTTTAATTCATAAATTTCTATGAAAAGATTGGAAAGTTAATAGCATTAGACATCGAGTCTCCTTTATTCTTAGAATAATGCCTCATGCAGGTGACAGGGTGTAATACGGACCATATATTACAGGACATCTCAGAATCACAAATCTCAAATCCCGTGTCCTTTGACTCTTTGCAGGACCCACAGTCTGCCTCAGCCTCCTTCTTGAGGAACCCTTGGGGAATCCTAAAGTGCTTCCTTCTGCCATTGGATAGTCCCAGCCTCCCCAGGGCAGGCAGCACAGGGCTTAACTTTTATGTCTCCTTTACAGATGATGACCCTGGGGCTCCCCTCGCAGGGAGTTTGGCTTAGCCGGGCCTGGGTTTCAGTCCCCCATGCAGGGCTCACATCTCTGTATGTCCCTGAACGAGCAGTTACAACTGGGGTGGGTAGAGTGTGTCCCAGGATCTAATCTACCCCAAAGGGGAACAGAGGTGGTAAATGAATGTGCTTTCTGTTTTCTTCCTCTCTGAACTCTCTCCTGACCACTTCTCCCGCCTCCTCTGACCCACCCAGCCTGCTGGGAGATCTTGCATCCAGGTAAAGTCCCTTCCTTCGACCTGATCAACTCACCTTCCTGGAGGGCCCAGAGACCATTGTCCTGATTGTCCAGAATCACGGGCACTGGGTTGGAAGGAATCTTAGCAGTCACCTTTGATTGCCAGGCTCAGGCCTGTGCCGGGACTAGGACCCTCTCCAGAGGGACTGGGGAGGTGCAGTTTCTCCTTTCAGACCCATCCCTGCTCTTCCATCCTACCCAAGTGACAAGGACCTTTGCAGACAGCAAAGTTGGCTCCATTTACCTGGGGAGTGGCCCCCAATCAGTCTGTTTTACAGGATGTTTTGGAGAAATGCAGGCTTTGTGGCTTTCAAACTTCTACACTAATGGGAACTAACTGCTGGCTGAGTGCTGTTAAGGAGAGGTCCTGAGATCTGCCTTTGTAGACAAGGCTTCTTGGAGCCAACTGGATCCACGTGCATTCCAAAAATACCTGTGCCCCAAACCCAGTGCTTTTGCTTCATCCTGTCACAAGGTGCCACTATTGCTCATCCCAAGAAAACTTAGTCCATTTGGAGAGGTGAAATTCAATTCAGTGTAATTCAGTAAGAATTTCCTGAACCCATACTTGAGCCCAGCCTTGTGAGGGGGACCGAGGTCCCAGAGAGGAATCAGATACACCCCCTGCCCTTGATTGCTCATAGCCTGGTGGAAGGTTAAGGTCCAGATTCTTCCATCTGTATTCTGGATGGCTTTAGTGAAGGTTGGTAGTCAGTCTTCCACCGGCTTCCATTTTGATAGCTCACTTTTCCAAGTGAACCTGAGAAGCAATCCCCTTTGGAAGCAAAAAGCAAAAAAAAAAAAAGCCAAATTGTTTCAATAGCCTTATGAAACCCCCATGTTCCTATTGAGGGGAAGTAATAATTCTGGCAGGCACAAGCTTCACAGTTTAACCAAGCCTTTTACCTACATCACCTCCTGGAAGTGGCTCTAGAAAGTAGGTATAGTTAGCCCCATTTTCCAGATGAGCTCAGTGAGACTTAAAAGATGTGAAGTGCTCCTCAGTGAGTGGTGGGGCTGGCGGAACAGCCCTTTCTGGTTGCGTAGTTTATACCCCTGACCCCTCCGTGCCCTGCCCCATCCTCCTCTCAACCGGCCCCTGGCAGCAAAGTCAGTAAGATGATGTGCCTTTAGGCGCTCACAGTTGACAGGGCCTTGTAGGGTGATACCATCTAAGTGGAGTGGAGGAGCTTTCAGGGCTGCTTTTGTCTGGAGTGGAGAAAGAGGGTGGGTGGAATCACCTTCTCAATGCTGAGATGTTATCACACAGGGTTACAGGGTTAAGGGTGTGAATTAAGGAGTCAGAATCCTCAGTCTGTAACTTTCTTTTTTTTTTTTTTTAATTTATTTAATTAATTTATTTAATTTTTGGCTGCGTTGGGTCTTTGTTGCTGCGCGCGGGCTTTTCTCTAGTTGCGACGAGCGGGGGCCACTCTTCGTTGCGGTGCGTGGGCTTCTCATTGGGTGGCTTCTCTTGTTGCAGAGCACGGGCTCTAGGCGCGCGGGCTTCAGTAGTTGTGGCACTCGGACTCAGTAGTTGTGGCTCACGGGCTCTAGAGCACAGGCTCAGTAGTTGTGGCGCACGGGCTTAGTTGCTCCGCGGCATGTGGGATCTTCCCAGACCAGGGCTTGAACCGTGTCCCCTGCATTGGCAGGTGGATTCTTAACCACTGTGCCACCAGGGAAGCCCTGTCACTTTCTTTTAATAGCCGTACGGCCTTGGATAAGCTGCGTTTTCTCCTTGGTCTCAATTTCCCAGCCTGTACATTGGGTTGTTGTGAAGGTTAAATGAGTGACTCTAGACTACTCCTTGGCGGAATGCCCTGGCGGTCCAGCGGTTAGGACTCTGCGCTTCCACTGCAGGGAGCACAGGTTCGATCCCTGGTCAAGGAACTAAGATCCCGCAAGCTGAGCAGCAAGGCCGAAAAAAAACTCTGTGCCTCCTTGGCACAGAGTCAGTACCATGTGAGTGTCTGCTCTTGTTATTATTCTGTCCATCAGGGCTAAGGGGAGAGAAGGCCCAGTCAGAAGCGTTAGCCAGTAGCAGCACCGCTCCCATCCTTCCGTCCCCACATGGCTTCAAGGCTCTGTGCACAATGTAGACAGTGCTGGGGCCTGGGTCCCATCTAGCTTGAATTTGATTAAGCCGACCTCAGCAGTGCATCATCTAGATTGCAGGGGGCTAGGGCCACCTCAGCACTTTCACAGGAGCCCCCTGGAGATGTTGGGAGATAGGACAGAGTGAGGGTGGGAGGAGTTCCAACCAGGAAGTTGCGAAGGGCAGTGTCAGGGGAGGCTGGGCTGGCTGTGGCCATTTGAGGCCAGCAGGGACTCAGGGCACCTCTGGAGCCACTCAGTGAGCAAGATGCACACTCACTGCCCTGGGCAATCCTTTTCCCACCCCTATGCCTCCTCCCAACTCGTGGGAATCCAGGGATCCTTCTCAGGAAAGGGGAAGTTTCCATGTTTTTTGGAGCCGGGAGAAGAAGTCTCCCAGTTCAACTCCCAGATAGACTGATGCTCAGAGAGTGCTGGAACTGGGTCTTGGGGCCAGATTTCCTGCCTCTTGGCCCAGAGCTACCATAAAACTCTCCCCAATCCTCTAAGTGGCAGGGCATTGAGACTCACAGCCTGGGACTGGATTCAAGGCTCAACTGGTCTGGGTCTGTTTCAGTGACGTGGCTGTGGAGCTGCCCTTCACCCTAATGCACCCCAAGCCCAAAGAGGAACCCCCGCATCGGGAAGGTGAGCAGAATCTGTGGGTCATGGGGATGGGGTTTCCCTATCACCCCACCTACCTCTGGGTCAGCCTTCAGCCCAGGGTCACCCCTCTTCCCCAGCTCACAGGATCTTTTGTGAGGCCCACGCTCCTATTTGCATCTGACTCCTCAGGAGACAGAGAGGTCTGGCTCTGTTCTCTCTGTGCTGGGGGTGGTGGTGGGAGCGGCATGGGCCATGCTTGGAGCCCTTGTCTGGCATCCAGGCATAGCGGAAGGGGCTGCATGGATAAGATGATCCCTGGACACACCACCCCCATAATTTTTCCGAGTGATACCGGATTGGTCATATTTCATTAAACCTAAGACTGTTTCAGTTGAAAGAAACATTGTAGTATGTACCACAAAGAAAGAAAAGTGTCCCACAATTAAACTTTGAAATGCCATTGATAGTAAACATACCCCAAGTTCAGAGATGTGAAAATGTGAATAAATGGTTGTATTAGAGTTAGTGACAGTCATGCATGCAACAAATGAATCTAAGTCGTGTTGGAGACATGCCAAAAGGAGCAGGGTCCAGAGATTTTTCTGTTCCCCTGGGCCTGCTGTGGGCCTCCCTGGCCCTCCCTGGCCCCTCCTCCCTGCATTTAAGGTGATTCGAGGTGTTTCCAAGACCAGGGACCAGCCCCCCCTTCTCCACTCCCCTTCCTCCTTTCCCTCCCCATCTTAGCTTAGTTGTCCCGGGGTGGGGACCTGTGCCCACCTGCCCGCTTGCCCACTCACCAATAACCCATGGGCGCTCGTCTGCCCTGTGTTTAGTTCCAGAGAACGAGGCTCCAGTGGATACCAATCTCATAGAACTTGACACCACGTAAGCCGAACCCTGCCTGCAGACATGTGGGGGGGGGGTGCGGGGGCGGGCCTTGGGAGGTGGGCGGGGCTACCTGTTTATTTGCATTTATGCTAATTAACCCCCTGAGGAGCAGCTGGTCTAACCCGTCTGCTGAGAGCCGCCTCTGCTCGCCTCTTCAGCAACCCGCTTGCCTGCATGTGACTTGAAGGACCCTCGGTGCCTGTTCCTCTTCCTCCTGCCTTGGTGGGGTCTGTCTTCCTCCCTCGTCCTTGCACGTCCGTCAGTCCGTCAGTCCGTTCGTCCATCCACAGCACCTGCTCGGCTGTCACAGGGCTGGTTTGTGGCCCTGGGCTGGGGCTCTCTTGCCTGGTCTTCACCCAACCAGTGTAATCAGGCCGTAGGGTGGGGAAGTTTCTGGGGATCTTGTTGCTTCTGGCTCCCGAGAGGACCAATGTGGATTCCCCTGCGGTCGAAGGCTGTCGTGTCACCGGACAGTGGCCAGAGGGGGAGGACCTGGGCGAACATCACGGACCACCTCCAGGGCCAAGCAGCTTTCTCGCTCCAGCTCCAAATCTACGCTTCCTTTGTCCCCCAGGAGATATTTGGGATATGGGGTTTTAAGTCACCCCATGAGGACACCCCATGCAGCTGGCTGAATTCTGTGGGGCTGGGGCCTTGGGTGGGCCTATGTGGACATGTTTTATAGTAGAAGGGAACTTGCTGTTTTTAGAAGCAGCCCTTAGCCCTGAAAACCCCTCAGGCACCCTCTTTTCCCACCCACATTTTCTCTGCCCCCCTATTTAGATTGGCCTACCCCCCTCCCTGCCCCCCACAGACCCTGTCTTATCCAAGATCCCTCAGGGTAGAATGTGAGCTCACACTTCCCTGGAGAAAAGGGGTTTTCTCTTCCAAACCAAGCCCACCGCTTCCTGTGCAGAAAACAGGAATGCTTTCTTTGGGTGGTTGAATGGGGTTTCTTGGGCCTGTTCTTGGGGGATTCAGAATATGCTGTGAAACTTCTGGTGGCCTGGCCTCTTTGTGGGAATAAGTTCCTCCTCTGGCCCTAACCCAGCCACACTGACCCCCCCTCCCCCAATTTTATGTGTCCCTTGACCCCAACTCCTCAAGAACCAGGTCAATTTCCAGCCCTTAGGCAAACTCATGCCTCCCTCTGGTATTTCCACAACTGGCTGGTCCCACTGTCATTGATGGGCATCCAGATGTGCCAGCCTGGCAGGCCTTTCTATCCGAGGCCAGGCCCAGAGGCCAGCCTCTGGGTTCCACCTGGGTGTGCAGGCTCTCCAACCCCTGGATAAGCCTGCTCTCCCTGCCCTGCAAACACACCCGTTTTCCTTGTCTTTCCCACCAGCGATGACGACATTGTGTTTGAGGACTTTGCTCGCCAGAGACTGAAAGGCATGAAGGATGACAAAGAGGAAGAGGAGGATGGTACCGGCTCTCCACAGCTCAACGACAGATAGACTGGGGCCGGCCCTCCCTCCGGGCAGCTCCAGGTCCACTCTCATGCACTAGAATGCTTGTTTGTCTTCTTCCTGCCCCGGTTCCCCCTCCCCTTTGTTCTTCCAGCTTCTACTGGGGGCCCCAGTGGTCTTTCAGGTCACGGTGGTGAACCTCTGGCCTCAGGATTGGCCCCGTCACCATGCCGACAGGGCCACGTGCACCACCCTTACCACTCTCGCTGCAGTCACCTCTCCATCCCCCCCTCTTTTCCTGTTGACCCCCAGAAAGGCCAACACGGCTCTGGTCTTGGAATTTGACTTGGGATGGGAGCAGAAAGGGGAAGATGGGGCACGAGGGCTTGGAGGGGTGGGGAAGGGGACTCAAGACACTGAGAGGATGTCCACTGTCCCAGGTGATTAACACAGTTTTGGCAGCTACAACATGACCGAATCGAAGGCCAGCCTCTGGCTGGGAGGGGCAGACCGGTGGATAGATTCTCCATGCAGTTCTTTTCGCAGTTTGGACCCACCAAGCACCTCTCCCCTTCCCCATGCCCCTCTGTGACTGACAGTGACATTAGTGAAGGTTTGTGGACCCCAGGAATGGAGCAAAGTGGCTGGACTGATTTTCTTACCAGCAGTTACCTAGTCTAAGGCAAGTTGTGTGAAGTAGCCCAAGCCTATTTCAGTATCGTCAGGTTGTAATATCCTAACTGCCTTGTATCTTGTGTGTGTATCCTATCTACAAATATGCACAGAGAAAGAGAGAGAGAAGGGAGGGGTCTTCAGAAAGCACCAAGGTCCTGAGGAGGTTTCCTGAAGGGTGACTCTGAGAGATGGGGGCGGGGTGGGAAGATGAGAGTCTGCCCAGCTCCCTTCCTTTGTAGACCTAAGAGGGATCAGTGATCCCATGGGACGTGAGGGCCACCGGTGTCCTCCTGCCCTTGCAGTTCTCCAGGGCCGGGCTGGGCTGCCCCTGCAGGCTAGGAGAGAGCACCTGAGGTCACTGTGCCCACAGTCAAAGAGGATCCTTCCCCAGAAGGTGGCAGAGTCCATCAGGATGCCCTCAGCTAAAACGAAGAGGGGGACTCCTTTGTTTCCTTGGGGAGTTGATGACCCCCCCCAAGTCGTTCCCGGTGTCATGGGTACCCAGTACCCATTGGCTAGTGTTGGTGTGATTGGGACATGGGGCATTTCCAGGGCAACAGGGCAGGCAGACAATGAGGCAGAAAGTGTTAAAAGGTATCTGTTTTTGTCTGACCTTTGCTGCTCACTTACTGTGTGACCTTGGGCAAGTTCCTTTCCATCTCTGGGTCTCAGTTCTTCACCTAGAAAACCAAGGGGTTTGACCAGATGATCACAAAGGGCCCTCCCAGCTCTGCCTCCAAGAATTCGTGAACATTAGAGCTTCTGGTCTGGTGGGTGGAGCCAGAGCCATTGACTCTGATCTGTCTGCCACCAGCGAGGATTCACTGGACCCCAGAGGTGGCAGGGCCACGGAGAGCACCTAACACCACCACCCCACACCCACTCCAGGCCTGAGAAAGGCCCTTCTTGGGCTCCTGAGGGATTGCGTGATGTCAAGCTGTGGCCATAGCTAGCATGAGCTGCTTGGCCCTAGGGCCCGAGTGTTACAGAAGGACAGAGCTTGTATTTGCTGAGGTGGGTGGGGGAAGAGCTTTGATAAGCCCTCCAGTACTTCACACCCCCCTTTGAATGTCCTGAAGTTTACCTTATACCCAAGCAAATATATTGATTAGCAGGGCAAGGGGATCTCTTGCTCCTTTCTATCCCTGTCCCATACTTGTGAAAAGGGAGACGGCAAAATTTTATTGTACAAGTTGCATCTCAACCCTTTTCAGTCCAGGCCCTCCTGGGGTGGACTGAGCAACCATTTTCCATGGTGAAATTACCCAGTTCACATGCCTGGCACTGTACCCCAGCCCTTCCCTTCTGAATCTCATGAAGACTCAACCCTAGGGACCCCTACTCCAGGTCAGAACCAAGTCAGCTTGGGGCAGTCACACTCCCATGGCCAGTTCTGGGGTCCCAGCTGCATCCAGCCCCTCCCAGAACTTGCTGGGCAGTCTGTACCTCATTTGGGCAGCTGGAGAGTTAATGAGTTGTTGGAACAATGCATGGCAAGCATATGCTCTTCAGGGTTGTCTTCTGGAACCTTTGGGGCTGGTATAAGACCCTTTAGGATTTGGGGTGATCACTTGCCTACAAATAGACCTCTTCCCCCATCCCTAACCCGGTCACACAAAAGCTTTGTCAGGCTGGTTTCTTGACCTCCTTCCACCTCAAAATCACACTCACCATTTTGGGTTTATCCCAGTGTTGAACTGAAATTTCTCCAGCTGCAAGAAGCATCATGGGCCCATTTAGCCTTTTATTTACTCTCTGGGCCCAGGGCTGCAGAAGGGCAGTGGTCAAGTTCATTTGAATTTGGCTTAACCATCCTTGGTTGACAACTTCTCCGCTTGGTGCTGAGCACTGGAGACACAGTTGGGTCAGTCCCAGCCCCTGTCCTCAGGAAGCTCATGGTCAAGGGAAAGTTTTACGGGAAGTAATGAGGGGGCCATTGCATTCAGGGCTCCATGATTGCTGCTAGTCTGTATAGTGCCTTGATGTGAATTAGAAATGGTGTCCCTTCCAGATGGATTCAACCCACATTGGAATGCACAGCTTCTTGAGTGGTCACAGGCTGGAGTTTAGCCCCACTTGCCCCTGGGCTGGGTACCCTCCTGCACAGTCATGCACTACAGCCCAGTGGGACACTCAGGCTTCTTCCTGAGAGAAAGAACATCCAGATCATCTTTCCAAGTTTCTGGTTGGCTCCAGACCCTGCTCCTCCTGCAGCCCCCAAGCATGACTGAGTTCTTCTCTGCAGGGCCCCTCTCCATCTGGAGTCAGCCTGTCCAGGGGAACCCTTGGAGTGAAACTGGGGGTGGGGGAGCCCCACTGGGCTCCAGGCACCAGCCCACAGTACTGGCTCTCTCTGTCCACACATTTGGAGCCTGTGCTGACCATGCCTCTCCACTCTGAGACTTTGCAGTGGGCCATGCGGGTGGCATGTAGATAGCAGTCTGGGCAGGAAGGAAGAGCATGGCCGGGGGTGAAAGTCTGCAGGTAGAGGGCCAGCTGGACTTCCTCAGCCTTCCAACTAAGAGAAGAGTTCAGTCCCCGTGAAGATAAGGGCAGAGTTCTTTGGCTGGACTCCACGGGCCTCCTCAGTCTCAGAGCCCAGACAAACCGAGAGGGGGCTCACTTGGGGTCTTGGTTCAGCTGGGGGAGTTGCTGACAAGCTGGTCCCACATGCAGTGAAGAGCACCCTGGCCTGCAAGTCCACGATGCCTCTCCGTGTTGGCTGTTACCACCCAGCTGAGGAGCTTGAGCAACTCATTCAACCTCTTGGGATTGGTTTCCCTAACTGTAAAATGAGACAGCCATCCCTTTCCCGCCCGACTCAAGGAACTTGTGAGGCCCAGAGGAGATGAAAGTCAGCTCTGTAAGTTGCACATGGCTGCCCAGGCTGTGGCCCTGCCGCTGCCAGGGAGTAGCCCAGGGTCACACAGGAAGTTTGCCGCTGGCTGAGCCCTCCCACCCATCTTCATCTCTTGCTCCTGTCTCACTTAGGCAGAGGTCAACCAGGATGAGGTGAGGCCAGTTTGGCTTTGGTGACCCAGCCGAGAGGGAAATTCAGATACTATTGAGGAATGCTGTGTCTCCAGGCAGTGGTCCCAGCAACCAAGACAGAGAGACTGGACATGGGTTGTGTCAGGGATTGGGGGGGCGGGGGCACACCTTGGTGTCAGAGGCCAGGAAGCGTTGGATCTGACCCCAGGTTAGGGAGCGCCTTGTCCCCCAGGCCCAGGGGTGCTAACCCCCCGCCACTACCCCACTAGAGAACCCCAAGGGTGAAGTGGAATAGAAATTGCCTGCCCCTTCCCTTCAAAGTGTAAGACCCCCTCCAGGATCAACCGGAGCTGCCAATTGTCGCTTCTTGGTGACACTTGGGAGGGATTTGGGTCAGGGAAAAACCCAGGCCTCTTACGCTGAGATCTGAGCCCCAGCTGTCGCATCCCCCGTGGTTTCAGCAGCCCACAAAGGCAGCTTCCCTCCTGCCAGCGACTGGGGGCTGGACATCCTCCACCCATCCCAGAGGAAGGCATTAGGCCCCAATCTTGAGCTCTTATAGGGTCTCATGGACATAGGCCTATACCTGTTCTGGTTTTTAAAGTCAACAAGGACCAAAAGAGACTCCCCTGACTCTCGTGCATAAGCCTGCATTGGGCCTGGCATTTTGCTTTCCTGGCCCAGGCAGCTCCGTCACTTTTGTTCTTCCAGGACTGGAATGGCCTACCCATGGGGCAGGATCCCCACCTCTACCACTCTCCTGCAGGCTCACTGCACAGTGGCTTCAAAGAGAGGCCCGTTGAAGGGGGAGCATCCTCCCCCCATCACTCTGTCCCAACTCTTCACCCCGAAAGGGAAGTCAAAGCACAGGTCCCCAGGACCCATGACCCATAGACTCTGACACACTGGTTTTCAAACCAGGTGCTGTGGAACCCCTGGTGTGCCACAGAGCTTTGTCAGGGGCTGCTAAGGTGGGAGAATGGGGGTGGAGGCAAAGGATAGGTCTCCAGCCCTCCCCCCCATTCCCACTTCCACCAGAACAACTCTGCTTTTATCTGTCTTGCCTACTGAGGTTTCACCTTTAAACTTTCTTTTGAAGAAAAACTTCTTCAAACCACCATTCTGAGGTTTGATCTTAGACCAGCAAGCCCAGCTTCTATTCTTGCTTTTCCTGTTGGAATGACTCTAGCATTCCAATACAAAGTATCGTTGTATTGGAACTGGGGTCACAGACCCAGGCCCAAGCATTTGCTTATTCACACACACACACACACACACACACACACACACACACACACACATACTTGATGGTTTTGTAGCCCACCCCCACTGAAGCTCCGGCCTGGGTTTCATTTAGGCGGGGGCCTGGTGCTGTGAGGATGGGTCTTGGCCCTGATATTGGCCCAGGCATTGTGGGGGACCATGGAGGAAGCAAAGAGGCCCAGCCCCACCCCAGGACTTGTGTCTGTGCCCCAGTGTGACACCCCACTTCCCTGGCCCAGGCCCATGAGATGGCAGAGGGACAGCGTGGCGGGAAGAGAAACTAGAGTTAGGTTCCTCTTTATATACAGTCAGCTTTAGTAAAAGAAATGCCAAGGGAGGACTTTATGACAAAAGTCCCTCCTATGAAGGCAGGATTCCTTCAGAGACCCTTTAAGCAGCAAATTTCCCTCGAGCAATTCTAATAGGATTCCATTCCCACATCTGCAGTCAACTGAATGTGTGGGCAACAGGCGGGTGTCTGAAGAGAGCCTGGTTCCCTACCTCCAGTCCCCCAAATTCTCTTCCTGCTGGTCTGCTCCTCTGCCCAGATCCCTCACCAGGGCTGACTAAGAGGTGGGCACTTTGGGGAGACCTGGACCAGCCCTTGGCACAGCATCCTGCCTGGCCCCCACCCAGGGCATCCAGGTGGAAATGTGAGACTTGGGACACAACAAGCCACGTGGCATGGGAGAAAGAGCGCCCAATGCTATTCTGTGTTCAGTCCGAGTGTGCCCTTGGGAACCTGACCTCAGTTTCCCCTTGTGTAAGATGGAGATAGTGCCCGACTCTGCCCACCTCAAAGGGATTACTGCAAGGGTCATGGGAGAGGTGGGTATGAAGGGGGGCTCACAAATTCGGGGTGTGGTCATGGCCTGCCCTGGAGATCCAGGAGCACTCGGGGGATGATTGTTGGATGGACCGTCTTCCTGGGACATCTCTGCTCAGTGTTAGGGTCTAGCCACAGATGCCGGGGGAGGGGGCTGCATCTTCCTTTCCAATGGGAGCCGGCGCTTAGCCTGGTACTGTGTGTGGATCCTGGGTGTGAGGAGTGACAGGTGGCGGAGACTGGTCTCCAGGTCTGTGGCCCTTCTGTTAAGTGATTCTTTTGTGACACCCTTATTCCTGGGCCACCTGCCAGGTTTATGTGTTGTACCTGTGGCATTCCTTATTATGTCAGATAAGTTATTATGGTTTATTCAACTCTAACAGGACAAATGAAAAAAAGAACCATAAATAGGAGCCCATTAAAGGTCTTTTATGACAGATGCTGGCTGTGCTTTTATTTCTGTCTCATAAGCCCATGGCAGGACATAGACCAGCAGAAGCTGTCCCTGCTGCCCTGGACCAGCTGGGTCAGGTGATGGCCCCAACTCCAACCTGGCTGCTCACCCCCTTCTCCTCCCCTCGCTGCCATTTACCAGCCTTTGGGCCTGGGGAAGTTGCCAAACCTCTGATCCCTCTCAGGCACCACTGGATCCCATGACCCCTGGTTTGCACCTGGGGTGAAGCCATCCCATCTTCCCTTTGGCACCACTGACCACTTCAGCTGGAGTCCTGTCCCAGTCCCAGCCGTGGTTCTTACTCAGTTCTCATCTCCTGCTCTGCTGGGTCTCCCCAAAGTCACTTCAGTTTTCCATGACTAACCCACTGCCTGTTCCAAAAGAACACATGGGAGGAGTGGGGATATAGGTGAGGAAGATTCAGAGTCCTAAATGACAGTGTATCGTATGAACACGAAAGGAAGATGCTGCTGAATGTAAAACGGCTTTTCCTAGAAAATTGGTCATATATGTGAAACCATTTTTTTTTTTTACATTCCTGTAAAATAATGTGCAACTTAGATCAGTGCATTTTCCTCCTGGTCAGCCAGAAGGTGGTCTCTTTCCTCTGATGCTCCCAGCCAGAGAAGGGTAATGGGCAGACACTGACATTTGAATCAGGAGACATGAGCTAGAGCTTTAATTCTGCCCTCCCACGTGGACTGTATCAGTCCAAGTCCAGATAAACAGAGCCTATGCCAGTATTTCAGTAGCAGGAATTTAATCAAAGGAACTGGTTATGAAAATGTTGCAAGAGTTGAAAGGGCAAATGGGATGTAAGGCAACCCAGGTACAATAGGAAATCACTACCACCTGTAGGGTGGAAGGACAAGGGAGAGGAGGTGGTGTTATGGAGCTGAGGACCAGGGAAGCCCAGTAGGGCTGTTGAGGGAGAGAGTATCTGAAGAATACAGACCATAGAAGAAAAACCTCTGTTCCTGGGATGCTGCCCAAAGCAAGAGGGTGGGAGAAATACTCTGATTTCTCCTTTCCTTCTGCCCTCCTAATGGCAGACTCGAATTAAAAGTTAATTTTCAAGGAATCTTGGGGAATGTAGTTTGCAATGGTCAATGCCCTGCAATACAGAGCAGGCGAAGGTCAGGGGATTAGATCTGAGACCAAATAGGCAAATCACCAGCTCTTCCTTAATCTTCTCATCCAAAAAACAGAAATAATCCTATTGGCCTGGATACCACAATTTAGAAGGAGTACCCTGACACCTAAACAAGGCTCTAAACATGGAAGAGGTCTTTGCAGTTACCTCTTAGCTTTGAGCTTTTCTCCTGTCACTGTCTTCACGGTGTTCTGAGACTTCATTTGTCTTAGCTTTTAAAAATTTCAGCAAATCAAAATAAATTGTGTAGGAGTTTCAAATTCTGGCCAAAACAGAGTAAGTCCACTACAGCCTATCTCTCCTACTGATTACATAAAAACCCTGGACAAAAATACAAAACACAACTACCTAATGACTCTGAAAATTAAACAAAAGCAGGCAAATGGTCCAGGGAGTAACAATTTGGAGAAGTAACCTGCATGGGGTAGATTTCCCTTTTATTTCTCTTTTCTCTTGTGGATTTGTGCTGTGATTAGAACCACCCACCACCCAACAGACAACTTTGGGTCTGAAACTAAATCAGTTGATAACCTCTTGAAACAACGACAACAACAACTACAAAATCAACGTTCTATCAAGGATTATAACAGGACCCAGAGTCTACACAACATAACATTCACAGTGTCCAGGATACAGTCTGAAATAACTCAACATACAAAGAACCAGAAGAAGAGGATGATCAATAAGGATGCATGATCAGTATACAAAAATCAATTATGCTTCTGTATAGTAACATCAAACAACTGGATCTTGAAATTTAAAAGACAATGCCAAATAAAAAGATAATACCACCTACAATAGCACCAAAATGGAAATATACTTAGGTATAAATAGCAAAATATGTGCATAATGTCTATGTACATCTCTAAAGCACAAAATACTGATGAAAGAAATCAAAGAAGACCTAAACAAATTGAGACATGTACTATGTTCATGGATTGGAAGATTCAATATTGAATATGGATTCAATATGGATTAGAAGATGTCAATTCCCTACAAACTAACTATAGATTCAGTGCAGTCCAAATCAAGATCTCTGCAGGATTTTTTCTTTTCTTTTGTATGTGTAGACAAGCTGATCCTAAACATTATATGGAAAGGTAAAGGAACTAGAATAGCCAAGCAACTTTTAAAAAGAAGAACAACATTGGAGTTGCCTACTAACTGATCTCAAGACTTACTATGAAGCTACAATAATGAAGACAGTGTGGCAGTGGTGAAAGAATAGACACCTATATCAATGGAATGAACTCCAGAATCCAGAAATAGACCTGTATATATCAACTGATTTTCCAAAAAGGTGCAAAGGCTATCCAATTGTTCTTCCCAAAAAATAGTGCTGGCGAGGGTGTGGAGGAACTGGAACACTCACACACTGCTGGTGGGCATACCAAATGGCACAGACACTTTGGAAAACAGTTTGGCAGTTTCTTATAAGTTTAAAGATACTTACTATAAGACTTAGAAGTTCCAGTCCCAAAAGAAATGAAAAGTTATGTCCCCACAAAAACCTGTATGTGAACGTTAATAGTGGATGCATTCATAACTCAAAAACTGGAAACAACTCAAATGCTCTTCAGCTAGTGTGAATGGATAAACTATTGTACAGCCATACAATGGAATACTACTCAGCAATAAAAATGAACAAACTAGTGGTACCTACAACAAGGATGAATCTCAAATGCATCATGCTAAGTGAAAGAAGCTAGACTTAAAAGGATAGATATGTATGCATCTATTTATAGGACATTCTGGAAAAGGCAAAACTATGGGGATGGAAAACAGACCCCTAGTTGCCAGTGGCTAGAGTTGAGGAAGGGTTGGCTACAGAGGGGCAGCAGGAGGTATTTTGGGGGGTGATGGAACTGTTCCATATCTTGATTGTCAAAATAAACTGTATGCCAAAAAAGAGTGGGTTTTTACTCTATGCAAATATGTATCTCAATAAAAAGCAAAAAAAAAAAAAAGGTAAAAAAGAAACTAAACAATCTATAGCTCACAAACTGCAAACTATTTACTGGGCATGTACCATTTGCTGAGGCTTATGCTGGACCTTGAAGACACAAAGATTAATAAGACAATCCCTTCCTTCAAGGAGCTCACAAATTCACAGGAATGTAAGGCATGACGAAAAAGATTTGGACTTGATGTTGAGGGATATTGGAGATGGGGGCTGACACATACTCATGGCGTGCCATGGGAGCACTAAAGAGGGGCGGGTGGGATAGGAAATAAGGCAAGCTTCCTAGAAAGGGAATTGCTTCAACTGAGTTTTGAAGGATGAGAAGCAGTTAAGCAGGTGAGGAGAGGCTATGGGCATTCCAGATAGAAGGGGTGGCTCATGGGAAGCCCCAGGTGGTGAGACAACCTGGGACCTTCAAGGAATTGTAAGGACTTCGGTTTGGCTAGAATGAAGGGAACCAGAAGAGCTAACAGGATATGGGAGCAGACCATAGCCATCAGGAGGAAGGTTAAAGATAATCAGTCCAAAGAGCTTTTTATCCAGAAGACAGTGGGACAGGTTTTAAGCAGGGCAGTGAGATGGATCAGATTTATGCATTTTTAGGATCACCCTGGCTGCATTGCAGAGGATGGACCGGAGGGGAAGGCTGGAGGCAAAGGGATCAAGAAGGAAGCTGGGACAGGGATCCGGCTGAGAGATGTAGAGGTTTGGACCAGGTGGGGAAGCAGAAGAAGGACTGATTGGAGAGGTATTTGGGTGTAGAATGGTCATAACTGGCCTCCCACTCAATATTTGAATATTCAGTCTCAGCACCTTTGCACTCGCTGTTTCTTCTGCCTGGATTCATCTTTCGTAGGCCGTTTGCAGAGCTCCTTCCTTCCCATTCTTCAGGGTAAGCCACCTTCTCAGAGGAGCCTGCCTGACTACCCCATTCAAAGGACAACCTTTCCTATCACTCTTACAACACTCTGTTTATTTCCCTCATAAGAGGTATCTTACTTGTTTATTTACTTGTTCTTAGTGCAAGCACATGGGCTCTGAGTTCTAACCCCAACTTGACCCCTTTATTAGCAGTGAGCAAATTATTCATCTTTGTCTTAGTTTGTTCATTTGTAAAGTAGGAATAATAACACCTACTTCATAGAATTGTCATCAGGCTAAAATCGGTTAATATATGTAAAGTGCCTAGAACAACTGCCAGCTTCTTCCTAGCATAGTGCTTGGCGCATAGTAGGCACTTTATAAAATATTTGCTGAATGGATTTGACTAGATGAAAGAAGGAACATTCCCATGTTCACCAGCAGATGGCGCATGTATGGAAAAAAGTTAAAACTGGTTCCACTCCCACAGATTGGCCAATAGATGTCACTATAGCTCCCTGGGTCAAGGAACCAAGGCTGAGGCAGGCTGAGGCAGGCTGAGCCAGTGGCAGATGTTGCCCAGATAGGACGCTGGACAAGAATCCCAAATGGAGGGCCAGAAAGCTATAATTGTATTAAAAAGTCAAAGTCTAAAAGCTAAAGCTAAATTATGTTTTACATGATTACATATTCTAAAGCTGCATTTTCTTTCTGTTCTCTCACTTTATTGAATAGTAACAAGGAGCTGACCATGCAGGCATCTTCTATAACTGCAGCCTCAGTTCAACAAGGTGAGAGGTTGTGGGACTTAAAGGGAGTGGGCATCAGACGTGCAGCAGAGGGAGGCCACGAGCCCTGCGTGATGCCTCTTCCTCTGTGCTTTGGATTTCTGTGGGGTGCAGTGCTCACAAATCTCTGTGCACCAGGGTCAGGCACCCAAAAGGGAACTGGGCCCAGCCCCTGCAGGGAGTGTCTGGTCTGGTGCAGACAATGGGCCAGAAAACAAATCAGTCCAAATGAAGGTCTGGGGGGGGTCCAGCGACAGGAGGAAGAGGGTGAGGTCAGGAAAGCAGAGGGGACCATTGAGCCGTCCTGCTGCTCTCTGTTGGGGGTAAGGCATCCCAGGCAGAGGGTACTGTGTGAGCAAAGGTATGGGGCCTGAAATAGCTAGCTGGGCTCTGTTACTAAAATCTGAGTAGTCTGGCGTGGCTAGAGAATAGCATTCAGGAAGTTGTTTAGCATGGCTGGAGGACAGGGGCAAGGACAGGGAGTGTATTAGTTATCTAGTGCTGGCAGACTAGCTAGTCTAGCAGTCTGGCACTTTTTCTTTTCCCCTCCAAGTCTTGTCAAAAGTCATTGTAGTAATAAAAAAAAAAAAAAAAGTCATTGTAGTCCAGGGCCCAACAGCCTTGTATAGTCCTAGTTTATTCTTGTCCCAGTGTAATTATTAATAGAGGTCCCTTTCACTCTCCAAAGTTTCCTAGTTTGGATGGTCACCTTAGTTTGGGGCCCCCATGCCTCCATTATCACAGTGACCCCATCTTTACTGAGCACAGGAGACGGGTGTGGTCCATCTCAGCAGGTGCTCGGCAGAGAGGAGAGGCTCAGGAAGGATGAGCTTCATGCAGGGGGACCTCAGAGCCTGTGGATCCAGAACAAGCCCCTTTCTCCTCTCAGAGAGGGGTAGAGATGCCCCTTCCCTTGAGAAGGAGCCCCCATCAGAGTTTCTGCCTGCAAGAGGCTGGAGCAGGTTTCTGAGGCCTCCTGGAAGCTGCTGATGGAGGCTGAAGAGAGCTTTCCACCCCTTCCTTGCTGGCTTTTTGCTTATCTCCAGGTCGCCACAGGCCTGGCCGCAGGAGGCAATGACCACAGGGGTGGAGATACAGAGTTTGGAGATGGGGCAGCACTGCCAGATACTCAGACCCAGAGCAGGGCAGGGATGGCCCCAGGGGGCACCCTGAGCTCTGGATCTGCTCTGCTCCTGACACCCTGCGTGACCTGGATGGGCTCCTGCACTCGCTGGGCCTCAACTTCCCCAGCAGTACACTGAAGGGTTAGTTGAGGTGGTCTCCATGGGACTGGCCATCCCCGGGCAAATCGCTGTGAGGCAGGGCTGAGGGAAGAGGGTGGAGGCGGAGAGGGAGGGGTGGGGGGCAAAGGAGGGGACTCTGAAGGCAGCCAAGTTCATTACCACAGGAATATTAACTGCCCCTGTCACTTCTCCCAGTCCGGGAAAGGCCATGCCTGTAAATTAGGGCCATGAGTCTGCCAGGCAGAGACTTAATGAAGAAGAAGATGGACTTCAGTGAGAGCAGGCAGTGCCTCTGGAGGTCACAAGTCCAGCCCTGGCCTGACAGAAGGAACCTGGAGCCAGGGAGGGGCAGGGGGTGTCCACAGTCAGGGTCGGACTGAACCAGAAAGGCACAAGCCGGCTCTGCTGTGTTCACTGCTGAATCCCCAGCACCCAGCACACAGTAGGGCCTAACCAATGTTTCTGACTGACTAGGGTCCAGACGACATGGCAAGTCATGCTGAGCTCAGACTGAAACCCAGTCCTCTGGACTCCAGCTGGGCCCTCACTTATTCCCACCCCAGACCTGAGGGGCCTGGGTAGGAAAGGGGTCGCAGAAGTAAAAGGCTTCTCAAGGAGATGGTGATCGTGGCTTCCCTTTGTGTTTGGAGGTAATTTCAGTTTTTACAGGGTCACAGAACCCCAGGAAGTCTGACGTGTTTCTCGGTGCAGAGCTGCCTTGATGTGTATCACATTTCTGACAGTCACACACCTTTTCTCTCCTTCTCTACCTGCTCTCTATCCCACCTGCTCTTTGAGGGCACATCCTGGATGGAGCTTTCCCCCCTGGCACTTGGCCACTGCAGTCACCTGCCCACCTCAAACTTCCAGCAGCATTCACAGCATCTGATTAGAGGGGGAGGTTAATCATTCGGTGGGTCCCTGGCACTGCTGAGAGAGGGTCTGCAGTGAGTGGGTGACATCAGGGTGTCAGGGGAGGGCCAGCCAGACCCCTCCATCTCCCTTTTCCTGCAAGATC
The DNA here is from genome assembly GCF_028564815.1 of Eubalaena glacialis. Taxonomy (NCBI): domain Eukaryota; kingdom Metazoa; phylum Chordata; class Mammalia; order Artiodactyla; family Balaenidae; genus Eubalaena; species Eubalaena glacialis. The sequence goes on from NC_083725.1 coordinate 67,912,941, forward strand.
TCTTTGTGGCCCCTTCCCTTACCCCCCTGCCCCTCTGGCTTCCCATGGGCACGGCTTAGCTGACTCCTCTCTCTGTCTCCTGTGCCCAGCATGAGGCCTGGCACAAAAAGGATGGGCAGAAGGAAGGAACAAGTAAGAGAACCACGCAGTTCTCCTGGCCCACACAGCACACCTCCCCACTTCCCTGACTTCTCCTCTGACGGGCGGAAGTCCCTCTAGTTCCTCCCAGTGGAGAATGAAGGGAATGCAGAACCATCTTACCCACACACATCGTCCTAGCTACCCCCAGCCATTAATGGTCTTCTTGAATTATCAGACTAACAGATCTTCCTGCATCTAGGCCTTTGTACAAGCTGATACTTCTGATCTTTCTCTGTTCTGCAAACTCCTACTCATCCCTCAAAACCCTGCTCAAATGTGACTTTAAGAAGTTTCCCTAGGCTGGGTACAGGGGCCCTTACTCTGAGTTCTCATGGTTTCCTGGGACTTCTTTTCTCTAGGACTTGATTGAATAGAATTTCTCCCCTGGGTCATTAGCTTTTCTAGGACTGGCAAAGTTGTATTTAGCTGAGACTAAGAAAATGGCTGGATTTGCAGAGGAGGCTGGGGCCCTGGGGCCCTGCTGATAGTTCCATAAAGCCAAAGGCCACTGACAGGCTACAAGAAGGGAAGCTGCTCAGAGACAACATTTAATGGGAGTCAGTGAATGGCACTAAGGTTAAATGTCAATTGACATACATTAGGTACTCAATTAGTTGATTTTTGACAACTATTGATTTGATATTTAGCTTAGCATCAGCTCTCACCTAAAACCCTCAAAGATTTTTGCTGACAGTGTACCACAGCTACCAGCATGTTTTATTTGCCAGGACTTACTGTAGTCTTAGGCTACATTACATTACGTCTTTGGAACTGGGGGGTGGGGGCGGGGGGTGAGGTGGGGGGTGGTGGGCAGGGTGCCCTGTTAGAGACACAGTTCTCTAACCTGTGTTAGAAAGAACATCACTATTTTCTCCTGCGGGACTGGCAAAGCACCCTTTGAAGGTCACTGACGGATGGGAATGCTTCAAGAGAATTTAACCCCTTCTCACGAGGAATGACTGGGAGAAGGGGTAGGGAATTTGCTGGGAGGAGATAAGGAGGCTCGTGCACTGCCAACCACTCTGTGAAGAGCTGTCCTGGGGTGACGTGTGCTCCTGGCCTCAAGGCAAAGCTGGGACTGTCAAGGATCCCCAGGCAGACTTCTCTGGCACTGAAAGGGATGCTCCCAGAATGGGGGGGGAGCGAGCTCCTCGAGAGAGGGAGCTCCTTGTTGACACAGTTTATGAGGCTTCCCACGTTACCTCTGAGGTCCCTTTCAATGGTTAGAAGACACAAATTCTAGAATTACACAACCCTAAGATTCTAAAATGCCAGAATTCTAGGCTTCTGCCATGTGGTTCTAGGGCTCTGAGACCCTGAATGTAAAATAATCCAGCCTGGGGACCTTGAGGTAGGAGACAGCCTCTTATCCTGGCCCTACTGGCCCAGAACCCACCTGTCCTTGTTCCACATATCTCAAGGGGCTATTTTATCCACGCCCCCCACTGCTAGGCTACCTCTCCTCTCAGCCTCTCACATATCCAAGGTGCAGGTCTTAACCCTCTAGCCAGGAGAGCGTGGCGTGACACAGGACGTAAGGGAGTACCAGGTAGTTCAACAGAGGGGATGATGCCGAAGCAGCAAATAATGATTCCTCCTCTTTTCCGTCTGAATTAACTGCCTCTGATTCTCTGCAGCTGGATTTTCTCCCTGATAGCCCCGTCTGATGCTAGTGTTTGTCAGTCCAACTACATCTCCCCCGTGACCCTCCACCCCACCGCAGTGATGAGGAACCGAAGGGTAAGAGGTTGTAGAGGAAGTGCAGGATCCCACCCTGGCTGCGGAGAACACAATCTCAGCATAAAAAGCAAACTGATTTGGAGAGCAATGCCATCCCAATGGGAAGTCCCTCCATGTGTCTAGCCTCAAGCTTACTATGTACAGTCAGAGCCCTTTTCTTCTCCCACAGTCCGGGAGAAGACATCAAGAGTCACTGCTTCACCTCAGGAAGGTCTAAACTGCTCTAAGTGTCCCCTCCCACCCCCTTTAATGACCCAAGGTCAGCAGGAATGACATGGCACCGTTTACAAGAGCAGAGTATCTGAGATTATTGCAGACTTTATAGAAAACTGCCCAAGGGAGATCCAGATTTCCAGGGTGGGGTGGGAAGGCAGGCCTCAAGGCAACATGTTGAAGGAGGGTGACTTCCTGTGTGCAGAGGCAGCACAGGCCAGCCATTCTGCCTGACCCAGGGGGTGGGAGTCAGGGAGAGGCGGCCCCCTCCCACTCACCAGTTGTGCTTTGGGATCATGCAGAAGGCAGGGCGCTGAGGCTCTGACCCTGTACCGGAGGGCTTTTCCCTTCCTCTTCCAGAAGGCATATGGGGGGGGGGCAGGGGTGGGGAGGTGGCAGAGAGGACTCTCCAAGGGAGAAGAGTCACATGGGTAGGAAAGAGCATGTGGCCAGCAGCTCTCAGCCCTTCAGAGCCCCTCCCCCACCCCTCTCTGTGGCACAATGGTCAGGTGACCCTGGCTGTGAGGCCAGACCATCTACTTTGCAACCCCAGGACTCTCTCCTCCAGGATCTCCCATGGGGATCTGCTAGTATGGCTGCGGGGTGCTTCGCATCTGCGCCTGTTTTGCAGGGCTAGAGAGCTCATCCTAAGAGGAAAGGGGGCTGGGCATATCCCAGGGATGGATTCCTCACTGGACCCTGACCCAGTGAGTGGCAGTGTGGGTTCTGAGTGCAAGCGATGGATGTAGGAGGAATTGAGAGCCTGAGACTTGGGCCGGGGGAAGAAACTCAGATCGGGGTGAAGAGCTGAGAGTTTGAGATTGGGGACAAGGACTGAGTATTAGGGTATCAGAGCCAAAAGTGGGAAAGGCTGAGGATCAGCTCCACGCTAAGGCTATAAAGGGGTGCGCCCGTCCCTGGGATGGGAGAGATAGAGAAGAGCTGAGCCCCAAGCCTGGGCCAAGGAAGGGAGGGGCCTGAGCAAGAGCTGGGGTGGTGGGTGGTATGAAATACATCCTCAGATTGGGGGGGGTGCCCAACCCTCAGACTCCTGGGATGTAGGTCTCTATGCAGGATGGAGAGTTAAGAGCTCCGAAACGAGAAAAAAGGCTCAAAGTCCACAGAAACCTTCTGGTGGGGTTGCTCTGCTTCTGAGACCAGAATGGGATGTGAGGGTCCCCGAGCCCTCGAAGGGAGCTGATGGCTGCAAGCTGGAGTGTAGTCTAGGGGGATGTTTCCTGCTGAGAGGTCTGGGTTCAAAGCACAGGGTAGTGGAAGCAGTCCCAGGGCCTTCGGATTGAAGGACAGGGTCTCTGGGTGAGTGCTGAAAGTGGCGGGGGGGGGGCTTCTGGTGGTTCAGGAGGGCTGTCAGAGCTTGGGATGGGTGGACGGGGTTTCTGGAATCAGAAGAGAGTGTCTCTGGGTCTTTGATGGTGACAGCTCTCAGAGGCTGGGGAGGCGGGTACAGCTTGGGGCCTCCAGGTAGGGGAGATGCCATAATCCAAAGGTCTCAGATCGGTCAGGGGTAGGTCTCAAAGCCCCAAGCTCGCGGGTGTCTCATACCCACGGCCTCGGGACAGGTCATCAGCGGCAGGGGTAGCCCCCAAGTCCCAACAAGCGAAGCTCAGAGGCCCGAACCGGGGGAAGTGGCCCCAGAACCGGCGGGGGCGGCCGGGGCGGGAGCGCGGCGCGGGTCTGCGTCCTGCTCGTAGCGGTAGTGGTAGCCCTCCATCTGGTCCCGGCACGCCTCGCGCAAGTTGCGCATCCAGCGCTGGATGCCACGGCGGTTTAGGTAGAGCACCATTAGGAAGATGAGGCCGATGAGCGCCAGAACCAGCCCGAAGAAGACGTAGGAGGCTTCCAGCTCTGGGCCGGCAAGTTCCACTTCTTCCCCGCGACCGTCGGCTTCGCCTTCGGCGCAGCGCAGCCCCGCCTCGTCCAGGTCCAGGAAAGGCCGGTCGTACAGCGCCCGCGGGGAGGCGCAGCGCAGGCGCCGCGCGTCGGGTACGCGCTCCGTGGCGTTGCGCAGCCAGGCCAGCAGGGGGCGCGCAGCGCAGCCGCAACGCAGGGGGTTGTCGGCGAGCAGCAGGCGCGGCGCGGGGAGGCCGCCATCGCGCTCGAGCGCGCGCAGCTCGTCGGGGTCCAGGCCGGCCAACGCGTTGAGGCGCGCGTCCAGCTGCTCCAGGCGCGGCCGGCGCAGCGCGGCGGACGGCAGGCGGCTAAGCGCGTTGCCCGACAGGCCCAGGAGGCGCAGCTCGTCGAGAGGGGCGAGCGCGGCGTCCAGCGCGGCCAACAGCGCGGGGCCGCCCCGCGCCAGCGCGTGGTTGAGCTGCAGCGAGCGCAGCGCTGGCAGCCCGCGGAAGGCGTCGCCGCCCAGGGCGCGCAGCGGGTTGTGGCTCAGGTCGAGCGCCGCCAGGCTGGGCAGCCCGTCGAAGGCGCCGTCCTCCACCATCTCGATGTTGTTGTGCGTGAGGCGCAGAGCGGTCAGGAGCGGCAGGCGCACGCCGCCCGCCGCCTCCACCTCCGCCTCCTCCCCGTCCGCGTCCCCGCCGGCGAAGGCGGCCGCGCGCAGCACAGTCAGGTTGGCGCCTACGATGGTGAGGTTGCGCGCGTCGGGTGGCACGTCCCGCGGCGGCTGCCGGAGCTCGGCGCCCGACGCGCAGCGCAACATCAGCTTGGGGCCGCCGAAGCAGTAGCACTGGAAGGGACAGGGCGCGGCGGGTCGGCTCAGCGCCACCGCCACAAGCAGCAGCCCCGGCAGCAGCGGGCCCCTGTGCTTCGGCTGTCCCGCGCGCGGGGCCATCACGGCTGCCCCCGCATCCAGCGCCCGGGCCGCCGCGCTCACCAGTGAGTTCGGAGCCCCTTGGGGGCGGGGAGGGGGGCGGGTGGGGCAAGTCCTCGATCGGGAGCGCCCGGCGGTTGTGGTCGGTCCTTCTGCTGGCTCTATAGTCCGAGGAGCCTTCACTTTCCTGGCTGGGGCGAGAGGGGTCAGGCGGGGAGCGGAGCCCCCCGCCCCCGGTGCCCTCTTCGCCCTGCGCACCGGCCTCCGGCTTCCGCGGCCGTTCTGGGCTCGGAGCCGAGTGGGCAGGGTTTGCCTCCCCCCTCCCCGCCTCCCGGCCTCCTCCTCCGCCCCCGGCGGTGTCTCCGCGCCCTCCTTGCGGAGAGGCGGGGTGGGAGGCTCCCGAGAACCAGGGCTTTCGGCTGCTGCTCTTTCTCTTCCCCCCTCTCGGCTCCCGGACTGCTGAGAAGTTTGGCTCTCCGAGGTTCTGACTTATTTCCCCCTCATCTCCCCCTACCCCCCGCGTTTGGGCTGGTACCTTCCCCCTCCCTCTCTGGGACGTGTGGGGTAGGGTGGGGCCGGGCTCGGGAGAGCAGGCAGGTGGGTCAGCATCACCGGCCGAGAATTTGGGGGGAGGACTTTAGGGCTCCTCCTACCAGCGCAGGCAGGGATGAGGGGTGGGCTGGGAAAGTTCTTCATTTTTCAGCCTCTTCCTTATCCTTGTGATCAAGGAGAGGGCTGTGCTAGGAGTGAGGAAAACCCCCAGCCTCAGCCCCCTCCTCTGCCACCCCAGTTACATCAGGCCTGGCTCGGTCAACACCCCTGCAAGTCCCGGGAGACCAACGTCTTCTCCACCCCACTCCATCCACCCCGAGGAAGCCAGCGACATCCCCTCCTCCTTCCACCCCTCCTCCCCCCAAGTAACTGGCTGCTCTGCCGGGAGTTCTTCCATCTGATTTCCTCCACCAGGCTGGACTCTTCCCCCAGACACTCTCCTAGGCCCGGGGACCCGGTGGGTGTGGTGATTCAGCTCTTTGCTGTACCCTCCCTGCCCCAGCACCTTGGTACCCCCGCTAGGCTGTTCTGGGTCTCAGGACCTTAGGGTTGTTGGATACCATCAGCTGCCCCTCCTCCCCTCCAGGGTACCTCACCTGTAAATATTGAATGGGTAGGAGGGTTTGTGAGACCAGGAGCAGATTTTGCAGCAGGGAGTGGGGGTCTCAGAAGGGGCCAGGGCTGAGCTGTTTATAGGTTTGTTTTGTTCTGGATTTTTTTTTTTTTTTTTTTTTCCAGAACTGGGAAGCTCCAGACCTGATTTAAAGGGACAGACTCCTGAGAAGGGAGCACTCCTTGCCTTGGCATGAATTATTCAGGCTGGAGAGGCTGACACTTGATCCGAAAGCCCTTCTGGTATCAGCAGAGCTGGTTGGGATAGAGGCTCCCCCCAACCTAAGAGTCATTCTCTTTCACCTGAATTAGGGATTGTTGGGTTGACTCTTTCCCTGAGGTTATATTTAACTGATCAACCAACAGATCCACACCACTTAAGGAGAAGAAGTAGGAGAAGACGTAGACCCTGCAGTGGCCTGGGTCTCAGACAAGGGCCATTGTTAAGGCCCAGGGCTGTTGATGCTGGGGGTGGGGGGGTGGCCTCCCCTTCCCCTTCCCCTTTCTCTCCCCTGTCCCCATTGTCACTCCCAAGTATTGGCGGATGAGAATAGTAACTTGCACAAGCATGTTGGACATGTCTGTACAAATGTGCATGTGCGGTTGCACATTCACATGTACACATAGAAGCAAGCTTAGCATGTAAACAGACCTAGGTGTGTTCACATGTAAGCACACACACACACTCATGCTCACTTGGGTGTGCATACACATGCATAGGAAGGCTTGCATAAGCTTGTGCACAGTTCCAGCCAGCCTCAGATGTGCCTCTTGCAAGTACATTCAGGCTCATTCGTACGTGTGCACATATAAACATAGGTTTGAGTGCATCCTGGCTTGTGTCCGTAGATTCATAAGCACATACATATTTGAACCTTCCTACCTCTGGGGCCATGCAAGTGCCTGGGTGTGTTCTCAGAGGGGCAAGCTTACAGACTCTTGCGTGCAAGCACATGTATCCGGAGGTCGGCCAACACACTCTGAGCCCACGCCTGCCCTCCACCATGCCCTCGTTCTGTGGAATTAACAGGGTGTGGTGTCTTTTCTCATATGGGCACAAGAGCTCAAACAGATGCCACTGAGGCTGGGCCCTCAGCTCTTGCACTCACCCCAGTCCTGGCCCACATCAGCTCCAAGCACCAGCCATGACATCTCCCCCAGTGGGAGACACTGGCTCTTCTTCACTATTGTGTTTCCGATACAGGGACTAGCACAAGAGACTGTGCAGTAAATGTTTGTAAATGAATGAATGAATGAAAAGGTCTTTGCTTTTCTGTCCTGCTGCATAGAGCCCCTTCTGCCTCCAGCCACTAAGAAATCACAGACCAACTGCCAAGGCCAGATCTCCCTCCCCAGGTCCCATGGCGGCTGGTTTCTGATGGGCTGATGCCCACTGAGTAGCAGGCAGCTTTGGTGGTAGGGGGTTGGGGTGTGTGTGCAGGTGCTAGACACCTCAGTTGGGGAAAGGAGGACCAGAGGGAACCTAGGACCATCAGGTGGCAGAGAACAAGGCAATGACTGTGTTTTATAAATGGGGAGGTGAGGCCAGAGGGCCAGGGACTTGCCACAAAGCCTGTGGTCCTCAGGGCTTTGCCTAGAAACCTGGCCCCAGGGTCCTTGCCCAGGGCTTTGTCCAAGGTAGTAGCTGCATCTGAGAGGGGCCAGCACCACAGGGAAATTTCATCCTGACCCCAGGAATCTGAGGCCAAGAACAGATGCCAGGGTGGGTCTGGTGTGACCTTGGACCTCTCTCCACCTCTGGGCTGTCAGCTTCTACTTCTGCAAAGTAGGTGGGCTTTTGAATTCCTGTCATTCCTGGTCCTTTCAGAGCTATTGTGATAACATGAAGGGAAAAGGTTTTGAAACAAGAAAAGCCATATCATTAGGGTCTGGGCACCTAGCGTCCATGTGACTCTAGATGAGGCATTGCCCTTTTCTGAGAGTAATTAGTTCCCATGTCGTTTTGCTCTGTTCCATCTTCCTTCATCTCCCAATACCTCAAATTCATGGTAGATAGTAAAAGGAGTGAGTCTCCACTTGCTGTCTCCGTATATGCCTCTACCCTGCCTTCTCCCCACCCTCCTCTTTGTGCAGGTGTTCCTTTTCTCTGTCCAGGTTCCCCCAGAACCAAGTCTGTGAGCCATTTGGGGGTCTCTGTTCTCTGGAGGAACAGCCCTCTCCGTCTTGGCGTTGTCAGTGTTCAGTATGCAGTAGGTGTTCAATAAATGTATGTCCAGTTGCGTCTGAGGCTGTGTGTTTATTCTCTGATGCATTGAGTGGATTGCTCACTGTTTGCCCCACATGAGGTGCTCTCTCCCCTTGATTCTGTTTCTCCAGTCCAGCCTGAGTCCCTCAGGGCTCAGCTTGAGTTCTGTCCCCTCCAGGAAGCCTTCATGGCTTCCTTCTCTCTCCTTTGAACTTCACTGAGTGATCAGAGGGCTAGAGCTCTCCTGAGCCCCCTGACTGTCATCAATTGGGGCTCAGAACTGTCTGATTTCTTGTGTTGTCAGCACACAGCTCAGAGTTCCAGCATGGAGAAGGCACCAGGGAACATTTACTAAATGAAATAATGATTTAAAAATCTCTGGCTCGATCTACCCTTGTGAAGCAAGCTAGGTGAAGATCCTCCATCTACACTTTACACCAGTAGACAGCCTCCCAGAAAGGTCAAGTGCTTTCCTCAAGGTTGCACAGCTAACTGGGACCCGAGCCTGACAGGATCTCAGGTTTCCTGCTCATCTCCTTTGCCGCAGCCCTCCCCATCCTAGGTTCTCTCTCTAGGGAGTGTGACTGGGTCAGATCCCAGGGGAGCCTGTGGGCAAAGAGTGCAGGCACTCAGGGTTTCCTTAGGACTCAGCAAATGAATCACCCCAGCCCCACCCAGGCAGAATGATCCTGTCTGCCCTGTGCCAGGTTGAGAATCCCCCGTGTCAGCCACGCTGGACCCCAATTCTTGAGTTTATTACCCCACTAGGTCCCAGAGGCCCTCTCAGCCTTTCAAGGAGCTGTTCCATCCCCTAAACCCCAGCTCCTACACCCTTTTCTCCCTGCAAAGGCCCTACCCTCTATAAGCTCCACTAAGCCTTGGTAGGGAGCCTGGAGAGGTTTTCAACTTCCCTGAGGTCACCCAGCAGGTAGCCCTTCGCCCTCTGCCTCCAGCTCCATTTTGTCCATTAGGGGCAACTCAATGTTACTGGAGCCTGTAGACAAGTCTGCCTTTCCAGCTCTGTTTCCCTCTCTTCAAAGGTGTGTGTGTGCATGGGCTGATCTCGGAGGGCTTTTGAATCCTGTGCCCCTTGGCCTTTTAGGGATGAGGGTCATGGAGGGGAAGGTAATGCTGTGACTTGCCCAAGTTGGTGCCCCCACCTTCTTAACATGTGACCTTGAACTTGCCCCCCCCCCCAATTATAAAGCAGTGGTAGGATGGTCTGTGGGTCCGCCTAAGTCTGATGCTGTAGCAGCCTGCAATCCAGGCTCCCTTTATCCTGGCGGCCCTCATGCTGGCCTCCCTTTCCCTCTGCCCCCCCTTTCTCTGAGGCAAGTGGAGGAGCAGCCCGGCAGGCCTGACATGATGAAGCTCAGTCATTAGGTAGTGGGGGAGGCCCCAGGTTCTCTCGTGTAGCTTCTGCGCTGGTGGGGAGGGGAAAACTCCACTGCAGGCTTTGCTGTTCCCATTTCTCATTCCCCCCTCCCCCCACTGCCATGAGACACAGGAAAATCCATAGACCCAAGATTCATTTTCTCCATTGAGTCAGCAGAGGCCACACTCTGCTTCTGAGGGGCGGGCAACCAGCTTTTAAATAACTCTCCGATATTTAATACCCTCCTCCTCCACTCTGTGGCCTGGGCCTCTGGGGAAAGGCTAGACTAAATGAGTTGGATGAATCCTCTGAAAGCCATAAGTGCTCCTGCCTGCGCCTCAACCCACCCTCCTCCACCCAGACTTCCAGGCCATGGGGAAAAAAACCGATTTCTTACTACCTTTGCACTGTGCTTTACAGTTTCTAAGTGGTGCCCCAGGTTGAGTTTGTTATCCCCAGTTTAGAATTGGAAACTGAAGTTTAGAAAAGAGGATGACCCCATCTGGCTTTTGGTCTTCGTCTGCTGCTGGCTGGCTGTGGGACTTTGAGCAGGTCCCTATCCCTCTCTGGGCTTCTATTTCCTCACCTGTGCTACAAGGTGGTTCAGCCTGTGGGTTGCCACTAGTCCCTCTAGCTGTTACATTTCATGAGCTGCTGCCCTGGTCTAGGTCTAGGTCTCCTCTCATGGAGCTACTTTTTGCCTCCATCCTCTTCTTGGGGAGGCTAACGGGCAGAGCAGACTGAGGCTCAAGGCCAGGCAGGGTCTGGCCCCAGGATTCCAGTGTAAGTCAGGGACAGGAGTGGGTGGGGGAAAGGGAAAGGAGCAGAGCTGGATTCTTTTTTCCCCTCCTCCCCAACCCCCTTCCTTTCTTTTGCAGGTAGAGATTAGGACAGACAAAGGGCAGTAACATATTTAAAGCTTGGCTTCCTTAAAACTCAGGGTCTCAGCAGCTGCAGATATAATTTGAGAAGTTGGGAGCAAAACCCTCTTCCTAAGCTGTGTCAGGGTCAGGCTCCTGATAATGGAAGTTAGTGGGCCCAGTTCTCCTGGCTTCACCACTGTTCTGTGTCATTTGGAAGACAGGGATTGATATCTCCATTGGTTATATGAGAACACTGGGAAGTTAAGAGCTGTGCTTGGGGTCACCTCAGACTAATGATGGAACAAGGTCTATAATCTAGGATTTCTGATTCCCAGCTCATCCCACTGCCTGCTCTAGCGGGAAATTGGGGGCTGAGGGATGGGAATGGAAGAGGCATGTGGGTTCCTGCTTAGTCTGGGAGTGACCTTACTTTGCTCGACTTCCCTAGCATCCTCTTGGGTCCTCATGAGCCTCCTGAGCTGTACCAAGCCTTCTACTTCTAAAATTACAGAATCTTAAAATCAAAACATTGAATTCTAAGAACCACAGACTCCGAGAGCCATAGAGCCATGGTCTGTTTGAATCAGAACATGAGACTCTTATGGTGTTGGTAATATGAATGGTGGTGAAGCACTTAGAGCCTGCAGTAGGTTGTTATATTAATGTTCCCCAATGAAACCTGCCTATCTGTATCCATACTTTTATGCTGTCCCTTCCCACACTGACTTTGGTTTGGCCATGTGAATTCCTTTGGCTATTGAGACATCAGAAAATGTAATGCAAGCAGAGGGTTAAAAAGTGATTGTGCCTGGGGGCTCCCCTCTTCCTGCTCCCCTGAGATGTCCATGTATAGAAACCAAAGTAAGCCTCTTGGAGGAAGAGACCAGCAGTGAGCCATCCTGCTGAAGTCCTCTAGACCAACCAGCTCCCAGATGATCTTCCAGCTGATTCCAGCTGCCTGAGTGACCGTAGATAAGACCAAGAGAACTAGCTGGCCCGAGCCCAAATTGCTGACTCACAGAATTGTGAACAGATAAAGTGGTTGCTGTTTTAAGCCATTAAGTTTTGGGGGGTGGTTTGTTACACAGCAGTAGATAACTGACTCAGAGCCTTAGAATCAGAATTGTAGAATCTTAATCATAGATTCCACATACCCCTCAATCACAGTATCATAGATTTCTCCGACCAGAAACTGGAATCTTTGATGCAGTACCTGAGGAATCGAAGGGTCCTGAGAACTCACTTCTTTAACTCTCACCCAATGCTGAACTCTCCTTTAATTCACAGAACAATTGACCCACTCACTCTCTTCCAACCTGTAACCCCCTGCTCGAGGGTCCCTGATCCTTCAGTATCTGTCCATCCTGTCATGCAGTCTTCTTGTTCCACCCCTCAGCTGGTTTCTCAGTTCTTCCTTCTTTAGCAAGCCTTCCCGTGTTGATTTACTTGCTCTGGTCTGGGGAGCTAAATGTGGCCTTGGTGGAAATTTGTCCTGGAACAGTTCCTGGCACAGTGCCTGGTGCAGAGTGGGTGTTAATGAACATACCTTGAGGGAAAACAACCATTACCACCACCACAAAACTCTTCTCATCTTTTCCTGCTCTGTCCCCTCATTACTGAGTTCCGTGATCTGTCCATGGTGCTGAATGCCTGTCCTTGCTACTGTCTGCCTCAGAATGGCTACTTCCCAAGGGTCGGAATCACTCCCATGTCCTGGAATTCACTCAGTCTCCCTCCCTCCCTCCTTCCCTCCCTCCCTCCCTCCCTCCCTCCTTCCCTCTCTTCCTCGTCTCTCTCTCTTTCTTCCTTTCTCCTTCTCTCTCTTTGCCCCACCCCTCATGGCCTAGCTCCCTCACCCCCCACCCCATCCTCCATATACAGATCATTGGCCTGAACTATTTAATGCAAACTGATATGAGGTGATGTGGACTAATTAGGATTAGGTTTAGCTGTATGCACCAGAATGCCCAAAACAATAATCTCTTAAATGATAAAGAAATAGAAGTTCATTTTTTTTCTTTCATAAAAGAAAGTCCCGACATAGCAATCCAGAGTCTGAATGGTTTCTCCACAGTTATAGAAAACCAACACTCCTTCCAGCCTCCCACATTGCCTTCCCCAGGGTGTGGTCCTCATTCTTGTGGTACAAAATAACTGCTAGGGTACCAGCCATCACATCAGGTAGCAGATGGAGGCAAAAGATAAATAAGGGTGCCCCTTCCCTTTATGGGCACTTCCCATAATTTCATCCAACATGTTCACTTGCATGGCCACATCTAACTAGCTTCAAGGGGCCTGGGAACTACAGTCTTTTAACTGGGGGACAATTTTTCCAGCAAAAAGTTGTGGTCCTTACTGCTGAGGAAGAAGGAGAAATAGTTATTGAAATGTAACTAGAAATCTCTGACATTAGTAATGGAACAGTGTTGTTGATGGTGACAGTGACTGTGGTATACTACTTGTGTAGATGATGAGAGCAATGGTAATGGTGGTGATGGCAGAGGGAGTGATAGTGGTAATGGTGGTGTTGATAGTAGTGGTGGTGATGAAGAAGGAGGTAATGGTGAGGAGGGTGATGATAAAGCTGGTGGTCAATATAAGCTCTGATCCAGGAGCACAGACTCACTCAAGCATCAGCCTGGACCAGGAGAATACCAGAAGATAGACCCAGTGACTACAAGGTGTCTGGAGCTTGGGGCCTGCTCCAAGCCACAGGGGAGTGATTTCTGGCACCCTTGCTGCTTTGCAGTTCATCAGTCATGAGCCTCTTACCTTCCTGAGTCCAAATAACCCCCAGAAGAGCATGAATCAGATTTTCCCCCACACCCCATTTAGGCTGGAAATAACTCTGGAATGAAAATTTAAGGCCTTAGGGAGGTGAAGCAGGAAGGACGATATTGGACTTCCATTTTATTAGACAATAAACGTTGGTGGAATTTATTTCACTCAAGGAAATCTTTGCTGTGAAATACACAGAGAAACACACAGACACAGCCTCAGACATAGAGACAAATGGTTACAAAGACAGACATGCAAAGAGAGTTACAGATGTGCAGAAACAGGCCCATAGTCATGGAGACCCATAGGCACAGACACACTTAGTCTCACAGGGAGGCACCAGGCCAACCCCTCTCCCCAAAGAGATGCAGCCCATGCAGCCATCTTATTCCATAGGACAAATTTCATGTTACCCCTGGGTCCCATGCACTGAAGGCACCAAGGAGCCAGAAGTGACAATGAAGAGGGGGACTCAGAAATCAGCAGCCAATCAGAGAAGGAGGCAGTCTGACCTTTGATACCCCTCCCACCTGGGGTGAGATTGCACCAGTGCACCGTGGCCTGCCCCAGGCCAGCCCAGGTTCTGTGGCTGAAGGTGACCAGAGGGGTGGGAATTGGGTAGGAGGGGGTGTGTCCTCCATGATGTCTCCCCCCAGGGGCCCAAGGACACACCTGGAGGCCATTAGCAGAGGAGCCATCAGGCAGCAGGCTCCGGCTCCAGGTGAGAAGGCGTGATGAGAACATGTGGCAGCCTCCACCAGCTGGAGCTGGAGCATGGAGGACACCTTGGTCTGAGCGGCTCCAGCATCACTCCCCCAGCACCCACCTGGAATGCAGAGGTAACCACAGCACAGGCTCTGACACTCGAGACTGTTGGTGAGCCCACCTCCGGTTTACCTCCCAAACTTTTTTGACATCAGATTTCCTGACCTTCATAGTGACCTTCTTCTAGGAAACCTTCCTGATGACTCCACTGCCCCCCTTACCCATCACCCCACCCTTGTCTCTTTCTTTCTCTGCTACTGCTCAGAGCTCCTATATGGCATTGTCCTGACCTACCTACCCTTTCCATTGATCTGTGCTTCTTGGTAAGTGACAGCCCTTCCTGGCTCCAGCCCCTGCCGCCCTCCTCCTCTCTAACCAGCTGGAGCAGGTTTATTTCACTGCAGTTTCAGTTCTTTCTTAGTGACTGAAGATGTTTGGGTCCCACCTTGGCCCTCAGTGCCCTTTGCTGCCGATCCTTGGCCCTGGGACTCATGGCTGACTCATTTCTCACCACTGGAGTACTGGAGCGCCCAGCTCATGAAGGAGCCCCCAGAGAGCGCCACTCTTTGCAGACAGATCATCAATTGCCACACCAGCCTAGGCCTGGTTGTTTCCTGCTGCCCCAGAGCCTCTGCTACCTTTCCAGCTTCATGTTGGCCATTTACCAGGATGACTTAGTGCTAGTTTCCCCCAGTGGGTCACATTCGAGGTCCCTAGACTTCCCCAACTGTATCCCAAAATGGTAGAGAAAGCATTCAGCCTCAGGTGTGGTTGCGGTTGTTCTCCCCAATCCTAATAAAGGCCTGATTTCCCTGGGGATCTCTATGAGCTCATCACTTTTTGGAAGGCTGCAGGTGGGCAGGAAGACCTTGAAGGCTGGCCAGAACACTGATAATTGGCTGCCCCACATGTACCTGGACTTAGGACAGGAACCTCGGGACAATGGACAGCAGCCCGAGCAGTCAAGAAGCTGTTCCCTGTTGAGGCAACGCCGCACTCTGTACCTCGGCCGCCCCCATGGCACACCCCCGGTGGACATCTCTCCCCCCTCCTTAGCACAGGGCCCGGCTGTGGCGGGGATTCAGCTTGGCCCTGCCAGTGTGTCTTGAGCCCTGCCCTGGGGAAGGAAAAAAGAAGCCAGTTGGAAGTTCAGAAAAAGAAAGGCTAAAAAGGAGCCCACAATCGGCCCTAATTAGCCACTGGGAGAGAGAAAAGGAGGTCAGAGGACTGAGTCTACTTCTGAAAGAAAGCACCTGGCAGGCAGAGCTCTGGCTGGTCTGTGCTCCACACCACCTGGCACGGGGCTGGGCCCTGCATGCAGGGGCCCATCTGACCCTGGAGTCTTCGGCTCCCCAGCTGGGGAAGGGCTCCATGTCTACGCACAGGCTCCGTCATGGCCCTCTCCTCTGGAAGAGGCAGCTGGGTTGAGGGAGGGAGGGAGGGAAGGCAGGCTGACTTGACTGAGGGCCCGCTGTACCCAGTGCACTGAAGTTGAGAGCTTTACATACATGGTTGTATTTAATTCTCACAGTGGCCCTGAAATGGAGGTACTTTGGCCCCAATTGTTAAATAAAGAAGTGGACACTCAGGTTAAGTAGTTGACCCAAGATCACACAACTTAAAAGGGGCCGAGTGGAGAGTCCAGCTCACGCTGTGGGCTCCGCAGCCTGTGCTCTGGGTGCTATAAAATGAGCACTCAGAGGGCAGAGCCCCGGTCTGCGTCATCTCTGTGCCCCCAGCGCCCAGCCTGGGGAGGGGCAGGCAAGTGGCAAGTGCTGAGAAGAGCTGTTGAACTCAACAGGCAGGACAGGCTGAACCAGGGAAGGACATAAAAAGAGAGGGACAGTTGGAGGGATGGCGGAGGCGCTGCAGAGACAGAGAGGCAGATGGCTTCCGTGCCCTGGGATACCATGCAGGGGACCCTTGGGGTGGGGGGCTTTCCTGGGACAGTGCTGGACTGAGCACAGCTTGTACCCTGCCAAGGGGGAGACGGGGAGGAAGAAGTGCATTTCTTCTCCCCACTTCGCCACTCCTCCTACCCCGCAACCCACCCCAGGTGGTTAAGCTGAAGCAGGAAACAAAATGAGGAACCTTTAGCCCTTGTTGGAGCCAAGCCACCCCTGCTTAGCCTGGGCAGATCACCAGCAGGCCAACTGGGCCAGGGCCAGGCCGTGGTCCAGAGTGGGGGGTAGGGGGAGCATTGGGCCTCGGGGCAGGGCCGCTGTGGGCACGGCGCCCCTCCATGCAGGCTGCGTCTTCTGGCAGGGGCCGAGAGAGGCGGCAGGATGGGGAAGGGGATGGGGATCCTCCTTTGGCACTGCCTCTGAGCACCCCAGTAGCAACTGAGGAATAGGAGAGATATATTTTGGGTCAGGCTGACTTCACATAGCTGCTGGTTCAGTCTTCACAACCACCACTCTGAAAGGTAATGATTCTCAATCCTGATTTTAAAGATGAGGCCCAGAGAGGGCAAGTAACTTGCCTAAGGTCACAGAGTGAGTAGGAGAAGGGCTGGGATTCCACCCCAGGCTCTTTGGCTCCAGGCCTGCTCTTAATCGTCATGATCTCCTGAGAGGAGCAGCAAGAAGCTTGTCTGCACCCACCAGCAATTAGGGGCCCCTCGGTATTGTGAAAAGTGTCAGTGGAGTGTGTCTGATTAGCCTCATCAGTGCCCAGCATGGGACACATGTGTTTTCAAGATGGATCACCATTATCCTTGGCTGAAGAATTGCGTGGGGTGTTCTAATTGCAAATTATTCCTGCTGGATTTCATTATGCTCCCTCTTGTACTGGCTTTTTGTGTTCTCAATAATCTTACAAAACTTTGAAAACCATAGTCAGCCCAGCTTTTTTTCTAGGACTTAAAATATACAGCTAAGCTTTTATTAAGACACAATGTTGTTACATTTTTAACAAGTGAATGTTTGACTCAATATTACAAGAAGACAGTGATTATTTGAATTTTACCATTCCACATTTATAATGAGTCAGAAGAGCAGGACGGAAATTTACCTTCCTATAGAAAACCTTCATTCATTCAGAAAGCAAATTTTCTGTGGTAGAGGGAAGTTCTCATTTAAGTGTTTCGAGCTGTTTTCAGCCAATAGTCAACTGTTGTAGGCAAGTAGCCTGGGTTAATTTGATCTTTTCTAAGTGAGACTTTTCACTGAGGACTGAAAATTCTTCAGATTTAACAACACTAACAGAGACAGCAGAAAAAGAATGCTTTATATCATTAAAAAATGAAGAAGAAAATGCAGTGGTCATCAGGACCCAGCACAGGTTTACTTAAAGGAAGTCAGGCTAATCTCCTATCTCCTCCTTTGGGAGAACCTGAGATCAGGGGTAGGTCAGAGTCTTGAAAATCTTGATTTCAAAAAGGCATTTGACTATATGATGTCACTTATATGTGGAGTCTAAAATATGACACAAATTAACCTACCTATGAAACAGAAAGAGAATCACGGACATAGAGAACAGACTGGTGGTTGCCAAAGGGGAGGGGGTTGGGGGAGGGATGGAGTGGGAGGTTGGGGTCAGCAGATGTGAGCTTTTATATATAGAGTGGATAAACAACAAGATCCTACTGTATAGCACAGAGAACTAGATTCAATATCCTATGATAAAACATGTAGAAAAGAGTATATAAAAAAGCATGTATATATATGCATAACTGAATTAATTTGCTGTACAGCAGAAATTGACACAACTTTGTAAATCAGCTAGACTTCAATAAAAAAATACTAAAACTGAAAAAACAAAACAAAACAAAAAAACCCCAAAAGGCATTTGGAACATCTCCCAAGGTATTTTTATGGCAAGATGAGGGGCAGGATCAAATAGTGATAATCTAGGGGAATGCCTAGCTGCCTGGCTAGCTGGTGGAGGAGAACGGATTAATGGATCAATGGCAGCCTGCAGGGCAGACTAGAGCCCTGCTCAGGCTCTGTCTTCCATGCTGATTTGTGGGTCTGATATATTTTTGGAAGGACTTGGACAAGGCCAAATAAAATGTGTATCTAATCTGGGGCGGGAGAGTGACTGTGTCAGATGGCCAGCCTGGGTTTCAAAATGATCTGAATTGACTTGACCTATAGGTGACAACCGTAGGTTCAAGTTCATCCAGGTAAACGCCAAGTCCCCTATCGGGGAAAAGTTTGGGTGAGGGAGAGGGGAAGGAATTATTGAGCGCACGCTATCTGCCATACCCTCTGCGTAAGGTCACTCACTTAATTATGAAGCCCCTAAGAGGGGGATGTTGCTCTCATTTTATAGGGGAAGCAGCTGAGGCCCTGAGAAGCTAAGCACTTGCTCTAGGTCACGGCTCGAAACAGGTGGAGCTGGCATCAAAACCAAGGCTGGTCAGACGCCTAGGTCCACCTTCTCACAAAGTGTTTAGGACGAAGGACAGCTGAACAACAGTTTATGTGAGAAGAAGACAAAAACACACATTTCTGTGATGTTAGTCCCAAATTCTAATGCTGAGGCTTTTCTGAGCCTCTCTTTTGAGACCACCCTGGAGTTAGGCTCAGGGTGCAGAGATGAAAACAGCCAGCCCCTGAGCAAGCTAAGCACCTGGTCTGGGCAGAGAAACCAACACAGCCACAGGCGAATTGACAGTCCTGGGCGTACTGAGTGCTGCGGGAGCCCAGTGAAGACAGGGCCCCTGCCTTGGGAAGTCCTGGCCGACTGCACAGGAGGCAGTACGTGGCCTGAGGCCTGAGTACGGCTGGCTGATCTGGGAGCCCAGGGAGCACACGGGGTGCAGGTCCAGGCAGAGGGCACCAGCCCAGGCACTTCATTTCTGCCCCTCTGGGCTCACTATAAGGCCCAGGAAGTGTCCGGGCTGAGGGCATGGGGAGGTTTGCCAACCTTCCACTCCCAGCCCCCAGCCCAGAAATGAAAGAAGAGAGCAGGGGCAGAGTAGGGGTTCTGGAAGGCATCTGGGAGCCAGAGTCAGGGCTGCGCTTCTGGGAATGCTGTGAGGTTCTGAGACCTTGGGCTCCAAGTCTGCCGGTTACTTTGTAACCATTGGCTATCTCCTGAAGCTGTTCTTTCAAGTGAGAAGGGCCAGAGACTGGTGTTCAGGGGCAGTGAACATGCAAAGAACAGACATCCTGGGAGTCAATTTGGAAGAGGAAAGGAGGGCAGACCACGTCTTTGTGCTCAGGGGGGAGACAATGTGAATAACATGTACAGAGGTCTCTGTGGTGGAGGGCTAAGCTAGGTGGGCCAGAGATAAGAGGTCAAGAGATGGAGGAGGGCGTTGCTGAGACACAATTGGCGAGGTCTGCAAAGGCCAGGCCAGGTGGGCCTTGCGGGCCTTGTTCAAGGTCTTAAACTTTATCCCAAAGGCAAGGAGAAGCCACTGAAGGCTTTTAAGCAGAGAGGTGACAGTTTTATGTGCTTTTTGGAAAGATCGCTGTCACTGCAGGATTGAAGGGGGCTGAGTGCAAGAAGAGAACTGAGGAGATGCTGGAAGGAGGAGTGCAGGTAGAAGAGGCCAGCGCTTGGGCTGGGTGGTGGCATGGAGTTGTGGAGAAGTGGTGGGTTTATCACTCGGGGCCTGGTGACAGACTGGATATGGGGTGAGGGGGAGGGATGGCTCTGGGGTGTCTGGCTTGTGAATGATGGGATCATTCATTGAGAGAGGGAAGACCAGGTCCGGGGTGGGCAGAGAGGGTGAACTCTGCCTCGATCCTAGTGAGTTTGAGATGCCAAGACATCCAAGTGGAGAGGCTGAATGGGCAGTTGGATATTTAAGTCTGGAATTCAGGAGCCATGTCAAGGCTGGAGCTGCAGAGCTGGGACTTGTTGGCATTTAGGTGGTAATTGAAGCTGCTTATTCAAGGCCGCCTGGGATCCATTGCCTGCCCTGGGAAGCAGTTTCTGACCCCCACCCTACCCTGACGCTGGCTCTGGGCTGGCTCTGGGCTGCCTCTGGGCTCCCTCAGCTCCCCCATCACTGTGTGTGGTCAGTGTCTGTCTCCCTCCTTATATGGAGAGCTCCTTGAAGGCAGGGACCACATTCATCTCTGCATCCTCACGGTCCAGCCCAGGTCCTGGCACAGAGGAGTCACTGGTGGCAGTCTGGTAACTGAGCATGAACCAGCTCTCAGTGGAATGGGCTGCCGTAGAAGGGAATGAGCTTCCCGCCCCAGAAGGCTCGTTGGTAGGGCTCTACAGCCCATCAGGGAGTAGAGGAGATTCCTATACCCAGCAGGTGTCCTCTGGGGACCCTCTCAGCCCTGGATTCTAGATTTCCAGGACCTAAGTCACATTCCCTAGGGAGGAGGAAGTGTCATTTCCTCTCATCCCTGAGTCCAGAGTTTGGGCTGGGACTCTCTGTGGCCTCCTCATCCTCTGGAGAGGTTTCTGGAGGCTGTGCCGACCTCAGCAGATGCTCCCCTCCCCCACGAGCCTCTCAGCTCTGGGGCTGCCACCCAAGCGTAGATACCTTGCTAGAGTTTAGCTGAAGCTGCTGAGCTAGCTTTGGCCTGGGCTGCTAGGGCTGGCTGCCTGCCCTGCCCAGCCTCTTTGACCTCAGCCTTGGCCTGGGCCCTTCTCTCTCCCAGCCACCTCCACTCTACCCCACTGCATCCCTTACTGCAGCAGCCAAAGTGAGCCTCCACCTGGAGATTCTGGGGGCTTGGCAGGAAGGGGGTGTATATGGACAGAGAAGGAGAGGGAGCAGACTGGTGAAGATGCTGAGAAGGAAGAAGGAATGGGAGGGGTCTGGGAAGGGGCAATGAGATACAGAATGTCCCCACTGAGATGGAGGACCTGTAAGATTATCTAGCTCCCTTGCTTTGCCTGGGGAGAAACTGAGGAGCAGGCAGGGAGAAGTGGGAGTGGAGGGGAGTGGGGCGGGTGGAGGATGCCAGAGGATGCACCGGGCATAAGAAACCTCCCTGTGCTTGGGGAGGTGGAGGAGGGGAGGGACCAGAGGGCCCAGGAGGCTATGACCGTGACTGTCCCACCTGGAGGAGGGGGTAGGGAGGTAGCGGTGTCCTAGGGCAGAAGCTTTAGGAGTCAGGGTTGGCTGAGATGGATGTCTTCCCATATGAATCAACCGCTGCTCTCTCCTGTCTTGTCACCGCGTTACACTGGGAACTCCTGGAAAATAGGAACTGCGTCTTCCATCTGATTGGGACATTTCCTAAGGCAGTGGATAATCTAGAGTCTCCCTGAGATTGGAAGACTGACTCCTCCACCAGACAGGGGCCAGACAGGACCTAACCTCCATCCTCTGTCCATCCACAGCACTTGGCATTGGGCAGGGCAGGGAGGAGAGGTGATGGGGGACCTGCAGCTTGGACAAGAAGACATAGAAGGCACCTCCAAGGGGCCTAAACTTCACAGGACTGAGCAGCCCCGCCCCATTTGTAGGCGGGAAGGCGAACCTTGAAGCCTGGGAAATGAGAGATTAAACCAGCAGAGAGGAAGATTCCAGCCCCCGGAGCTGAATCCTCACAGTTTAGCAGAGCCTGATAACATGTACATTGTTACAAGAGGTGGGAATGCAGGGTTATTCCCACCCTGGCTCAGAGTGTTCAGCCTGAGATAACTGGTGACTGTGATGCACACCAGCTATGCCAGCTCTGGTAGCAAACACTGCAAGGGACTGCCAGGCTGCCCCAGAAAACCCAGAACCACCTTGGTTTCCAAACCACTATAGGACGTGACTATGGGAACTTAAAAGGACTAAGGCATGGCTGTACCATCTCTTTGTTAATATCATTTTTATGCTTGGTTTTAAAAATAAAACTTATTTTACATTTGTTTCAGAGCACTCACTATAGAAAATTTGGAAAGTAGAAGTTGAAAGAAAAATAAGCAGACCCATAATCCCACTATCCAGAGACTTTTTGGACAAATTTCCTTCCGGTCTTTTTTCTATGCATATTTTCTCCATGATTGGGTTAACACTGTCATAATCTTTAAAACTGTTTTTTATTTTATTTTTTCTTATAATTATTAAGGTAAAGCATACTCTTTTTTTAAAGGAAAGTACAGAAGAACATAAAAAAACAGGAAAAAATTACTCATAATCCCATTATCCCATCAATCATCGTGTGAAGATATTGGAACATTTACTTCTAGCCATTTTTCTGTGCCGCACACTTTAAATAAAATGTTAGCAATGGGAAGTACAAATTCTCTGTGTTTACAATTTGGGAGACAGCATAATGTATTTGTAACAACAAAACCACCCACCTGTATTGGAATCCTGTCTCCATCACTTACCAGCTGAGTGACTTTGGGAAACTTACTTCACCTCTGGAATCTCAATTTCCTCAGCTATAAAATGGGATCAACCATTATCCAGTTAAAAAAGAGAGTCTGCTTTGCTGATTTGTTTATATAAAACTCCTGGAATGCATCCAGCATTTAGTGACTCCTCAATAAAGGTGTAGTGGACATCTGTCACAGTTTTTGCTGCCTAAAACCAATCCGTTGCTTTGTATTTTGAGTAAATCCCCCACTAGGTGAATCCTTATGGAAACGAGGACCCAATCTTCCATTTCAAAGCCAAAAGGGGCCAGATACTCTACCACTACCACCCCCTGCCAATTTGGCCAGTTGTTCCTGGCTCAGGACCTTGATGTGACAATTGGTGAGGAGGCTGGGAAGAAGATTCGTTAGCATTCATTTGTGCTTACATCATGTAGCAGTGTCATGTCTGGGTGGGCAGTATGGTGGAGATGTTCAAAGGTCGGGCTAGTGGAGGCATTGGGGCCAGCTGTTCCTATGGTATGACCTTGGCTGTGAATCCAGCTGCCCACTCAGTTGGTTCTCCAGCTTTCTCATCCATTCCGAGCTGCCCAGTGGAACTGCTAATAATTTTCTTTCCGTTTTGCTTAGTCTGAGTCAGTTTCTGTTGCTTGCAATCACAAAGGTTACTTCCTAAATCTTTCCAACAGTAGAATAAATTTCAGGCCCTAGCTTCAATTCCCAGCCAACATTTTAATGCAGACAAGTCCTGGATATGCTAGAATGTTGTGCTTAATGCTGGTCCTTTGGACAGAGAACAGGGTGACCCTAGATCTGTGCCTCGTTGCTCAGCCCAGAGCCTGCTTGGTTAGAAGAGATACTGAGAGCTGCTGAAGGAAAGAATGAAGGAAGGGAGAGAACAGGTGAGGGAGGGATTTCCACATGCCTGCTTCCTACAGGCAGCTTGTGTGTGGTCCACTTGAATTCCTAAGGTTCCATGGGCCTCCACCTGACGAATCCTATAACTTGAGGAGCCTGAAACCATTGCAACTCCTCTTGTTCTCCTCCTGACCTTACGTCCTCCTGTTTCCCATAGGATGGCATGACCCGAGATAACAACCCTGAGTGTCTCCCAAGACCCTTCCAGTACAACTCCTAAGCGTTTCTCGACCCATGCCTTGCCTCCCTCGCTAGCATACCAGCTCAGGGTGTCACTTTCTCCCATCTATCTGGATTTGCTCATGGCGACCTTGTTTGCCACAGGACTGGTCTTCAGGAGTTAGGTGGTAGGAGCAGGCCCCCAGAGGCCAGATCACTATTTTTTTTTTAATTTTTATTTATTTATTTAGGCTGCACTGGGTCTTTGTTGTGGCACACGGGCTCTCTAGTTGCCATATGTGGGATCTTCGTTCCCTGATCAGGGATCAAACCTGGGGACCCTGCATTGGGAGCACGGAGTCTTAACCTCTGGACCACCAGGGAAGTCCCAAGGCCAGGTCACGTTTGACCAGCAAGAGTGCTTGCCTGGGCATCTCAGTCCTTAGGCAAGGGGCTGCGGGTAGACCCAGCCAATAAGCAGAGCTCCAGAGACACCAGCCGGGCCTGAATCCCACCTGGGGCCAAGCTGGGACTATCAGCTTGGAAACGGAAAATATTTGCGTGCCCTCCTAGAACTCCTGGAGGACAGGGCCTGAGTCTCATTCACCTCTTTATCCCCCACTTCCATCTGCCCCCAGTCCCAGCACAGGGCTTGGCATATTGTCAGTGGTCAGGAAGCATAGATTGATCAGAGACTCTGGGGTCATTGCCTCAGTGCCTTCTTGGCACGCCATCAGAAGTGAGACCTGGACTGGCTACCTCTCTTGCTCATTTCCCCCATTCCTAACTCATGCTCTAAGCTCCAGCCACATCAACTAGTTCCCTGAATGTGTGCCAAGCTGTTTTACTGCCATGCCTTTGTACATGCTGTTCCCTCCACCCAAGGCCCTCCCTCAACCAGGTCAGCCCAATGAACTCCCAGTCATCCATCCTTCCTTTAAGGCTCAGTGAGACTGCCTTCCCTGGGGAGCCTTATGGAACTGGCCCCAGGAGGCCTCCCTTATTTGTGACCCTTCTGGGTCCTGCCCATGCAGGCCTCTGTTTTACCACTTGGCACACAGCGTTGTGGGTATGTGTCCCCCCACTAGGCCATGCTTCTGAGGGAACTAGGTCTGTTTCTCTCTGTACTTCCAGTGCCTAGCTAGGACCTGGCACAGAGGGAAAACCAGGAGGTGTTTGTTGCCTCTCTACCCACCCGCACCCCTTGGAGGCAGGAGATGCCCCAGGAAAGTTTGCAGGGCCTTGAATGCCAGGCTAAGGAGAGAGGCTTGGTCAGATTTTCATTTATGAATAATCTTGGTGGCTGGGACCCCCTCACTTGGGGGAAAGAAGAGTGATTTTTCAATTTGTCCCTCTCTCAGCCCAGAGAACAGGGGATTTGTTCTCAGCAAGAAGATGGAATATGGGCCTCCGCCTGGGATCATGGCTGCCCCTTCCCCTGGACCCCCTTTATTTCCCTCTGCCTTTACTCCCGACTCCTGAAGTCTCTTCCCAAAAGCTGGGGTTTGGGATCCACTGCCACTACTCAAAGGCCAAGTCCAAACCTCAATACTCTGTTATGTAAGTGAATTATCTGCTGTTCCCAACCAGCGCGCCAGCCAGATCTCCTCCTCCTCCTAATTGATTTAATCTTCTCATACCAGAGAGCTGGACGGGGTTGGGGAGACAGTGTTGATCAGAAGCCAACACGTCAGTGACATAGGCTCATTAATTACAGAGAATCTAGGTCACGGATTGGCTCTGAGTGGCTCTGACTCTCTCCCTCCTCTGTCATTTGGGCCTCTGAAAGGACATTTTCAGTTTCTCTTCATTCCTCAACCTCAGACCTCCACAGAAAGTTGAGGGTCCCATTAGACCCCATTTCTGTCTCCCAAATCTCTCCAAACCCTCAGCTCTGGATGGAAATTCCCTACATTCCAATATGAACTCAGGGCACAGCTGAACCTAATTGTTGAGGATTGACGAGATGAACAGATGTTTTAATTTGGGGGTGGGAAGAGATTTCAGAGTTGCCCTTATTTACTTTCCACATCAAGCAAATCTCCACTTTGTAGCTTCTCTCATAGAAGATGTCCAGATCCTACTTGTGCAGCCCCAGAGATGGGAAGCTCACTCCCCCAAGAAAGTCCTTCTCTTGTATGATGGCCTTTCTCACATGAGGCTGAGACCTCAGCCTTGTGACTTCCTCTGGGAGCTAGATTTGCCTCTGGGGCCACAGGGCATGCCTCAGGATAGCCAGCCAGATCCTGAGCCATGATGATTATCACCCCTGACTTTTCTCTTCTCCAGGCTGAACACTCCTGGTTCTTTCACCAGTTCCTCATTTGGTAGGCTTTACAGATTACTCCTCGCTGTATCTCCTATGTGGACAAGCCATGGCTGTCATCATCCCTCCAGATGCACAGAGCAGAACACAGGCTCCAGGGCAGTGTGAACAGCTCAGGTCAAGGCAGGACCACTACCTTTTTTGATCGTGATATTAGACTTTCATTGATACCAGGCTGAGATCTTTTGCAACCTTAGCACACTTTTGACTCAGCTTAAGCACAGAGTCAGCTCACCTCCATAGTCATTTTTCTGACATTAGCAATGGAAAGTCTCCATGAAGATGATCTTTGTGATATTAGGAATATCTCCGTGTTTCCCATAATTCTTCTTTCTACATATCCTGACATTTATCTTTCCATATAATGATGTAATTATACATCCACTCATTCACCCACACAACTATCTAACTATATATTAATCCATCCATTCACCAACCACATTATCCACCTACATACACTTCCATTCAGCTGTCCATAGAATCATTCTTGTACTCATTCACCTTTCCATCTTCCCACCTACCTACCAACCCAGTTGCCCTTTTATCCATTTTCTTCCCACCTATATGGTCATGTACTTATCTGTCCATCCATACATTCACCCACCATCCACCCATATACCCACTCACTCATCCACACATCCATCCCTTCATCTACTCTCTCTCCCAATCACCCATACATCTATATTCATCATCCATCCATCTATCTATTCAGCCATCCAATACTTACTGAGATTCTATTACATTTCAAATCTTGTGTTGCGTGTTCTGAGTGATTCAAAGCTGAATAAAATGCAGGCTCTCTCTCTCTTCACTCATTATGGGAGAGGATGGGAGCAGATAAGGCAGACGATGCTGAGTACTATAAAACAGGAACAAAGAAAATGCTTTGGGGATTCAGAGGAGAGAGAAGTGGCATCTGGATACGGTTATGGATGCTTTCCCACCAGGGGAGATTTTGGTTTGAGCCTTGATGGAACAACAGTACTTGGACATACATAGATGCATTGGAAGTAATTCCAAGTAGAAGAAGCAGCACATCAAAGATGGAGAAAGCAGAATTCATGTCTTATTCTGTATGTTCCTGCCAAGGTGTTTAGTGCAGATCTGGGCACACTTTAGTACCTAATACATACTTCCTGATTTATAATCTTTCTTCTCTTCTCTGACATGGGCACCTCCCAACACTTGATCAAGATAAGAGTTCACTCTTTCTCTTTAAGAGGATTCTACAGTTGCCTTGCTGGATGGCCTTGGGCAAGTCACAAAACCTTTCCAGGGTTTCTCTGAGTTTAGGGTTGAATTTCTATCTCTATGAAGTGGTCCTTTCCCCCTAATCTTAGTTATTTCTACTATGCTCTCTGCATACAGATCAGCATTTCCACATATCTTAAAATTTTATTTCCTTTTGTTGGTACCAATGAACTCTATCTCACCTGTCTTCAACTTCTTCAGCTCTGTCCCCAGGCAAAAAGTCTGCGACGTGGACTAAGGGGGAAGTTCTGTGCAAGTGAAATAACACTGAAGTAGAAACCAGGAGCCATGAATTCAGACCCACATTTGCCATGAGCTTGCCGTATGACCTTGGGCAAATCTCTTTCCTTATCTGTTTTAAATGTTCCTATAGAATTTTAGCACTGAACACAACACTTGAGATTGTCTAATCCAACATCCTCATCTTACAAATGGAAAAACAGGCTCATAAAGGGTGTGCCACTTGCTCTAGATCATATCTAGATTAGTGGCAAAGCTTATTCAGAACTAAGCTTCAAATTTCCTGAGTTTCAGTTCAGGATTTTCTTTACCCAAACACCACATTTCACGTCCATTCACAGCCCCTATACATCTCAGGGAGAGCTTCCTCTCCCACCTCCATTCTCCAGGAAAAAACGTGTGAGTCTTCCAAGTGTTTTGGCAGTGTGTCCCTGATTCACGCCTAGGCCGGGGCTGGGTAGGTAGTATTTAAGAGCAAGTATTCCCAGCCTGATGGAGTTGATTATGTTCATCAGGAAGAGAAAAGAGAAAGGAACAAGGGGCTCTGGTTATCTACTGGGCTTTAATCAAATTGAGAAACAAGGAAATTCATCACCCAGAGGCTAAGGGAGTTGGAGAGCTTGGCTTCCGCTGGCTACAAGTCCTGTAATGGGTTGGGCGCTGTCCAAGGTGCTGACATCTTCACTTGCTGCTCGAGTGGCTGGGAGGGGCCCAGTTTGGGCAGAGGGATGGCAGCTCTTAGGAGATGGCCCAGGATAGAGCAATAAAGGGTCTGGACTTGTTGGGGGAGAGGTTTGAGTTCTTAATCTTCTCTTTTTCATTTGTCTATCTGATTTAGAGAAAATATCTCTTCTTCAGGCAAGAGTCCTGAGCTAGGATTAAAGAAATAGAAAGAGAAGGGAGAACCCTAGACCCTTTGATCTCAGGGAGATGCCCCCAGCATGAGTGGAAGCTCAGCCCTTGGCCTTTGGAGATTCCCCATATTAAGGGGAGATGTAGCTTCTGCTTTTATAAAATCCTCAGTCCATTGCAGAGAAATGAACTTACCATTGGGTATTTATTAATCTGGTGGAGAAACATCACTTTGCTCAGTTTGGTTGAAGAGACATGCTTTTAATTTATGAGGGAATCTCAGTTATAATCTGGAAAACATGATAAACAGATAAATTAAAATGTGCACTATAATCAATCAAAGAAGTCAGATCTTCACATTTGTGATTAAGGTTACTGGTGCTAGATATTTAGTGTCAGTCAAGGAAGGTCTCCCGGTAGAGGTAAGTTTGAGTTGAACTTAAACAAAAGCAAGGGACTTGAGTCCTTAGATCCTAGGCCCCCTGAGAATTACAACCATACCTTCTCATTCTCTTATATCCCTTTTGGAATAAGCACAAGCCTGGACACAGAGAAGGTTCTTAGTTAATGAAAAATCACCAGCAGATAGAGAGTGAATATACCTACTTTGTAGGTGTGGAGTGAAGATGGGGTAGGAATCAGGGAGGAGGGTTTTTTGGTATGGAGAGACTGAGGCTGGGGTGGGGGAAGGCAGTGGAATGATAACATGAGCAGAGGTGGTAGCCCAGTGTGTGTCCAGGCCAGTGAAGCACAGCATAGAGCCACTCCCTCATATTTCTAGAGCTGGTGAGAGACACTTTATTGAATCTTGGATTGTTAAAGCTAGAGACTATTAAATTACAAAATCATAGACTGCTCAGCTTCCAGAGCCACACAATCATGGAAAGTTAGAGTATTAAAATCATAGCATCTTAGCAGGGCAGAATCACAATGTGTTGAAATTATAGAACTGCGGCATATTACAGCCAAAGGGCCAAAAATCCATATTAGAGAATCTTAAAATCCAAGAGTCTCAGTGTCAAAAAGGAAAAGAAAGAGCAATTTATTGACTTCCTCTATTTGTATCAGTTATGGTGCTAGGAGTATTAGAATGTACTAGAGTATATTATCCTCTTTAATTCCTACCACAAGTTTTAAGCTGTTCAATCCTGTTCCTACTCAATGCAGTACTTGTGACAAATGTTTATCTAACACAGGCTTGTGTAAATGTCATGACAGGGGAGCCATTGCCTTTGTGCATACCCCTATCCCTGCTGAATGGAAGCTAGGAAGCTCTCCCTTATATAAGCTGCATTCTATCTCCCGGTAGTGCCCCCGCACTTGTCCAGTTCATGTCCTCTGAGCTACACTGAGTATGTCTAATCTCCCACTCATATGACAGCTTTTCAGATGGCTAAAGACAGTCCTTATTTCTTTCTTCTCTAGGATAAGCTAGTTTGTTCATCATGTAGCTAGAAATGGGACAGCCAGTCAAACAATATTTGAGCTGGAATGGCCCTTAGAGGTCATTTTGTCCAGAGACATCCTTTTACCACCAAGCAGTATAGCATTATGGTCAGGAGCCTGGGCTTTAGAGAAAGATGAGCATGAATTGAGAATCCAGAGATCCAGCACTAACTTGCTATGTAACCTTGGGCAAATTACCTCATATCTCTGGGCCTCAGTCTCCTTATCTATAAAATAAGGAGAATAATAATATTGACATAGCAGAGTTGATGTGAGGATTGAATGAGATAATGCAAGGGAAGCTCTTAGCAGAGTGCTTGGCACACAGCAAGCAGTCAATAAATATTACCTATGATTATTGGAGGCCCAGAGGGGCAGGGAGTTGCTCAAGATCACAGAGCAACTCAGAGGCAGAGCTGGGGTTAGACCAAGGACTCCTGCCTCCCAGCCAAGGGCCCTTTCCTGTACCACAGTTTCACTCTACCTTCCTGCGGAAAAGGAAAAAAACCCAGAGGGAACTGGAATGCTTTGCTCACTGAATCAGTTAGAATGCAAGTAATAAAAAACCTGATGGTTTAAACCTTTTATTTCCTTAACAAGGAAGCCAGAGGAAGGTGGAGCCAGGGTTGGTCTGGTTATTCAACCGGAATATGTCTGGTTATGTCTCTGATGACCCAGGTTTTTCCCATTCTAAGCCTTGAGAGAGACTCCCCTTGTGATCACAAAATGGCTGATGTGGTACCAAGTACCATGTCCTCCCAAGCAGGAAGAAAGGGCATGGGAGACAAAGGATCTTCTCTCATGCTTCTCTTATCCAAGAAGGGAGCTTTCCAAGAAGACCATTCCCTTATATCTCACTGACCAAAATAAAGTCACATGTCTACTCTTAGACTATTCACTGGCAAAGAGGAAGGCTTTTCCATGAAGGGCTTGGATCATCCTTGTGGCTGGGCACCTTGCTACTGGAAAGAGGAAAAGGAGATTGGCTGCGGGAAGGCAACAAATAGTATGTGCCACACTCACCCTCTGTCTCCTCGCTGAATTGGCTTCCCCTCTCAGCTCCACCTCCGCCAGGCGGCCTTCCCTTATTTCCACCCCTTTGTCCTGCAGACTCTCTTCCATCATGTGATTGAGCATTGCCCAATTCAAGTTGCAGTCTACTTTGCCAAGCTCTCTCTTTTCATGTCCAAATCTTGTCTTCCCAGCTAGTCTGTGAGCACAGGGAGAATAATAGCAGCTACTAATGAATAAGTACCTATTGGGTGCCAGGCACTGTTCTGGACACTTGTGGTAGCCTGCTTCCAAATGGCTCCCAAAGATCCACACCTCCTGGTATCCATACCCTTTTGTGTTCCTGCCCCACACTGTACCAAGCTTAGTCTGTGTGACCAAAAGAATATGGTAAAAATAAAGGTTTGTCACTTCCAAGGTTAGATTATAAAAGATACTGTGGCTTCCATCTTGGTAGATTCTC
The DNA here is from genome assembly GCF_028564815.1 of Eubalaena glacialis. Classification (NCBI taxonomy): domain Eukaryota; kingdom Metazoa; phylum Chordata; class Mammalia; order Artiodactyla; family Balaenidae; genus Eubalaena; species Eubalaena glacialis. The sequence goes on from NC_083725.1 coordinate 67,943,869, forward strand.
TTTCTTGGATCATTCATTTAGGGAAAGTTAGCCACCATGTCATAAGCAGTCTTGTGGAGAAGTTTGTGTAAAAAGGAACTGAAACTTTTTACCAACTGCCAGCAAAGAATGGAAGCCTGACAGCAACCACAGAGGGAGCTTGGAAGTGGATCCTCCAGCCCCAGTTGAGCCTTCTGATGACTGCATCCCTGGCTGACACTTGACTGCAACCTCTTGAGACATCCTGAGCCAGAATCTCTCAGTTAGCCCAATTCTGGGTTCTTGATCCTCAGAAATTGTGTGAGATAATAAATATTTGTTGTTTTAAGCTGCTAAGTTTTGGGGTAATTTGTTACTCAGCAATAGTTAACTACTATAGTCTTACATTATCACATTAATTCCTCATAACAACTCTATGAAAGATAGGGTTTGTTTCTCCCATTTTTCAGATGAGAAAATTAAGGCTGAGATGAATGCAGTTGACTTCCCACACCTGGAAAGTGACAGAGCTGGGATTTATCCTCATGTCTATTGGATTCCAAAGCAGAGGGAACCTGGTTTTCTCAGCTGGAATGTCTCCAGCTCCAGGGTGAAGGTTGAGGAATTGAGGACAGGAGGAGATCTCTTACTCTGATGTGTTTTTGTATGCTTTTTTTCCATTCCAATCACATTAGTTAGTAGCTACTACATCTATTGTGTGTATGTGATTCAGGGACAAGTAAGTTTATTAGAAAAAACATTGGAGCTTTAAAAGGGGGATACCTGAGCTCTTGAGCAACCTTGGACAAGTTCCTGTATTTTTCTAGGCTTCAGTTTATTTATCCACTCTATGGGGCCAATAGTCCTTGTTCTACATTCCTCATCAGGAAGCCATGAGGATCAAGTGTGAAGGGACTTTGTAAAATGTAGTGCTGTGATCACGGAAAGCCTCTCTCAGTCTTCAGGGGAGGCAGCTCCACACAGTGGCTAGTGCTCCCTCTTCTCTCCCACTTGAGTCTAGGTTCAGGAGACAGAGAATACTGAGCGAAACTGAGGGCCCTGACCCATTTCTTCAGCTACATCCCTCACCATGACCTTTCTCTTAGACCACACTGTAGCCCTGCCGAACTAGTGGAAAATTCCCAAGCTTGCCAGGAGCTCTCTGTATGCTGTGTTTTTATCTGTGTAGTTTCTTCTCCCTGGACACTGTTCCCAACTTCTCCACCTGGTATGGTCCTACTCATCTTTCACGACTCATCTTAGATGTCCCCACTTCAAGGATGACCTGGTTCAAGGCCTCCTACTTCTTCTCTTGATTAAGCACCAGTCTCCAGCCTGAGCTCTTGGCCTCCAGCTTCCCTCTTCCATTCAAAGCTCCCAGGGTGCAGCCTGCAGCCTTTCTAAAACACAAATCTTGTCATGTCACTCCCTGCTTGAAATAACCAGTCAATCGAATAATCCATCAGTCAATGCTTCAAGGGCACCTCTTTGCCCTCAGGAAGACATCCAAAGCCTTCAGCTGGAACTCAAGGCTTGGTCCTCACTGGTACATCCAGCCTCAGCTCTCCTCTCTCTCCTGATGGTCCTGTACGTGCAGTACATCCCAACCACATCGCTCTTGTACCATATCTCAGACACACTCTGCTCTCTTGTGCCTTCCTATCTTTGCTCATACCATTGTTTCTCATGTCTATTTGCATCTTTTCTACCTGGGGATTTCCTGCCTAATCTTTAAGGCCAGCTCTGATTTAACCTTTTCTGGAAAGCCTTCCATGGTGACCCCAGGAAGAATACATGGCTTCCTCTTCTTCCCTCTCCTATATGACTAATCATGCTTTTATTACTATTTGTCAGCTTGTCTGCTTATACTGGGAGTTTCCTGTACTGGACCCATGGCTGTGTCCCCAGCCATGCCAGCACAGGGGCATAGAGCAGCCATGAGATTTGTTGGTTGATTGGGTGTTTGAATAAATAAATGAATGAATGGTGAATGAATCTATCCTTGAACCATCACTTCTTGGCCAGCACCAGAACTGCTGCTTCCAGGGTTAGCCCATTTTATAGCAAAAGGGGAAACAGAAGGAAGGGACTGCTCTGGAAGGGAGAAAGAAAATCAATAAAAATGTAAATCTGGCTGAGAAAAGCTGTCCCAGGCTGGCTGTGGGGGGGAGATAAGACTGGGCAGGCTGAGCCCTGGCTGACAGTGGCAGAGAGATTAGGGGACAAGCAGAGCTGCAGCCAAGGCAGGGCAGAGCGAGGGTGGTGCCTCCCCTCAGGGGTGCCTTCTCCCTGTCCTTACTGCCCACTCCCACCTCCACCCCCATGTGCTCCTTTCAGGAACAGGGGAAGGGGAAGGAAACTTACAAATATTGATCATTAGGTACACTGCCTGTGAATGAGTATGTTATCATTATTTTGTCTTCATACCTTCTGGGAGACAGGAATGATCAACCTCACTTTACAGGTGAAGAAACTGAGAGGCAAAGAAGTTAAATCTTGTTTGGGTCACACCGTGAATCAGTGGCAGAGTCTAGATTTGAACCCAAATCTGACTGACTCTAAAACTCTGTTCTTTTAACTCCACTCCACTGGAGGTCTACAGCCAGGCTTCAAATGGTCCCCAACCTCTGAAATCAGAGGCACAGTTGTGTATAAGTTTGTGTGCATTTTTAATGGAGAGTCTATATCTTTTATCGGATTCCCTAAGGTGGTTGCCACCCACTCCTGTTGCCTATACCATGCTGCGTCCCTGGAGGTGGTGGCCTTTGAGCTGGGTCTGGAAGTTTGGGCAGGACTTCATGAAGCAGGATGGAGAGACAAACAATGGGGTGGGGATGTGAAGAAGGCCAACTGGGTAGAGGGAAGAACACATGTAGGGGCTTGTTAGGGGGAAAGAATTCAACATGTCTAAAGAATGGCAAGGGTGCCGTGGGTTCTTTCTTTTTTTAATAAATTTATTTATTTATTTTTGGCTGTGTTGGGTCTTCGTTGCTGCGTGCGGGCTTTCTCTAGTTGCGGTGAGCAGGGGCTACTCTTCGTTGCGGTGTGCAGGCTTCTCATTGCAGTAGCTTCTCTTGTTGTGGAGCACGGGCTCTAGGCACGCGGGCTTCAGTAGTTGTGGTGCGCAGGCTCAGTAGTTGTGGAGCACAGGCTTAGTTGCTCCGCGGCATGTGGGATCTTCCCGGACCAGGGCTCGAACCCGTATCCCCTGCCTTGGCAGGAGGATTCTTTTTTTTTTAATTTATTTATGTATTTTATTTATTTATTTTGGCTGTGTTGGGTCTTCTTTGTTGCGCATGGGCTTTCTCTAGTTGCGGCAAACGGGGGCTACACTTCATTGAAGCGCGCGGGCTTCTCATTGCGGTGGCTTCTTTTGCTGCAGGGCACGGGCTCTAGGTGCGTGGGCTTCAGTAGTTGCAGCATGCGGCCTCAGTAGCTGTGGCTCACGGGCTCTAGAGCACAGGCTCAGTAGTTGTGGCGCACGGGCTTAGTTACTCCGCGGCATGTGGGATCTTCCTGGACCAGGGATTGAACCCGTGTTCCCTGCACTGGCAGGCGGATTCTCAACCACTGTGCCACCAGGGAAGTCCCAGTTCTTGCTCCTCGTTTATTTGTGCTCCAGTCATGGCTCCTGGCCCCCTGGCATCTGCTTGCCCTGCAACTTCGCAGCATGAGTCTACAGCCTAAAGGAACTCCGGGCCAGGCGTCAGGATCTTCATTCTGGTTCCAGGCCTATTCTCCGCTGGATTTTGCCACCATAGCATCTAGTAGGAGACTTAATGCCTCTCCTCCAACTCTCAGGGACAGGGTGAGAAGAAAGTGAGCTCACAGGTGTAATTGCTTGCGGCTTCCCATTGGCCAGAGGCCATGTCAGGGAAGAGGGCTGCTCCCTGGACCCCCTGAATCCCTGGGAAGTCGCTGGCCCTTACCTGTTCCACCCTTGGCTCTCAGCCCCTCGTCTCTCTTGTGATTACTCCTGGAATCTGCTCCCTGACCAGCCTGGATGATTTTAAGCACAAGCACCTCGTCTTCTTCGAATCTCAGCTCAACCCAGAGGTAGACTAGCGTGAAGCTATGGCTGCTTGAGCACCACGGCCTCTACTCAGGCCCAGGGAGAGGTTTCAGCAATATGTTCCTGTTGTCAAGTTCTCAGGAAATTTGCAAAGGTAGACACTTTCACCACAATGGGTCAAGATTGCTAGTTCTTTCCACTCCAAGTTTCCTTGTGTCCCAGTTTCCCTTTATGTGAAGCAGTTGGCATGGGCATTTCTGGAATATGGCTAAGGGGGAGTGGAGTTGGGGATCAATTTAATTTGGATTCATTGGGATATATTTATGTGGTTCTCAGTCACCTCTATGAATAGATAAATCATTGCTAGCTACCTCTGTATAGAGAATGGCTTCTAGGAATCATCCTACCCACAGTCCAACTCATTTGGCATTGTGACATCAAGGTGTCATATCCAGAGCTCATCTTGTGACATGAAAGTGTTTTCTCCTGCCTGGCCCTGGAAGTATATGGACAATAGAGGAGAAACAGGTTTGAAATGTATAGAACCAGAAGCTAGTCTTTAGAAAATATTTCCAACCATTAGGGGGAAAATTTTGGAGGTACGCACAGCAGTTAGTAAAAAATCTTATGCTATTTTTCTGAATTGTGAGATGTATTTGTTTTGACTTCTTTTTTCATTCTAAGTAAATATTCACCTTCTTACTTAATTTTGTGTTCTTTTTCTTAAAGAGGACTCCCCAAATTGTATAAGCGTCAGTCCCCACAAAATCTAGATCTAATCCTGGCTCTGGCATTTACTTTGTGTGATCTTGGGCAAGTTGCTTATCCTTCCTGAACCATCTCCTCTTCTGTAAAACCTGAATGACAGTTTGGACAGGTGAGGACTTGGAAAGCCTTGTGACCTTATTCCACTTCTGAAACCATTACTAGAGGAAGTAGTCGAGCCGAACAAAAATTAGACCAGAATATACAGGTAGGGGAAGATGTGATATACGAGAAATAACGGTGAGCAATGAATCCAGTAAAACTTAAATCTAAATAACTGGAAATAATCTGGTTATTGCAGACCTTAATACAGTTTGGAAGAAAGGATTTTTGTAACAGAGACACATTATGCAAGAACAAATTTAATAATAAGCTGTATCTATAATTCCAGATTATTTCTGCAAAACCTGGGAAACGAGAGGGAAGGAGGAGGAAGATGAACATACAAGCAGCCTCTTCTTGTTGCAAGAGACTCTGAAATTCTTGGCACTGATAAATACAGGCTCAGATATTTGTTAGACATTTAAAGGTATCAACCAGCAGAACAAAAATGGGAATTAGAACTTTTTACCTCCCTCTTCTTTCATGTGGCATAGCCTCAAAGCCCTGCCACCGAGAGCTGCGCAGAGGGCCAGAGCCACGTGTGCCCCCAAAGCCCCAGCTTCTCCCCTGGCCCACAGCACAGGGCTGGACACGGATTTGGGAAGCTCCTGCTGATGACTCCCTGTCTCTTGCCTCCCAAGCAACCAGATTGGGCTGGAAGCAGATTGGGAAACTCTCTCCCTGTCCCAGGGAGATAATCAGGCCAGATAAGACTAGCCATAAAACAAGACAAGGCAAGACAAGGCCTGACACAGACAAGGACTTGTCTGTTCAGACCCAAGCATCCCATAGACCCACTTATTACACAGAGCCACGCATTATTGCTTCCAGATCACAAGCCTGGGCATCACAAAGAACAGGTTCTTACGCCAACCCAGGCATCACAGAGAACCAGATGTTACCCCAAAATGTGGGTGTCACAGAACCAGACATTGTCTACACAACCCCAGGTGACATAGAATCAGGCACCTGGGAGGAAATGGTGAAATTAGGATTCTACTAGTCACAAAAGTCAAAGTGGCTTTGGTGGGCCCAGGTCAAATGTGTGAAATCTTGGCAATGCATGGGTACCAGTGAGTCTATGTTGAGTGTGTTTGGTCTTTGAAATTAGAAAATGCCCAAGCGTGGGACCTGGGTCCCCCTCTCCACCAGGCAGAGAATAGGCCTCACCCAGACTGTGGCTGCCTGAGGGCAAGGGCTGGGATTTCCTGACTCCAGAGAGTGAGTCTCCCTGCACAGCCAAGGCCCCTGGGGCCCTCACACCAGGTTTCCTGAAGGCCCTGCCTAGCTTGGATGTCGTGAGTGGGACCAGTTCTCTCCCCAGGGCGTCTCCCCAAAGCTCAGGGCTCTGCCTCCAGGGGGCGCCAAATGGACACTTCTCAACAGAGGCTGTACTGGCCCCAAGTCCAGGCTGAGCGGGGCTGGGGAGGAGACCTGAGTCTGTCCTGGCCACACAGATGGTCACAGCTGAAGGGGCCTGAAAGCTGACAAGTTCATTTCCACCTGACAGAGATGGAGGCTGGGAGGCTGAGGCTCAGAGGCGGTGTTGCAGGTGAGCAGCAGAGCAGGGCCAGGACCCAGTGTGCGGGGCAGCCTGGCCTGCTGTTGTCCACTTCTCTATCCTCTGGCCCTGGGGGAAAGATATGCAGTCCTTCCGCCCAGGAAAGCCTGGTTTCAGGTCAGCCCGTGTGGCTGGGGGAGAAGAGGGGGAAGACCCTCAAGCTTCAGAAGTGGCCAACACAACAAACCCGCAAGTAACTCTTTGGTTCAGGTGAGCAAACAAAGGCCCAGAAAGGGTCAGTGGCTTGCTCAAAGCCACATAGCAAGTTAGTGGAGGACTCATAATTGGAAAACAGGGCTCCCAACCCCCAATCTCAGGCAAAGGGCCCAGAGGAGGTACTCGCCGTGGCTGCCACTCCTGGCCAGAACAGGGCCCTGGGACAGCTCACACTCTGGATTCCTCAGGCTCCTTCTTTGTCCCTGACGCTAACAGCTGCTGCTGTAGGTCAGGGTTGGGTATGGTCGCCTTGGTCCCCTCCTCTTTGTCTTGCTGCCTTAGGATGGCCAAAATCAAGGCGAAACAGGCCAGAGAGCCTGTCTTGAAGAAGAACTGGAGGCCGATGAACCTGGGAAAGAGCAAGTGACCCTTGAACTCAGGACCGCCCCGTTCAGGGCTTGGATGTGCTTGGGCTGGAAGCAGAGTGGCGTCAGCAATCATCACCCATTATGTAGTTGGAGACGTTGAGGCGGGGATAGGCCTCCAGCCCCAGGGCAGTGGACCCTGTCACCATGGCCTTGGCTGGGAACCCCTAGAATTGACCCCCATGGGGGTCATTCCTTGGAAGGGGGAAAAGGCTCCAAAGAAGCCTGGGCATTCTCCCTGCCCTGTGCTGACTGCCTCGTGGCCTGGGCTGGCCCTGCCTCTCTCTGGGTCTCTCTAAGGGCTCAGGGGGCCTGACAGGTGCAACTCTGGATCACATCACTTGCCACAAGAAAAGGAGGATTCCCTCTCCTGTTTGTCTAATTCACCAAGACTCTTCTTGATGTTTCCTCCTCTAGGAAGCCCTCCTGGAACCATGCACTCCTCAGAGCTGGAAGCGAACAGCTCCCTGCTCCCAGCTCTGCTAGTAAGTCCCTCCCCCCAGCTGCCCATCCATCCCAGGGCCTGCAGCCTCTCTGCCTTCAGGTTCCTTTGGGCTCCCCATTGTATGGATGGGAAGATTAAGTCCCAAAAAAGGCAGGTCTCGCCATGAGGGAGGCAGAGCTGGGCCTGCATCCTAGGCCTCCTATGTCCTAGATAGAGCCATCTTCCTAACCCACCCCAACTCCCTGTTTTTCTCACAGCTGGGCTGCTCCCCTGATTCTCCCCTCACTCAGCCAGCACAGACTGGTCAGGCCCAGCTTTGCCAGTTATCAGCTGTGTGACTTTGGGCCACTCACTTAAATCTCACTTACTTTCTTCATCCATCAAAGGGGGAGACAAGGTCTAGCTTGCAGTACTGGTGAGACCAGCGCTGCATAGAGCACCGGTCGCCTTGCAGGTGGACACCAGTGGACCTCCCCTCCCTGCTGGTGGCCTGCCTGGGACCCCAGGAGTGTTTCTAGAAGCTTTTTCACAGCTCCCTGGTAGCCCCAACCCCCGGTCTCACCGGTTTCGAAGCAGGTCGTGGTCATAGTAGTGGCAGACGGCCCGACGCCCACAACTCTGGGCCCAGTACACACAGGTGGTGTCAATGGCACTGCCGTGGATCACGGGGCTGGGCATCCAGGCTGGAGGAGGTGTTCAGGGGACAATGGAACCTGGCACCCCGGTACCTCCCCTGCCCACTCCCTGGCATATATAACTCTTCAGGGCTCTGAGGCACCGAGGACCTCTTGGCCCATTAAGTCTTCAGCCTTCAAGCCCACCCCTTACCCTGGTATTGGATGCAGTCTCCCTGATGGGCTGTTTATCCGCTTGCGCACCCACCTCCAGGGTACCTAGGTCGGATCTGTGACCCTGTGGGTCAGTGAACCCTAAGGTCAGGGACCGGGCCCCACTCATCCCTGTGCCCCCCGGGCCTTGGACCAGTGGTCCCCAGCACATTCTTTACCCAAAACTCTCAGGAGCATGAACTGGATCCCCACAGCCAGAGTCTTGTCTTCTTTCTTCACTCCCCTAACAAGCAGGGACAGGGTGACATGAGGATTGAGAGGGTTCCAGCCTTCAAGGGGCTCTCACCATCCCCTTTTCTCCCACCACCCAGCACCAGCCTGCCCCCAGTCTGAGGTTCTTGGGGAGCGGGGCTCAGGCCCCACACTCCCTTCAACCTGCAGAGCTGGGTCCCGGCTATACCCGCTGACCATGAGGGCCCTGTGCTGACCTCCCTGTGTTGCCGGTCACAGACACCCCTCTCTCCCCACCCCCTGGTCCCACCAAATTCTCCCCTTCCTCCTACACTTGGCAAAACCTGGAGCTGGGCAGCCAGACACGCCGTTTAACTTCCCTGATCACTATGATGTCTCAGCCTGGGGTGCCCTGGCAATCACTGGCTCCTCTTCCTAAGTAATCCCAGCAGCTGGCATTTGTGGAGTGCTTACTACGGCTCAGTTATTCTGTACTGCGCCCCCCACGTCCCCCCCCCCATATGGTAGGTATAGCATTAGGCCCATTTTACAGGTAAGGAAACTGACAGATATTTAGACAGGTTGAGTGACTTGGCCAAGACCCCACGGCTGATGGCTGTCAAGGGTTGGAATTTGTGCCGTACACTGCCTGCATGAACTTCTCTTAATCAGCCTGCCTGCTGGGGCATCTGACTCCTCTACTTTTGCTCTTGCAGCCAGCCTGTTTTATGGATCTACATGCCTTCTAATATTGTAAGGGGCTCCATCCCCCTTCTAATTTTCTAGAAAACAGATGGGGAATAAAATAATCCCAGCATAATGAAAATTTGGAATTATCCTGCTCTGAGGTCCTCTTATGGCCTCAGGTGACAATTTGTCAGTCCCAGCAGGCACCCTCAGGACAACGGCCAGAAAGATCTTGGACCAAGAGGCAGTGCTCAGCACAGGCTGGGTCCACAGTGGGCACTTAGTGCTTGTTGACTTGAAGTGGAAGAGTCGTAGACCACACGGATGGGGTTTGGATTTCTAGATGCACCACCTGTGACCAGCTCACTGCAGGTCGGGTGGGGCGGAGAGTCAGGTGACGCTCCCCCACTTCCTCTTCACTGTGACTGGAGGCCAGGGCAGGGGTTTAGGGGTGGCCTCTCCTCCTCTGGGGAAAGTAGGGGTCTGGGCTCTGGGCCTTGGCATCAGTACTATTCCACCCAAAACTTGCTACGTGACCTGGGGCTAGCTCCTGAATTTCTCTGAGCCTCATTTTTCTTATCTGTAAGATGGGGAGAAAACTTCTTCTCAGCAGTTGCCATGAGGATGAAGACAGGACAGTGAGAGCCTGGTCTGCTTTGGGGGCCCAGGACACCTCCTTCCTCGAACACCTCCCTCAGGATCCCTTATCCTGCCTGTGGCTAGGAACCTCTTGGTATCCACTGGTTCCAGCACGCCCCTGCTTTCACCTTAGGATGAGCATGAAGGAGGGTGTGTGGGTGACACTAGCCAGTGCTGCACCCAGGCTGACCAGGATCATGAAGGGCAGCACCAGGTGGCTGCAGGCTGAGTCGCAGGAGCCTGCTGGCACAGGGCCGCCCCCTACCACGCAGCTGCAGTTGGTGTAGAAGACCTAGGGTGGGAAGAGGGGAAGACGAGCCTTCAGGAACCTCTAAGGACAAGCAGCTGGCCAAGGGGTGAGGCCCCAGGAGGCTTATGATAGACCCACGGACACACACAAACTGGGGCAGAGCTGGCTGGATGCTGGGATTTCTGACCCTTTGGCTGAATCAAGATGGCTTGAGCAGCCTGACAGGTACCTGGACACAGGCTGTTTGCACACAAATGGGCTGAGCCCAGGCTGAGGCTGTGGGGAGAGGGGACGTGGAGAAGAGAACAGGGAGAGGGAACTAGAAGAGAGTCACTCCCAACACAGCACACGCACACACACACTCACACACATACCTATGTACTCACACTCATACACATACATACACTCACACACACTCACTACATACACACACGTACTGTCAAACATACTCACACTCACACCCCACACACATGCTCACACACTTATATACTCACACACACTCACACACCACATACACTCACCCATTCTTTCACCTGGTGATGTCAGAATGTTCCAAATTCCTGACTGTCTGTGCAAGGAATTAAAGCAACAAAGTATTTTGAGGAAGGAATTCAGATTTTCCAGTTCAGTGTTCCCCCTTCCCGCTTTACTGAGGTCTTCCAGGGCACTGGATTCTAGAGTGGATTCTCAAGGAGAGATTCAAGCACAGGATGGAGAGGGGCAGATAGCATCAGTGGGAGTCTTGGTTCAGCAGGTAAGGGAGGTGCAAGGAAGACTTCACCAAAGAGGGGTGTTGGATTTGGGTCTTGAGGAATGAATAGGAGTTCACCAAGAGGAAAATCGGAATGAGCAGAGGGAAAGCTAAATGTAAAATCACAGTGGCATGAAAGAAGCCAGCAAGCCTTTCCTTCTGTCGGGAGCAGAATGCATGCAAAGAGAAGGCAGAGGAGAGGCCTTCTCTGTCTTCTCTTTGCATGGGGGTGGGGTGTGTGTGTGCTGGGGCCACACGTGAAGAACCCTGGGCACGAAAGAGAACCTGACTGCTGTTTCCAGAAGCAGGGTGGACTAGGTGCCCTGTCAGTCATCCTGCTGACAGCAATCTAAGATGCTGGATAAAATAAAACAATGAAAACAATGTCCTGAGAGTATCTATGAGCTGGCAGGAAGGAAAAAATACTCAGGTTCAGTACTAAGTGAGGCAAACCCAGAGTGGCGAGCAGAGGCCTGAAACAAGGTTTGGCCACCAGGTGTTTGCAGAACCTCGTGCAATGGAGCACAGCTTTCTGAGGCTGGGGCTACAGGGCCAGAGGACGAGTCCTAGCCCTCCTTCCTGCCAGGTGAAAAGTCTAATAGGAGACGCCCGGAAAACTGGGGCCCCACCAAAGGCTGAAGAATGAGGAAAAGCTGACCCTTTTCTAAAGTGCAATGAAATGTCCTCAGGCTCACGTTTGATTGCAACCCTCATTCCCAGCCCCAAGGTGGCCTGGAAAACCCCCAGATCCTTTCAGAATTGGTCTAGACCACCAGTGTCCTCAGACGCCTCAACAGGAGCAAAGCTGAGCCAGGAAGACCTGGCTTTTCTTTTCTGCCCCTAGATCACAGTTTCCCAACCAGTGTGCCCCAGAGACCCCGGCCTCAGCTGAGCGACAGGCGTGCAGGGAACCCATCAGCCCTCAGGGTGACCTGGTGAACTCCGGGCAGCTGGAACTCTCTGGGCCTTTCACCTCCAGCTTTGGCAGCTTTAGACTCTTCCCAATGTGAAAAGGGCTGGGAAGCCCTGAGATGGATGCTGGGAGCCTTGGAAAGATTTTAAGCATGGGAGAGACAAGACCTGATAGCACAAAAGCTGCTCTGGCTGATGCAAGAGGATGGACCTGATTGGGGAGGCTGGTAAGGAGGCAGGAGGGAGGGGGAGGGGGATGGAGAAAAGGATTTTGATTTGAGAGATATTTAGAAGGTGGAATTAGGGCAAGGTGAGAGAGAAAGAGACGGGGAGAGAGAGAGAGACAGAGACAGAGAGAGAGAGGAGAGATTGGAGACCTAGGATTCCAGCTTGGGTGTTTGGGTGCTCCATCCATTGCACGACAAGGCTATGCTGCCATATGTGCCTGCTCCCCTGACCACACACTGTTTGGACCTTCACCACGGGCTGAGCAATCCACTGGGTCGGAGATACAATAAAGGGACAGGTAAGTGGAGAAATATGCCAAGGCCAGGTTATTGGAAGAGAATTATCTTGTTCTTTTTTCTGGAGGCAGAAGGTTGCTGGGAGAGATAAAAAAGCTAGAGGCCTTTCTCTTGGGGTTTTCCCAGCCCTTCATTCATATTCATCTAATTCCATGGCAGGAAGTTCGTCTTATGAATGACTTTAATCTCTCCAGCTGCCTCTGATTCTCACTCCCTAGGACCCCACCCCCTAAGCCCTAGATGCTGCCGGCCATCCACGTCTCCCATCTTTCCCCTGGGCCTTTACTCATTCATAAATTGTTACTGAGCGCAGCTGTGCTGGACACTGACTGATCCATCTCTGGGCTGAGTAGCTCAGGTCGGCCTGAGGAGGCAGGCTCGCCAACAGACAATTCCAGGCCAGGGTGACAGTTCGTGAGTGCTGACCAGGACTCAGCTACACCCTCCTCCAAATACTATACCCAACACAACCTCTGAGGATGCACTGGAGAGGGGGCTGGGCTCAGAGGCTAGAGCCCTCAGCTCTAGTCCCAGCTCTGGCATTAAAACTTTGGGCAGGGCTTCCCTGGTGGCGCAGTGGTTAAGAATCCGCCTGCCAATGCAGGGGACACGGGTTCGAGCCCTGCTCTGGGAAGATCCCACATGCCACAGAGCAACTAAACCCGTGCGCCACAACTACTGAGCCTGCGCTGTAGAGCCCGCGAGCCACAACTACTGAGCCCACGTGCCACAACTACTGAAGCCCACGCGCCTAGAGCCCGTGCTCCGCAACAAGAGAAGCCACCACAACGAGAAGCCCGCGCACCACAAAGAAGAGTAGCCCCCGCTCGCCGCAACTAGAGAAAGACAGCGCGCAGAAACAAAAGACCCAACTCAGCCAAACATAAATAAATAAATAGATAAATAAATAAAATTTAAAAAAAAAAAAACAAAAAAAACTTTGGGCAATGCCTGGTTCTTTCCTGGGCCTCCATTCCCCATCTGTAAAATGGGCATAATAGAAGTGTGTATTACTGCATGCTTAAAATTCCTCAGGCACCGTGCTGAGTGCTTTTCATGGATTATGTCATGTGGCTCTTCACTTAATGAATTTATCCGGGTAAAACATTAGCACAGTGCCTGGTATATAGTAGGCACTCAATACTATTACCTCCATTTCACAGACCAGGAAACTGAGGCACAGATTAAAAAATTCGCCTAAGGTAACAGAGCCAGTTAGAGGCGGAACAGGGATTTGAACCAGGTGGCCTGGCCTCAGTTCTCACAGGCCCCTACCCACAGGAGTTCACTGTTGCCTCGGGGATCCAACCCCAGCTGCCAGGGCCTGGGGGACTTTGGAAGGGTCTCAAGGAGATCAAACCAAGTCAGGACAGTAAGTGCTAGGAGGCTCGAAAGCCTGGGTTGCGATTATTCCAAATACAAACAGTTTACACAGCTCAGGTGGCGCCTGGCTGGTTTCTGAAATATCATCAACCAGGTGTTTTACTCTGTGCCAGCCCGTGGGGCCAGGTCTCTCCTTGTAGGAGTCTTGGGCTTAGATGCGGATGCCCAGCAGGACACAACGGCAGGGGTTCCGCATGATGGGAGTGGGGGTCTCCAGAGAGAGGGAGGCGTTGTCATAACAACCAGCCTGACACCACTCCCCCCACATACATGCTTTATTCCAGCCTGGGGGCCCTGAGGAAGGTGAGCATTGTCTCCACTTGTTCTTTGGGGGCAATGAGAGGAAAGGAGAGGAGGAACCAGCTGGTCTTGGTGGTACTTCTAAGATTCACGTAGAACGCACTGTTGCTAGTTACGCTGCCCACTCCTCCTCTCCCCCACAACCCCACCCCCGGGAGCTCCTTGACAGCAGGGACCCTTGGCTCTGGGTCTGTCCTCAGCCCCCAGCACAGGGCTTGGCACAAAGGAGAGGCTCCACGAAGGTTTGTTGACTGACTGACTGACTGACTGAATGGGCTCATTGCTCCAGCCTCCCCACTGGTCTCCCTGTCTCCTGGCCTGCATTCTGTTCACCTTCCTCCACACTATGGCCTCAAATGTGATCAGACACAGGTCTGACCCTGTCACTCCCCTGCTTAAAACCCATCCAAGTCTCCGCATTGCTCTCCAGATAAAGGCCCCACTCGTGGCCTGGCATTCAAGGCCCTTCCTTGTCTGGGCTTTGCTTTCCCTCCATGAACCCTTATGCTTCTGCTCCAATAATTTCTTTGCAGTTTCTTGAAACACTGTATTTGTGTGTGTGTGTGTGTGTGTGTGTGTGTGTATACCATGTGATGTGCCCTCCCTGCCTGGAAAGCCCTTCCCTAGTTTGCCTGCCCACCCTTGAAGATCCAGCACACATGCCACATCCCGTGAGGCCTTTTGGGACCCTCCCAGGTGGGATGTATCTCCTTGCATCCTTGTCTGTACTTGTGGGGACCACCTCTCCTGCCTATCACCACCCCTGGAATTCCTGAGTTACTTCCTTCTGCACCTCCCCTGCATGGACAGCTGGGGCCAGATCTTGTTCACCTCTGCGCTCTGAGCCCTGGCACACGGCTGGGCCCAGGCTGGCAATGAAACGTATTGAAAGAATAAAGTTCTACATCTGCCAGCAGAAGGAGACAGATGACACAGACAGAGAGAAGAGCCAGAGTGAGACCATTCAGAGCTGGGAGCGGGGCGGGCGCACAGAGGTGGGGAGGGCAGAGCCCGTGGGAGGCAGAGGGAGCGGCCAGAGGCCTGACCCACCTGGCTTTTGTCTGGAGCCTCGTGGACTACCCGGCTTGTGCAGCCTGCGTGGCAGGGTGTGAGGTACTCCACACGAGCGCTGGAGTCACAGACAGGGTTAAAGTCGTCTGACGGGCAGGAGCAGGGCTCCGTGCAGCCTGGAAATAGCTCCAGCCCAGGCTGGGCACTGGTGGGAGAGAAGGCCGGCAAGGTTGGCCTGGCTCTCCCTCCCTCAGGCCACGAGCCAGGGCTCCCTCAGCCCTGAAACCTCCCCTGACGGCCATGGTCAGAGATTTCAGCTCCACACAGAGGTTTTTCACTGTCAGAGCTGCTCCATGACAGGCAACGGTGAGCCCCTTGCAGTGGAAGCTGCAGGAGGCCTCCAATGGGAGAAGTGGGGGGCAGAGTCTGGACCAGAGGCTCTGAGACCCCTTTCCAGCCCCAAGACCCTACAAGACTTTGAGCTGCTTCTGCAAACATCTCTGTTCCTCAGTGACCCTTTCTTTTAGGGAACATAAGATAAATTCTTCTCAGAATTTAGGCTCAGATGAAAAGTGCCTTTATCTCAATGAGCTGGATTGCTTCCTTTTCTGGGAAAATTAGAACTGTATGTGAGGGGCCCAGTCAGGGTACCTGAGTAGTTGTGGGATCTCCGACCTGTTTCTGCCTCTCTCTGGCCTCAGTTTCTTTGTCAGCTCTGCAGGTTCCCCTTCCCGTCGCCATCCTGCAGTCTCACGACCTTTCCCTCACTCTCACTGCCCTGTTCACTGTCTAGGGCACATTTTAGACCCACCTGACTCCCTTCTGGGGGCCTGCCCCCAAGTCCCAGGAGTGACTCCGCTCTGATCTGAGCGGGGCCAGGGATGCCCAGGGGCAGGAGATCAGAAGAGAGGTGACTCCACCTCTCTGAGCCTTGCTATCCTCATCTGTGAAATGGGGATAATGGTAGGACCCATCCCGGAGATCCCGTGACGGTTTAATAATACGGAATATGGGAGGAGCTGGACGTGTAGGAGACCCTCAGTTCTCAGCAGCTGTTGGTACCATTAGTTGTGCTGGAGTATGAGAAATTCTCAGTTTGTTCAGTTGGTCCCCAAAGGCTTCTTCAATGAATTATAACCCAAAGCTGAATAAATTGCAAGAATATAGATGAGAACCTGGATGAGATGAGATGTCAGGGTCAAGGTGAGAGGCTTCAGAAGAAGAGACAAATGGGGCATGTGAGGTAGGCTCACTTTTTCCCATTTGCTTTTTTTAAAAATTGTGGTAAAATATTCATTTACTTTTTACTCTAAAAATCATGAAAAGGTCCTGGCTCCGTCCTCAGACCAGGGGCTTCATGAGGGCCTGGCTGAAGCCCCACCTCGGTGCCTAGAACAAGGCTCTGCAGACAGAAGGACCCACCCTGGACCTTTGGGAAAAGGAGAAGGGACAGGGAAGGAGGGGAGAGGGAAGGGAGATGGGGGAGAGGTCGGCGAGGTGAGAGCTGGGACAGAAGGGGCAAGGGCTGAGCATTTCTGGGCTGAGGCCCCGTAGTCACACAGAAGGAGCCCCGGGTGTGGAAAGTTGGCCCCTGGGTGGAGGGAGGAGATGCCAAGGGAGAGGAGAGAACAGAGCAAGTTGGGGGATTCTAGCTGGGTGTTGGGCCAACCTAAGCCTGGAGCAGTTTCCCAGGAAAAACAAAATCATTCCGGAGAAGAGGCAGCAATGGAACTTCCAACGCTCTCTCCAAGACGGTTCCCGGGGGAGAGGGTCTGTGTCTGTGGAGGGCTGTGGGCGGGGTGGGGGAAGGAGAAGGGAGACAGGCATCAGAGGCTTTCCCCCTGGAGGGTAGAGGCAGGTGCTGCCCCACAGATGTGGAAAAGATCTCTGGAATTTTAGGGTCATGGAACAGCAGAATTTTAGCTCCCAGCCTCTAAGGACCAAGGATCTCTGAAATCTCCAGGCCAACTCCTTCCCAGGGCATAAGTCCCCTCTGCAACACTCCTGATAGGGGCCTTCTTACCTGTGCCGTCCACACAAGTGGCCTTGCCCTGCCTCATCTTCCACCCCGCCCCAGGCCGGCCTGAGCTGTCCTGCCCACGAAGTCCCGTCCCTACCTAGTGGTGCCTGACACCTTCACTGGAGCCTTCAGGAGACAAGTCCCACTGTTCACAACTGAGCCAAGCGGGCAGAAGAGGGGAGGGGAGGGGAGATTTGAGGTGGGGGGCGTCCCACTGACCTGGCCTTATCCGGGCCACCCCCTCCCGTGTCCCTGGCACCCTCCTGCAGCTTTTACTCACAGGCTCTTGCACATACTCACCCAGGCTGGTGGTTGATGCCTGCAATCTGGTGGGTAGAGCAGCCCATGAAGAAGAGGGGCATGCTGAGAAGCAGGCAGAACAGAGCCCCCAGCAGGCAAAGGGTGCCGCAGTGCATGGGGCCCAGGCGGAGGCGCTTGACCAGGATGCCCCCCACCACGATGCCCACGATGGCCAACGGGATGGTGAGGCAGCCTATGAGCAGGTTGGCATAGGATGCTGTGACAGAGAACTGGCGCTCCAGGAACTTGGGCAGGAAGGTGGCCATGCCTGCCACCATGCACGACACGCACACCTGGGACAAGACCACCAGCAGGAAGATGGGGTGGCGCAGGGTCCGCAGCATCACCCTGGGAAAGACTGTTGGGGTGAGGGGAGGGAAGGTCAGAGTGGGCCGGCCATGCCATGCGTTTCCGTCCCATCCTGCCTGTTCAATTTGTTCCATTCCTTCCATCCCATCTCATTCCACTTAATTCTGTTGCATTCAGTTCCATCCCATTACATTTGAGTCCTTTCTATTTAATAATATTCCATCTTTGAAATTCGGTTGCTTTGCATTCCATTGAGTTAGACTGCATTTTATTCAATTGCATTTCCTTCCACTCAGTTCTATTCAAAATGCGATTCCATGTAGTTCCCATCTATACCATCCTATTCGATTCTATCTCATTCATCTCATCCCATCTCATATCTTCTGTTCTACTTATTCATATCATTTTTACCCCCACTCAGTCCTTTCCATCCTGTCCTGCAATAGCTCTTTCCAAGCCAACCCAGGCCTTTGTCTTCCCTTCTGTGTCCCCAACATGGGACAGCGCCCACTCCCCTGATTTCCCCATTCCTAGTTTATGTTTCTCCACAGCACTTTACCTAACATACTACACATTTTACTCATTTAGCCATTTTACTGTCACCCCAGCAGAATGTAAGCTTCATTTAGAGCAGGGATTTTTATCTGTTGCGTCAATTGCTGAATCTCCAGAGCCCAGGGTATATAGTAGGCACTCAAAAAATACTTATGGACTGAGTGAGAGAATGAATGAATGAGAGAATGAATGAATGGACATACAGACTAATAGGTGATCAAATAGCAAAATGTTGGAGCAGAATCTAAAACCTCCAGAGAAGGTAGAAGCTGAGCATGCCTGGTGCTGGGCAGCTTCTTGGAGGTAGGACAGAGGTAGGGTCTGAAGAATGAGAGGATCTGGAGAGGTGGAGGGGAAGGAATTCCTATAGGGGCGCAGCCGGGGCAAAAGCATGGAAACAAGAACAGATGAGACGGCTCTGGCTTTGAAGCCCTCACCTCCCTTGCTGCCTCCTAAACCAATGCCTGTGTACAGGTCTCCCTCGTTGCAAGTCTGCTAAACTGAAGGGCACATGACATTGGGTTGGTCCCGAACTCTGGGCTTCAGGGCCTTCATCAGCAGGGGCAGCCGAGGTGATGGACCAGAAGGCTTTGTGGGACTCTCTCTCCACCAACAACAAAAGAGAAAGACGTGTTTCTGCCCTCAGGAGGCAAGATGAAGTTAGACATAAGGTGTGAGGGAGAGAGAAGAAAAGGCCTTTCTAAGAAGAGGCATCGGGGCTTCCCTGGTGATGCAGTGATTAAGAATCTGCCTGCCAATGCAGGGGACACGGGTTCGATTCCCGCTCCGGGAAGATCCCACATGCCGCGGAGCAACTGAGCCCGTGTGCCACAGCTCCTGAGCCTGCGCTCTGGAGCCCGCGAGCCATAACTACTGAGCCCACGTGCCACAGCTACTGAAGCCCGCATGCCTAGAGCCAGTGCTCTTCAACAAGAGAAGCCACCGCAATGAGAAGCCCAGGCACCGCAATGAAGAGTAGCCCCCGCTCACTGCAAATAGACAAAAGCCCGAGTGCAGCAGCGAAGACCCAACACAGCCAATAAAAAATAAATTAAAAAAAAAAAAAAGAAGAGGCATCAGAGGAGCTTTAAACACTTGCCAGGCTGGGCTGGTGGGGGGAGATGGCCATGGGCTCCTCTGGGCCGAGTGGGGGTGAGGGCGGGGCTCCCTTCCGTTCCTGCAGCTGCAGGGCCAGGGAGTTTCTGTCTGTCCTCAGAGCATGGCCAGAGTCAAGCCAGCTGGTTCCCTAGCCCCCTGGGCCTGGCCAAGAACTGTTTTGTTGGGCGGGGTGGCTGGGAGCTGGGGCTGTGGAATTCCCCCTCTTCCCGTCCCAGGCCTTCCTCCCGCCCTCGGTTCCTTGCCACACACACAGCGCGCTCAGCAGCCGCACTGGAGTGGGGAGGGGGTGACGCCGGGCCTTCACCCCAGCGAGCGGCTCCCGCTTCCCTCCCTCCCTGAGCTGTCCTGGCCAGGAGTAGCCTGGGCTTGGCCCAAGCTGTACGGGGGACCTTATGGTGCAGGTCGGGCCAAGGGTGGGCAGGGACTCGCCCAAGTTCATCTAGGAAGGTCTGGGCCAGGCCAGGAGCTGCTGGGAGCTTCCTGGCTGCTCGTGTAAGTGTCGCTGTCCCTTCTATCCCTCCACTCCCACCCCATCCTGCGTTCCTGTGCCTCTGGCTGCCTGACTCCAGAGGGCTCCATCTCACGGACTGTTTCCGTCCCATTCTCCTGTGCTCATCACTGCAGTACACTTTGTCCCCATTCTCTCTCTCTCTTCAGCATCTGCAACCTGTCCCTAGAACAGATGGAAAATTCCTGGAGGGCAGGGCTATGCCTTTAGTTTAGATAAGGATGCCTGAAGGGGAACTCCAGGGCTGTCTCTAGCTCAGAGACTTTCTTTCCCACTAGACAGGGGCTTCCCTTAGGTCAGCACAATGTCTCCTCCCATCAGACAAGCCAGGGCCTCTGTCCACTGAGAGACTATGTCTCCCTTATCAGACAGGGGCCTCCTCCAGCAAAGAAGCCAGGTCTCCTCCATTAGACAAGACAAGTTCTCCCTCCATTCAGCGAGGGACTATGTACCCTCCATCAGACAGGGACCTGTGTCTCTCCCAACAAACAGGGCCTCTCCCAGCTCAGGGGCTATGTCTCCCCCATCAGATAGCCTTTCCTTAGCTCAGAGACTGTCTTCCCCTGAGTTTAGGACTCCTCCAGCAGAAGGACCATGTTTCCTCCTCCCTCTCCCTCCCCACTGGTCCTAGGTGGTCAAGGCCAAGCCTTTGGATCAGACTGGCACCTCTGGAGCTCAGCAGAAAGCCCAGAAGCCAGGGTGGCTGACCAGCCACAGGGCCTGTGCCGGCCATGCCTTGGTCTCCCCTAGGATCACATAGGAGCTGAAACCATCAGAGATAATGTGGCCCAGGACACCTGCTCCAGGATCCAGTTTCAGCGACTGGCCCCAGCTTTCCTCTGGGCTGAAGCCAAAGCAATGATTAACAAGCTCTTCCATGGAACAGCACACTAGGGCCTTCTAGCAGCTGGGGGTGACCTGAGGTTAGGGAGTCTAAACCCCTGCCTCTAGGCCCAGCCTCTTGGGTTCCAGGCCCCCCTTTCCCTGAGAGTACTGGAGAACCAGGGGCTAGATCACTGGCACCCCAGCATCAAAACTTAGGCCCCAAGAAGTGGGCCTAATTGACTTCCTATTGCAAAATTCCTTGGGGATGGGGGGTGGTTCAAGCAAACCCTGTGGTTATCACCCTCCTAAACCACAGGCAACTCAATTTACTGTCCTGGGATATGGTCAGAATTATAACAGGAGGGCAGGGGTGATGACTGAAAGAATAATTGTACCATATCAATACAAGCACAGTTTTTTAATCCATATAAAGGACCTTCCATTCATCATCCCATTTGAGTCTCCTAACAGTCCTTGAGAGAGGCAGAGCAAGGATTACTGACCCAATCTTTCAGATGAGGAAATTCTGGTTAGAGGAGGAAAGTAACTTCTAAAAGATTGTCCGCTGGTCAGTATCAGGGGCAGGCCTCTAAACCAGGTCTTCTGACTTGCTGTCCAGTGCTCTGGCACACCACAGACACTCAGTGTTTGTGGGATCAGACTCTTTAGAAAGGATGGCGTGGTCACAACATGGACCCTGGTTATTGATCAATTTAGTTCATAGTCTCAGGGTCAGGTGACATGGATCTCACCTCTCACTGTACAGATGGAGAAACTGAGGCCCAGAGAGGAGCAAGGGCCCAGGACAAAAGCCCAGATTTCTGGACTTCAGCCCAGAGCTCCTTTCGCCCATGCCACAGCCAAGGACTTAAAAAAAAAAAAAAATTTACTGAGAGCCTCCTGTTTGCAGGCTCCACGGTGGGAGGAGAAGAAGGGTCACAGATGAGCCAGCACAGGCCCTGACCCTCAGGAGCTCACTGCTTGGTAGAAGGGTTGGACAGTACAGATCTGAGCTGACACAGGAGTCCTGAGGTTCGGAGAGCCGAGAGGAGAGAGAGCCAGGCTGGGGGAAAGACAGAGTGGTTTGACCTAGAGGGACAAGAAAGATTTTAACAAGTAGAGATAAAAAATGATGCTCCAGGCAGAGGGGACCCTTTGAGCAAAGACTGACAAGGAATATATGGTGCTCATGAAGGGCCTGTAGATGTGGAAGGTGAATCAAGAAAGGCAGGAAGGGCTGGATTCTGTACAGTCCCATGTGCCCCTCTGGCCCCACCTCTGGCCTCAGCTCACTTACCTTTGATAAACTGGATCACAGTCAAGTCTGGGGCAATCTGGGCTAGACCATCCTTCTTCTCTGGGGACTCCCCAGGGCTCCGCTCAGAGGAGGCGTCCTCACCCTGGGAAGACACATGGCCAAGAGCAGTCAGCTGGATGCCAGGCATTCTGCTCAGAGATGCTAGGGGCTGGGGAAGGGAGCTCTGGGAGAGGAGAGGGCGGGGGGTCTGTCACTGCCAACAGTGTCCCATTTGTTCTTGGCTCTGTAAATACTTAAGTGGTTTTTGAAAAAATGGATGAAATTCCAATGGTTGAACTCTGTCATCACCATTATTAACATCGTAATAACCAACATTACCATGAAAATTCCCACTGTAGCCACCATCATCATCATTATTCCCATCACCTTAAATATCACCCCCATTCACATTACCAATATCATCATGAATAAACAACCAATAGAGTCCTTACTATTGTCATTGCCTCTGTCAAGGTCACTAATTGCCTGCACAATCACACCATCCTTATCACATCATCACGGTCACCTGACCCTTCGGAATCACCAGCAACAACATCATTATCGGAATCACTAATATCATTATCGCTGTCTCTCACATCACTGTTACCCCTACCACTGTCTTCACCGCCATCAGCAGCATCACCAACCTCTATCCAAGGTTATCACCACACCGCTAACTTCGGTTTTGTATGACAGCTCACGGCTGTCATCGCCTGGAGAGTCACCATGAGCAGGAGCCTCCAGCGCCCATCCTGTTCCATCCTGTCTGCTGCGACAAGAAGGGAACTGGGTTGCGAGAGCCAAGAGGCAACAGCCCCCTCCTCCTTTTGGATGAGTCAGACCACACCCAGAGGGGATTGCTCAGCCCTGTGACCACACTATGAGGAAGCTCATGGCTACCCTGTAGTGTGCCCCTCTGCCTAGGTGAGGATGGCCTCTGTGCAACTCCTGAAAAAAAGGTCTCTGATCCCAGAAAAGAGAAGACTAGGGGTGATACAATTACGGTCTTCTGATTGCACCAAAGAGGGAAGGAAATAAGGATAAATAATGGTTAATGGTTACTAAGCACTTACTACCATCCCAGCGCTGTTGTAATGACAAATCCATTAACTCATTGAAACCTCACAGCAACTTTCTGAAGTAGGTACCATTGTAATCCCTATTTTTCAGGAGATAAAACTGGGACACAGAGAGATGAAGTAACCTGCCTGGTCACACAACTTGTAAGTGGTTTGGCTAGGATTTGAACCCAGACAGCTTGACTCCAGGGCCTGTGTGCATTTGGCTGGTTCACCCTAAGGGCAGGGGGAACCAAGGCCTTGAGTGAACCAGCACTAAGTGCTGGGTATTCTGCCTGCCTTACTCCAATACAGCAGTGCTTTCAGGCAGGTACTATTACTGTACCCATTTTTTACATGAGGAACTAAGTCTTAGAGAAGTTGCTTCTGGCACAGGGTCATTCAAGTATAAGTGATCAAGTGGGGTCTGATTTTACTACACTTTTCTGTGCAGCCTGAGACCAAGATTAGAAGCAACAAGTTCCATGGAGAAAGACTGAAGCCCAATGTGACAAGCAGCTTGGATGAGGCTGCCCTGGGAGGAAGTGAGTTCCCCATCACTAGGAGCATGCAAGCACAAACTGACTTCCCCCTGGTCTGGGGTGCTATATACCATGGGGAAGGGTGGGTTGGGCTGGAGAGCTCATCTGAGGTCTCTGGTTCTGCCTCTTCTCTCCCCACAAAGCCTCTGTGAGGTCCCCATAAGCTTCACCCTCTGGCTGGTGTCTGACACCTTCTCTTCTGTCTCCCATCTTTTTTTTTTTTTAAGGGAGCAAATACTGGATCTCCCCACATTTCAGGACCTCCATGTGGGCCCCCGCCCTGGGAGTGCCCTGTTCCAAGCTTCTTCCACCTCACTTCCAGGTGTTGGCTGGCTCAAGGCTGGCCCTGCCCCAGCAGGGAAATTCATTCAAACATCCGTTCAAGTGTGTTTGTCCCCCGTGGGCTTCTCCCTTCCTCGTCTCTACTTTTATTCCAGCAGGTACTGGGCTCTGGGTTTCCTGGCCTCAGGGGAGGTTCGTGGCAGGGCAGAAAGTCATGGTTGCAAGATTGTCCTTTCTGGCTTTTGTTTCCAAAACCTGATACCACTGAGAAGATTACTCTGGGTGTTTTGGGGGGTGGGGAGGGGAGCTGTGAGGAGAGGGAGAGGAGAGAGGGGCTCCCTGAGAAGCAGGAAGCCACATAGCCTCTGCGACAGTACCCAAGGAAGCAGTTCACTTCTGAGGGGCAGGCTGCAGAATGACTTAAGGAGGCTGGGTCCCCATGTTCCCAGCCACACGGAGCCTCTCAGCTCCTAGCAGGTTAAGGAGGACCACATGGGCCAGGATGGATTGAGGCTGATACCTGCTAGGGGTGCGGTGGGGGTGAGGATAGGACCTCCCTGGTGCCTGGACACCCTGTAAGACCTCAGGACCTTTGCTTCACCTTGGTGGGGGAGCCCTGAGAAAGGCTGAAGTTGAATTCCCTACTGAGCCAGGAGGATGGGCATTCAGAGTAGAAGTTAAGTTGATTTTCAGAGAAAATAACTATCTATCTTATACACACTTAGGGTCTGAGTAAAACCTTGTTCAGTGTCTCTCCCTTGCTGAACTCTGAGCTCTGCAAGAGCAGGGACCACGTTTACCTTGCTCTCTGTTGAAACTCTGATGCCTAGCACAAGGCCTGGAGTGAAATAGTGGATGTCTGTGAAACATCTATGAAAAGAAGGAGTGCAAGAGATGGCTCCCACGGGCAGTGGGTGCAGGCAACGCCAGGCTCTTGGAAGGAAAATGAGAACATCAACAGGAGATGCTATTGTGCTGGCAGCACCTCAGAGATGGCTGCTGGTTCAAGGGCGGGCAAAAGGTCCACACTGAGCCCCCAGGGCCTCGCAGAACAGAGACTCCAGGCATGCCAGGCCACTGGTATGTGGGCTGGTGGCTCCTGCTCCAGCCTCACTGGGACCTGCAAAGGAAGGAGACTTACACGCCACACAGGAGCAAATAAGTTGTGAGGTTAGGTAATGCCGACTAAAACCTGGCACTTGCCGTCTGCCTCTACAAGGATTAAATCACAAGCCGCTGTGACCGCTGACCTTCAACGTCCCCTGAAAGGAGTTCAGGGTGGAGACCAGGAATAAGACACTCTGTGCTCTGGGAGAAACTGGCAGAACAGGCCTTCAGACAGTTAGATATTTTCAGGAGAAGATTTTATGAGCCCAGTTTGTGCATCTCCTTATATCTAGAAAAGCACTAAAATCCTTCATGGTGACGTCTGCTCCTCGTGACTAGCAGCAACCTTCTACAAAAATGTGTGCTTGATTGCATGTACCACACCTCCTTCCCCAGCTTCACCAAAATCACATACATACTGACCTTCCCCCCTACCTCTTTGGAGCAGTTTCTCAGAGCTATCTGATATGCTGTCTCCCGGGCTATAGTCCTCATTTTGCCCCAAATAAAACTTAATTCACAACTCTCATGCTGTGCTTTTTTTTTTTTCAGTCGACAGTAACTTGCACAACATCACACAACTAGCAAGTGGCAGAACTAAGATCTGAGCTCAAGCCTGCCCGAGTCGAAAACTTACACTTTATCCACCAAGCCCTGTGAATCAGAAGTATGGTGCAGGACTCGTGGAATTAGGAGGCACCTTTGTGGGGTGATGTGAAGGGGCCTGAAATCTGAGTCTCGTTTCTCTGGATATGGCACTGTGGGTCTATTATTCATTTATGTCTCAGAACTGTGCGGTCTGATGCAGCCACCAGCCGCATGTGGCCGCTGAGCGCTGGAACTATGGCTGGTCCAAATTGAGATGGGCCGTAAGTGTAAAATACGCATTGCATTTCAAAGACTCGGTATGAAAAAATGGAACGGAAAATATTTCATGATTAGTTTTTTATATTTATGATATGCTAAAATGAGAATGTTTTAAATATAGTGGATGAAAGAAAATTCTTCTTAAAATTAATTTCTTTTCCTTTTGAATGTGGCTACTAGACCATTTAGAACAACATTTGTGGCTCACATGATTTTTCTTTTGGACACGCTGCCTTAAGGAGAATTAGAGAATCACCTTACTCTGTTCTCAGTCCTAGCCAAGCTGTGAGAGAGCGTGTGGGAAGGTCCAGGGTCCCGGAGGGAGAGGGGTGCTGCCCCAGGAATGGAAGTAAGAAGGGTGGGGATAGATTGACAACTTCCTAGGTTTCCTATCAGGGAGAGGCAGTCTTGCCCTTCAGACAGGCAACATCTTGCATGGGGTTCCTTGTCCCCAAGTAAACAGTAAAAACAACCACAGTGTCATCTGCTGCCACATGTATAACCCTATGTGGTCTACACTGCACTTTCACATCCACTCTGTCATTTAATTCCCACAACAGTCTGGTGTGGGGACTATTACTGCACCTATTTCACAGAAGAGGAAGCAGAGACCCCCAAAGGGCAAGTGTCACCCAGGGAGTAATTGGCAGACTAGGTTTTATTACCACCCCCTGTGCCCATGTTGACCTCTGGGCTTTGGGGACGGGAGGGGAGGGACAGACCTTCAGGGGTTGCAGGGTCAGGAGGGCATCCAGGCAGAGGTGAGCTCTGGGATTGGAGAGATAGGAAGGAAACGGTTATTTGAAACAGGGACATATACTAGCGAAAGGGCAGGGGCGGAAAGAGAGGTGTCTGGGAGGTGAGAGGAACCAACTGACGACAGCCACGAGCCTCTCAAGAGCCTCTCGGGGCAGGAGCAGGGAGGTTCGGAGGGCCAGGCTGAGGGACTTGGGCTTTCTTCTGTGGGTGCTGGGAACACTGACCTCCAGCCCCTGTCTCTGTGCTCTCCAGAAGTTTCCGCTTCTCTCCCCACATCTGTTTTGAGGACTCCCGACTAATAGTGGGCTCCAGAAACAGGAATCATCGAGCCTCTGCTCAGAGTGGGGCTCAGAGTATGACCAATCTGGGATGTGGTTTGCCCAGGTCAGCAGGTCTGGGCTGAGGGAGCCGGTCAGAACTTCCCCTCTCAGGCTGTGTGCTGACTGCTGCAGCCCAAGGGACCCGGGACGCTGTGTGTTGTCCAGCACGAGGAAGGTCCCACTGCCTGTGGGGCCTCAGGGGGCCCAGGAGCTGTCCTTAGAGGAAGCTGGGTTCCTTGAAGGCTCTGGGCTGGGGCTGTGATCCCAGCCCCACGGAGCCAGCCCTGACCCTGGTGGGTGATGTGGAACTCTCTGCCAGCCCTCACCTTCCGTCACACCTGGCCACAGGAAGCAGCCACAGGAAGCAGCCACAGGGATGGGGTTATCTGCTTAACTTCCTATCCTCTGTGGGAGGGAGATCGTGTCTTCTAGCAGAGGTCCTGGACAGCTGAGCTTCTTTGAGGCAGCCGTGTGCTCCTGGCTCTCTTACAATGGGATTCTTGCAACTGGCCGTGCCGCTTTTCCCTGTGGCTACCAGAAAGCTCAGGACCAAATAAGTGTTTCAACGAGTGGTCTTGGTCTTGATTGAGTGACTCAGCACAGGCCCTGAGATGGTTCTTCCTGGGCCTGAATCCCAGCTCTACCTTTCACTAGCCATTCCACCAGGTTATTTAATCTCTCTGTAACTCGGTCCCTCGGGAGTAAAATGGGGGTAATAGCTGAACCTATTTCATAGGTGGGTTACAGGGATTAAATGGGCTAATTAATACAAAGGGCTTAGAACAGTGGATGGTACAGAGTAGGCAGTACATATTGGCCTAATTTCTCACTCTCTTACTAGTACTGTACATGTATTTGCTGTGAGCTGTCTCAAATCTTTTATGGAACAGAGTGGAAGTAGGATATAGAAAAGCATCTAAGAAGAATATTGGAAAAAAGGTAATTTTTCCTTTTAAGAGCTGGCCTAATCCATGCTAAGAACAAGCACTCCTGGTTACTGAGCCTGCATGTCAGGTATTGAACCACCCACCTCACCACTTCGCCTCATTTCCTTCTTACAAACCCCCCAAAATATAGATTGTATGGTTATACCCATTTTATAGATTTCAGACTTAGTAAGTGACAGAGTCAGAATTCATACCCAGGTCAGGTGGTGCAGACAAAGCTGCTGTTGGCCTTCCTCCCTGCCACTAAGCGATGCCTCCAACTCGGACACTAAGGAAACGCTTACATGGTGCCTCATGGGCACCATGATCAGCTACCAAACACCTCCTTCCTTTAGCCTCAGTCTCCTCCTCTATCATTTTGTGGTACTGGACTAGACCAATGTTTTTAAAACTGGTTTTTGCAACAGAACCCTTTTCCCAAGTGAAATCTCACTCAAAAGACTGGCATAAAAACACTGAAAAGTAGAACTGGTCTGATTGAAGTGTGTGTGTGTGTGTGTGTGTGTGTGTGTGTGTGTAGGAGAGGAAGGTCCTTAGTCCTGCTGGGGAACCTCTCTCTTCAGTGTCCCTATGGTGGCACCTTTTGGGTTCTATGGGGTGCAGTTTGAAAACCACTTGAGCAGATCACTCCAAAGGGCCTTCCAGCCCCAGTGTATGAGGAAGCTCTGATCTGCACCAGGCCAGGGAGAGGAAGGCTCTCTTCAGCCCTTTGGGGCCAAGACCTGGCCTTGTACAGACAGGTGCAGGGGGAGGTGGTGCTGGCCAAGCTCTGGGCACAACCTTGACCCTCTCTGGGCCTCAATCCCTCTGTCTGTAAGAGGGAGTGGGCGTTGAACTGGATGATCACACAGGTCCTTCTACCTTAGAGAGCTGAGGTGGGGTGAAGGTGGAGTCACAAGGCTTGGGTCACCTGGGACGGGGAAGGAAACAAGAGGGCTCCCAAGCTGGCTGGGAGGGCTCTGGAGGCAGTGCCAGCAAGGGAGAGACTCCAGGCAGAGGGAAGACCTGTGTCACCCTGAATCTCACAGGGGCTGCAGTGGGAGCACAAAGTCCCAGGGTTACAGGCGCCTTCCTCCTGGGCAGACCCCAACAGACGAGCCCTAAGTCCTAGGTTTTCAAGGCCATTGCCACTGCCCACTCCTGTCCCCATCCCTGAACATCCTCCCAAAGAAGCACATCGAGGTTAATGACTAGGAGACAATGGATTTCATAGACTCTTAGGCCAAAATTGTAGCTATTTAGAAATGTGAATTTTGGGAGTCACACAGCATTTGAGGCGCAGTATCTTAGAATAATAGAACATAAATACTCGAGAATCTTCAACTACTAGAAACATAGAACTTTAAAACCAGGTAATATTCCAATCCCAGACTCTGGGAGATGCCCCAGAATAACAGACACTGAGGCTGCTGGGAAATATGACAGAGGCCAGTGGTGGTCAGAGTCTGGGTGGGGTTACAGGATCTCCAGGAGATCTGTTCTCAGCCCCTGGTCCAGCCCAAAGGGTAGCTCAGAAGGGCCTAAGGGCGTGGAGAGCACAGGAGGGCTGCTGGCTGAATGGGATCCTACAGCCACAAAGCTATATGGGCCCAGTTGACCTGCTAGGGAGCCCCTAAGAGACCATCTTTACTCTATGGGCTCTGCAGAGCCATGTGCCAGGAGCCCGGCGGCTTGACAGGACCTTAGAAACTGGCTAATGGTAGACAGGGAGACTGAGGCCTGAGAGAGGTGAGGCCTGCTCTGGTTCACTTCTAGAAAGACATCTGGGTGGCCACCTGAGCTCTGAGGTCACAGACACATGGACAGAACCAAAGGCAGGGAAGCAGAGCTCCTGCCCCTCCCATGCCGATATGGCCTCCCCCATCCCCCATCTCACAGTCTTCTCTTTGGAGACTATTAATCCCCTCCCCGCTGGCAGGGAACTCTAAGCACTGGCCATGGGAGAAACCTGAGCTGTCATCCAGTCATCCTCCGTCTGTCTGCTCCTGGCCTTCTTTCACTACCTGAGAGCTCCTTGGGGCAAGGGCTGTGGGATACACCCTTCGGTCCTCCTGTAAAAGTGCTCATGTAAAAGTGCCCCACAGGCAGGGAGCCATGTAAAGGAGACACCAATGAACCTGCCAGAGCTAGGAGACTTTGTCCAGTCTTCTGCGTATTGTACAGACAGGGAGACTGAGGCCAGAGACCTTCTCTGGGTCACGCAATCCTTATATAATATACCACTATCTCCTGGATACCAGTAAAAGCTGCATTTACTTCTAGGAGGGTATTTAGAGGACCCCTGAGCCTGGGAGGGGGTGCTTGAAGGGACTTCAGAAATAGTCCCCCACTTCACTTTCTCCCCTTGCCTGTTCCTACTCCCCATGGAAGATACACATCCCACGTATGAGGACCTGGACTTTCTGGCTGCCAATTTTGCCTAATTGGGCCCTTCCTCCTGGTCCATCCCCCTCCCCATCAGTGGCCTGAGTGGGCTGGGCCAGCCTAAGCAACTGCAAGCAGACCCAGCCTAGGCAGCCTCAGGAGGCGGGGAACAGTTCCTCCCACATCAATATTTATTGCCTGAATGCTGCTGG
Source organism: Eubalaena glacialis (assembly GCF_028564815.1). Classification (NCBI taxonomy): domain Eukaryota; kingdom Metazoa; phylum Chordata; class Mammalia; order Artiodactyla; family Balaenidae; genus Eubalaena; species Eubalaena glacialis. The sequence goes on from NC_083725.1 coordinate 67,974,160, forward strand.
AAGCAGATCATCATGTTCTCAGCCTTCGGGTCTTTTTTAAGAACCTCTCACCGCCTTCCCTCCTCACTCTCCATCCCCGATGTGCTGAGAGAATGAATCCAGACAGCCAGACAGGTTCACAGCGAGGGAGCCAGGGTTTCAAGTCATCACAGAGACACAGCTCTAAAAATCTGAATCTCTGCATCACAGCAGCTTCGACTCAAGGAATAGTGCATTCTCAGAATCCGAGGCACACAGAATACTGCTCCAGGAATCTAAATTCAGCATCGTACACAACAGAACAGAATGGGGAAGTGACTTGCTCAAGGTCACATGACTGACATATGACTGAGCCCAGCATAGCCGAGGCTCACCCTTGTTTCTTCCACCTCTTCCACCCCGTGGCTCAAGTGGCACTTCTTCTCTGTTCAAATTCAGAACAGAGAAGTGCCACTTCTCTGTGGCAAGACCCAGCTTGGAGATTACCCATAACTGGCAACCCAGTCTCTTCCCTTCCTTCCTCTGTGATCACCCTTGCTTCTAAGAATTCCCCAAGTTCCAGGAATTTCTTCTCATTCATATTTTGGCGTGAGCTAAGCAGAACCAGGAAGGACCATCTGTGGTTCCAAGCTGTCTTCTTCCCCTGAAACTGGTCTCTCTCCAACGCCTGCCTCGCCCGCCTCTGAGCCAGCATCAGCCCTTCGCTGTCTCTGGGATGCCCGTCCCATAGTAGAGCAAGATCCAGGTCTGTGTGGTCCCCCTCCTGCGTGGTTCTTTGGACTCATCCCCACACCCTGCCTTACTGCCAATGCACTGGTTCCTGCCTGGACCAACACCACAGCTGTCACATCAATCTCCCTGCCCCCAGCTGCTCTCTGCACACTCCCCTGTCCCTTCCAATCCCTTCTGTACTTAGCACCTGGTGCTAAAGCCATGGGACTCCCTCCAGGGCTACACACTGCTCTTGAAGCTGGCAGGCAAGCCTTTTCCTGTTCTGGCCCCTGCTGGCTGTCCCAACGTCAATTTTCTTTGGTCCCCCCAGCCCCATGTATATAGCCTCTGCTGCAGCAGGGGGTGGGAGACGGGCTGGTGAAGGCAGCCAGGTGTGGTGTCAGAATGACTTGGGGTCAAGTCCCAGCTTTTCCAGGTAGAGACATTTTCAGCCCTTCCTCTTAGGCCTAAATTTTCTTGCTCTAAGGATGAGGCACTATCTCACATTACAGCAAACATATTCAAATGCACCAACCTGCAACATTAAATTGAATTATTCTTGCTGCAAAATATTTGACAGGATTTTTATAAATTGTCCCTTTGAAATTGAATTACTTAGCAACAACTAACTTCCTTAATTTATGACTGTTTGTGATTTCTCAAAATCCTGGCACAGAGGTCCTAAAACTCTTGTAAATAAGGGTGTTAGGGGAATCTTTTGATCTAATATTTAGTCTTTGATCCCGGTTCCTGACACAGAGCTCCTAAGATCTTTGTAATTTCCTGAGTGGTAAGAGCATCTGACACCGAGCCCCGAAACCCCTTGGAATTTCCTGGTGATAGGAACATCTTTTGTTTTAATGAGGTGACTCTGGTGGGCTCCTGGGTGAGGGCTGGTCACCAGAAAGACCAAGCCATGATTGGAAGCTTGGAACTTTCAGGCCACCACTGCCCCCTAGTTCTGCAGAGAGGAGAGAGAGGCTACAAGGGAGTTAATAATCAATCATGCCTACGTGATGAAGCCTCCATAAAAAATCCCAACAGTATAAGGTTCAGGGAGCTTCTAGGTTGGTGAACACAGCCAGGTGGGTGATGTACCCAACTCCACAGGGACAGAGATCCTGTGCTCGGCACCCTCCCAGACCTCGCCCTATGTATCTCTTTATCTGGCTGTTCATCTGTTTCATTTACCATATCCTTTATTATGTAATAAACTGGTACACATAAGTCAGTGTTTTCCTGAGTTCTGTGAGCCACTCCAGCAAACAATCAAATCCACAGAAATATTGCGTGGGGACAGGTAAAGGTAAAACAGGAGTATTTTTCCTTTATACTCCCAGACTTGGGAAAAAAGAAAGTCTAATGCACAAATTTTCAGAATGTAATGAAATGTGTATGAGTATTAAAGAAAAGTTAATGAAGCTGACGTTAATGACATACAATTGAGCTTTTATAAGACATTTCTATTTTGTTTTCTTTTGTATTTTACAGCCAATTTATTGTTTTTCGGGCCTCGTGTTTTTGTGGGTCCCTGGAAAACTTAGAGGTCCCTGGCCCAGAATCATCTCTCTTGCCCAGTGGCCTCACATGGTCCTGCCTTCTCCTACTACCTGTGACCTTGAGCACATCCTTGCACCTTCTGGGCCTCAGTGTTGTCCTCTGAGGAAAGACCATGAGCCGAGCAGAAGAATTCAGTGAGATACCCCTGCGGTGCCTCGCCAGTTGTTACTTATCTTAACAACTTATCTGTCTCTTAAGGACAGATCTGAGGACTCTGTCTGAGGACTCCGTCCTCAGAGTCTAGGCTGTGCCTGGTTTAAGTAAGGGTGGAGACCATGTGCTGAGCCCCAGGGTCCAGCCTGACGCCTGGCACCAGGGAGGCACTCAGTACATGTCTGTCCCCTCACTGTCCCTGAAAAGGCCAGGTTCATTTCTATAGCCAAATCCTTTGCCCAGGCTGTTTCCACACCGAGAATGCCCCTCCCTTTCCTTTCCATGCTTCCGCACGTCCTTCATTGTCCCGTTCAACTCCCCTCTCTTTAGAGAAGCTTCCCAGACCCTCCTGCAAACCCTCCACCTCTTCCCAGTTCTCAACATTGCCATAGCACGTTCAGAATCTACCAAACGCTTTAAGCAACAAGCAGAGAGGTGGTAGGGTAGTGGTTAGAATGAGGGGAGAAGGCTCAGACAGGACTGGGTTCTAGTTCCAGCACTGTCCTTGCTGGTCTCGTGATCTTGGGTAGGTCACTTCCATCTCTGGCCCTCGAGCTCCTCAGCTGTGGAGGGGCAGGAAATACACACTGTGCAGGGACGTCGGGGAGATGGCTTTGTAAGCTGTGACGTGCAGTGCCCAGGAGGGATGGAGTTTAAAGTTATAAAGGAGGACAAGTGGGTTGGGGGTGGAGCCTGGACTACAGTGGGGCGTGCAGGGGGCTTACTTTGCTGACAGGTGAGTCTGAAACTGCCAAGACCTTTCGCCGGAAGCGAAGCTCACGCTTCTCCTTGGGCATCTCCTTGGGGAAGAAGAAGTAGGGGATGGCAGCCAGGGCCACCGTGCCAGCGGAGATGAGAAAGCCCAACCACCAGGCACCCACCCATCGGGGGTCCTTTGAGGTCAGGCTGATGCCACCTAGAAGAGAAGACCATGTGATATTAGGGTCAGGATGGGCTGTCACTTCTTGGCCACCACCCTGGGACCGGCCTCTGAGACATGAAGTGGCCTGTGCTGGGAGTCAGGAGATCTGGGTTCCAGTTGTGCCCCTGCCAGTTAGTATATCCTGTATGACCTTGGGCAAGTCCCTGATCCTTCCTGGGCCTCAACTTTTTCAACTATTAAGGCAATGTGTGTCGTGGTCAAGGTCACGGACTTTGGAAATGGACCGCTTGGTCTGAATTCCATTACTAACATAACCTTGGGCAAGTTACTTAACCTCTTGGTGCCTCGGTTTCCTCCTCTGTAAAGTACAGATATTAGTAGCACTTACATCATAGGGCGGATGTAAGAATCATAGAAACTAATACATGTAAAGCGCTTAGAATAGTGCTGGCACATAGAATGTCTACATGGGTGTTTTCTCTTTGCTTATTGTTACTACTGTGATTATTATTACGAAACTGATGGCTAGGATGACTCTTGTGGTTCTCAGACCTGCACGATGATTAAAATCACAAGGGGTGCTTGTCAAAAAAACCTGGCCTTACCCATGACCAGCTTAGAACTGCCACAGGATGGGGTGGGAAGGTGACCAAGGAATCTGTGCCTTTAACAAGTTCCCCACCTACTGTATAGCACAGGGAGGAAAAAAAAAAAGATGGTACAATCTGTTTGCAGGACATATATTAAGTTAATCTTAAAAATGCATTCCAATATACATTAGGTATAGACAAATACTGTTTGATTCCACTTATACTAGGTACCTAGAAAAGTCAAATTCATAGAGTCAGAAAGTACATTGGTAGACGTCAGGGGCTGGGGGGTAGGGGTGAGGGTGGGAGTGGGAGGTGGGGAGGGGGAATGGGGAGTTAGTGTTTAATGGGGACAGAGCCTCAGTTTAGGAAGGTGAAAAATTTGGGAGATGGAGGATGGTGAGAGTTGCATAACAATGTGAATGTACTTAATGCCACTGAACTGTACAGTTAAATATGGTTAAAATAGTATGTTTTATATTATGTGACTTTTACCACAATAAAAAAAATTTTTTTTTTAATTCCCCAGGTGATTTTGATCCCCCTCCAGGTGTAATTAGGACAAGACTATCCCAGGTGTACCTCCTGACTGGAGTGCCCACCTCTCCCATCAGACCTTTTGACCCCAAGGCTGAGTTGGGTATCTCCTCCTTCAACTGCCACAGCGTCTGCAAACACTTTCTAACAATACAGATGCATGATGACACCAACCCCATGAGTGGGGCTGATTCCCAGGTGCTTGATCCTGAGCTCCTCCTGGACAGGGGCCAGAGTACACAGTCAGCACTCAGCGAATGCATCTGTAAAACTGGGGGCAAAGTTGGCTTCTGCACTGATTCCCTCCTCCACTTATTATTCCCCTGGCTTCTGCGCCAGGCTGGTGGGAACTCACACACACATCTCAGATCCGCTTCTCACATACCAGTCTGTGCCTGCAGTGGATATGACCCGCCCAACCCATGCAATCCCCCAGAGAGAAAGAAGGACTAGGGAGGTGGCACATTGGTCCACAGGAATGCCACACCTGCCTGTGAAGGTGGCATAGCTGCCAGGATGATGTCAACACAGCCAGAAACATACCCCCATCCCCTGAGCTGGGGTGCGTCTGGGAAACTGACTCCTGACTCCCAAGACTGTTCCATTGAGGGAGAGAGGAGTTACAACCAGAGTCCACATTTGGCTCCTGGCCCAGCTTTCTAGAAGGAAAGGAGGTGGGGCAGGGTTTTCCCTAGCGACTCTTGTTCAGAGCTGCCCAGACCTGTCCTGACTGGAGGCACCCTTGGGCAAAAGCCAGAGAACAAGAAACAGAATCTGCCTGTCCATCTACCTGTACGTGTGTCACCTGAGGCTTCTAGGGCTTGCTGGAAAATCTCCAGGTGAGGGATGGGACATCTTAGCAGCAGGAGGCAGAAGGCAGAGCTGGGGCTCAGAGCTACTTGGTGTGACCAGCAGGCAGCTGAGATGCCGCAGTGACCTGTTCTAAAAAAATTCCACTCCCACTCCTCATAGAGCGCCAGAGCTCTGGGATCCCCAGCACTCCTCCTTCCTGGCTGCCTTCGGACCCAGCTTCAGTTCCACTCCTTGGCCCACCCTGACCACTACCTGGATCAGAGACCGCTATTCCCCAAACGGTGTCCTCAGCACAGGTTGTCAGGCTCTGAGGTGGTCAGAGCTGGAAGGGTCCTTAGAGGTCACCCAGTGGATTTCCCATCTGAGATGGCCAATGTAGCTGAGTCCTGCTCCAAAGTTCTCTCCAGCATGCCAGTGTCCTCTCTGTGTCCTGAGGCTTGTCCCGCAACACATGGGAGTGCCCCACAGGCCAAGAAGAGTACGTGACCCTGTCTGCTCCACATCGTATCTGAGCAGGGGGCTGGGGGCCCGGGGGAGCTCAGGGGTGGAACTAGGTGAAGACTCGCAACAATAGTGACAACAACTATAACTCTCCATCTGACGCCTCCTTATAGCTCATCGCCACATTCTCACTGCATTCTGATTACAGCTTTGGGAGGTGGGCAGGACAGAGAGCATCTCAAAGATGGGAAAGCTGAGGCTCAGAGAGGTTAAGAGGCATGTCCAAGGTCATGGGGTTGCTGGGATTTGAACCTGGGTCCCCTGGCTCAGTGTCTCCTATGAGACCAGTGGTCAGTCAGCTGTGTCTATGTGCCCCTGGGGACAACTGTGTGCTCTGAGGCTCACCTTCTGGCATTCGATCAATGTCCACGTAAAGGCGAAGCATGAGGCTGCCCAGCCCATAGGCCATGCCTGGCCCCATCATGGTCACTGCAAACAGGATCCCTGCAACAGGAAGCCTAGGTTAGACCACTCTAGCCCGGCTTCCCTCTGCAGGTTAGTGCCTGCCCAGCCTCCAGCGGGCAAGAGCAGCCCATCTCCCCTGGTCAGGGCCGGGGAGCTCTCCAAGGCTTCTCCAGACCTTTACCAGCCACATGGGGCAGAGGTCAGGGACTCATACTTAGCCCGACCTGGGCCGGGCCCTCCCTCAGAGCCCGAGGGTTGGGACAGGTCCTCACCGAGGTAGAGGGGTGAGTTGCTGTGGTGGGCAAAGTCATCAATGTAGGAGATGCCAAAGGGCTGAATGGGCACCCCACCCACGCCGAGCAGGGTCTGAGCCGTGAACATTATCCCCACCACGGCCAGATGCTGGACCTCTGTGTAGCCTGAGCAGCTGCTGTTGGATGGGGCCGGGGCTGAGGCTGGGGCCTCAGTGGTGGGCAGGCACAGGGAGGCCTCAAAGTCCTGTGGCATGTCTGCTGAGAGATGATAAAAAATATTAGGACAATACCTAAGACTTATATAGCACTTACTGATGCAAGGTACTGTTCTAAATGCCCTGTATATAAATCATCTGACCCCTACAACAAACCCAGGGAAGAGGTGCTCTCATTACTCCCATTTTACAGATGAGAAAACTGATGCTCAGACAGCAACTAGCAAGGGTTAGAGTCAGGATTGGAACCCAGGCAGTCCAGCTTTGAGTCCATGCTCTTAAACCGCCCTATGTCACCTCTCTGAGCAGAGGTATGTGGAAGTGCCATGGCAACAGTGGCTCTTAGGTTGGAGGGGTGGGGCGGTCGAAGGAGGTGGAGTTTGAACTGGGTGGAGAAGAACAAACAAGATTTTCCAGAAAGGGAAGGTGGGGGAGGGGGGTGTTCCAGAAAGAGGTCACAGCACATGCAAAACCAGGAGCTTGAGAAGTTCAGCATGGCTGGCTCACAGAGTGTAAAGGTCAAGGCCAGGGCTGAAGGCAGGGCCAGGCAAGAGAGGGGATGCTGGGCCTGGGCTGTGGAGGGCTCTAGTGCCCTTGACCTTCATTATGGGGAGGCTCGGTGTCAGCTCGGGACACAGATGCAGAGTGCAATAAAGGGAAATTTCTTAAATTAGTACCAGACATTTGTTTCCTGTAGCTCACCAATATTTGCTGAGCAAACTTAAGAAGACCCTCATACTATTATTATCCCGAATGCGGGTGTAGAAGTGGCCTTCTCTCTACGGCTGGCCCAGCCCTTTCTGGAAGCTCTGAGCCATGTCCACCCAGCCCAGAGAGCCACTCTTTAGGGCTGGAAAAAGCCATGTGAACCAAGGTCAAGGACCTGGACCCTCAACCAAGACTGCCTGGGTTGAAGACGGTGAGACTTTGGCAGAGAGGCCCTCAGCCCCTCTGGGCTCGGTTTCGTCATCTGTTGAACAAGCCCCCTAGGATGGAAGTTCTACCAGTTGGCTTCTACCAAATACGGAATTCAGAAGCAGAATAATTCAGTAGTTCAGAGCAGAGGCTCTAGGGCCAGGCTACCAGGGCACATCTACTAGCTGTGGGCCTTGGGGAAGTACCTCCTTCTCTGAGCCTGTTTCCTCACTTATAAAATAGGATAATGATAACACCTGCTCAAAGGGTTGTAAGCATTAGGAGTGGTGATTGGTGCCTGTGCACAGTGCCTACTAGACATTAGATATGAGGATTATTATGGGGATCTTTAATAAGATCTTTTTTTTTCCACCCCTGGGTCCCCAGTACCTAGCAGAGGGCCTGGCACATAAATACTAATGATAAGTAATTCATTAATGAGGAGGAACGAGTGAATGAAATAGCCTTGTATGTCAGAGTAGCGTGGGTGCTTGGTGGTCACCAAGTCTGGTCCACCCATTGGACAGATGTGGAGACTGAGGCTCAGGCAGGAGAAGCAGTTTGCTTGGGCTTTCATGGGGAGCAGAATGGTGTCGTATGGCAGTGAGGATGAAGACTGTGTGTGACCCTGCACAGGAAAATCTCTGTTAAAGTGAAGACTCTGGACGGAGGAATGTAAGGAAGTGTAATTTTTCAGCATCCTAGTCAGGCCTCTTGACAGTTCTCCACTCAGGCCTAGATAACCACTCTGCTTTCTTCCTGGACTTTCCCCACTTCCCAGCCATTGCCTGTGCGGTTCCCTCCACCTGAAATGCCCACCTTCTGTCAACTGCCACCTCCTCCAGCTCACTCCAGCCTCCAGTATCCTTCCCTTACTCAGGGCTCTACCGGCTCCCCCTGGCTGTCTGGTGCTGGACGCTCTGGCCTGCAGCAGAGCTGCCCATGCTCACGCCAACCCACGCTCCCTCGCAGCTTCTTGGGGCTGGTTGTACCTGCTCCATCTTTCCACCCCTGGGCCTGGCACAGAGTAGGAGCTCCGGGGTCTGAGCTGATGGGAGGACAAGGGAGGAAGGATGATTTCTGACAGCGCTCGTCCCCTGGGAAGCCTTCCATGATGGAGGCTGGGCCGTGGGCTACTTCCCTGGGCTCCTTCGGTCCTGTTCTTCCTTCCTCACACAATTGATACAATGAGTGAGGGAAAGGGAGGTATTGTTTGTCTGTTTCCTCTCCCAGACTGGGAGCTCCCAGTAGGCAAGGACTGAGTCCCCTGAGAGGGTCCAGCACAAAGTAGGCAGCGCTAAGGGTTTCTTGGGTGGACCACCAGATGGATTGTTGAGGGGTTGGTGGATGGATGGGTGGATGGGTAGATGGGTAGGTGGATGGATGGATAGATGGGTGAATGGGTGGAGAGGTGGATGGGACAGGGAAGGCTGCTTGAGTCGTTCTCCAAGGGACAGGCATCCATCTGTCAAGTTGACTCTCAACAAAATCCCACTGGGCGCAACAGGGGCTTCACTATTCCTGTCCAAAATTCTTTCATGGTTTTATTTGTTCATTCACTCATTCATTCTTTCTTTCATCAATGTCTTGGCTTCTTGTGAGGATTAAATGCATCAATACACATAAAGTGCTTAGAAGAGTGGTGCCTAGTAAGTGGTGTGTGATACTGTTATTATTATATACAAATTATTATATATTATATACTATTATTATATATTATTATCCGTAAATATTTCCTGAGGATTCACACAGGCCAGGCCCTAAAGTGGGCTGCACTGTAAACCCACCCCCACCTCAAAAATAAAAGCAGTGACATACAAACAGGCCCTCACCAAGAGATGCCCAGAGGGCCTCACCTCTCTGCCCCAGGACTACCCACTATCCCACTGCCCAGGGCTGCCAGAGGGACCTGCCTGGGCTGCGGCTGAAGGAGGCAGTGGGGTGGGGGGGAGGAGTAGTAGGTGTTCTGGGAAGCTGGGCCCATCCTAACCGCTGGTGGCCTGGGGATGGGCCATGTGCACAATAATGCAGCAGCTCAGGTACACCCTCAGCCCAGCCCCTCCTGCTCTTACCGGGGCTGGTGTGGTCGTAGTGGTACGGCTCTGAGATGAAGTGGGGGACAGTCATGAGCATACCCGCCAGGGTCACAAGGATAGCTCCATAGCCGATCAGGCGGGGCCGATGTACCCGGCTGCCAAAATAGCTCACAAACACGATCAGGGCTGTGTTCCCCACCTGCAAAGGGATGAGAGGATCCATTAAAGTGGAGCAGAGGGCCGGCCTTGTCGCTCTCGCCAATCTCAGCGTTCCCTTCTGTAGAATGGACTAGCTGGTTGAATAAGAATCATTTGGGTCCGTCTTAAAAATACTGATTCTGGGTCCTCCTAGGAAGGGCCCTAGTGTCCCATTAGAGGAGAGAAATAAGAGCAACGTGGACAGGGCTAGAAGTTCAATTTTATTCTAGAATGTGGGTTGGGCCCCGTGTTAGAACTTCTGGGAAGTCATGAACGAGAAACAAATAAAGAAAATCTAAAGCCAGAGGACTAAGGCTTGGATTTTGAGCCTTAGAATCAAAACCCTCGGATGTGGGTGCTGGAGGAGATGTAAGAGTTTGCAGGGAAGGGCGGCTCTGCTGTCAGAAGCTGGGGTGTGCACTCCGCTCTGCGGCTTACTGGTTGGTGACCGCGGGTGAGGTACTTACCCCTTACCTCCTTGCCGATGGAGGGGGGCGGTATCAGCAGAAGGTCAGTGGGAGGACTGATCCTGGGAAGGACAGTCACTCCATTTTATAGATGGGACACTGAGGCCTAGAGTCAGGGAGTGACTTGCCCAAGACCCCAGGTAATGACGTTCCCTTCCCACCTCTGAGATCTGAGGGTGGAGTGCTAAGGAGCACCTGGGGACGCGGTGTAGACCACAGGCCTTGGGTTGGGAGGAATGTGACACATCACCCAAGGGAGAGAGAATTTCACAGAAATCTACTGGGGGTCAGGGAGAAGAGAGTGTTCTTGGAACCGCGGCCCTTTCTGAGGGTGAAAATATCTGGTGGGGAAGGGGTTGGGCACAGCTGGACTCTTATCTCCCAATCCACCCAAAGCAGATTGTCCACTCCTGGCTGTCTGGCTGTCATCCCAGAGGCAGAGGCCTGTGGATCCCGGGGCAACTCCACGCCGCGGAAGCACCCCCTCCCCCAACCACGCCAAGGTCCCAAAGTTCTGCCTTTGATCTAATTTAAACCTCTCTCACTACTATTGAATTGGCTTCCTCTGATTCCTTCCTGGGGCGGACAATAGCCGGGTGCCTGAAAAGGTGAAGGAACCAAAAGGAGAATGGGGGGACATGGGGACCCTGGCTAGCTCTAAAATCCTCCGCGTCCCCCAACAGAGGGCCCCCCAAAGGCGGGATAGGAAGGAGCTAAGAGGGGGCTGCATGTGGCACTGGGGGGGAAGGGTTTATGTTGTGGCAGTGAGGGAGGGGGAGGGGGGGTGTGAGTCTCCCTCAATGTCCCCCCCGCAGCTGTGCCGGGGCCAGTACCTCGTTGAAGGCGGCCAGCAGCCCCGAGGTCTGACTGGAGAGGCCGAAGCGCTTCTCCACTGTGGAGATGGAGCTCTTGAGGTAGCCGGAGATCATGAGCTGCGCCAGCTGCAGCAGGCTGTGGCACAGCACGAAGAACTGTCGGAGGGGCCGCGGTGATGGCAGCGGGTGGGCGGAGGGCCGGGGAGATCATGGCGGGTGGGTGGTAGACAGACGAGTTGGGGTTGGAGAGAGGGAGGGAAAGTGAGGCCACGAGATAGAGAAATAGAGTCAGAGGAGACAGTCACACAGGAGGAGACAGAGGAAGAGAGGAAGAGTCCAGAACAAGAAGAGAGAGAGAGATACTGGAGTAATGCATGGATTCTCACACAGGCCTAAAAACTAGGAAAGCTGTCCTGGCTACCCCAGGAGTCCGGGGGCGACCTGAAATCCACAGGACTGAGAGTAGGGTCTTCATGGGGCCAAGGATGACAGGAGCCCCTCTGACCCCCAGAGGTCCCCCAGGCTGGACTGGCCCCCGCTCCGTGTTCCACCACCCTGCCCCTTTCCCGAGGAAGCTCCCACCCAGTCCTCCCCTGGAGCTCCCCTGGGAGACCACCTGCACACAGCGAACCCCCAAGCTACCCACCCCACCTCACTCAGCCTCACCCAAACACCCCGCCTGCCTGCACTCCTCCTGAAAAACTGGCAGAATTCCTAAGAGAAGAAAATGCTTGCCTCAAAGAATTAAAAATAGGGTGTTTATGCCACAGCTTAAAAAATAGAGTGTCTGTTCTTCTGAGTTTCGGTTTCCTCATCTGTGCAACAAGGAAGACACCCCTGCCTCCCCAGGTTATTATGAGAATTAATAAGACCATGTGGGGACAGCTTCTGGCACAGGGCCTGGCACCCTGTAGGTGCTGGTGGAGGCTTGGATGTTTAGGGCTGCCGTTGGTGGAGCCAGCACTCCCAGTATTCATACAGGTTCAGGATCCCTGGGGTCCTTCTCTTTCCTGCTAGAAAAACAAGAGCCAAGAAGACTGGTCACCCACTGCCCACAGAGCAGCCTCTCTGGAAGGAGAGAACACGTACCTGAAACCAAGCTAAGTGCTTCTATAGATCACAACTACCCATTCTACAGATGAGGAAGCTGAGGCTCAGGGAAAGGCAGCAACTTGCTTGGCATTTTACAGCCTGTAAGTGGCAGAGCCTGTTCTATTGGGCTTGGATGGCCCTGCTCCTGCCAGGCCCTGAGAGGTACCTTGACGCTGTGAAACACACTTGGCCGCAAATCTTGAGGATTTGGCCTGGCTTTGCCTCCAGGTGTGTCTTCTGTGCCCACCATGGCCTTGGTGTCCTTGTCTGGCACCTGGAGCTCCTCACCAATTGGCCCTGTGGGACAGACAGCCAGGGCATGAGAGTGGAGATGGAATCCCAGAGAATGGCCCTGACCGTGTAGCCCAAGGTGTTTCAGGGGTTGGTGAGAATCTAAGTCAAAGCACCATCAGCCTTCCTGCGTCCCAGGTGCTGAAAGAGCCCTTCCTAAGAGGGTGTGTGTGTGCGCCATGTGCCCATGCTGGTCAGATCCCACTGGGACCACCTATTCACACCTTCATTCCATTCCCAGCATAAATCTTCCTTCTAGGGAGAAGTTTCTGATGCTGTCACACAACCTTTAAGCTGTGGCCCTGGTGTAGAAATGCACAGCCTTAGCCCCTCTGGGGCCTATATCTGTGAGACATCCAGTGCTCCTGGAGGCTGACTTTGGGTCTGGGTCTGTGTCTGTCTGGCTCAGTCTAGGATCAGAGGTCTGGGGTCCAGTGCATGGTCAAGTCTTGGTCCAAAGTCAGGACATAAAGGCTTTTCCTGGGGGTAGTTTGGAACAGATACCAACACCTCCACAGGCCACCACCCTGCCTATAATCACAGAACTAACCACCCCAATGCCCAAATCGTACATGAACCAGGTGGCTGGTCTGCACAGAAAAGGCACTAAGAGGTCATCCCATTTAACCCCTCTCATTTACCCCTGGACAAACTGAGGCCCCATGTGTGGAGATGACTCAGGAGGTAGAGCTATGTTAGAATCTGGGTTCTTGGCCCCATTACACGTGTCTGGTTTTCTCCCATGGTAACCATGGTAACCATGTCAGTCTCCCACTCACTGCAGTCCCTTCAGAGGCATCTCTCCCAGTCTCTTGACGTTTAATCTCAGTGAGGAGCCTGGAAGCCTGGCCTTGGGAGACTCCACCCCTCCATTTCGATGAAAACCACCTGCACCTCCTGGCAGCCCAGGCCTCCTTGGTCTTCCTCCCGTTCTGGGGTCCAGCTTCCTGCAGAAGCCACTCCATTGTCTCAGATGCCTCTCAACCTGGCAGGAGTTTCCGCTCATTCAACAAGCTCCTTCTGGAGCCTGAAAACTGCCCTGAGGACACTTCTGACCCAGAGAGGTGGTGTGGGACCTCTCACCCCTTCTCCAGGAAGATGGAAGGCAAACTCAGGGAGGGGGCTACGGAGGCCTGCCACCGCCAGTGAGGGTTTTGTGCTCCTCACACAAGATACCTGGGAGCCTAAGGAATTTTTCAAAATTGAGATATAATTCACACACCATAAAACCTACCCTTTCAGAGTACACAATTCAATGGTTTTAGTACATTCAAAAAATCATACTCTACCACCACTATCTAAATCCAGAATATTTTCATCACCCCAGTAAGAAATCCTGCACCCATTAACAGTCATTCCCCATTCCTCCCTCCCATTTCCTGACAACCACTAATCTATTTTCTGGCTCTCTGGGTTTGCCTATTCTGGATATTTCATATACATTCATATAAATGAAATCATACAATATGTGGTCTTTTGTGACTGGCTTCTTTCACTTAGCATAATGTTTCAAAGTTCATCCATGTTGTAGCATGTATCTATGCTCCATTCCTTTTAATGGCTGAATAATATTCCAGGGTATGGCTATATATCAACCACATTTTGTTTGCCATTTATCTGTTGATGGACATTTGTGTTGTTTCAGGTATGGTGAATATTCATATACAAATTTTTGTGTGTGTATATATATATATATATATATTTTTTTTTTTTTTTTTTTTTTTTTTTTCTTTTCTCAGTTCTCTTGGGTATATAGCCAGGAGTCGAATTCCTGGGTCATATGGTAACTCTATGTTTAACTTTTTGAGGAACTGCCAAACTGTTTTCTAACACCATTTTCCACTCCTGCTAGCAATGGATGATGGTTCTAACTTCTCCACATTCTTGCTAATACTTATTATTGTCTGTCTCTTTGATTATAGCCATCCTCATGGGTGTGAAATGATATCTCATGTGGTTTTTTTTTTAATAGACTTTTATTGGAGTATTATTGCTTCACAATACTGTGTTAGTTTCTTTTGCACAACAAAGCAAATCAGCCATATGCATACACATGTCCCTGTATGCCCTCCCTCTTGAGCCTCCCTCCCACCCTCCCTATCCCACTCTTCTAGGTCATCACAAAGCACCGAGCCGATCTCCCTGTGCTATGCTGCTGCTTCCCACCAGCCAACTATTTTACATTTGGTAGTGTATATATGTCCATGCTGCTCTCACTTTGCCCCAGCTTCGCCCTCCCACCCCATCCCTGGGTCATCAAGTCCATTCTCTATGTCTACCTCTTTATTCCTGCCCTGCAACTAGGTTCATCAGTACCATTTTTTTTTTTTTTTAGATTCCATATATATGCGTTAGCATAAGGTACTTGTTTTTCTCTTTCTACTTAACTTCACTCTGTATGACAGACTCTAGGTCCATCCACCTCACTACAAATAACCCTCATGTGGTTTTGATTTGATTTTCCCTAATGACTAATGATGTTGAGCATCTTCTCATTGCTTATTGGCCATATCTTTGGGAAAACGTCTATTTAAATAGCTTGAGGAGGGACTTCCTTGGTGGCGCAGTGGTTAAGAATCCGCCTGCTAATGCAGGGGACACGGGTTTGAGCCCTGGTCCGGGAAGATCCCATATGCCACGGAGCAACTAAGCCCGTGCGCCACAACTACTGAAGCTGCGCTCTAGAGCCCGCGAGCCACGACTACTGAGCCCATGTGCCACAACTACTGAAGCCCGTGCACCTAGAGCCTGTGCTCTGCAACTAGAGAAGCCACTGCAATGAGAAGCCCGTGCACCACAGCAAAGAATAGCCCCTGCTCGCCGCAACTAGAGAAAGCCTGCGCGCAGCAACGAAAGACCAACACAGCCAAAAATAAATAAATTTTGAAAAATAAATTAATTAAAAACAAAAACAAAAAAACAAATAGCTTGAGGAATTTGGTTGAGGAAATGGAAGTGTGTGTGACTGGGAAGGAGTCCCTTTTGTGGGGTATGAACACTCAGAGGAAACAAGGAGATGCTGAAACAAAAGTGACACCTGACAGGGAGGAGATAAGGGGTTGGCCTAGATAAGGGAAGTTGGGGCGAGGCTCTGTGGAGGTCACTTTGAAGGAGAAGAGAAGGTGAGGGGGTTCCAAGCAAACTCAACCAGAGGAGATTGACAGGACGATTTCTGAACCCCAGTTCCTCTCAGCAGTAGAGACCAGTCACCTACTATAGCACAGAGGCTGCGCTCCATGCTGTCCACGTATGTAAAGGCTTGCACGCGCATTCTGCATGCTCGTGGAGCAGCTCCACAACTCCACGCCTTTGGTGCTTTCATGATCTCTATGCTGCTGATGAGGACACCAAGGCTCACAGGTAACTAGCTCTGCTGGCTCATGTTGGTGCAGGAACACGAGCCGAGGTGTTCATCTCAGTGTCACTCGGTGCTCCTTGCACAGATTTGATGAGGGGAGGAAGCACACGTTCTTCTCTGTCTTGGCCCAACCAAACCTAGCCAGGCCACATGGAAGGCAGCAGTGTCCGCCCCCAAGGGGCCAGGCCAACCAGATGATGAGGCTGGAGATGAGGCTGGAAGGGCAGAAGTCACTGACCTGGATCCCCAGCTCTGAAAGAAACCCAGGGGATGGATGAGGGAGGGGGCAAAAGGTCAATGGACTGGCTCAGAATCTTCCACCCTCCTGTGGCCCGGTGTATAGTGTGAGCCTCTGGGTGGAGGAGGGAAGCCCTGGCCCTGGCCCTCCGGGCTCTGAGAGCCGCCACCAGTCAGTGTGTTGGGTGGCCAGAACAGGGCCACTGAACAGGGCTGGTCAGATTGGTTGTCAGTCCCCTTTGACCCCTTCCTGTGGGCTGGAGGCCTCTGTAGGGGGGCTGGCAGCAGACAGCCTGACTCCCTGATAAGGGATAGAACTCCCCCTGGAAGGAAGGTCCTGAATCCAGGGCTGTGTGTCCACCTCACCTCACCTGCTGTCTCTGAGGCCCTTCCCATCCTGTGAAGGCTTTTTCAAGGGCCAGCCCTGACAGGAGAGAGGGCAGCTGAGGGAGTGAACCTGGGCTGGGCTGGGGTGGCCTGTAGGAATAAGGAGAGAGGCAGAGACCCAGGTCCCAGGAAAAAATTCCAGCCTCTTCCTCTCCTAGTCGGGTAGCCAGTTTTGGGGGCCCCAGGTATGCCAGGTGGTTCCAAGGGCTGGCAGCCCGCGGCTCCAGAGCTGGCAGGCAAGGGGTCTGTGTGCCTGTCGGCGGGTCATGCGGCTGCTCATGCACTCATGTCCATCAGCTGGTAAGTCACTGGTCCACTAGTACACTGTCCTTTAGGAGACTTGTCTGTTCGGGCTGTCAATTGCCCACTCACTGTAGAGCAGCTGCTCAGAAAGCCAGTCAGAAAGTTGCCCCGAAAGTCTGTCAGCCAGAGACCTTCAGTTCAGTCAGAGACACCAGATGTCTGCAAGGCACGGGGTCCTGGCTGTGGCCATACCCCCTCCACGGCCAGGACTCTGAGTCTGGGTGATGAGGGGCAAGGTTCAGAGAGCAGCCCGACAGGAAGCGCTGATTTTCCCTGCCTCTTCTTTCCTGGAAAGGGTCAGGGGTCTGCCTACACCAGCCACCTCCCAGCTATAAACAGCACATCTCAGGCAGATATGGGGCTGCGAGCCTGGACGTGCCCCTTTATCTTTCTCAGCCTGTTTCCTCTGTAAGGCGAGGATATAGCATCTACTCAAGGAGGTAAGGCATCTCGGGCGCCTGGCTCAGGCTTGGCACACAGTAGGCCTCCTGAGGGCCAATGCTCTCCCCTCTCCTGATAATCTTCAAGTACCTCTGAGGCCACAGGCCCACCTGAACCCATTCCCTTCCACGCACCCCTGGTTCCTCCACGTTAACACCTCCCTCTGACAGCTCCAGTTATTCCGTCTGCGAATCAACTCTCTCTTTCCCATCCAAGCCCCAGTCAACCGCAAGGCCTGAGGACCTGGACCCCTTCCCGCCGTGCACACTCACTAGCTGTGGAGGCAATCGCCCAGGTTTTAATCCCTTAGACCAGCGGCCCCTTTCCTTCCTCATCCTCAACGCAGGGCCAGCAATCCCTACTTCCCACTGCCGAGGGCGCCCCCCGAGAACAAGACCCTCCCGCCACATTCAGCCTGGACACTAGAAGCCCCAAACCACACCTTACCGATGACATTAACTTGACTTTGCTATTCCACTGTCTTCATTAGCATTTTTAGTTGTTACTCTTCTTCGACTGAGCAGCCCCAGCAAATGGCTTGATTTTTTATGACAGGAACTTCCGAAAAGATGGAGCGACTCTTCACGGGAAACCATCAACAGGGTGTGCACCTCAGATTCTTCGAATCTCTGCCCCCCAGATCCTCACCTTGCTGTTTCTACCAGCAAACCCTGGACTGTGGTATTACTATCCTTACCCAATCCTGGTCAACCCTGCCTCACCCACCTCTCTCCCCGTCCTGAAGAACTGGCTGTAAAACAAACTTCCAAATTCTCAACAAATATTGACCTTTCCTCCCCACTCTGAGATACTGCCAAAGCTTTGAGAGGTGGTGTTGTCCCTTATCTCTGTAAATAATAGACTTTGTCTTATTGACAGGTTGTGTCACCAACATGTGGGGAACCAGCACCGACACGGTGCATAGCAGGTGCTCAGTGAACATTGTTTTCTTCCCTGTCAGGTACAAACACCCCGCCTGCCTTCATCCTTGCTTTGAGACAGCAAGGAGCATTGCCACATCTAGAACTTGGGAACCAGGAGAAAGTTCAACCCTGAAGGGCCAGGCAGGCTGGGGGCTGGGAGACCCAGCTCTCTGGCTCACCTTCTCCCCCTGCAGGAAGTGGCCTGATGGAGGAGTTTGCCCTGGGGCTACCCTATGTGCTGGGCTGGGCACACTCACCCAGCCTCCTAGCAAACCGTTGAGGTAGCTGCTGTGACTCCATGACGTGGATGAGGAAACTGAAGCACAGAGAAGGGAAGGGGCTTATCCAGGTCCTGGGGCTGGTAAATGGCAAAGCCTGGACTGGAATTCAGGTCTGTCTGACACCTGGGCCCCTAACAGCAACCATGAGATGGTGGCTGCCAACGATGGCCTTAGAACCTATGAAAAATAATCCCCATGTAGCCATTTCTTATTCTGGCCTGGCTTCCCTCCAGTTAATTGTCAAAGGTGGTTGTATGGGGACAGTTGGCCGTTCTACCAGCTGATTCTTTAGCTGGTCAGTCAGTCAGTCAGTTCATTGGTCAGTCAACACCCTCTTCTGAGGGTCTCAGAGAGCGCTGTCAGGGCAAGGCTGGACAGAGAAATATGGTGAGAAGGACATGTGGCCCTCAGTCCAGGGGACCTGAGTATGGTGAAAGTTCAGGACTCATAACCAAGGCCCAGATTTGAACTTTGAGGAGGGACGGGCTGAGAAATGCCGAGAGAGCCTGGGAGAGTTCTCATATCCTGAGGATGGAGGAAGACGGCTTGGACCAAGGAGGGACAAGGAAAGGGCACTTTTTCTCCAGAACATTCCAGCCTGTCCCTCAGCAGAGAGAGCACGATCTAGGGTCACTCAGACCCAGTGTGGCCTCGGGCCAGCAATTAGATCTCTCTGAGCCTCTGCAAAATAGGAATAATGAGCCTTGCCTCTCAAGCCTGCACGAGGGTCACACAGATAACATCCTTTAACTCCAAGATGCTGCACAGTGTCAGTTTTGTCAGTGTTTGCCCCAGACTCACCAGGGAGCTATTCCAGGCCTCAGAACTTATTGTCCTCCAGTGGGACACTCAGCCCCAGCATTACTCTCTCACCTCCTGATCCCTGAAGAGGCACAGAACCCTCTGGAAGCCTCCCTCTGCTGTCTCCTTGTCTTCCCTCCCTACTCCATCCTCACCTGCTGCATTCCAAGACCTTTTTTTTTTTTTCTGATAATTTCCCTGTGCAAGAGAAGGAAAGGACTCTCCCCTACCCCTGCCACCACACACGCTTTGCCAGGGTGGTCAGAGGAACTGGCAGAGAGATAATACAGGGCAGAGGTTACAACGGGGAGGCCCTGGCCAAAGGTCCCATGTGTAGCTGCGTGAGCTGTGCGCCGTGAAGTGAACGGCACCCTCTGGAGTTGTGCGGGGCGGATGGCAGTCCTGCCTGGGGGCACATCTGACTCCTAGACATTTTTATTTGGCTTGTACAATGTTGGCTCGCTGAGTGTTTTTAAATTAGTTGCCAGCATTTAAAAAATCAGGAAATTTCACACAAAACTCCCGATTTTTGTTTTTTCTTGAAAGATTAGCAGATCTGGCAACACTGGGCCCACATTCCCATATGGAAACACTCAGCTGGTCTAAGATGCTTGCCTTTCATGTGGCAGTTTGCCCTGTTAGAGCCTCTTTGGGCCCACCTGGCCTGCTTCAGGACCCTTTTCACCTGCCTGTGGGCTTCCCCATCTGTGACCCACAGCAACCCTGGGCCTGAGGAGTCTGCTGGACAGGAAGCCAAGGCTGGGTTAACCCTTTGAAGGGTGAGGCAGCAAGGCCAGAAAAGGCCATGACTTGCTCAGGGTCACCACGGTGGGGATGGAGCTAGTCTCTGCTTGTTCTAGGAGTAAGAATGAAGACCGTTTCCACACATACTGACAGCTCCACAAGGCAGGTGGCCGGGGTCTTGGAAGCAAGCAGCCCAGGTGCCCGCTCTCAGGGAGCTACCAGGGTGTGTGTGCGTGTGTGATGGCGGGGAAACATCTAATACAGAATCACAACATGTGCTCACTGTGTGACACGAGAAGTTCCAAGACTATAGAAACATAGTGAAGAGGTCCTAGTCTACATTTAAAGGTTCTGGAAGGCTTCCCGGGGGAGGAAACATCAGAGTAAAGGGCAGAAGTATGAAAGTGCAAAGACCGCTCAGGGAACGAGTAGTCCAGCAAGAGTGGAGCACTGGGGTCAAGGTGGGGAGGTGAGGCTGGAGTGGCTGGAGGGGCCAGGCTATGACCACCCTTGAACGCCAGGCTGGAGGGCTGGGCTTCGTCCTGAGCCCAGTGATGAGGTCTCATTTGGCCTCCTATGAAGACCTCCGTGCCTCTTGGGAGAGAGTGGAGAAGTCAGGCTGTGGGCCGGCACCAGGGAGAGTGCAGGAGTGGGGTCCAGGGGAGCGAGCGATGATGGGGTCTGGGCCGGGTGGTGGCAGTGGGGTTGTAGAGTAATGAGCTGATGACCACAGTGGGGGATGGGATGGACAGGACTGAGTGGAAAGGCGGGTGGATGGGGAGTGCAGGAGGCCGAGGAGCCCTGGGGGCAGGGGAGTGGGGAGAGGTGAGGCTTTGGGTCTGGGTGCACCACCATTTAAGGCAGGATTGTAGGGTGATAGTGAGCTCAGCCTTGGACGTGTGAGTTTCGGCTGGCAGGGGGGGCTCCCAGGGGAAGACGCCTAGGAGATCGTGGGCTCCAGGACAGCCCTTGAGAGGACATGGGCCAGAGCCAGTCTGGTTCTCAGTCTGGAAGGCATGTGTGGAGAGAAGGGAGCAGAAGCCACACGAGGGCAAACTTGCCTTTGAGAGTGAGACGCCTCCACCATACGCCCTGACTGAGGAGAACAGAGCAAAAGGAGGAACCCATCCTGGAACCATGTTCAGGTGCCAAGGTTGAGGGGATGGTGCAGTGTCACAAAGGAGCCCGGAGGTTTCTGGAAAACCTACCAACCTCCAGCACTCACACAGCCATGGCCTGAGCTGTGATGATTTCCCAGCCGCAGACACTGGGCAATCCATTTGTCCAGATACCTCTCTCTGGAGGTGTGTGGGTAGGAGGAGGCCAGCCTCATGGCTAACCCTCGCCTCCAGCCCTTCCTACCTCCTAGATTGCCCTGGGCTCCCTCAGCCTGCTGGCTCCCCGGCCTAGCTCCTGCAGCCCACGCCAGCTCTCTCTCCCTCCATAAGCCTCCCCTGCCCCTCCTGGTCCAGTTCCCTCAGCCCTTTCTCTGGGATGCCAGGCTGGTCACCCTCCTGCATCACTTATGTCCCCCTCTTATCTGCCTGATTAGCCAGTGGACTCCCCCAGGCAGAGGCTGTCCTCTGCTGGGTCCTGATGGACCATATCGGGTCCCTGTTGAAACCCTCTGGGACAGAAGACTTTGAATTCAAATATTTGTTTTGCCACATTGTGGCTGTGATCTTAGGCAGTTTATTTAGCCTCTCTAAGCCTCAGCCGCCTTCTCTGGGCACACAGCATTTTTGGTAGGGTTAAAGGAAAATGCCCTGCCTGGTACACTGTGGCCTTCAACAATGGTGAGTTGAGGACCCCATCTGCAGCACGTGAGTATGGACGCCACAGCCTCCAGGAGGTCAAGGCCACCCCTAGTGAACATTCTTCTCTGGCCCCAGTAGATGCTTGCTATTCCCCAAACTCATCCTGTTCTTTTCCACCTCTCAGCCTTTGTACATGCTGTACCCTCAGCCTGGAGTGTCCTGCCTTCCCAGCAAACCACTTCTCATCTTTCAAGGCCAGGCCAGGCTTAAAAACATGATTCTTGAATTGAGTTAAACAGAGTGAGGAAGGAGAGAAGGGTGGAGTGTGGGAGTCTGGGGAAGCGGGGGGGCTGCAGCATGAGCCTGGGGTGGGGTGGAGGCAGTGTGGGACCCCTGAGGGCTTCAGTTCCCCGTGTGGTCCCACAAGGCTTCCACAGGGGAAGAATCACAGACAGGAAGTTGGGGGGGGGCAGTCTTGGGCCTTGGGCTTGGCTGTCATCTTTGGGAAATTCCTCCTAGCAAGACCCTTGGGTGGTCTGTTGGGAGGACGATAGCATGTTGCTGGCCTCCAGCTGTTGCTTTCTGGTGTTTTCCAAGCTGGGTCAGAGACACTGTGCTGGGACTTTCTATTCCCGATTCCAGCCCTGACTACCCCATCTAGACCCGAGATGACCCTAAAAATAGTGATGAGGGCTGGGGGATGGAGGGTGAGCCCTGAGCCCTGAGCCCACAGGGAATCCAGGCCAGCCTCCTTAGGCCTAAAACACAGAGCCTGAGGCTCAGAGACACGTGGCCATTGGCCCAGGCCACACTGCTTCCCCCAGCCAAGAGTCCCAGCTTGTCACTCTCTGTGCTTTACTGTTTACTCCCCAAGGGCCCCATTGTACCCCACCTCACTCCTTATCACAAGTCTCCAGTCCTCAATAAGAGTAGGCTTTCAAAGCAGGTTGGAGGGAGGGAAGGAATGTCATGGGGCAGGGGGTGCTGGGGGCGTGAGGAGGATGGAGGAGAGCTTCTACGCTGAGCCTTCCCCAATACCCCACCTCTGCTCCACCTGGGCCAGGTTCTGGGCCCTCAGGAATGGATCAGATCAGACCCCATTCCCAGGGAGCCCCCAGTCTGGGGAGGCGGGCATTGTTCTCCATCACTCCAAGCATCAGTGCTTAGGGCTCTGGGCTGCAGCCCATGAGGGGTAGCAGGAACCAAGTTTACCTCCTCTCTACCCCCAGGGTGTGGCTAGGCCCAGACTTGCACCCTGGAGATAGCCAAGCCTGCCCCATACAAGAGGCTTCTGCTCCATTGCTCTCTCCAGAGACAGAAAACTGAGCTCCTCAGCACTGGAAGGGACCAAGGGACCACCTCAGCCGACCCCTACCATCTACTGCACAGATAGAGAAAGTGAGTCCCAGAGAGGGACAGAAGCGGACTGGGCAGTGGATACCTGGCATCCGATCGTGGGGTCTAGGCAAGCTCGCCATGTGGTTCCCAGCTGCCTGAGATCTGGCACATCAGACCAGGCCCGGCCTGGAGGAATAAATCCCCTGCCCACTCCCCAGTCAGTAGCTCCCAGAGAACAGCTTGCTTTGTCTGGAACCAGTGGAGAAGTGCCCAAGGTGGGTGACGACTCACCAGCGTGGGGTGTGTGAAGGGAAGAGGAAGCCCCGAGGGCAATGGCACAGAACGGAAAGGGCTTTGGCATGGGACAGGCCTGGTTCTGGCCCCGACTCTGCAGCTTGCTTGCTGGGTGACCTTGGACGAGTCACTTGCCCTCTCTGAGCATGTGTTTCCTCACTTATTAAAAAAGGTGAGAGAATGTCACTGCATTCTCATAAAGCCAGTGAGGCAGAGCTACAATTTGAACCTGATTCTTTCCCTTGCCCCACCTCCCTGCCCAGGGTTGGCCCACATTTGAACCTAGGACTGGAGAGAACAACAGAAACAGTACCAGGAACAAGGAAGGACGAACTTCAAAGAGAGGGTCAAACAGCATATGGGAGAGAGGTTACTTCCAGCTGGGAGAATCAGTCTGGAAGGCTTCCTGGAAGAGTTGGTGTTTGGAGGAGTTAGAAAACAGGACAAATTTCACCAGAATGGGATGTGGGCAGGTGCCTTCCGGGTGGAGGTAAAGCTGAGCAAAGGTGCAAAGGTGGGAAAGCTGCTTCCCTGAATCACAAAATGGGCATGGTCTGGGGAGATCATTTTCTTAAGTGTCTCCCCCATAGACAGGGAAGCTCTGCCTGTTGCCTAAAGCACGTGGCGAGTTGATGCTGGGACTTGGCTGACGGCCAGATTTGACCCTGACTCTTCTCTCTGGAGTCTGCCCCTGGCTGGGACTGCTGGCCCTTCTCCCTCAGGCCAGCTGTGTGTGGGTTTCTTACCAGGCTCCAGGCTCTGTGTCCTGCCCCAGCAGCATCCCCACATCCCTCAGACCAGAAAGAGAGCATGGGGGAAGCCTGGCCATAGCTCAGACTGGGGCTCAGGAAGAGAGGCCAGAGGCGGCTTCGGGTGGCTCAGTGGGCAGAAGTTGGGGTCAACCTTGTGCTGTGTGTGTGGGAAGCGGAGGGCCAGCTAGAGAATATTCCAGAGCTGAGCCCTGCAGGGGTCAGAATAACAGTTGGGGGACAGGTGCAGTACAGCCAAAGTCACTAGTTTCTTCCCGTAGGATCACCAACCCTCAGATCCCATAACACGCCAAGGCTGACTGGGAATTTGGTTTGTCAGTGGCCCATCTCCAAACCAACTCACTCACATCTGACCTCATTGTCATCTCTCCTGCGAGGGCCTCAGAGGAAGCATCCACCCCCACCCTTCCTTCCACGCCACGTCCTCAAGCCGTGGCTGCAACACAGCCGTGGCTGCAACACAGCCGTGTCTGCCTGCTCAGCCCAGCAAGCCCTCAGGCCTCACTCCCCGACGCAAGTCCGGCCTTGCCTGAGTGGGTGTGAGGCACACAGACAGCTGGGAGAAGGCCAGAGGTGATCGCTGCAGGGCCTCCAGCCTGAGGGCCACCCTATCTGAAGACCCTTTGTTTCTTCCACCTTCCTCCTCCTGCCCAAGAAGCTCAGCAGGACGCTCTGTTCCCAGAACCGCCGCCCTCTCCACATGGTGCTTTGGGCATGCTCCAGACTTGGCTTCTCAAGGCTTCAGGACACCTCCGCTCCCGCTTCCTCCCCGCCCCACCACCAACAAACGCACGTAGGTCTCGGCAGGTCTTTCTCTGAATCGGTTTCTTTTCTGTGCTATCTTTCGGATTCTTTGTCTGCAGGCCTGTCTCTCTCCTGATCTGTCTCTGTCTGATTCTCTCTCTCCCTCTCTCTCTCACTGTCTCTGCTTCTCTCTGTTTCTCCTGGTCTCTTCCGCAGCCCTCTCTCTGAGCTGGTCGCCCCTGTCCCTGCACTGCTCCAGCTGACACCTGTTGATCTTTGTCTTCTCCTGCTGTCTCTGGCCTTCTGTCTCGGACTTTGTCTGACTCTGAGTATCTCTGGACTTGCTCTGTGTCTGACTATACTTCTCTCTATCTCTGTTTTTGTCTGCTTTGTCTGTCTCTATCTTTGCCTACGTCAAAGGCAGAACAGGGCTTGGGGAGCGTCCAGGGGCCTCCCTTCCCATTGCCCTTTCGGTTTCTCTGTCTCATCAGGGAGGTTAGGTTGGGTGCCCTGCCTCCAGCTGAGTAAGCAGTGTCCCTTCCTGCCCCTCTGGTCATTCACTCATTCATTCAACACACCCTCACTAGGTCTGGCCATATGTCTGGCTCAGTGCAGGGAACTGAGAACCCCTGCCCCATCCCAGTGCGCACAAGTTACCTATACAGCCTCACCCTTCGCCCTGGGAGCGTGGGCCCCAGACTCCCTCCCAATGCTCCTTTCTGACTTTGTCCAGACTTACCTATCCTGGGTCCCATGATTTCTGGGGCGCGGTGAACTTCAGCCCCTATTTCAATCTCAGGACTGGAGCTTAGTGGGAGAGAGGGAGCGAGAACTTATCTGGGGCTTCTGTAGACAGCAGCCAGGGAACCACAGCAGGGATGCGCCAACGTGGGGACTCCAGGCACTGGGTCGATCGATGCTTTTGGGGCCACAGTGGACAGCAGCCACCTCTTCCAGGTGGGTTAGGAAGTCCTGCTCAGACTTGACCCCACTCTCCAAGTGCCTCTCTCCCTTGGCCACTAGTTCCTTCTCTCTGTCTCTTTCTCTGAATTCCTCTGATCTCTGGCTGGGGCAGCCCGGGGCCAGAGCTGTGGAGGAGGATGGGTTTGTTTAGATCCAGCCCCGCTGATGGGAGGAGGCTGCTGACTAGCTTCCCCTCAGCCTGCTCCTTCACAGCCTCTGGCTTGGCATTGCGCTTGGACATTTTCTCCTACAGCAGTGGAGAGGTGAGGGGCAGAGGGAATGTGGATGGGTGGCCCCTCCCAGCCCTGGGGTCGTTCAGTCCTGATTTTCCAGTCTCCTCTCTGCATTCCCGCTCTCGCTCTGAGCCTCCTCCTACACCGAACTCTTGTCCCAGTTACAGAACTCTTTTCACCCTCCAGGAGCCCCGTACAGAGCCACTTTCCCCCACTCTACTCCTTCACTGAACCTCTGTCCCCCTCAAGCTCGCACCCCCTCTCACTGACCCCCTATCTCCTCTCTGAGCTCCTCAGATCCAGAGCAAGGAGAGGTTCTATCCATTGGGAGTCACAGTGGCCAGCGCCTCTGGGAGAGGGCAGGGACTCATGGTAGCAGCTCCAAAAAGTATGGCCGTCTCAGTGGAGGGAGGGTGGAGAGAAGAAGAGGACATATGAGATTCCCAGAGTTTTCTGCACTGAAGACTGAGGATGGAGGCCTTGGAGCCAGACAGACCTGAGTCCCATCTCAGCTTTGTCATTCGCCAGTCAAGTGGCCTTAGGCAAGTCCCTGCACCTCTCTGAGAGTCAGCTGCCTCATCTATAAAGAAGGGACAATAGTCCTCACTCGCAGGGCTACTGTGCAAGTTCAGTGAGTGAAAAAGAATCCAAGCCTGAGGCCTGGAGCTCAGAGAAGGGAGTGGCAGAGGTGGGTCTCAGAACAGGGCAGTGAGAGGGCAAGGAACCTGGTCTTCCTCCTTGCTCCGTACTTTCACTTTCCGTTTGGCCCTCCTAATGACCCTGTGGGCCAGGTACTTATTCTCCCATTTTACAGATGAGGCACTGAGTCTCAGTAACTGCCCAGAAATCACCTAGCTAGTAGGTTGTGGGATCACGCCTTGAACCTCTGATGCTAGGAACCAGGCTTTTTCCTCTACCCAGGCGGCATTTTCTGAGGAAAACCTCTGGGTTTCCCCAAATCCAACATACAGAAGTGAACCCGACCCAGTTCCAATAGAGTTTTTGCATGATGTAGGGATGTGGGATTGGAGTGCAACGACAGAGAGACACACATCAGCCCCACTTGGCTCCCAGTGGCTGTATGGGATGCTAGAAGGAAGCAGGGGAGTATCTGAAGTAATCACAGATCGGCCTGGCACATAGTAGGCCCTTGATAGATACTCGTAATGTGAGTGAGTCTCTGAGAGACCAGAAATGGGAATGCAGGACTACCACCCAGGGAAAGGTCAACAGTTGGCTTGTGTTGGTAGAAAACCAGACCCCAATCCTGCTCAAGAAAACCAAATTGGCTCTCTCTCTCTCTAAATCCTTCAGACAGGCACTGTGAGTCCTCACAGAGATTGGTAGAGGTGCAGCCTTCCAGACTCCAAATTGCAGGTGCATGGTCGAGAGAGGGAAGGGTCCTTTCGACTTTCTGGAGGCTCACTTGCCCCCTCCTTGGCCCCAGAGGCCGCAGAAGTTCTGCACATGGAAAGATGCTGGGACCAGCTTGGCTGGCTAAGTTCATTCCACCAATCTTTGAGTAAAAGCATGCACAGCACCCCACAGGGCACAGAACATACAGTAACCTCAGGCACGAGCAGCCTTCATGTATCACCTCAGCCTCCCCAGGCTGACACAGGTCCAAGAATATTCCTGAACTCAGCTGTGGAATTAGAGCACGAGTCCAATCCCTGGGACCTCTGGGAGTTAAGCTAACAGGCCTTCAGATAGCTCTTGGGTTAATCCTGCAGTGAGGTTCCACTCTGGGTGGCCCCAACTTGAGGTTCAACCAACCCGGTTTGCACCCCACCTTGCCACTTGCCAGCGTGGTGTTTGCTGAGCCCTGTGCATTTTACAGAGCCCCATGATGTGTGTGGATCGCAACACCATCTGTGGATTCCCACAGTTTGCAAAGCTTGATGTCTTTTTAGAGTCCCATACCGTTGGCAAAGCCTGGCACAGTTTACAGAGCTCTGCAGCTTCCAGGGCCCCATGATGTTTGCACACTCCTGTGTCTTGTGTCGAGCCTGATGCTGCTTTGGAAACCCCAAGCCGTTCACAGAACCCAAGCCTTTACCTCTTTAAGTCATCCCACGTGGGGAAATGCCTTTTTGCAAGCCAGGCAAAAGAGGAATTTGGTTACAAGGGGAGAGTCCTGGGCTCCAGCGTCGAGACCTCAATTCTGGTCCCAGCTCTGTAACTACCTTGCTGTGGGACTTGGAGCACGTCCTTTCTCCTTTCTGGGCCTCAGTCTTCTCACCTGTTAAATGGAGATGGTGATATCAAATGGCCCACCCTCAGGACTGTTCTGAGGATCACTGTGAGGATGCCCAGAAGATGGGGGGGCAGGGCAGTGGGGGAAGGGGAAGGGTGGCCGGAGGCTCCTTCCTGGAAAAGGCTCTAAACTGTCACATCAGCACCATTGCTCCTACTTCCCTCTGGCCTGGCAGCCAGAGAGCAGATATCTATAAATGGGCCCTTGGCCAGGCAGACAAGTAATGGCCTCGGTCAGAGCCTCAGCCATCCCTACCCCCAGGTGCTGCCTGGGGGTCAGACCTCAAGCTGTGCCGACATGCTCTCATGCATGGCTCACTAGATCTGCCCAAGGAAGGCAGTGCATACTTACTTCACCCATGAGGACTCTGACACTCAGAGAGGCCATGTGATTTGCCCAGGGCTACATGTGGAGGATACAGCCAGGGCTGGGGTCTGAGCCAAGGACAGCAAGGATGGACCCGTGGTACTCAGAAGGTCAGAGCAGGAAGGAACCTGGAGCTCACTTAATTCATCCCCTCCCTTTTTCAGATTGGGAGACTGAGGCTGGAGAGAGGCAGGTTGTGCTGGGTCGTGACCACAGGGAAGTCCCAGTCTCTCCGTGGGCTTCAGTTTCTCCCTCTGGTTAATGAGAAACAGGCCCCTCCTGCCAAGGGCTCAGGACTTTCCCATCTTTGTTGGCATGGCTCCTGGATCAGAACGCAGCAAATTTCCCAACTAGGTGAGGAGAATCATGGGTCTGCAGGCAGGTAGGTGTCTGGCTCGGCCACTCAGCCCTACCCGCCATGGCTCAGCACAGCCGTTGGCTCCTCCAGCCCACCCAGCCTTACACAGCCCATACTGTGCTCTCTGCCGCCTAAACCCGGTCTGGAGTTTCTTTCTGGAGAAGCCCTTTTGCCCTAACAGCAGCCTTCCCGTGGGTCCAACTGCCTCTACCTCCCACCAGCCTCTCCCTCCAGCCTGGAGAGAACACGTACTCTGCTGGAAACTCTACATTCCTCCCTGAAAGTGGCAGCCCTGTGCCCAGACAGAGCATGAGCGTGGGCATCAGATGGTTCAATCCTGACCCGGTAAGAAGATCTCTGAGGCTCAGTCTCCTCATCCATAGAGATGATGAGAAACCTCCTGGCAGGGCTGCACTAAACCCAATCATCTCACTCTATCTCACTCATCTCACTCTGTATGTGTGTAGCTCTCCCAGGAGACTGTAAACCCCCTGGAGACCTAGCTGGGTGATCTGAGGCTGGTCACTTGCCGTCTCTGATCCTCAGGGCCCTTGTCTGTGAAATACCTTCCCAGGGCTGTCCTAAGGCTCAGATGAGTTGATGGATCAGTGCTTACTAAGTCTGAGAGCTGAGCAGACATGAGCCATTATTAATATGGTGGCGATGGTAATGGCGATGACTCTTGTAATTCTAGAAGCAGAGGATGTAATAGAAGTAAATCAGAGGCCAGGTCATTCTGACCTCACTGACAATCCCATGTGACTCAATCACTGGGAAGGCCCTCTGAGGTGGGAGGGCACTCAAGTTGTTAACAGCTGTTGTTCTGTGGGTGCTGCAGGCTGTCCCCTCTCACAGGGTCCAGACTGGGCACTGGCTGGCCGGTGGCTCCCAACCCTGCCTCTGCCACCAACACACTGGTGTTGGTCAGGTCCTATGTCCTTCCTGGTCCCCAGTTTCCTTATTATAAAGTGGTGGGGGTAGGTCTCGTTCTGCTCTGCCCCCTGTCTTTGGGGAAGGAACATGAGCTAATGGATGTACCACTGCTTTTGTAAAGTGTCAAGTGCGGGACATGAGGGATTACGGTTATTAATGATTTGGCTCCTGGGAGAGGGGACATGGGGGAGGGGGTGCAGCGGAGGCCGGGAGTGGAGACCAAGGGGAGCAAGCGTCTGCCCCTGGCTGCAAGGGCCCCAACGCCCTGCAGACTTTGTAACACTGCCCCCTGGGGGCCAGAGAGGAGGTCGGTGCCCCAGGCTCTTCCTTTAAGACTCCAGTCCAGGCGGAGGGGGCGGGAAGGACGACTGTCAGAGGAGGCTGAAATGGACAGGCCAGAAGGAGCCCAGTGAGAGCAGTCACCGTCTGCTCCCCTCTCTCCCTCTCCTCCACACCCGTCTCTCAAACCGACCCACTTCTTCCCATCCTGCTGTCACTGCCCTGGTCCTGGCCACCAGCAGCTCTGGCCCGGGCAGTGTCCCAGCCTCCTCCCCACCTCCGGTCTCCATCTTCCTGTGAGCCAGAGGGAACTTTCCAGACCTTAAATCTAACCATGCCCCTCCCTTCTTTAAACCCTGCTCCCACCCCACTCCCCAGCGCCCTCAGGATAAACCCATCTCTCTCTGCCTGATATGGAGTGCCCCCTACCTCTCTGTCTTCTGCCAGATCAGAATCTCCACTTGCAAGTGAGAGGAAAAGGTACAAGAACAAGGCTCTGGGGCAGGACTACTGGCTTCTCCACTTGGTAGCTGTGTTAATTCTTTGCTTGTTTGTAGGGGTTTTTGGTGTGTATGTGAAATACGCACGTGAAATGTGTATGTGAAATAGCCAAAACGTGAAATTTACCATTTTAAGTATATGGTTCAGTGGCATTAAGTACATTCGCAGTGTTGTGGAACCATCACCACCATCCATCTCCAGAACTTCTTCATCTTCCCAAACTGAAACTTCGTACCCATGTGTTACTTAATTTTTCATGCCTCTGTTTTCTCATCTGCAGGATGGGGCTAATGAGTGGATGTACTTTGCACAGTGCCTGGTAGGTAGTTAATAGGTACTCAACAAACATTACTACCATTTTGTTCTCTGGAGGAAAGCAAGTGTGGCAGGACTGCAGGGGTTATCTATAGACATCCAGGGCCTTCACTGCCCGGGATTCATTTCTGTGACTCGGGCAGAGTTTATGACAGCTGCTGGGGAAGCACACCTCATGCTTCACCTAGGAAGATGAGTCACTTCCTCACCTGATGGGGTTATGAGCCTGGAGATGCAGAAGGCAGGAAGCAGGCTGAGCACGGGCAGCTGCTTCTTGACCAGGTTGGTCCTCCACAAATGCTCCAGTGACAACTGTACAGGCAAGGAGGGTTCTGACTGGCGGTAGGGCCCAGTCTGGGCCAGGGTGGGACACCAAACTTGCCTCTGTTCTAAGTCTCTCAGGAGGGGCTGGAACAGGCTAAGCTGTTTTCCTCAGTGCTGTTTATTTGAAGCATTGTCAGTTTGCATTTTGCTTGGTTCTCTCCTTCTCATGTTCCACCCCAAGCACACCCACTCCCTCCACTCTGCACACATGTTTCCTAGATTCACTCACTCCAACTGTTCCTGGCACTCATGTGTAAAATTCTCTCACCATTGAAGTGGTGCCGTCCTTATTAAAATGCCTGCCCCCTCTTTTTTTCTGTTCTCTGAGTGGAACATAGACGTGTCTTCCTCGGGGAGGGGAGAGACCAGGCCTGAGGTGTCCCGTGTGGAGCAGGCCTGGGCTCTGGCAAGGGCAGGGGTGGATCTCTCCAGCAAGCGGGTTTCACGGTGGTGTCTGAATCAGAGGTGGGCCCAGACCAGGAGCCTAGAGGGCCACAGAATCTCCTCCTAAGGGTCCTTAGGTTGGAGACTCCTGTCTCTTGAGTGAGAAATATCAACTGTCTTCTAGAAATAGCCACAAGGGACGGCAGTTCAGCATAAGCAAACCAATCCACTCTTTGGAGTCCCTTGGGCCTGAGCTCAGCAAACGATGAGCTATGTGGCGCTGGACAGTTACTTCATTTTTCTAAACCTCAGTGTCCTTGACTATAAAATGAATGCAATAATTATGACTGACATTCATTACAGGCCAAGCACTGTTCAAAGTACTTTACTTGTATCAACTTAGTCAATGTTCCCAAGTACCTATGATAACCTTACATGTCCTACCCTGCACAAGTTAGTGTTGTACAGTGAGTGGTCAGGTCTGCAATACACATGCAGTGATGTCACAGCTCCACAGGCCAGGCGCCTGTGGTGAGACATGAACCATCACTGCACTTCCCCGCACCTGAGGAAGCTTTCACAGCATTTCACATGTACCTCTGACGTGACAGATACTACAGCCCCCTCACCTGAGGGGGTGCACGTCTAACTAAGACCTGACCACAGGGCACATGTCCCCTCACCTGGCGAGGCTGTGACAGCAGTGCATGTGTACCTCAGACGTGACTGGTCACCACAGGTCCCCTCACCTGAGGAGGCAGTGACAGCAGTGCACTTGTACTTAAGACCTGACCACTCACCATAAGTCCCCCCTCAGAGGAGGCTGTGACAGCAGTGCAGATGTACCCCAGACGTGACCACTGACCACAAGTCCCCTCCCAGAGGGGGCTGTGAAAGCAGTGCACGTTGAGCTCTGACGTGGCCGATACCATGAGCCCCCTCACCATAGGAGGCTGGCCCAGCAGTGCACAGGTACACCAGACGTGACCACAAGTCCCCTCACCTGGGGAGAAAACGGTGGCACAGAGAGGTTAGGAGACTTGCCCAAGGTTACACAGCAGGTAAAAGGCAGACCAGTTTTTAACCTAGACTATCTGGTCCCAGAGCTCATGTCCCTAACCTTGGCAATTAACTGTCCCAAAGGACTAGTTTGAGGACTCAGTCATCTGTCCATCAGTCACTAAGCCATGAGGTTTTATACAGAGTGAGCACTGAGTATAAAACCTTTGACGGGGCTCCCGAAAGAACACGGCTGTGGCCAGGATAATATCCTAGTTCTCCACATGGCCTTCGTCAGTGAGTATTCAGCAGACTGCTCATACCCCAGGGAACTTTCCTCAGCCAGGTCCTCTGCTCCCAGCCTTCCAGGCTGAAAAACCTCAGAGGGGAAGACATCCGGGGGGTAACTTCTCAGTGGCTATGGTGGTGATGGTATAGAAAACTTCTTCACAGCACTTCACAGTTTGCAAAGAACTCTCACCTGGCGTGTCTCACTAAACCTTCATTCCAGCCAGTATTGCTGGTACTATTACCCCGATTCACAAAGGGGAGACAAAGGCAGAGAGAAGTGACATCATTGCCCAAACGGAGGAGCTGGGATTTGAACCCAAGTGCGTTTGGCCCCCAAAGCTGATGCCACACTGCCTCCTGGTGGCAGGAAGGATGGTGACAGTGACGAGCATGCTGGAGGCCCCCGTCGTGGTCCCTGATTCTGGACTCTCCTCCCCAGAGCTCCAGGAGCCTCCTGCCCACACCGGGAGGCAGCCCCGTCTCTCCCTGGACATATTTATAACTTCCCTTTCCTCCTTGGCACCTCCTGTTTCCATCCTCTCGCATGTGTGGGAGCCTGACACCAGGGAAGGTGAGGAGCAGCAGGGGTGAGACGGAGAGAGACAGAGCGTCACTGACGACTGTCCAGGGCAGAGCGGCTTAGGCAGCTGGCCTGCACTCGGGTGGAACTTAGAGAGCCAGCCTGTCTTCTGTTCTGAGCTCGAAAATGTTCCTGAGATACATGGACGCCTCCTAGAGACATTTCTGGACCTCCCCACTTTCTCAGGTGGGTGAGACCTGGACTGGGAATGTTATGGGCCTCCCCACAGTCCCAGGAGAGAGGGACAGGGCTGTGTAACCTGGGTAGAAGACGCTTCTGACACCTGCTGGCACCCTTCACCTCTTCTCAACCTGCGCCGCACTAGCACAGAGCTTGCCCTCAGTAAACAAACCCCCATTCTACAGAAGCGGAAACAGAGTCTCAGAGAGCTCCCAGCCAGGCTTGAACCCAAACTGGTCTGGCACCAGGATCTGAGCACATATCCACTATATGCCCTCTCAGACCCATTCGATGGAGAACAAACTCCCCTGCAGTCTCAGCCTCTTCATGAAATTCTCCCGCCACTCTTGTCTTAAGTGAAAGTTGCCCCCCTACCCCTGTACCACTAAATCTGCAATCTTGCCTTTCTCTCTCTCTCTCTCTCTCTTTTAAACCTCCTTCTCTCCTACTAGTAGTCCAGACCCTGGTCTCAGAAGATCCACTTCTCCTCCTCTTTGACCATCCCTTCCTCCTCTCCCTCTCTGCTGGCTAACTCCTACCAACAAATGGTGGCACATCTGCTCAAATATTTCCAATTTAAAAATATAACAAAATCCTCCCTGATCCCTCATTGCCCTCCAACCATCCACGTCTCTTCACAGCCACGCATCTTGAAAACGTTATCCACTCTCTCTACTTACCCCCCAAATGTCCGCACCACCAAACTTCCACTCCCTTCGTTCCACTGGACCTGTTCACCCTGAGGTCCCCATTGACCTCCTCTTTGCTGGATCTCCTGGACACTCTTCACTTCTCATCCTTCAGCAGCTTTTACTGCTGCTGGCCACATGTGCCCTTTGGAGTGCCTCTGTGATATCATACTCTCCTGGCTTTGCTTCACTCTCTCTGGCCATTTTTTTCCCAGCATCTTTTGCAGACATTTCTTGTTCTGCCTCAGTCTCATGTTAGTTTCCTCCAAGGTTCTGTCCTCACTCTACACTCTCTCCCTAGCTCCATAAAGCATAGCCCTCCCAAGTCTTTGTCAGTAACTCAGCTCTCTCTCTTGAGCTCCAGACTTAAACCCTCCAATACCTGCTGGTCATCCCCACTTGGATATCCCATGGGTCCCTCTAATGCAACATGTCCAAAACCAAACTCATCATCTCCCTGCAAAATCTTCTCACCTACACTGCCCATTGCCCACTGCCATGTTCTGCAGCTCAGCCAACATCACCGCCATCTGCCTCATCACCCAAGCCAGAATGCCGAGCATCACTCGCACTCTTCCATATGCCGTTATCAAATTCTGACAATGCTGCCTCTTGAAGATCTATCTGATTCTTGATAGTTAAGAAGCGTGGGCCTTGAAGACAATTGGATAATAAAAACCAGGGTAATAAAAACCACTGATCAGAAGAACTGAAACCAAGTATGTGACCACCAGGGCACAGTCATTGGTACAAGTAAGCACTCACTAAAGGGCAGCAGCTTCTGTCATCATTATCATTGTTCCTTCTCCCTCTTTCTCTCCTCACCACCCATCTCCCTGGCTGGCCTCCCTGCCTCTAGCCTCTCCCGCTTGAATCCCTTCTCCACGTGGCAGTGGGTGTGATCTTTCGGAAACAAGCATCTGTTAACCCCCTGCCTGAAGGCTGCCTCTAGTTCTCCAATGTCCTCGTGCTGGCTTCGTATTCCTTGGCCTGGAATTCGAGACCCTTCTGGTTCTGGCCCCTGCAGACCTCATCTTTTGAGACTCCCAGTCTCTCCCTCTACACTGCATCCCAAACACACTTCTATCTGCCCCTCTAACACATCTACTTTTCCACCCTTTCCTCACTTTGTCCCTGCCTTATTGGCCTGGAGAGCTCTCCTCATCTGCTTATAATTCACAACCCACCTGAAAGTTGTCTTCCATCATGCAAACCTACTTTGTTCCCTCCTCTGAGCCCTTCAACTCTATAGTAGTACAGATCACACTGGATATGATTGGTGGTCAATTTTTTCCATAGGCTACCCCCACTAGACTCTGTCAATTCACTGTGTTCAGGCACCCAGCATGAAGCCAGCTTCATTCAATGTGGAATGAATGATGAACCTCAGTTCTCCTAATCTTTATTTTTTTTTTTTAATTTAATTTATTTATTTATTTTTGGCTGTGTTGGGTCTTCGTTTCTGTGCGAGGGCTTTCTCTAGTTGTGGCAAGTGGGGGCCACTCTTCATCGCGGTGCGCGGGCCTCTCATTATCGCGGCCTCTCTTGTTGCGGAGCACAGGCTCCAGACGCGCAGGCTCGGTAGTTGTGGCTCACGGGCCTAGTTGCTCCGCGGCATGTGGGATCTTCCCAGACCAGGGCTCGAACCCATGTTCCCTGCATTGGCAGGCAGATTCTCAACCACTGCGCCACCAGGGAAGCCCCTATTTTTTTAAATTCATTTATTATTTTACATTTATTTTTGGTTGCGTTGGGTCTTCGTTGCTGCACGCGGGCTTTCTCTAGTTGCGGCGAGCAGGGGCGACTCTTCATTGCGGTTCGCAGGCTTCTCATTGCAGTGGCTTCTCTTGTTGCGGAGCATGGGCTCTAGGCACGTGGGCTTCAGTAGTTGTGGCGCACGGGCTTAGTTGCTCTGCGGCATGTGGGATCCTCCCGGACCAGGGCTTGAACCCATGTCCCCTGCATTGGCAGGCGGATTCTTAACCATTGCGCCACCAGGGAAGTCCCCTCCTAATCTTTAAAGTGGATGGCATAGGCAGTCAGCCTGGTTAATCCAGAGGAGAGCAAGAGCCCTGGGAGCTGGAGGAAGATAAGTCACGGAAGGCTCCCTGGAGGAGGTTGGACTTGGAGTTATAAGGCATCTAAGAAACAGTGAGAGTAAGAGAGGGCAAGCGAGTGAGAGAGAGTGAAGATTTGGGAACCTGAGTGGCTCTCTGCTCTGTCACACTTGTTCCTCTAGCTTCAAAACACTTGAAGGGTCCCCACACCCCCATCCCCTGGCCAACAGCACAGCACTTTACAGTTATATAGAGATTTTTCACAAACTTCCTCTCATTTGTGTGGTTGGTTGGCTCAGAGGCTAGACTGAGAGTTAGCAAATCTGAGACCTCCATCCTGCCTGGCCCTCGGCCTGCTGTGTGACCTGGGCAATTCCTTTCACCTCTGAGCCTTGGGTTCCTCACCTGTCACGCAGGGCTGTGAACTGTTGCTCAGTAGGTGGGAAAACCTCCATAGACCACAGAGTTCTGTGCCCCAGTGAGGACTATTAATCTTGTTGTTCTAACATCAGCCAAGCCCAGTGGTAGCTGCTAACCAGCCACTTGGGAGTCCTCAGAAAAGCATTACACAGGGCCCTGTTAGAAAGGGACCTCAGGGGAGAGGACCCAGCAGGTTAGGGACAGGAGGGCCTGGGGTTTTAATGGAACCAGTCTCAGCCCCAACGTGTCCTCCCCACTGAGGCAGAGCTGGCTTGGGGAGAGGAAGGGGCAGCTGGAGTGGCCTGGGTCGCAGGTGAGCTGAGCCCCCCCTTGTGTAGGCATGAAGGCTGCAAAGGAAGTGCCCAGAGCCTGTCAGAGCCCAAGGAGGGACAGGGTTCTGGAAGGGCACAGTTTAAGGGGACAGGCAATTAGGGACCATCACCCCAGTATGAGAGGGGCCCTACGAGAAGGGAGATGGGCTAAAATCTTTCTGCCCCAATTTATAGCATTGCAGGCTGGCTGCTGATTCACTAGCTGTGTGACTTTGGCCAGGCATAGCCCCTCTCTGAGCCCCCTCCTGCCTATTAGCAGCAATAGGGGAGCAGGACCAGAAGCTTTCCACAGGGTGAAGTGTCTGATTCCGCAGGAATGCTGGAGGGAAAGCCCTGAGGTGGTCAGGACAGCTCTGTGGAAACACGAAGAAGCCAGGCGCTGGGCCACACTGAGATCCTGGTTTTATAGGAAAGGAGTCAGGGTCAGTCTCCAGCCCCAAGGAATCCTCAGGCTGGTGAGGGATACAAGAATGATGTGGGCTGCCAGACAGGGACGCTTCAGTGCCTCTCCTGTGGTGGACCCTTGGGAGACCTGGCAGGGAGCCCGGAGTCTCACTTCCAGCTCCTTGTGTGACCTTGATTGAGCAAGTCACTCCCTTCTCTGAGTTATTTTGTTTGAAAAATGGGAGGAGGGCTGCGGGGATTGGACTACGTTGCTTGCTTTTAAGGACCCTTCTGGCTCTGATGTTCTGTGATTGCCCCGCAGACCTTGCAAAACCTGCTTACATGGGCCCAGTCGGTGGAGGGAACAGCATCTCAGAATTGCAGCAGCTTCCTGGGAAATGTGCATTCTATCAATTTAGATGTTAAAAGAAAAGAAAAGAAAAATCCCTGCTCACTAGTCCATTATGGGAAAAAGTTCAGTTTAACTCAGGTTAACCCTTTCATTAATTAATTCATTTATTTAAAAAATATTTGTTGAGGGTTTATTATGAGCCAGGTGCCAGGTGCCTGGTGCGTGCACTCTAGAGCCCGTGAGCCACAACTACTGAAACTGTAGTTGTAGGGTTTTTTTGTTTTTTGTTTTTTGCCACTCTCTCACTTCATCCCAGCTTACCCTTCCCCCTCCCCGTGTCCTCAAGTCCATTGTCTAGTAGGTCTGCGTCTTTATTCCTGTCCTGCCCCTAGGTTCTTCAGAACCATTTTTTTTTTTTTTTTAGATTCCATATATATGTGTTAGCGTACGGTATTTGTTTTTCTCTTTCTGACTTACTTCACTCTGTATGACAGACTCTAGGTCCATCCACCTCACTACAAATAATTCAATTTTGTTTCTTTTTATGGCTGAGTAATATTCCATTGTATATATGTGCCACAACTACCAGGCACCAGGTATACAACCATTCTGCTCAGGACACGGGACCTGATTGTCATGACTTTTTCCACGCAGATGTGCCCAATCCACCTCTTCCTTAAGTCATTTCTTGAAAAGAGCATTTTTTTTCTAGCCATGTAGCGCCTCTATTTAGTAACCAGACCATCTGAAACTGTTTGAAAACGCCCTCAGAACCAAACAGAAATCCATAACTGTCTCTGACATCAGCCTAAGAAATGGAGAGAGGAAAATAAAACTTTTGGCCTATTTTTTCCCCAGGTGGAAACCAGAGCTTCCAAATCCTCCCGGTGGCCTGGCTTGGAGGAAAGAGTCCATCTGCTCCCCATCCCCACCCCGGCCTGACTTGTCTTTTTTTTTTTTGGCCTCCCAGCTTTTGGGATCTTAGTTCCTCAACCAGGGATTGAACCCACACCCCCTGAAATGGAAGCGCAGAGTCCTAACCACTGGACCACCAGGGAATTCCCTGGCCTGACTTTTCATCTGTGAAAGAAAGGGTCAGGGACTCAATTATCTGCAGGCCATTTCCACGCTTATGTATTCTGTGGCGTGAGAAGGGTTTGTTAGAAGAGGGAGAAGCTGGAGGTGGTCCTGGAAAACCAAGTGGATCTGCTCCAGGGGTCCCTGGGGCAGGGAGGCAGTGATCTGAACATCAACATAACCTGGCCCTGGATCACTTAGTCAAGGTGAAGGGCGAGTCAACACTTCCCTCAGCTCAGTTCTGGGGGTTGGAAAGTCTCACTTCGGGGTCTTGGGCTGCCGTGCACGCACAGTAACCTTCTTCAACAGCCTCCTGGGAGCGGAGTTACTCTCTGAAGAGTGCTTGGTCTTCTCTCCTGACACTGGTTCTGAGACTTTTCAGTTCTCTGTGGTGCCCTCTGAACTGGGGTCCAGAACAGTGGGCATGAAGTGGCTTAACAGTGACACCTGCTGAGCTGCAGCAGCCAGGAGGGGGAAAGACCATGGAGTGACCCAGGAAGTCCTCTGGCGTTTGTTTTTTTCCCAACAGGGGGAGAATCTATCTTCCACTTGGATTCCTTTCGGGAAATGACTCCTTCTACCAAAGGCATATACAATGCCTCTGCCCTCGCAAGGTGACTGACATCTCAGTTTGCCGGGGACTAAGGGATTTCCTGGGACATGGGACTTGCAGTGCTAAAACCAGGCGGTTCTGGGCAAATCAGGATGACTGGTCTCTGGATATGACAAATAGACAGGATACAAGGACCCAGGTTAGACTGAGACAGAGTCCCAGCAGCAGCTGCACGGAAAGGGGAGATGCTCTTGGCTGAAGCAGACTGCATTCTGTAGCAGCCCTTGGGGGAAGCAGCTCTTCCTACCAATAAGATATCACAGAAAGGGAATCATCCACAATCTGATTGATGTAGTTCATTTATGTTACTTTTTTTTTTTTTTAAAGAAAGAACCAATGAATCTAGGGTCAGAGGTTGCTTAAAGGTTTTTAATCTAGCTCCTATCTAAATATTAAACCTCCTGTGCACCATTTCAGCTCAAAAGACCCCAGCTTTGCATACCTCTAATTATAAGGAATTCACTCATTCTCAAGCCAGTCTTTTGCCTTATGGGATAGTTCTAATTGTAAGAAACTTATTCCATATGTGGGGCTCTCTGGGTCCCTGGAGCTGCTAATACTGGCTCCAGTTCTTTGTAAGTGTTGTACCTGCCCCTTGACAGCCCTTCAGGTGTTTATGTTCACCCCTCTTGCCCACCAGACAGGACCAGCTTTTTAACCATTGCTCATTAGACAACTCACTATCCTGAGCATCTTAGCTGTGCAATGAAATTCCAGGCACAAAGAAACAGTTAGGATTGAGATCCATGGTTGGAAACAAAAAGATGCATGTTCTAGTTAACGTTTCCCTGGTTGTTCTGGTTTCCAGATATGGACTGATGTTTCCAGAGCCTGTCTGCAAATAACCAGCCCTGACCCACTATGGAAGCCACCTGTAATGGATCAAAGGACTCCTCACCTGTCTTCTACCTGGTGGGTATCCCTTCTCTGCTTGAATCCTTCTTCCTCCTTGTCTTCTTGATTTTCCTCTTAATCTCTCTGCTCATCCTGGTGGGAAATGAGCTGATCCTGGTGTCTGTGGTGGCAGAGCCCAGCCTCCACAAACCCACGTACTTCTTCCTGATCAACCTCTCAGCCTTGGACATCCTCTCCACTACAACCACTGTCCCCAAGATGCTGTCCCTATTCTTGCTTGAGGACCACTACCTCAGCTTCCCTGCCTGCTTCCTGCAGATGTACCTTTTCCACAGCTTCTCCTGCTCTGAAGCCTTCATCCTGGTGGTCATGGCCTATGACCGCTATGTGGCTATCTGCCGCCCACTGCACTACCCTGTCCTCATGACCCCACAGACCAATGCTGCACTGGCAACCAGTGCCTGGCTCACTGCCCTCCTTCTGCCCATCCCAGCAGTTCTGCAGACCTTCCACATGGCTTTTGACAACACTGCTCACATCTGCCACGGCTTCTATGACCACTTGGTTGTGGTCCAGGCCACCTACTCTGACACCACGTCCCAGACCTTCATGGGCTTCTGCATCGCCATGGTGGTGTCCTTCCTGCCCCTTCTCCTGGTGCTTCTCTCCTATGCCCACATCCTGGCCTCAGTGCTTCGCATCAGCTCCCGAGAAGGATGCTCGAAAGCCTTCTCCACCTGCAGCTCCCACCTCCTGGTTGGCACCTACTACTCATCCATTGCCATAGCCTACGTGGCCTACAGGGCTGACCTACCCCTCGACTTCCACATCATGAGCAACGTGATGCATGCTATTCTCGCACCTGTCCTCAACGCTCTCATCAACATGCTGAGGAACAAGGATGTCAAAGCAGCCATCACCAAAATGGCATGTCCCCAGGGCCCAGGGAATTCTGGGACCCTTAATCCTTAGATGCAAATTATTCAGCTCCCTGGACACCAATGACAGTGCCCAGCACAGAATAAACACAATAAATATTTTTAAATGGATTACAGCAACCCAAATCGACTTCATTCAGTTGAGCAGACAGCTAAAACCCGGTCCTCAAATACTGGATCAAGAAGTCTTCCCACTGGTGCTATAGAATAATTGGTTTTCACAGTTTTCATCAGTCATTAATGTGATGCATAAAATTTGATCGTCCAATCATTTATATTTAAAATCTTTACTAGGACTGCTAGAGACGGAAATAAGCCAGACATAGCTGCTGCCCTCAAGGTGTCCATAGCTTAACTGGGGAGTCACACCCAGAGAAATAATATAAGGTGCTAGGACAGAGAGAAGCAAAGGGGGCTGTGGGAGCCAAGAAGTTAGCATTTGATTCAATGTTAAAATTTTCTCCTGTAAGTTTTTATACTTTTGGCATTGGTATCACTTGTTTGTTAGCAAATACTCATGTATCAGCAATATAGATGGGTGGGAGGCTGGAAATGATTGCATAAGAAAACCACTAGCTGCTCCAATCAGGGAGCGGTAATAGGGTCCACGTTCCCATCCAATGGGATGAATCCGTTTTCAGCTTGGATGCCCATTAAAAAGTGATGCTTCCTGCCAAGAACCAGTGGGTGGAAGTTAGAGTGGCTCCATCCACCATCACCCACAGTGACCTATTTGGGGGAATTTGTACTTCCAGTCCTGACGATTCTGGCCTCTGTGGATTAAGCAGTCCGGATTCACCAGGAGACACAGTAAATCTCACTAAATTTAAAGCTACAGCTTCTGCCTGGTCATTTTAAGCCCACTGTGAAAGCAGACCAGCAGTCAGAAAAAGGAGTTACCATATTTAGAAGGGCAATTGACCGTGATCTTCAAGAGGAAGTAAAACCACTCTTACATAATGGGGGCTGGGAGGTCAGCACTCAGGCAAGTGAGCATTTCTGGTTTCTGCCAACTTTAACTCTTAGTGGACAATTAAAGCAACTATAGCTTGATGAGGCAGAGTAAACAGGGGCTCAGAACTGTCAGGGATGAGGGTCTGGGTCATGCTAGGAGGGAATCCATCTAGACCCACTGAAGTGACTGAATGTGAAGGGAAAGCGGAAGGGAATCTAGAATGGGTGGCAGAGGAGAGGGATGATGAAGTGTCACTTGCAGCCTTGGGACTGACTGCAGCAGCGAGGGCAGTCGTTAATCCAACTAATCCTTTTCTTAGAAATTTCCCTTGAAACTGTGACTAATCAGAATCTGGAAACCCTATGTCCAAATGGAGTGAACTTGTGAAAAGTGAATGAATCCGAGAGGTTCAAGGGATAGACTATAGTAGACACAGTTAGTGGTCTTCCCTCTGGCAGCTGAGTGTTGGCTACTAACAACTCACACACATATACCCTAAGATAGAGGCATAATGGCCCTGACCCTTGTTGCTTTCCTTCTGGGGGGAAAGGGAGCAAGAGAGTAACTTTATAAGCAGAAAAAAACAGCTACTGGGTACTAAGCAGTCTAAGCTCAGATGCCAGCTGTTGACAGTAGTACCTGGTGAAGCCAGCTGTTTGGCATCTAGAGACTCCGAGAGCCCATGAAAGTTGTATCTTCTCCTGCAGGAGATGAACATCACTAGTCCCCTGGGAAATAGAATAGCTGCAGGCAGCCTCTCCTCTGGCTATTGCTAGATAATACAAACCAAACCCTTGGAGTCATTTTCAAAAAATCATGTTTCACTATGTCCTAAATCTTCTCAAAAACTCTATGAGATGGGTAATATTGTTATGTTCCATTTTACAGATGGAGAAACTCAGACTCAGAGAGGTTAAGTAACATGCTTAAGGTGACATAGCTAAAATATATTAGAACTGGTATTCATACCCAGGACTTGTCTCTTCAGACCCTATGCCCTTACCCATATGCAGAGCACAGGCCTGGGAATGAAGCCCTGGGTCTGCCTTGCAGCTCTGATACTAAACATTAGTATAAGCATCAGTAAGTCATTTCACTTCTCTGGACCTCAGTTTCCTCTTCTTGGGCTGCCTGTCTCCCCTGACTGTTCTGAGGACCAGACGGAATAATGTCAATAAAAGATGCCCCGTTGGTTGTAAAGTTCTGGAACCCATGAGGGCTCTTAACAATGTTGTTCTCATTATCAGCAAATCCCAGAGGCAAGTCCCCTCCCAACACGTGCTCTAGGAGGGACCAAGAAGTTGATCCTGGGTGACTGCGGGGTGGGGGCTCAGTGCCTCAAAGGAACCCCAAAGGGAGAGGACCCCTGAAGGCCTGACTGAAAAGAGGGGTTAGGGGGTTAATGAGCCACAGCTCAGCACCTACCTGGCTCTTCTCTGCCTGGCCGGGTTGGAAGACACAAAGGGGACACCACAAGAGGCACCAAGGTAGACAGGGCTTGGAAGGTGGGTGAGCTAGGGGTGAAGTGCCAAAGCTCAGCAAAGACCAGAGTGGGGAGACAGGGCAAGGATGTGGGGGGAAGGTAGAACCAGGACCAGGGGTCAGGAAGACTGGTTGGGTGTGCACAAGAGGCAGACGTCCAGGATCCAGGTTGGCTGTGTGTATGTGGGCTGCTGGACCTTGGACCACATATCCTGGCAGGTCTGTGTCTTGGCCAAAGCCTTCCCATGGGAAAGCAAGGCTAATGGTGGCAGAAACATTGGAAACACTAGCACACTTCAAGTTCCTACCTGTTCCAGGCTCTTGTGGAACATTGTTTAAGCATTCTCTCTGCAAGGACTCACAACAACCCCAGGGGGTCACAGATGAAGGAAATGAGCCCAGAAGGAAATGAGCTGCAGGTAGGAGCTGGGATTGGAACCCAGTCCTTTCTGACTCACAGGTGCACACACTGGACCACTAAGGCCCATAGGACAAGATGGAGGTAAAGCCACTGGCTGGCAGCAGGTACTCACTAGGCGGGAAAGCCCTCGCCCTCTCCTTCTGGGGCATGGTACATGTGACATGTGCTCTGCCAGACCCAGAGCGGACACAGAAAACAGTTCATTGGATTGGAAACCCCTCAGAGAACTTTTCCTCCAAACCCTTCACTGCACAGGTGAGAAAACCAAGTGTTTTCTCATGGAGGGAACTAAAATTGAGAAGGCATCTTGAGATCGAAAAATGAGGCAGGCAGTTCCATATAATCAATGGATCAGTTTATTATAGGGTAACTTACAGAGTGGGATCAGGATCAGGTGGATGATGATCTGGAAGCATTCGCAGCTGCACTACACACCACAAGGGGCCATTGGGACAATTTTATAGTTAACCTAGTGTATAGGGGTAAGTGCTTGGAGATAGGATGTGCATTCCTAAGTCAAGATTTATGAATGGGTGACCAGTCTCATGGGCACCAGGAATATATCAGAGAAGATTTTCAGCATTGTTTGGGGACTAACAGCATAGAGGCCACATGGTCCTAATAAGTATTAAACAA
This sequence comes from Eubalaena glacialis, assembly GCF_028564815.1. Lineage (NCBI taxonomy): Eukaryota > Metazoa > Chordata > Mammalia > Artiodactyla > Balaenidae > Eubalaena > Eubalaena glacialis. Next base: position 68,019,127 of record NC_083725.1, read on the forward strand.
TATCTATTAACTACAAAGCCTTTGATGGTACCACACAGTACAATCCTGGTTAGGGTCAGGAGACAGTGAAAAGGGCCAAGATGGTGTCAGTTATGCTAACAGCCATACACCAAAGTCACAGGAAGTAAGTGAGTGGCAGAGCTGCAGGAGCCAGGACTTCTGGTTGCCAGGCAAGATTCTTTTACAGCAGACTGGCTCCAGAATGACCTTTGCTCTCATCCCCCTCCAGCCATGGCCTTGAACAAAGGCCTGTCCTTCTCCAACCCTCAATTTCTCATATGTTGAAAGGCATAACCACTCCCTGGCAGGGTTGGATGACGGGAGGAGATGATGTACATCAAATGCAGCATCAGGGATCGGAACCAAGATGGCGGAGTAGAAGGATGTGCTCTCACTCCCTCTTGCGAGAACACCAGAATCACAACTAGCTGCTGGACAATCATCGACAGGAAGACACTGGAACTCACCAAAAAAGATACCCCACATCCAAAGACAAAGGAGAAGCCACAATAAGATGGTAGGAGGGGTGCAATCACAGTAAAATCAAATCCCATAACTGCTGGGTGGGTGACTCACAGACTGGAGAACACTTATACCACAGAAGTCCACCCACTGGAGTGAAGGTTCTGAGACCCACGTCAGGCTTCCCAACCTGGGGGTCCGGCAACGGGCAGAGGAATTCCTAGAGAATCAGACTTTGAAGCCTAGTGGGATTTGATTGCAGGACTTCGAAAGGACTGGGGGAAACAGAGACTCCACTCTTGGAGGGCACACACAAAGTAGTGTGGCATCGGGACCCAGGGGAAGGAGCAGTGACCCCAGGGGAGACTGAACCAGACCTACCTGCTAGTGTTGGAGGGTCTCCTGCAGAGGCGGGGGTGGCTGTGGCTCACCGTGGGGACAAGGACACTGGCAGCAGAAGTTCTGGGAAGTACTCCTTGGTGTGAGCCCTCCCAGAGTCTGCCATTAGCCCCACCAAAGAGCCCAGGTAGGCTCCAGTGTTGGGTCGCCTCCGGCCAAACAACCAACAGGGAGGGTACACAGCCCCACCCATCAGCAGTCAAGCGGATTAAAGTTTTACTGAGCTCTGCCCACCAGAGCAATAGTCAGCTCTACCCACCACCAGTCCCTCCCATCAGGAAACTTGCACAAGCCTCTTAGATAGCCTCATCCACCAGAGGGCAGACAGCAGAAGCAAGAAGAACTACAACCCTGCAGCCTGTGGAACAAAAACCACATTCACAGAAAGATAGACAAGATGAAAAGGCAGAGGGCTATGTACCAGATGAAGGAACAAGATTAAAACCCCAGAAAAACAACTAAATGAAGTGGAGATAGGCAACCTTCCAGAAAAAGAATTCAGAATAATGATAGTGAAGATGATCCAGGACGGTGGAAAAGAGTGGAGGCAAAAATCGAAAAGATGCAAGAAATGTTTAACAAAGACTTAGAAGAATTAAAGAACAAACAAACAGAGATGAACAATACAATAACTGAAATGAAAACTACACTAGAAGGAATCAATAACAGAATAACTGAGGCAGAAGAATGGATAAGTGACCTGGAAGACAGAAGGGTGGAATTCACTGCTGTAGAACAGAATAAAGAAAAAAGAATGAAAAGAAATGAAGACAGCCTAAGAGACCTCTGGGACAACATTAAACGCAACAACATTCGCATTATAGGGGTCCCAGAAGGAGAAGAGAGAGAAAGAGGACCCGAGAAAATATTTGAAGAGATTATAGTCGAAAACTTCCCTAACATGGGAAAGGAAATAGCCACCCAAGTCCAGGAAGCGCAGAGAGTCCCATACAGGATAAACCCAAGGAGAAACATGCTGAGACATATAGTAATCAAACTGGCAAACATTAAAGACAAAGAAAAATTATTGAAAGCAGCAAGGGAAAAATGACAAATAACATACAAGGGAACTCCCATAAGGTTAACAGCTGATTTCTCTACAAGCTGCTACAAGACAGAAGGGAGTGGCATGATATACTTAAAGTGATGAAAGGGAAGAACCTACAACCAAGATTACTCTACCCAGCAAGGATCTCATTCAGATTCCATGGAGAAATCAAAAGCTTCACAGACAAGCAAAAGCTAAGAGAATTCAGCACCACAAAACCAGCTCTGCAACAAATGCTAAAGGAACTTCTCTAAGTGGGAAACACAAGAGAAGAAAAGGACCTACAAAAACAAACCCAGAACAATTAAGAAAATGGCCATAGGAACATACGTATCGATAATTACCTTAAACGTGAATGGATTAAATGCTCCAACCAAAAGACACAGGCTTGCTGAATGGATACAAAAACAAGACCCATATATATGCTGTCTCCAAGAGACCCACTTCAGACATAGGGACACATACAGACTGAAAGTGAGGGGATGGAAAAAGATATTCCATGCAAATGGAAATCAAAAGAAAGCTGGAGTAGCAATACTCGTATCAGATAAAATAGACTTTAAAATAAAGAATGTTACAAGAGACAAGGAAGGACACTACATAATGATGAAGGGATCAATCCAAGAAGAAGATATAACAATTATAAATATATATGCACCTAACATAGGAGCACCTCAATACATAAGGCAACTGCTAACAGCTCTAAAAGAGGAAATCGACAGTAACTCAATAATAGTGGGGGACTTTAACACCTCACTTACACCAAATGGACAGATCATCCAAAATGAAAATAAATAAGGAAACAGAAGCTTTAAGTGACACAATAGACCAGATAGATTTAATTGATATTTATAGGACATTCCATCCAAAAACAGCAGATTATACTTTCTTCTCAAGTGCGCATGGATCATTCTCCAGGATAGGTCACGTCTTGGGTCACAAATCAAGCCTCAGTTAATTTAAGAAAATTGAAATCATATCAAGCATCTTTTCTGACCACAACACTATGAGATTAGAAATGAATTACAGGGAAAAAAATGTAAAAAACACAAACACATGGAGGCTAAACAATACGTTACTAAATAACCAAGAGATCACTGAAGAAATCAAAGAGGAAATAAAAAAATACCTAGAGACAAATGACAATGAAAACATGACGATCCAAAACCTATGGGATGCAGCAAAAGCAGTTCTAAGAGGGAAGTTTATAGCTCTGCAAGCCTACCTCAAGAAACAAGAAAAATCTCAAATAAACAATCTAACCTTAACCTAAAGGAACTAGAGATAGAAGAACAAACAAAACCCAAAGTTAGCAGAAGGAAAGAAATCATAAAGATCAGAGCAGAAATAAATGAAATAGAAACAAAGAAAACAATAGCAAAGATCAATAAAACTAAAAGCTGGTTCTTTGAGAAGATAAACAAAATTGATAAACCATTAGCCAAACTCATCAAGAAAAAGAGGGAGAGGACTCAAATCATTAAAATTAGAAATGAAAAAGGAGAAGTTACAACAGACACTGCAGAAATACAAAGCATCCTAAGAGACTACTACAAGCAACTCTATGCCAATAAAATGGACAACCTGGAAGAAATGGACAAATTCTTAGAAAGGTATAACCTTCCAAGACTGAACCAGGAAGAGATAGAAAATATGAACAGACCAATCACAAGTAATGAAATTGAAACTGTGATTAAAAATCTTCCAACAAACAAAAGTCCAGGACCAGATGGCTTCACAGGTGAATTCTATCAAACATTTAGAGAAGAGCTAACACCCATCCTTCCCAAACTCTTCCAAAAAACTGCAGAGGAAGGAACACTCCCAAACTTATTCTACGAGGCCGCCATCACCCTGATACCAAAACCAGACAGAGATACTACAAAAAAAGAAAATTACAGACCAAAATCACTGATGAATATAGATGCAAAAATCCTCAACAAAATACTAGCAAACAGAATCCAAAAACACATTAAAAGGATCATACACCATGATCAAGTGGGATTTATCCCAGGGATGCAAGGATTCTTCAGTATATGCAAATCAATCAATGTGATACACCATATTAACATTTTGAAGGAGAAAAACCATATGATCATCTCAATAGATGCAGAAAAAGCTTTTGACAAAATTCAACACCTGTTCATGATAAAAACTCTCCAGAAAGTGGGCATAGAGGGAACCTACCTCAACATAATAAAGGCCATATATGACAAATCCACAGCAAACATCATTCTCAATGGTGAAAAATTGAAAGCATTTCCTCTAAGATCAGGAACAAGACAAGGATGTCCACTCTCACCACTATTATTCAACATAGTTTTGGAAGTCCTAGCCACAGCAATCAGAGAAGAAAAAGAAATAAAAGGAATATAAATTGGAAAAGAAGAAGTAAAACTGTCACTGTTTGCCGATGACATGATACTGTACATAGAGACTCCTAAAGATGCCACCAGAAAACTACTAGAGCTAATCAATGAATTTGGTAAAGTTGCAGGATACAAAATTAATGCACAGAAATCTCTGGCATTCCTATACACCAACAATTGAAAATCTGAAAGAGAAATTAAGGAAACACTCCCATTTACCATTGCAACAAAAAGAATAAAATACCTAGGAATAAACCTACCTAGGGAGCCAAAAGACCTATATGCAGAAAACTATAAGACACTGATGAAAGAAATTAAAGATGATACCAACAGATGGAGAGATATACCATGTTCTTGGGTTGGAAGAATCAATATTTTGAAAATGACTATACTACCCAAAGCAATCTACAGATTCAATGCGATCCCTATCAAATTACCAAAGGCATTTTTTACAGAACTAGAACAAAAAATCTTAAAATTTGTATGGAGACACAAAAGACCCTGAGTAGCCAAAGCAGTCTTGAGGGAAAAAAACGGAGCTGGAGGAATCAGACTCCCTGACTTCAGACTATACTACAAAGCTACAGTCATCAAGACAATATGGTACTGGCACAAAAACAGAAACATAGATCAATGGAACAAGACAGAAAGCCCAGAGATAAACCCACGCACCTATGGTCAACTAATCTATGACAAAGGAGGCAAGGATATACAATGGAGAAAAGACAGTCTCTTCAATAAGTGTTGCTGGGAAAACTGGACAGCTACATGTGAAAGAATGAAATTAGAGCACTCCCTAATACCATACACAAAGATAAACTCAAAATGGATTAGAGACCTAAATGTAAGGCCGGACACTATAAAACTCTTAGAGGAAAACATAGGAAGAACACTCTTTGACATACATCACAGCAAGATCTTTTTTGATCCACCTCCTAGAGTAATGGAAATAAAAACAAAAATAAACAAATGGGACCTAATGAAACTTAAAAGCTTTTGCACAGCAAAGGAAACCATAAACAAGACGAAAAGACAACCCTCAGAATGGGAGAAAATATTTGCAAACGAATCAACGGACAAAGGATTAATCTTCAAAATATATAAACAGCTTATGCAGCTCAATATCAAAAAAACAAACAACCCAATCCAAAAATGGGCAGAAGACCTAAATAGACATTTCTCCAAAGAAAACATACAGATGGCCAAGAAGCACATGAAAAGCTGCTCAACATCACTAATTATTAGAGAAATGCAAGTCAAAAGTACAATGAGGTATCACCTCACACCAGTTAGAATGGGCATCATCAGAAAATCTACAAACAACAAATGCTGGAGAGGGTGTGGAGAAAAGGGAACCCTCTTGCACTGTTGGTGGGAATGTAAATTGATACAGCCACTATGGAGAACAGTATGGAGGTTCCTTAAAGAACTAAAAATAGAATTACCATATGACCCAGCAATCCAACTACTGGGCATATACCCAGAGAAAACCATAATTCAAAAAGACACATGCACCCCAATGTTCATTGCAGCACTATTTACAATAGCCAGGTCATGGAAGCAACCTAAATGCCCACTGACAGACGAATGGATAAGGAAGATGTGGTACATATATACAATGGAATATTACTCAGCCATTAAAAGGAACGAAGTTGGGTCATTTGTTGAGACGTGGATGTATCTAGAGACTGCCATACAGAGTGAAGTAAGTCAAAAAGAAAAACAAATATCATATATTAACGCATATATGTGGAACCTAGAAAAATGGTACAGATGAACTGGTTTGCAGGGCAGAAATTGAGACACAGATGTAGAGAAGAAACGTATGGACACCAAGAGGGGAAAGCGGCAGGGGGTGGTGGTGCTGGTGTGATGAACTGGGAGATTGGGATTGACATATATACACTGATGTGTATTAAATTGATGGCAAATAAGAAAAAAAAGTGCTCATAACTTAATAAGAACAATATTTCTTCCTTTCTGAAAAAAAAAGTATATATCTCCTTTGATCATGTTTCTATTCTTGATTTTTAAGTTTCATCAAATTATAACATAAAATATCTACCCTTTTGGAACTAAATAAGAGTATCTTTGTAATAAAGTATATGATAGGTTTTTGTAAGAGAAGTATGGATAAAAGAAAAATGTGCATTATCTATAGAGATGAAAATTGCATACATGTAACATTTGTATACACAAACATTTAAGCTTTTGATGATGCATTATATAAATCTTTTATGTTATTGTTATATATTTGGTTTTCTGTATAACTGGCTTCTTACATTCTCAAAAGGGTATATTAAATCATCCACTAAAAAAAAAAAATACAGCATCAGGTTGGACACCCGGTGATTTTCTGTCCTTCCCTGTCCCCACCAAGCATTATAACTGGCCTGTAGACAATCCCAACAGGGAGAACCTGCTGGAGCAAGTTCTGTGCCCTAAGAAACAGCACCCGTTAGGCCCTAAACACGGCTACATCATTCAGATATAGTGTGTAATCCTAACCTGTAAAATAGTGTAAGAAAGTCCAGCCAAATCTGGATATTTCCTATGATGGGCCAGCTGAATGGTGCTTTGAAAGATTAAATGTTAAATTCTTTCAAAAAGTATTTTTGGTTCCCTTGCTTGGCTGGTGACCCAGCACATGCCTGGTCTGCCTGTTGGATAGTCCAGTACCAGTTGGTGTGAAAAGCCATGCGCCACCTCTCCACTGGGGTCTCAGCATCCCTTTTTCCATCTGCAAAGCAGTGGGACGGAGGATGGAGGAGAGGGGAGTTAGACTTGATGGGCCCCTCTGGCTTCAGCCCTCTACATTTCTGCCCCTCAAATCCCCTGCTCTGCCTCACCTGGGACCGGCAGCCACAACTGCCTCTCTGAGAGCAGAAATGTCCAGGGCAGTGCAGTTTGCATTCCTTTGGGTGTGAAAAAAAACTGGTGACCACACTTGTTGGAACGGGGTTCTAGTTAACTGAGGGTTAACCCTTCAACATGGAGACAATCAGGTCACTCTCTTGCCAGGTCCTCAGGGTGACCTCTGAGGTTCTCTTTCAAGGAGCACACACACAGGACGGTTGTTCTTCCCATGCTCATTTTAGACAAAGCATTTGCCAGTCACCACTTCCAAATCTAGAAGCCAGGCTGCACGATCCAAATCAATCACAGAGCAAACTAGTAAATTTTTAAAAGGTGGTGAGGAAGTGTGGGGGAGGGGAATTGGGTTGAAATTGAAGATTAAAACCACCTTTTTTTCCAGTCTAACATTCTGTAATTCTAGGACACGAGAGGTGTTTTTAACTAGTTTGTTTTGCATTTGTTTTAGAAAAGAAAGAAGGTAGCTGTCGTTCCTAGGAATTCAAAGGGAAACTGCTTGTGAAATCAATAGGGTTCAAACAGCAGTGATGCAGATGTAAACATGAAACTGCCTGGACCACTCATTAGAGGCTCATCCTGAAGTCGGGACAAGCCAAAATTGACTCAGCAGTCCCTGCATTGACCCCAGCACACATTTAATGAACAACCTATGATATAGGGGGTTTTGTATTTGGGCAGCTACAGCTTTCAGTTCTCTGGGTCCTTTCTAGCAACAAGAGTTCTCACGACATCTCCTTGTGGCTTCTTCTGAGTTGGTATTAGAGGAGCCCACAGCAGAGTTGGCATCAAAGAACTAAACACAATACCCGTTGGGCTGTGGCAGCCAGGAAGAAGGAAGATGACAGACCCAGGACATGCCCTAAATGAGGGGAAAATGCACCATATCAGCTTGGGCTCCATCAGGAAGAGGGTTGTCCCTCTGAAGGCATTTGTCCTTCCCATCACTGAAACATCACTGGGTGGGAGAGCACCAGAGAACTTGGCAGGGAGAGAGGCAGGCAGAGCTGCTGCTCCCGGAAAATGAAAGGGGAGACATTCCCTGGGTAATGAGTAGCCTGAGCAGGCAGCATGTGGCAGAAAATATTGGAAAAATCAGCCCTTTCTAGTGATGCGGTATAGTGATGTCACTTAGTAGAACTTGAAACAAGAGCAAAAGAAAAAACAATAACATAGGAATCTAAGCGATCATCTAAGATCTGATGCCCAAGAGATAGTGTGGGAAATGGAGCAGGGAAGGGACAGAAGCTCTTTGAATGCACTTATCACAGTTGTAACTAGATAATTAACTGTGTGATTGGCTTTTAAACATACCACCCTTCTACTAGAATTTAAGCCCCTGTAAAGGCAGGGGCCTTGTGTGCCTTGTTTACCTTCTCACAGCCTTGCACATTGTAGATACTTACTAAAGAGTTGATGGAAGAAGGAAGGAGTAAATTGTGTGTTAAGATGGAAGAGTTAATATTGGATGGTACCACCAGTCTTCTAAACTTGGTCATAAATGATTTGGATTGCATTAATTGTAGAGTTAACTGTACGGAATTCTCCTTCCAAACTCTTATTTTATCCAGTTTCCAGATGTTCTGGCTGCCTGTCACCCTGGCATGTAGCTCTGTCCCACAATGGATGCCACAGCCTGTAATGGATCAAAAGACTCTTCACGCATCTTCTACCTGGTGGGCATCCCCTCTCTACAGGAGTTCCTCTTCCTCCCTGTCTCCTTCATCTTCTTGTTCTTCTACCTGCTTATCCTGGTGGGTAACACCCTGATCCTGGTGGCCGTGGTGATAGAGCCCAGACTCCACAAGTCCATGTACTTCTTCCTGATCAACCTCTCAGCCCTGGACATCCTCTTCACCACATCCACTGTCCCAAAGATGCTATCTCTCCTCTTACTCGGGGACCACTACCTTGGCTTCTCTGCCTGCTTCCTGCAGATGTACCTTTTCCACAGCTTCTCCTGCTCTGAAGCCTTCATCCTGGTGGTCATGGCCTATGACCGCTATGTGACTATCTGCTGCCCACTGCACTACCCTGCCCTCATGACCCCACAGACCAATGCTGCACTGGCAACCAGTGCCTGGCTCACTCTCCTCCTTCTGCCCATCCCAGCAGTTCTGCAGACCTTCCACATGGCTTTTGACAACACTGCTCACATCTGCCACTGCTTCTGTGACCACTTGGTTGTGGTCCAGGCCTCCTGCTCTGACACCACGTCCCAGACCTTCATGGGCTTCTGCATCGCCATAGTGGTGTCCTTCCTGCCCCTTCTCCTGGTGCTTCTCTCCTATGCCCACATCCTGGCCTCAGTGCTTTGCATCAGCTCCCGAGAAGGACGTTCGAAAGCCTTCTCTACCTGCAGCTCCCACCTCCTGCTGGTTGGCACCTACTATTCATCCATTGCCATAGCCTATGTGGCCTACAGGGCTGACCTACCCCTTGACTTCCACATCATGGGTAACGTGGTGCATGCTATTTTCACACCTGTCCTCAACCGTCTCATCTACACACTGAGGAACAAGGATGTCAAAGCAGCCATCACCAAAATAACATGTTCCCAAGACCCAGGACATTCTGGGGACCCTTGATCCTTAGATGTAGTTAATCCTGCTCCCAGGATACCTGTGTGCTAAGAAGAGAGAATGCCATCAAAAAAGTTTTTTGAAGGAAAGAATGACTTATAGCAGGGCCAAAAGTACACCACTGGGGCTTCCCTTTCCATTAATAAGCTACATAATGATACCAACTCTTTTGTGGAAAGAAATAAGAATGTCAGATAAAATACAAAAAGTATCTTCTTAAAAGTATCAAATAGATTTTTTTAATATAATAAGGCTAAAATGGTAATAAAGGTGGGAATGCAAAGAGGTCAGTTATTAAGACATAGAGAGACATATAGATCAATGAAACAGAGAGCCCAGAAACAGACCCTTGAATATATGGACAATTGATATATAAATGACACTGCAGATCAGGTTCGAAAATGGACATATAATAAAGGGTATTAGTACTATCAGGTATCCATATGTCAAAAAATGAAATTTGTCTCTTACCTCAAACACAAAAATCAATCTCAACCTAAATATGAAAGGTGAAACTATAAAACTGTATAGGAGACTATAGTCCTGATCTTGGGATGGGGAAATATTTCTTAAATAAGACTTTTTAAAAGCTCTAAACCCAGAGAAAAAAAGTATACATTTGACTGCTTTAAAATGTAAAATTTCTGAGAATTCCCTGGAGGTCCAGTGGTTAGGACTCAGCACTTCCCCTGCTGTGGCCCAAGTTCAATCCCTGGTCAGGGAACTAAGATCCCACAAGCCACACAGCACAGCCAAAAAAAAAAGTAAAATTTCTACTCCTCAAAAGTCACCAAAAAGAGAATGGAAAGTCAAGATACAGAACAAAAGAAGTTATTTGCAATGCATATTACCAACTAAAAGACTCAGGACTCATAGTCAGGATATATAGAGAATCACTTCAAATCAATTTTTAAAAAAGGTAGTCAAGCCATTAGAAAAAATACCATTAGAGCAAAATACTTCACAAGAGGGAATAAACAAATGTCCAATAAATATAAGAAAATGTGCTCAACCTCTTTAGTAATAGGAGAAATGCAAATTACAACAGCAAATAGTTACCATTAGAAACCAGTCAGACTGGCTAAAATGTCAAAGTGTGATGATACCCAGGTTGGCGAGGATGTGGGTCAATGGAGCTTTCATACATGGAGAGTGGGAACGTTAACTGGTACAGCCACTTTGGAAAATACTTTATCGCTCTCTTATGATGTCGAAGACCCATATACTCTATGATCTAGCACAGCGGCATTTCTCCAATTTGTGAAATGTCCCTGAAACATAACACTACATGCCAATAAAATATGAAAGAATTATGTATACATGCAACAGCATAGAGGAAACTCACATAGTACTGAGTGAAAGAATCACAACTCAAAAGGATACATGTGATATGATTCCAGTTATATAAAGTTTAACGACAGACAAAGCTAAACTACATTTTTTATCAATGCATACAGATGTCATTAACTGTGAAGAAAAGAGAAGGCATATTTATTACAAAAATCAGAATCATGGTTATTTCTGCAGGAGAGGGAGAGGGTTGTAATCAGAGAGGGCTACCGAGGGGCTTATGAGGTGCTGGCAATGTTTCATTCTCCCCTGAATGATGGTGACATGGTGTTTTCTTTACAATTAAACTGTATATTTAGGCTTTATACAGTTTTGCTCTGTATGAATATTGTATCTCATTATAAACTCTGACAAGGCATCATTCCACTGGGCAGAGGCTGCAATAGTAGTTCTCAATGTCTGGTCCAAGTCTTCCCATGGGTACAATGGATTATGGTGGTTTTCACATCCACAGTAAGCATCAAGCTGCTGAATATAATTTTCTCCATTTGTTCATTCATTTAAGAGGTCTTCACTGAGCATGTGGGAAGTACTAGTCGATACAGTAAAAGCTAGAGACAGAGATAAATCAGGACGGTTGCTGCCCTCAATTTGCTCACAGTCTAGTGAGGGAGACAGGTGTGGGCAGAAAAAGCACAGTGAGGTAGGTGCTGTTTCAGAGGGAAGCACAGGGGGTGGTGGGAACACACTGGGTAATACTGAATATCTAATCCAAGGTAAAAACGCATCCCATAACTACTGATAACCTATGCACTTGTTACTGTGTGTCTGGGAGCCCTCATGGAGTTAACACCATGGTGGATGTGGACTGACTGAACAGAAGCCCTGAACTGCTCCCATCAGAGAAGGAGAGCTTTCACTCTAGTGCAGACCAGGATGTGGTGGGGCATCCCTGTTGCCTCCTGTCAGGAGGAACTGAGTTTTAGCTTGGACCAATCCCCACCTGCCATCAAGAAATGGAGTTTACACTCAATTAAACCCAAAGAATTTTAACACCCAGTCCCTTTCAGGAATCACACAGGTCAAAAAGGGATCAGGGATGTATTCTCTACAGTGTCCCCCAAACAGGCAGAAAGGAAAACCATTCTCAGAAGAGTGAATGGAGCAGCCAATGACATTTTTGTGGCTTGTGTTAAAAGGAAGAAAATCTTCCTTAGCAAATTGTGATAAAGGTGCAGCACTTAAGTGGAACTTTAAGCAAGGGCATTAGCAGAGAGTGAGAATTCCAGCAAATAGTAATGAGGGTCTTCATACTTGATTTTAAAGTCACAAGTATAACAATTTTAAGTCAAAATTATGAAACAAGGCGTTTTTAGTGAATTCTAGCCTCCATTTCTGCTCCCTCCACCTGTTGCACCCCCCCCTTAAAGAAACCGTTTTTATTCATTTTTTGGTTTTTCCTTCCATTTTTAATATAAGGAAATCCATATATTTACACATATATGTATAACATATAAACATGGCTATATTATACAAAAATATGGCAATCTGGCCATATTTCCACTCTCTCTTAGAGGAGTGGTAGCATACTATAGGTGCTGTTCTGCATCCTGATTTTAAAAATTTAATCGGTAGTTTATAGAGATTTTTTGTTTAAGATGGGAGAAATAACAGCATATTTGTACACTGATGGGAATAATCCAGGAGACAGTAAAAAAAAAAAAATTCGTGATGGGAGACAGAGGGGAGAATTATTGGAGTGACTGGCTTTCGATAGGAGCATGAAGAGTTCATCCATGGGAACAGACCAACTTCCGAGTCAGAGTGTGGGCACAGATGCCGGTAGGTGGGTGGAGATGGGATGGGACTCTATGGGACTTCTCTCCTGACTGGCTGGAATGACAATGGGAAAAGATATCAGTGGATTGAGTAGAGAAGGTGTGAAAAAGTCATGTAGAAGAGGAGGCAAGGGAACAAAGCAGGGACGTACTGGATGACTGCCTGCCAGCATTAAGGTCGTACTTGAGTTAGGTTTACTGTCTGCAGAGCCTTCTTACATTAAACTCAGATAAGGTACACTTACGTCAGGAAAATACTTTCTCTCTCTTTTTTTTAAAATTTTATTTATTTATTTATGGCTGTGTTGGGTCTTCGTTTCTGTGCGAGGGCTTTCTCTAGTTGCGGCAAGTGGGGGCCACTCTTCATCGCGGTGCGCGGGCCTCTCACTATCGCGGCCTCTCTTGTTGCGGAGCACAGGCTCCAGACGCGCAGGCTCAGTAGCTGTGGCTCACGGGCCTAGTTGCTCCGCGGCATGTGGGATCTTCCCAGACCAGGGCTCGAACCCGTGTCCCCTGCATTGGCAGGCAGATTCTCAACCACTGCGCCACCAGGGAAGCCCTCTTTTCTTTTCTTTTTTTTTAAATAAATTTATACATTTATTTATTTTTGGCTGCATTGGGTCTTCGTTGCTGCGCATGGGCTTTCTCTAGTTGCGGCGGGCGGGGGCTACTCATCATTGCTGTGCGCAGGTTTCTCATTGCGGTGCGCAGGTTTCTCATTGCGGTGGCTTTTCTGGTTGCGGAGCACGGGCTCTAGGCGCGTAGGCTTCAGTAGTTGTGGCTTGCGAGCTTAGCTGCTCCGCGGCACGTGGGATCTTCCTGGGTCAGGGCTCGAACCCGTGTCTCCTGCATTGGCAGGCTGATTCTTAACCACTGCGCCACCAGGGAAACCCAGGAAAATTCTTTCTTAAAATCGATTTCACTTTTACCTAAAAGTGCAGTGCTTATCCTGAGTCGTAGTAGGTACAACTAATAGTCCTAATGTTACTGGTTCTTCCCAGTGGAGATTTTTTTTTAAAGACTAAGCATTGGAATAATCACATAAGCCAAGTTGATCAGGCAGAGATGATCTGATTTTTTTAACCCAATCTGTCCTCACAAATGGCTACCTAAAGCTTCTTGTCAGGAAAATCAAATCTGTCAGCTAAATGACATAAGCTGTCATGTATTAAGTACGCATATCATGAGCCTACTATATGCTATATTTTATATCTCAATATTACTGGGAGAGAAAGAAAAAGAAAGATTAAAAAATAAATTCTATGATTCCAAAAGCTAGTTTAAAATATTTCTAAACTTAATCAGAATACTGAGCTCTAAAACTGATTTTAGTTATCACTTTCACAAAGTGAAAATACTTCTGTAGTCATGAGATTTTGATTCCATTATAAGAGCAATATTTATGTAATACCATTTTTCTGCATTGATTGTATACATTCTTGATGGTAAATTAAATTGTTATAGTATACTGAATTCTTATTTTGTGCTTTCTGTTTTTATTCCAAATAGCATGGTTCACTTTAATTTCTTTTATCTTTCCCTTATGTTTTCTTCAAATATCTTCCCAGAATTGTCCACATTAACCTTTTCTAGTTTCACCTTTGAAGACGTCATTATCTCTAAACTAACTTTTTCTAGTTCTAAGCAATACATGTGTTAAATAATCTGCCCACTTTTTCTATGCTATCTTTAAAATAATAAAAGCTCTGTCACTGAATGCTACTTCCACGATATTTGGAAATTGAACAGCACACTCCTAAATAACCAATGGGTCAAAAAGAAATCACAAGGGAAATCAGAAAATATTTTGAAATGAATGAAAATGAAAACACAATGTACCAAAACTTATGAGATGCAGCTAAAACAGTGCTTAGAGGGAAATTTAGAGCTGTAAATACTTATATTAAAAAAGAACAATCTCAAATTAATAACCTAATTTTTAACTTTAAGAAATTAGAAAAGAAAAGCAAACTAAATTCAAAGCAAGCAGTGGGCATGAAATAATGATAAAGATTAGAGTGGAAATAAATGAAAGAGAATAGAAAAACAGTAGAGAAAATAGACAAAACCAAAATTGGTTCTTTGAATTTATCAACAAAATTGACAAAACTTCAGCTAGATTGACCAAGGAAAAAGAAAGAAGACCTAATTACTAAAATCAAAAATGAAAGAAAGGACATTTTACCGACTATAGAGACAGAAATAAGAAATGTTAAAAGCAGAGACCACTGTGCAACATCTGAAACGAAAAGCTGAGTTTATCACTAGCTTAAGCATGGGGATGCTATAGTTTCTGGCACAGTTCGTTTCTGAGCAACACAGGGAGGTCATCTTATATAGGGTTGTGGAAAATGTGGAGATCAGGGGTTGGTGGACTTTCAGGAGTGGGAGTACCTAGGGATTGGTTTGCCTTTAGCCATAACAGTGTGGTTACTGGAGCGAAGCAGTTACTGGGTGGCTGACTTTGAGACTGGCTGGCTTTCAGCAGTGTGTGTACTGATGTGGAACTGTCATTGAGCGATGAACAGGTTTAAAAAAAGTTCTGATGACTGTTTGTCACCTTAGCTATAGAAGAGCCAGTCATTTCCTAGAAGTATGAGAACATTTTTATTCTCAGAGGTAATGAAATAAATCATATTTTATCCCATAATATTATAACAGTAAGTCTTAGAATGTTGGCTTTTTACAAGGAAATGTCAGCCAACTGTTTAGCTCTCCTATTTAGGTTCATTTTCTTTAGTAAAACAAAATAAAATTAGAAACCTAAAAGGAATCTAAGTTTTGGTCTGTGTTTGTTTTCTCCAACTTAACTGCAATTCTACCAACTGTTGTACTCCGTGTGGTTCTTTTGGCCCAAGTTCCCAAGTCTCTTAATTACTTTCATCCATAACATCCCAGAAAACCTTTAGGTATCCTCAAGCTGCCAAAAGCTGGCTCTGTATGTTTATTAAGGAGTTCTGCAGTGTCTGAGAAACAGAAAACAGAACAAAAGAATACACCTAATGATCTGGTTATTCTGCAGAATTCTTTGCCTTTAACTTAAGAATGGTTAGATCTTCTCCCTCAGAAACACCTTCAGCATTTACCTTTATGGTCCGGAAGCAAAGATCCACATGCACAAATTTATCCCAAACCCAAATTTCTCTCTTCAATCAGATGGATTTGGAGAGGAGGAGATGGCACATATAGTTCTTGCTTGTTATTCAAAGAAACTTCCCAAACCACCTTCAGCTCCATCTTGAAGTTGGTTAGATCAGGAGGGGGTGAAGCCTCTGCTGTACTAGTTTTTGGTTTCCATGAAGTTTTGTACTCAGCTGCCAATGGCTTAGTAATCTGGCATCCTGCAGTTGTAAATCTACAGTCAGTAGAGATCTATTATGGAAGTCTCTTCTGTGGACCGAAATGAATGGCTCATGCATGGTTTTTTCCTGGTTCTGGACAGCAGCAGCATTAGGCACTGGTGTAACAATGTTATCTTAGTCATTGCTGTGGCTCAGTGTTCTCAGAGCCTCTGAGTTTGAAGCTGGGACCATTTCTGTACATGCACACATGCAGATTTTAAAATCTACTTACTGCTTGCCCCAGAATTCCTATCTCAGAGAAATATTGGGGTATATGTGCCCCCCAAATGCATGTTAAGAGGATGTTAATTATAATATTGTTCATAATATCAATAATTGGATATAACTCAAATGTCCATCAGCAGGGAAATTATTAGATAAACTATGTAATATCCACACTATCAAATACCAAATATCAGATAAAAGAATGACGTAGATCAGACATAGAAAGATTCCAAGACTTACTAAGTTAGAATATAAGTGACACAAAAAGTACAAAATGATTTAATTTATGCTAAAAGCAAAACAAAACAAAACTACACGCACACAAATGTTTAGAAAAGGTCTGGAAAGAACACACCAAATCACTCATAGTGATTACCTCTGAGGAGGGAAGGGGAAGTATGGGGAAAGGCTGGTATGAAGAAAACTTCCACTTTTTACTCAATAAAATACTTTAAAATGGCATCTATTTATTACTTGGAAATTTAAAAAACTTTTTTACCTTTTATACATATTAGTGAAAGAATGACAGAGTCAGAAATAGAGAGCTATGGAGCTAAAGGAGAGAATCAGAAAGCCTGAGGCAGGAACAGGCTCTGGCACTGCCTAGGGTTGGGACACAGACCTCCACCTCACATATAACAGCACTAGTTATTGATATATTCCTATCATGCTACAGGCTTTCCTATTTGGGTTTATGAAAATAGTAGCTCTCACTTAATTGAATGTTTACCATGTGATAGGCACTGGGCTAAGCATGAAATCTTCCCGGTGGTCTGTTATACTCTTTTTACACATAAAGAAAGGAAGGCTCAGTGAGGTTAAGGGATTTGTCCAAGGTGACATAACTAGAAAGAACTCAGGTCTCAGCCATTAGATGATGTGCTATGCTGCTGAATTGCTGAACCAGATTTGGAGCCTTGGGTCCAAATGCCAGCTCTGCCACCAGCTACTCATGTGAGCTAGGTCAAGTCAGTTTACTTCTCCAGATCTCGGTTTCCTCAAATGTCATAAAGTAGGAATAATCCTCTTGGCTGTTATGACACCAGATAGGAAAACAGGAATCAAACTGCTCCATTAGTGATAACGTTCTAGGACCCATGAGGGTGGTTAACGATGCTATTTTCATTATCTGCAAAGCCCAGGGCCAAGTCCCCCGCTCTACCCTAGGAAGTTGTTCCCAGCGGGTGGGTAGGGGGTCCCATAGGGGAGCCAACTTCAAGGAGAGCGCCCCAGCAGGCCCTGGTTCCGGGGTTTAATGGGCGGTGGCTCAGCCCCAACCTGGCTCTTTCCCCCGGGGCCAAGTGTGATGACGCCTCAGAAGACACCAAGGTAGATTGGACTTGGCAGGTGAGCAGAGATGGGGAGGGAGTGTCTAGAAGCGAGAAAAGGCTGGGGCAGGCAGACAGGCTCAGGGAGGCCAGGGGCGTGCAGACCCGTGCTGAGCAGCCCCGGAGTACACACCTGCTGTGTGAGTGTCTGGGTCCCCATGTGCACACGCTGTCGGACTGTGTGACTCCAGGTCAGCCACCCTGGCAGGACAGACAGGGAGGTGCAGTCACAAACAAGAGGCTGATGATCTTGTAAAAGAGTTTCTCACAAGGAGGCGAGGCCGCTGACAGTAAAAGAAATGGGGATATTTAACGAGGCGTCTGTCCACACTATGAGTCACAGATGAGGGAACTGCAGTTCAGAGAGAGAAGGTGGAAGGTGGTGGAGCCAGAATGGAAACCCAGGTCTTTCTAACTCCAGGTAATGAACCCAAACTCTATAAGTAAGACATATCCTGCTCCTTTTTTCTATGGGAACAGCACAGGGTAGGGGAAATATGAGAGAATGGCATGGATTTGGGAGTTGTAGTGACGTGTAATGACACAATGACTATAAGGAATCAAGCGTGCAACAGAAGCTTAATCAATGGGAGAACCTCACTCTCCCTTCTTAGAGGCTTGGGCCATGAGGCGTCCATCTCCAACACCTCACGGAGCCAAATAGAGAGAGGGGACACTCAAAAATGTGTACTGTGTTGGAGGAGATCATCTCTTCCAGAGCCCTCATTTTGCAGATGGGAAAAATGAGGCTTAGAGGCCCAAAGTCACAGCAAGAGAGTGGCAGAGCTGGCCCAGGAGCCAGGACTATTGTTTGCCAGGCAGGGCTCAGTCCTTCGCAGCAGGCTGGCTCCAGAACAACCTCTGCTCTCACCCCTCACCAGCCTTGAACAAATATCTGTTCTTCTCCGACCCTCAGTTTCTCATTTGTTGAAGGGGCATAACCATTGCCTGGCAGGGTTTGGTGATGGGAGGAGAAATGCACAGTGTCAGGTTAGACATTCAGTAATTGGTTTTTCTGTCCTTCTCTGTCCCCCACCAGCCCTGTAACTGATTCGTAGATAATCCAGACCAAGGAAATGGTCTTCTAACAATGTTTAGTATTCTTAAGGACTGAAAACACCCCCTGTAATATGTATTCAAAATAAAGTCATTAAATCTAAACCACAAAATAAATGTAAAGAAGTCCAGAAAATTTCTGATTTTTACCATGATGCTGCACCAATGCTTTTTTAAAATATCAAACACTAAATTCTTTCAAAAACATTTTTTGGTGTTCCCATGTGTCTGGCATCCTAAGTGCATGCTTGGTTTGTCTGTTGCATAGGCCCACTCTGTCAAATAGAAATTTAGGGAAGAGAGTGCTTCAGTGCCTTGTGGTAAGCAAATAAACCTCAACTGGTTGGTCTGTCTTGTGGCCTCAAGAAGGTGGGACAGCCTGGGCTCACTGCTGAGTTATCCTGGGCTCAAGGTGATAATTTAGCCCTGCTGATAGTCTAGTTCTGGTCCTGTCACCCACTTACTGTGTGACCTTGGGCAAATCACAGCCTCTTTCCAAACCTCCCTTTTTGTATTCCCCATCTGTATAAAAAAAGGGTTAGAGTAGAACTTTTCATTGCTGATGACCCCTTCATTCCAATTTTATGATTCAGTAGCAAAACAAAGCCAGTAGGGAAAGCTGCATGCTGGTCCCTGTCTCTGGAGCCCCAAGCTCCTGACAAGGGTGGTGGTACATCATTAAATAGAAAAAATCAGGCCCCATTACAGCCCTGCAAGTGCTCCTAGTGTGATAGAGCCACAGACACATAAATAGACAGACAACCCAGTGTGATCATTTTGATGACAAAGAAAAGCACAGGAACTGTGAGAGCCCAGAAAAGAGGCCTCCAAGCCAGCCAAGATCAGCAAAGACTTCTTGGAGGAGGGAACATTGGAGCATAGCTTGGAAGAAGAACAAGGCAAGAGCAAGGAGTTGCCATTGACTAGAGTAAGGAGAAATAAGGCTATAAGAAGATAAGCTTTGAATGGCAGGCTAAGGAATCATCTCTCATGAAAAATCCTTATGAACACGGATGGGAGCCAGGACACTGGGTTTAAGACCCAGCTCTGCTATGAACTTGTTGGTAGACCTTGGGAAGACACTGTTTCTGGACTTCAGACTCAGCATCTGTCTCCCCCACTTAATAGAAATGGACCAGTGGAGGGAGGAGAAGAGGTACAATTGGACTTGATGGCTCTGAATTTCTGCCACTCAAACCCCAACTCAGCTTAACTCAGTGACATTCAATGCAAAATTGACTTCTCTGAGCTCTAACAACATGCAGGAAAATAAATGTAGTTTGCATCAACTTGGGTATGAGAGAAACCTGGTGACTGGCTTTGGCAGATTGGATTTGGTCAGCTGAGGGTTTAATCTTTTAAGTTGAGGTGCAGGAGTTTTGCTTTCCTGTCTGGACAATGGGGGCTAACCTCTAAAACACTTTTTTTTCTCTTTCAAAGAAGCCTTCATTCACAGTGGAGTGGCCTGTTCTGGGTGTCTTTTATTTTTATTTTTTTATTTTTTTTAAACATCTTTATTGAAGTATAATTGCTAATTGCTTTACAATGGTGTGCTAGCTTCTGCTTTACAACAAAGTGAATCAGTTACACATATACATATGTTGCCATATCTCTTCCCTCTTGCATCTCCCTCCTTCCCACCCTCCCTATCCCACCCCTCTAGGTGGTCACAAAACACCGAGCTGATCTCCCTGTGCTATGCGGCTGCTTCCCACTAGTTATCTATTTTACATTTGGTAGTGTATATATGTCCATGACACTCTCTCACCCTGTCACATCTCACCCCTCCCCCTCCCCATATCCTCAAGTCCATTCTCTAGTAGGTCTGTGTCTTTATTCCCATCTTGCCACTAGGTTCTTCATGACCTCTTTTTTTTTTTTTTTTTTCCCCTTAGATTCCATATATATGTGTTAGCATACTGTATTTGTTTTTCTCTTTCTGACTTACTTCACTCTGTATGACAGACTCTAACTCCATCCACCTCATTACAAACACCTCCATTTCATTTCTTTTTATGGCTGAGTAATATTCCATTGTATATATGTGCCACATCTTCTTTATCCATTCATCCGATGATGGACACCTAGGTTGCTTCCATGTCCTGGCTATTGTAAACAGAGCTGCAATGAATATTTTGGTACATGACTCTTTCTGAATTATGGTTTTCTCAGGGTATATGCCCAGTAGTGGGATTGCTGGGTCATATGGTAGTTCTATTTTTAGTTTTTTAAGGAACCTCCATACTGTTCTCCATAGTGGCTGTATCAATTTACATTCCCACCAACAGTGCAAGAGTGTTCCCTTTTCTCCACACCCTCTCCAGCATTTATTGTTTCTAGATTTTTTGATGATGGCCATTCTGACTGGTGTGAGATGATACCTCATTGTAGTTTTGATTTGCATTTCTCTAATGATTAATGATGTTGAGCATTCTTTCATGTGTCTGTTGGCAATCTGTATCTCTTCTTTGGAGAAATGTCTATTTAGGTCTTCTGCCCATTTTTGGATTGGGTTGTTTGTTTTTTTGTTATTGAGCTGCATGAGCTGCTTGTAAATCTTAGAGATTAATCCTTTGTCCGTTGCTTCATTTGCAAATATTTTCTCCCATTCTGAGGGTTGTCTTTTGGTCTTGTTTATGGTTTCCTTTGCTGTGCAAAAGCTTTTAAGTTTCATTAGGTCCCATTTGTTTATTTGTGTTTTTATTTCCATTTCTCTAGGACCTGGGTCAAAAAGGATCTTGCTGTGACTTATGTCATACAGTGTTCTGCCTATGTTTTCCTCTAAGAGTTTGATAGTGTCTGGCCTTACACTTAGGTCTTTAATCCATTTTGAGTTTATTTTTGTGTATGGTGTTAGGGAGTGTTCTAATTTCATACTTTTACATGTACCTGTCCAATTTTCCCAGCACCACTTATTGAAGAGGCTGTCTTTTCTCCACTGTATATGCTTGCCTCCTTTATCAAAGATAAGGTGACCATATGTGCGTGGGCTTATCTCTGGGCTTTCTATCCTGTTCCATTGATCTATATTTCTGTTTTTGTGCCAGTACCAAACTGTCTTGATTACTGTAGCTTTGTAATATAGTCTGAAGTCAGGGAGCCTGATTCCTCCAGCTCCATTTTTCGTTCTCAAGATTGCTTTGGCTATTCGGGGTCTTTTGTGTTTCCATACAAATTGTGAAATTTTTTGTTCTAGTTCTGTGAAAAATGCCAGTGGTAGTTTGATAGGGATTGCATTGAATCTGTAGATTGCTTTGGGTAGCAGAGTCATTTTCACAATGTTTATTCTTCCAATCCAAGAACATGGTATATCTCTCCATCTATTTGTATCATCTTTAATTTCTTTCATCAGTGTCCTATAATTTTCTGCATACAGGTCTTTTGTCTCCTTAGGTAGGTTTATTCCTAGGTATTTTATTCTTTTTGTTGCAATGGTAAACGGGAGTGTTTTCTTAATTTCACTTTCAGATTTTTCATCATTAGTATACAGGAATGCAAGAGATTTCTGTGCATTAATTTTGTATCCTGCTACTTTACCAAATTCATTGATTAGCTCTAGCAGTTTTCTGGTAGCATCTTTTGGATTCTCTATGTATAGTATCATGTCATCTGCAAACAGTGACAGCTTTACTTCTTCTTTTCCGATTTGGATTCCTTTTATTTCTTTTTCGTCTCTGATTGCTGTGGCTAACACTTCCAAAACTATGTCGAATAATAGTGGTGAGAGTGGGCAACCTTGTCTTGTTCCTGATCTTAGTGGAAATGGTTTCAGTTTTTCACCATTGAGGACAATGTTGGCTGTGGGTTTGTCATATACGGCCTTTATTATGTTGAGGAAAGTTCCCTCTATGCCTACTTTCTGCAGGACTTTTATCATAAATGGGTGTTGAATTTTGTCGAAAGCTTTCTCTGCATCTATTGAGATGATCATATGGTTTTTCTCCTTCAATTTGTTAATATGATGTATCACGTTGATTGATTTGCGTATATTGAAGAATCCTTGCATTCCTGGAATAAACCCCACTTGATCATGGTGTATGATCCTTTTAATGTGCTGTTGGATTCTGTTTGCTAGTATTTTGTTGAGGATTTTTGCATCTATGTTCATCAGTGATATTGGCCTGTAGTTTTCTTTCTTTGTGACATCTTTGCCTGGTTTTGGTATCAGGGTGATGGTGGCCTCGTAGAATGAGTTGGGGAGTGTTCCTCCCTCTGCAATATTTTGGAAGAGTTTGAGAAGGATAGGTGTTAGCTCTTCTCTAAATGTTTGATAGAATTCGCCTGTGAAGCCATCTGGTCCTGGGCTTTTGTGTGTTGGAAGATTTTTAATCACAGTTTCAATTTCAGTGCTTGTGATTGGTCTGTTCATATTTTCTATTTCTTCCTGGTTCAGTCTCGGCAGGTTGTGCATTTCTAAGAATCTGTCCATTTCTTCCAGGTTGTCCATTTTATTGGCATAGAGTTGCTTGTAGTAATCTCTTATGATCGTTTGTATTTCTGCAGTGTCAGTGGTTACTTCTCCTTTTTCATTTCTAATTCTATTAATTTGAGTCTTCTCCTTTTTTCTCTTGATGAGTCTGGCTAATGGTTTATCAATTTTGTTTATCTTCTCAAAGAACCAGCTTTTAGTTTCATTGATTTTTGCTATTGTTTCCTTCATTTCTTTTTCATTTATTTCTGATCTGATCTTTATGATTTCTTTCCTTCTGCTAGCTTTGGGGTTTTTTTGTTCTTCTTTCTCTAATTGCTTTAGGTGCAAGGTTAGGTTGTTTATTCGAGATGTTTCCTGTTTCTTGATGTAGGCTTGTATTGCTATAAACTTCCCTCTTAGAACTGCTTTTGCTGCATCCCATAGGTTTTGGATCGTCGTGTCTCCATTGTCATTTGTTTCTAGGTATTTTTTGATTTCCCCTTTGATTTCTTCAGTGATCACTTCGTTATTAAGTAGTGTATTGTGTAGCCTCCATGTGTTTGTATTTTTTACAGATCTTTTCCTGTAATTGATATCTAGTCTCATAGCGTTGTGGTCGGAAAAGATACTTGATACGATTTCAATTTTTTTTAATTTACCAAGGCTTGATTTGTGACCCAAGATATGATCTATCCTGGAGAATGTTCCATGAGCACTTGAGAAAAATGTGTATTCTGTTGTTTTTGGGTGGAATGTCCTATAAATATCAATTAAGTCCATCTTGTTTAATGTATCATTTAAAGCTTGTGTTTCCTTATTTATTTTCATTTTGGATGATCTGTCCATTGGTGAAAGTGGGGTGTTAAAGTCCCCTACTATGATTGTGTTACTGTCGATTTCCCCTTTTATGGCTGTTAGTATTTGCCTTATGTATTGAGGTGCTCCTATGTTGGGTGCATAAATATTTACAATTGTTATACCTTCCTCTTGGATCGATCCCTTGATCATTATATAGTGTCCGTCTTTGTCTCTTGTAATTGTCTTTATTTTAAAGTCTATTTTGTCTGATATGAGAATTGCTACTCCAGCTTTCTTTTGATTTCCATTTGCATGGAATATCTTTTTCCATCCCCTCACTTTCAGTCTGTATGTGTCTCTAGGTCTGAAGTGGGTCTCTTGTAGACAACATATATATGGGTCTTGTTTTTGTATCCATTCAGCCAGTCTGTGTCTTTTGGTGGGAGCATTTAATCCATTTACATTTAAGGTAATTATCGATATGTATGTTCCTATTCCCATTTTCTTAAATGTTTTGGGTTTGTTATTGTAGGTGTTTTCCTTCTCTTGTGTTTCTTGCCTAGAGAAGTTCCTTTAGCATTTGTTGTAAAGCTGGTTTGGTGGTGCTGAACTCTCTCAGCTTTTGCTTGTCTGTAAAGGTTTTAATTTCTCCATCAAATCTGAATGAGATCCTTGCTGGGTAGAGTAATCTTGGTTGTAGGTTTTTCTCCTTCATCACTTTAAGTATATCCTGCCACTCCCTTCTGGCTTGCAGCGTTTCTGCTGAAAGATCAGCTGTTAACCTTATGGGGATGCCCTTGTGTGTTATCTGTTGTTTTTCCCTTGCTGCTTTTAATATGTTTTCTTTATATTTAATTTGTGATAGTTTGATTAATATGTGTCTTGGTGTGTTTCTCCTTGGATTTATCCTGTATGGGACTCTCTGTGCTTCCAGGACTTGACTAACTATTTCCTTTCCCATATTAGGGAAGTTTTCAACTATAATCTCTTCAAATATTTTCTCAGTCCCTTTCTTTTTCTCTTCTTCTTCTGGGACCCCTATAATTCGAATGTTGGTGCGTTTAATGTTGTCCCAGAGGTCTCTGAGACTGTCCTCAGTTCTTTTCATTCTTTTTTCTTTATTCTGGTCTGCAGTAGTTATTTCCACCATTTTATCTTCCAGGTCACTTATCCGTTCTTCTGCCTCAGTTATTCTGCTATTGATCCCATCTAGAGTATTTTTAATTTCATTTATTGTGCTTGTCATCGTTTCTTGGTTCCTCTTTAGTTCTTCTACGTCCTTGTTAAATGTTTCTTGCATTTTGTCTATTCTATTTCCAAGACTTTGGATCATCCTTACATCATTATTCTGAATTCTTTTTCAGGTAGACTACCTATTTCCTCTTCATTTGTTAGGTCTGGTGTGTTTTGACCCTGCTCCTTCATCTGCTGTGTGTTTTTCTGTCTTCTCATTTTGCTTATCTTACTGTGTTTGGGGTCTCCTTTTCACAGGCTGCAGGTTCATAGTTCCCGTTGTTTTTGGTATCTGTCCCCAGTGGTTAAGGTTGGTTCAGTGGGTTGTGTAGGTTTCCTGGTGGAGGGAACTAGTGCCTGCGTTCTGGTGGATGAGGCTGGATGTTGTCTTTCTGGTGGGTTCGTCCACGTCTGGTGGTGTGTTTTGGGGTGTCTGTGGCCTTATTATGATTTTAGGCAGCCTCTCTGTTAATGGATGGGGCTGTGTTCCTCTCTTGCTAGTTGTTTGGCATAGTGTGTCCAGCACTGTAGCTTGCTGGTCGTTGAGTGAAGCTGGGTCTTGATGTTGAGATGGAGATCTGTGAGAGATTTTTGCCGTTTGGTATTACGTGGAGCTGGGAGGTCTCTTGTGGACCAGTGTCCTGAAGTTGGCTCTCCCACCTCAGAGGCACAGCCCTGATGCCTGGCTGGAGCACCAAGAGCCTTTCATCCACACGGCTCAGAATAAAACGGAGAAAAAATGGAAAGAAAGAAAAAAAGAGGATAAAATAAAATAAAATAAAGCAATTATAATAAAAAATAAGAAAAAAAATTATTAAGAGTAAATTTATTAAGAAAAAAATTTTTTTTAATTTTTAAAAATAGATTTATTAATTTTTTATACTAAAAATAAGAAAAAAATTATTTAGAAAAAATTTATTAAGAAAAAAAATTTTTTAATTTTTTAAAATAAAAAATATGAAAAAACTTATTAAAAAATTTTTTTTTAAAAATAGAAAATAAGGAAAAAATTATTAAGAAAACATTTATTAGGGAAAAAAAAAAATTTTTAAGCCAAAAAAAAAAAAAAAAAACGGACGGACCTAGCCCTAGGACTAACGGTGAGAGCAAAGCTATACAGACAAAATCTCACCCAGAAGCATACACATCTACACTCACAAAAAAAAGGAAAAGGGGAAAAGTTAATATATCCTGCTCCCAAAGTCCACCTCCTAAATTTGGGATGATTCGTTGTCTATTCAGGTATTCAACAGATGCAGGCACATCAAGTTGTTTGTGGAGCTTTAATCCGCTGCTTCTGAGGCTGCTGGGAGAGATTTCCCTTTCTCTTCTTTGTTCGTACAGCTCCCGGGGTTCAGCTTTGGATTTGGACCCGCCTCTGCATGTAGGTCCCCTGAGGGCGTCTGTTCCCCGCCCAGACAGAACGGGGTTGAAGGAGCAGATGATTCGGGGGCTCTGGCTCAGTCAGGCTGGGGGGGAGGGAGCGGTACGGAGAAGGCGGGGCGAGCCTGCGGCGGCAGAGGCCGGCGTGACGTTGCAGCAGCCTGAGGCGCGCCGTGCGCTCTCCCGGGGGAAGTTGTCCCCGGATTACGGGAGCCTGGCCGTGGCGGGCTGCACAGGCTCCCGGGAGGGGCGGTGTGGAGAATGACCTGTGCTCGCCCACAGGCTGTTTGGTGGCGGCAGCAGCAGCCTTAGCGTCTCATGCCCGTCTCTGGGGTCCGCGCTGATAGCCGCGGCTCGCGCCCGTCTCTGGAGTTCGTTTAAGTGGCGCTCTGAATCCCCTCTCCTTGCACGCCGCGAAACAAAGAGGCAAGAAAAAGTCTCCTGCCTCTTCGGCAGCTGCAGACTTTTTCTCGTGCACCCTCCCGGCTAGTTGTGGTGCGCTAGACCCTTCAGGCTGTGTTCACGCAGCCAACCCCAGTCCTCTCCCTGGGATCCGACCGAAGCCCGCGCCTCAGCTCCCAGCCCCCGCCCGCCCCGGCGGGTGAGCAGACAAGCCTCTCGGGCTGGTGAGTGCTGCTCGGCGCCGAGCCTCTGTGCGGGAATCTCTCCGTTTTTCCCTCTGCGTCCCTGTTGCTGTGGGATCCGCGCTGATAGCCGCGGCTCGCGCCCGTCTCTGGAGCTCGTTTAGGCGGCGCTCTGAATCCCCTCTCCTTGCGCGCCGCGAAACAAAGAGGCAAGAAAAATTCTCTTGCCTCTTTGGCAGCTGCAGTCTTTTTCCCGGACTCCCTCCCGTCTAGCACCGAAGCCCGAGCCCCAGCTCCCAGGCCCCGCCCGCCCCGGCGGCTGAGCAGACAAGCCTCTCGGGCTGGTGAGTGCTGGTCGGCACCGCTCCTCTGTGCGGGAATCTCCGCTTTGCCCTCCGCACCAATGTGGCTGCTCTCTCCTCCGTGGCTCTGAAGCTTCCCCCCTCTGCTACCCACAGTCTCTGCCCACGAAGGGGCTTCCTAGTGTGTGGAAACCTTTCCTCCTTCACAGCTCCCTCCCACTGGTGCAGGTCCCGTCCCTATTCTTTTGTCTCTGTTATTTCTTTTTTCTTTTGCCCTACCCAAGTACGTGGGGATTTTCTTGCCTTTTGGGAGGTCTGACGTCTTCTGCCAGCGTTCAGTGGGTGTTCTGTAGGAGCAGTTCCACGTGTAGATGTATTTCTCATGTATCTGTGGGGAGGAAGGTGATCTCCGCGTCTTACTCTTCCGCCATCTTGCCCCTCCCCCCCTGGGTGTCTTTTAGAAAGACATTTTACCAGCCTTCACTCCCTAATGGGGAATCAGGCCACCCTCCAGGCTTAAGAGACCGAAGAACAAATTGAAATTTGTGATTGTTGCTTTCAATATCATCTTAGAAATGGAGGAGGAAAGAGAAAATCTTTGCCCCAATTTCTCCCCACATGAAAACTTAAGCTTGGGCAAGCCCTTGCCCCTTTTGTCTACAAAGAAAAAATACTGGCTGGACATTTCTAGGTTTGGCATTTTTATGATTCAATGATAAGAAAGATGTTTTATTAGAAGTAAAATCAGGGAGGGAATAATCTCAGAATCATATTCCCAGAGAAGAAAACAGTTTGTGATTATGAGTTCACTTTGGAGTACTGACCCTGGATGTCTATCAAATTAATGGCATGATCATGAAGAAAATTATTTTGAGAGACATTAAAACAGTGCTTTGACTATACATCCAAAGAGGAATATAACATAAAAACAAGAAAAATCATAACAACAGCTTAAACTATACTGAGAAGTCTTTTAAAAATGTTATAGTTTTACTTAAAATAGATTAATTTAAATTAAATAGTTCTATAGCCATTTAGAATATTTCATTTTGAAATATTTGTAACTTTGAGTTACAAAGATAGCACAGAGTTTCCGTTTACCTTTCATCCAGCTTCCTCTAATTTTAACATCTTACATAACCATGGTATATTTATCAAAACTAAGAAACTAACATTGGTAAATACCTAAACTGAAAACTTTATTCAACTTTCTCCAAGTTTTCCACTAATGTCCTTCTTCCATTCTAGGATCTAATTTGGGATATCACTTTGCATGTAATTATCATGTCTCCTTGACTGACAGTTTCTTGGTCTTTCCTTGTCTTTTATGACCTTGATAGTTTTGAAGAGTAATAGTAAATTTAAATGCAGATTATTAAGTGAAAAAAAAAAACCAATCTGAAAAGGCTACATACCATATGATTCCAGTTGTATGACATTATGAAAAAAGCAAAACAATGGAGGCAGTACAGATAGTGGTTGTCGGGGGTTAGGGCAGGGGAGGGATGAATTGGCAGAGCACGGAGGATTTTTAGGGCAGTGAACTATTCTTTATGATACTATAATAGTAGATACATATTATTATATATTTGTCTAAACCCAGAGAATGTACAACACCAAGAGTGAACCCTAATGTAACCTATGGACTTTGAGTGATAATGTGTTATACAGGTTCATGGATTATAACAAATGTACCACTGGAGTGCAGGATGTCATAGTGGGGGAAGTTGGGCAGGGGAGAGAAGGCAGGATGGACAGGGAATACATGAAAATTCCCACTCAATTTTGCTGTGAATCTAAAACTGCTCTAAAAAATAAGGTTTATTAATTTTTTAAAAGAGCAATAGGTATTTTGAAGAATATTCCTCAATTTGGAATGTCTGACATTTTATCATTAATGGATTGAGGTTATGAATTTTGGTTTGATTGAGGTAATACGCCCTGCTTGACATATCATATCGATGGGCAAATGGCATCAATATAATTTATTAACCTAGGACTCGTTTTGTTGGGTGTATTGTTAGCTTAATAAGAAATGGAGGGCTTCCCTGGTGGCGCAGTGGTTGAGAATCTGCCTGCCAATGCAGGGGACACGGGTTCGAGCCCTGGTCTGGGAAGATCCCACATGCCGCGGAGCAACTAGGCCCGTGAGCCACAGCTACTGAGCCTGCGCGTCTGGAGCCTGTGCTCCGCAACAAGAGAGGCCGCGATAGTGAGAGGCCCGCGCACCGCGATGAAGAGTGGCCCCCACTTGCCGCAACTAGAGAAAGCCCTCGCACAGAAACGAAGACCCAACACAGCCAAAAATAAATTAATTAATTTAAAAAAAAAAAAGAAATGGATAGGGACTTCCCTGACGGTCCAGTGGTTAAGACTCTGCGCTTCCACTGCAGGGGGCATGGGTTTGATCCCTGGTCAGGGAACTAAGATACCTCATGAAAAAAGAAACAAATAAACTGTTTACCAAAGTGGCTATACCATTTTGCATTCTCACCAGCTATGAATGAGAGTCCCTGTTGTTCTGCTTCTTTGTCAGCATTTAGTATTGTCTGTTTTTAATTTTCACCATTCTAACAGGTATGTAGTGGTATCTCATTGTGGTTGTAATTTAATTACATTTCCCTATGACTAATGATGCTGAGCATCTTTCATACACTCATTTTCCATCTGTATATCTTCTTTGGTGAGGTCTGTTCAGATTATTTGCCCATTTTTAACTAGATTGTTTGTTTTCCTGCTGCTGAATTTTAAGAGTTCTTTATATTTTCTAGATACAAGACCCTTATCAGTTATGTGATACGAAAGTAGTTTCTCCTAGTTCGTGGCTGGTCTTTGCATTCTGTTAATGGTGGTTTTTGCAGAGCAAAAGTTTTTAATTTTGATAAAGTCCAATTTATCAACTTTTCCTTTATGGATTACACTGTTTGATATCATATCCAAATACTCATTGCCAAAGATCATGCAGATTTTACCCTATAGAAAACAAGAAGTCTCTAGAAGTTTTCCTCTAGAAGTTTTATAATTTTATATTTTCCCTCTCAGTCTATGAACAATTTTGAGTTAATTTGGGGGTAAGGTGTGGGGGTTAGGTTGAGATTTTTTATTTAACTTAATTTAATTTAATTTTGTATATAGATATCCAGTTGTTCCAGCACCGTTTTTATAAAGCCTTTTCTTTATCTATTAAATTGCCTCTGCACTTTTGTCAAATATCAATTGACTATAGCTGTGTCTATTTCTGGGCTCTCCATTCTGTTCCATTGGTATATATGTCTATCCTTTCACCAATACCACACTGTCTTGATTACTATAACTTTATACTTAGTGTTGAAATTAGGTAGTGTGAATCCTCCAGCTTTGTTATTCTCTTTTAGGATTGTTTTGGCTATTCTAGCTCCTTTGCTTTTTGATATAAATTTTGGAACCAATTTGCTGGGTTTTGACTGAGATTGTGTTGAATCTACATATCAAATTTGGGACATTTGACATTTTAACAATATTAAGTCTTCCAATTCATCAACATGGATATCTCTTCATTTATTTAGATCTTCTTTGATTTTATTCATCAGTGTTTTATAGTTTCTAGCCTATGGATCATGCATATATTTTGTTAGATTTATATTTAAGTACATTCTTCTGTTAGTCTGTTAATGTGGTGGGTATTTTTTTTTAAATAAACACAACACTGTGGCATCTAATTATTTTTTTAGTATTTATTGATTTGTTTGTTTTGGCTGCATCAGGTCTTAGTTGCGGCACGCGGAATCTTTTTTTCTTCATTGCGGTGCGTGGGCTTCTCTCTAGTTGTGGTGCGAGGGCTCAGTAGTTGTGGCACGCAGGCTCAGTAGCTGTGGGTTGCAGGCTCTAGAGCGCAGGCTCAGTAGTTGTGGCGCACAGGTTTAGTTCCTCCACGGCATGTGGGATCTTCCCGGACCAGGGCTCAAACCCGTGTTCCCTGCATTGGCAGGTAGATTCTTAACCACTGTGCCACCAGGGGAGCCCTCTATACAAGTTTATAAACAACGACTAAAGTCTTTGCTAGGATATAAAGGAACTTAAGACGAGATAAGAGGATTGATGAAGAGAAGGTCTGGAGAAGAGTTAAGGTGATAGACTTCTCAGAATGGCCAGAATTGTGAAGCTATTTGTGTCCCATGTGACAATTTACCAAAGGGTACCCATTGTAAAAAAGCTCTCCAAAATCAGCAAGAGTAGGCAAAATCAGGTAGACAAGATGATCCATCCATGGATCTCAGTCAGCCTCATAATGAGAATGAAGGCTACACCATTGGCATAAAGTTCTAGGCCCCTGAGAACTGTTAGTAATGCTCTTCTCATTATCAGCAAAGCCTAGTGACAAATCCTACCCTCACTCCTCATATATGCTTTAGGAGATGCCAGGGAGTTTATCCCTGAGGGATGGTGGGTCCTCAAGGGAGCACCATCTTGAGGAAAATTACCCCAGGAGGCCTGCCTAAAAGGCAGGAGCTGAGGGTTTAATAGGTCATGGCTCAGCCTCTAACAAGTCTTTGCGTGGAGACACCACAGAAAACACCAGTATGGACCAGGCTTCACAGGTGAGCAGGACTAGGGATGGAGTGCCCAGAGATAGGTAGAGAAAACTGGGGCAGGGAGACAGGGGCAGAGAAGCCAGGGCCTATAAACTCGGGCCAGGGGTCAGGAAGACTGATTGGGTGTGCATAAGAGGCAGGTGCCCAGAATCCAGGTCGGCTGTGTGTATGTGGGCCGTGGGACCTTGGACCACATATCCTGGCAGGTCCAGGCAAGGGGGTTTACTCACAGGTGGGATTCAAACCATATCCTCATCAAATCATTTCGTCCCACAGGAAAGCAAGGCTGATGACAGCAGTAACCACTGGAAACACTAGCACACTTTGAGTGCTTACCTGTTCCAGGCTCTTGTGAGTGTTGTCTAAGCATTTTCTCCGCAAGGACTCACAAGAACCCCAGGAGGTCACAGATGAGGGAAACGAGCTCAGAGATGGGAAAGTGACTTGCCCAAGGTCACACAACTGCAGGTAAGAGCTGCAATTGGAATCCAGTCCTTTCTGATTCACAAGTGCACACACTGGACCAATAAGGCCCATGGGACATGATGAAGGTAAAGCCCCTGGCTGGCAGCAGGTGCTCACTAAGTGGGAGAGCGCTTGCCCTGTCCTTTTGGGGCATGGACCATGTGACATGCACTCTGCCAGACACAGAGGGGACACTCAGAAAAGAGTTCATCGGATTGGAAACCCCTCAGAGAACTTTTCCTCCAAACCCCTCACTACACAGAGGAGGAAACCAAGGCCAGGGGCCCAAAGTCACAGCAAGCAAGTGGCAGAGCTGGCCCAGGAGCCAGGACTCTTCGTTGCCACACAGGGTTCCTTTAGAGCAGGCTGGCTCCTAACCACCTCTGCTATCACCCCTCACCAGCTGTGGCTTTGAACAAGGGCCTGTCCCTTTCCAACCCTCAGTTTCTCATGTGTTGAAGGGCATAACCCCTCCCTGGCAGGGTTGGATGCTGGGAAGAGATGATGTACATGAAATGCAGCATCAGGTTGGACACTCAGTGATTGGTTTTTCTGTCCTTGCCTGTCCCCACCTGCACTGTAAATGTCTCATAAACAATCCCAACAGGGGGGACCTGCTGGGGCAAGTTCTGTGCCCTGGGAAACAGCACCCATTAGGCCCTAAGCACAGGACTGCATCACTCAGATGTAGTGTGTAATCCAAAGCAAAACAAGAGCCCTAACCTGTAAAATAAGTGTAAGAAAGTCCAACCAAATTTGGATATTTCCTATGATGGGCTAGTTGAATGATGCTTTGAAAGATCAAATATTAAATTCTTTCATAA
Organism: Eubalaena glacialis; assembly: GCF_028564815.1. Taxonomy (NCBI): domain Eukaryota; kingdom Metazoa; phylum Chordata; class Mammalia; order Artiodactyla; family Balaenidae; genus Eubalaena; species Eubalaena glacialis. Next base: position 68,052,507 of record NC_083725.1, read on the forward strand.
AGTACTTTTGGTTCCCCTGATTGGCTGGTGGCCCAGTATGCCTGTTAGATGGTCTACTACCACCTGGCAATGAAAAGCCATGTGCCACCACTCCACCGCAGTCTCCGCATCCCTACATCCATCTGCAAAGCAGTGGGACAGAAGAGGCGGGAGAGGGGTAGCAAGGTTGATGGCCTCTTAGGGCCCCTCTGGCTTCACCACTCTGCTTTTCTGCCCCTTAAATCCCTGGCTCTGCCTCACCCGGCACTGGCAGCCACGACTGCGTGTCTGAGAGCAAAACTGTCCAGGGCAGTGCAGAGCAGGTTCACTCTTTTGCTAGGTCCTGGGTTCTGACTTCTGGAACATTATTTCAAAGGAAGATTTGCATTGCCAGATACCAGTTCTTAGTACTTACCATATAGTGACTCAGATAAAAACCTGAAATATAAATTTGTCTGATGTTATCAGTGGAAAAGCAGAAAGGGAAACAGAAAACCTTGGTCTTAATATTTTCTCCCCTGGAAAGCTGAACTTCTGGATTCTCCAGGAAACATGGCATAGAAGAGAGTCCTGTGCTGGGAGTCAAAGACCTGAGTTCTGGTGATGGCTCTGCATCCAGTGCCAGTGGCACCTGGGAAAGCTCCTGCCCATTCTGTGCTCAGTCTCTGGCCTTCAGGAGGAAAATTGGTTAGATTTGAAAATAAAAAAGTTTTTTCCAGCTTTTACATTGGTGGTTTTATGCATAAGAGGTGTTTGGAGAAGAGAGAGAAGTTAGAGGTGACTGTAGGAAAAGCGTGGGGACACTGCTCAATGGAATCATCAGCATCAACATGGACTTGCCTGGGGGGTTGCTTAGTCCAAGGGACAAGTATAAAGTAGAGGGTGAATCAGTATTTCTCTCAGTTCAAACACCCAGATCTGTGGGTTGAAAACACTACCTCCTGATTCCTCTGGGAGGGGTTCTTTTGCCTTGGAGCAGCTATTACAAGCAAATCTCCAGTTCCTTTCCATCCGAAATGCTTCTCAAGCAATGACCAGGGACTAGGGAAACCTGCTGGGTAGTGGGCAAGCAAAACAGGACCATCTACTGAGCCACAGCAGCCCGTAGGGAGGCAAGTTCAGCTGAGTAACATAGATACTGTCTTGGATTCTCTGCTGCTGCCCAGTTGTGGGAGAATCCATGATCAGTTCTGACTCCAATCAGGCATGACTCTTCCCTCCAAGAGCATTTTCAATGTCACTGTCTTCACTGTAACATGACAAACAGCTGCACACCCAGAGACAGGTTAGGGAGTACTCAACTTAGACACAGACAGGCAGAACCACTGCACCAAGCAAACAAGGGAGAAGGAGCCATTCCCTGGTTAGTAATTACGATAGGAAGACAGCATGTTGCTGTAAACCTTAGAGAAATCAGCCCTCCCTAGCAACGTGGTGACAAAGATGTCACTTTTTAAAAACTTAAAGCAAATGCCAAAAAAGAATGGAGCTCAGGGGCCTGGTTTAAGAGACCTGATATTCCCCAAAGGACCATATGGAAGAACCAGCAGAAGGTCTTCCATAACACTTAACAGAACTGAAATTAGGTAATGATGTGAGTCTTTGCTTAATGTCTTTCTCTACCACTAAAATTTCAGCTCCATGAAGTTAGAGACCTTCTTTGTTTTGTTCAACTTGTTAAATACCTGGCATATAACACATGGTTTTGTATATTGTGGGTACTTTTTCCATACTTAATTTAAAAAAGGAAAATGGATTTCTGGGAGAGGATGAAGGCAGAGCCCATCATCTCTCTTCTAGAGTTGGTTGTAACTAAATGTGGTTACATTATACAGTGATCACTATGTAACCTGCATTCTAGAATCACTGATGGTTCTGGTTTCCAGACGTTCCCACTGCCCACTTCCTGGGCATCCAGCTTAACCCATCATGGAGACTAGAGCCTGTAATGGATCAGAGGACTCATCGACCATCTTCTACCTTATGGGCATCCCTTCTCTGCCCAAATACCTCTTCCTTCCTATCTTCTTCATTGTTCTCCTCCTCTACCTGCTCATCCTGCTGGAAAATGCTCTGATCCTGGTGTCTGTGGTGGCAGAGCCCAGCCTGCACAAACCCATGTACTTCTTCCTGATCAACCTCTCAGCCCCGGACATACTTTTCACCACAACCACCATCCCCAGGATGCTGTCCCTATTCTTGCTTGGGGACCACAACCTCAGCTTCCCTGCCTGCTTCCTGCAGATGTACCTTTTCCACAGCTTCTCCTGCTCTGAAGCCTTCATCCTGGTGGTCATGGCCTATGACCGCTATGTGGCTATCTGCCGCCCACTGCACTACCCTGTCCTCATGACCCCACAGACCAATGCTGCACTGGTAGCCAGTGCCTGGCCCACTGCCCTCCTTCTGCCCATCCCAGCAGTGGTGCAGACCTTCCACACGGCTTTTGACAACACTGCTCACATCTACCACTGCTTCTGTGACCACTTGGTTGTGGTCCAGGCCTCCTGCTCTGACACCACACCCCAGACCTTCATGGGCTTCTGCATCACCATGGTGGTGTCCTTTCTTCCCCTTTTCCTGGTGCTTCTCTGCTATGCCTACATCCTGGCCTCAGTGCTTCGCATCAGCTCCCGAGAAGGATGCTCGAAAGCCTTCTCCACCTGCAGCTCCCACCTCCTGGTTGGCACCTACTACTCTTCCATTGCCATAGCCTACGTGGCCTACAGGGCTGACCTACTCTCGACTTCCACATCGTGAGCAACGTGGACATGCTACTCTCACACCTGTCCTCAGCCCTCTCATCTACACGCTGAGGAACAAGGATGTCAAAGCAGCAATCACCAAAACGGCATGTCCCCAGGACACAAAGAAAGCTGGGAAAACCTGATTCATAGGTGAACTTTATTTTCTCACCAGCACCAATAACAACAGAGGGAAAGTGGACAATTCAGATAGCCAAGTAGTTAGAACAATAATTCTCAAAATATAGTCCTAGGTATTCTTCCATCATAATAAAATAATGATTGGACTTCTCTGGTGGCGCAGTGGTTAAGAATCAGCCTGCTAATGCAGGGGACATGGGTTTGAGCCCTGGTCTGGGAAGATCCCACATGCTGTGGAGCAACTAAGCCCGTGCACCACAGCTACTGAGCCTGAGCTCTAGAGCCCGTGACCCACAACTACTGAGCCCACGCGCCTAGAGCCCGTGCTCTGCAACAAAGAGAAGCCACCACAATGAGAAGCCTGTGCACCGCAATGAAGTGTAGCCCCTGCTCGCTGCAACTAGAGAAAGCCCACGTGCAGCAATGAAGACCCAATGCAGCCAAAAATAAACAAATAAATAAATTAATTTATTAAAAAATTTATAAAATGGTTTTCTTTCCTTAATTCACACAAAAAATGGATTGGAGTTTTCTATTCAATTTTTAAGCTGTGAATCCCAAATTTCACAAGACTGTGAGTACTTCCTACCCATTGTGGTCACATTTCCATTAATTCAAACAATTCTGATTCTCAGAGATTTAAGTATTTGATTAGAAAGAAATTCTGTCTTTCCCTTGTATCTCTTCTTCTAATATTTCTAAATGTCCCCAGGATTGCTGACACATAGATATGAATCAGGTTTGCCCTTTTTGCTGGAGTAGTAACTTAGAAACCCCCTTCAAGGAAGAAGTCTGAAACTGCTACCATCTCAATCCCTGTTGCCTGAAAATTCACTGCCACTACCAATATGTCAATACCAGTTATATAGGAAAGCTACCTCTGGTGTCTAGGCCTTCATAGTGTCCAAAAAGTAGAGCATGCCCTTCTTCTAGTGTATGCTTAGGCAAGAAGTGCTCCGTATCAAAACTGTGTGGGCACAAAAACATTACAATTCTTTTAATTCTAAGCCACACCGTAGTTTTTCCATCCATGACAATGGGGAGCTAAGTAGAAAAGTTTCCCCTTATTAGTAGTATGCTGTGTCCAAGACCTGCACTCTTTCTCAAAATACAGCCCTAGGTATTCTTCCTGGCCTTAGAAGCCAGCCCAAGCTCTTTATTCCCTTCTCTTATGCCAAATTTCCTCTTGAAGGATGTTTTCACCGACAGCCTCACCTGCTAATTGGCACAGTCTCTCTGTATTTTCCAATTTAAAAAAGTAGTTTCAACTTTTGTGCATCAAATGACACTATCAAGAGAGTAAAAAGACAACCCACAATGGGGGAAAATATTTGCAAATTAAGGGATTACTATCCAGAATATATAAAGAACTCCTACCACTCAAAGCAGCAACAACAAAAAAACCCAATTTAGAAAATGAGCAAAAGATTTGAATAGACATTTATCTGAAGAAGATATACAAATGGCAAATAAGCCCATGAAAAGATGCTCAACACTACCAGCCATCAGGCAAATCAAAACCATAATGAGATAGCACTTCCAACCCATTAGGATGGTTATTATCAAAAAATGGAAAATAACAATTGTTAGTGAGGATGTGGAGCAGTTGAAAACCCTGAAAAAATGGTGCAGACACTGTGGAAAACAATATGGTTGTTCCTCAAAAAATTAAATATAGAATTACCAAATGATCCATCAATTCCACTTCTGGGTATATATCCAAAAGAATTGAAAGCAGAGTCCTAAGAGACATTTGTTCACCTATGTTCATAGCAGCATTATTCACAGTAGCCAAAAGATGGAAACAACCCAAATGTCCATCGACAGATGAACGGATAAACATATACATGTAGTGGAATATAATTCAGCCTTAAAAAGGAATGAAATTCTGATTCATGCTACAACATGGATAAACCTTGAAGACATTATACTAAGTGAAGTAAGCCAAACACAAAAGGACAAACATTGTGTGATTCCACTTATATGAGGTACTTGGCAGAGTCAGATCATAGAAATGGAAAGTAAAAAAAAAACAAAAAAAAAGTTACCAGGTGAGGAGGGGAAAGGGAGAGCTATTGTTTTCTGCATATGGAGTTCTGTCTGGGATGATGAAAAAGATCTGGAAATGTACAGTGGTGATGGTTGCACAACATTGTGAATGGACTGAATGTCACTCTATTGTACATTTTAAAATGGTTTAAAAGGTAAATTTTATGTTATGTGTATTTTACCACAATAAAAAATATTTTAACAAATAGCTTCAAATCAGGCCATAGGTCACAGGTCCCTGAGCAGCCTAGGGGCTGGCTGCCATTTTGTCAGATGCCCGCCTCTGGACTGATGGATTAGCTGTGGCCAGAGGAAGCTGGATGGAGTTCAATCACATGGTTAGACAGGGACACAAGAATTAGTGGAGCAGTTTGCCTTAAAAAGTGGGGCGGGAGGAGGCGGAGTAAAGATGGTGGTGTGGGAAGACATGGAGTTAGCGTCTCCCAACTAGGGCACCTGCCGTCTGCTGGTGGGGGACTCTGATGCCCAAGGAGATGGAAGGAACCCCAAGGTGAACTGGTAGGACGTAGGGGGACTGAGAGGGGAGGAGAACTGGAGGTCAGACAGGATCGGCACCCCTGAGGCCGGGGAGATCAGGAGAGGCAGGCGGGAGGGCCCCTCCCACTCAAGTCCAGGAAGCTTGCTGGGCTCCCAGGTGAGGTCCCCTGCCCTCTGAGACCAGAGGTGGGGGGCACACCTGGGCCCCTTCTGTTCCTTGAGCCTAAGCCCCACCCCCCACAGCCCCCAGGGCCTTTTCCAGCCCAGTGGGTCTTGAGCATTGACCCCACCCACCACCCAAATCTTGCCTTTGCTTAGGCCCTGCCCTCCACAGCCAAAGCCTTCTCCCCTCCCCCCCCTTTTTTCCCTCCTCCTCTTTTTTACTATTGTGGTACTGATGTACATTCCGGTTGTTGATTCATCTATATTTTTATTTTTATATTCTTCCTAACATATCTGTTAGTTTCCTAGTCTAATTTTATTTTTTACTTTTTTCCTTTTTTTTTTTGCCACCCCAGGCAGCTTGTGGGATCTTGGTTCACAAGTCCGGGGTTGGGCCGAAGCTCCTGCAGTGGCAGCTCCAAGTCCGAACCACTGGACTAACAGAGAACCTCAGACCCCAGGGAATATTCATCGGAGTGAGGTCTCATGGAGTTCCTCATCTCAGCACCAAGATCCAGCTCTACCCAATAGCCTACAAACCCCAGTGTTGGAAGACTCAGGTCTTCCTTGTATAAGACAAGAAAACAATCCCAATCAATATAAAAAAAAGAGACGACAAAAAAATATGTCATACATGAAGGAGCAAGATAAAAACCTAAAAGACTGAATAAATGAAGATGAAATAGGCAATCTACCTGAAAAAGAATTCAGAGTAATGATAGTAAAGATGATCCAGAGTCTGGGAAATAGAATGGAGGCATGGATTGAGAAAATACAAGAAATGTTTAACAAAGATCTAGAAGAAATAAAGAACAAACAAACAGAGATGAACAACACAACAACTGAAATGAAAAATACACTAGAAGGAATCAATAACAGAATAACTGAGGTAGAAGAAGGAATAAATGGCCTGGAAGACAAAATGTTGGAAATAACTGCCAAGGAGCAGAATAAAGAAAAAAGAATGAAAAGAATTGAAGACAATCTCAGAGACCTCTGGGACAACTCTAAACGCACCAACATTCGAATTATAGGGGTCCCAGAAGAAGAATAGAAAAAGAAAGGGTCTGAGAAAATATTTGAAGAGACTATAGTTGAAAAATTCCCTAACATGGGAAGGGAAATAGCCACCCAAGTCCAGGAAGCACAGAGAGTCCCATACAGGATAAACCCTGAGAAAAACACACCAAGACACATATTAATCAAACTAACAAAAATTAAATTCAAAGAAAAAAAATTAAAAGCAGCAAGGGAAAAACAAAAAATAACATACAAAGGAATCCCCATAAGGTTATCAGCTGATTTTTCAGTGGAAACTCTGCAGGCCAGAAGGGAGTTGCAGGGTATACTTAAAGTGTTGAAAGAGAAAAACCTACAACCAAGATTACTCTACCCAGAAAGGATCTCATTCAGATTAGATGGAGAACGCAAAAGCTTTTCAGACAAGCAAAAGCTAAGAGAATTCAGCATCACCAAACCAGCTTTACAACAAATGCTAAAGAAACTTCTCTAAGTGGGAAACACAAGAGAAGAAAAAGACCCACAAAAACAAACCCTAAACAATTAAGAAAATGGTAATAGGAACATACATATCGATAATAACCTTGAATATAAATGGATTAAATGCTCCAACCAAAAGACACAGACTGGCTGAATGGATACAAAAACAAGACCCATATATATGCTGTCTACAAGAGATCCACTTCAGACCTAGGGACACATACAGATTGAAAGTGAAGGGATGGAAAAAGATATTCCATGAAAATGGAAATCAAAAGAAAGCTGGAGTAGCAATTCTCATATCAGATAAAATAGACTTTAAAATAAAGACTGGTACAAGAGATAAGGAGGGACTCTACATAATGATCAAGGGATCAATCCAAGAAGAAGATATAACAATTATAAATGTTTATGCACCCAACATAGGAGCACCTCAATACATAAGGCAAATGCTAACAGCCATGAAAGGAGAAATCGACAGTAACACAATAATAATAGGGGACTTTAACACCCCACTTACACCAATGGACAGATCATCCAAACAGAAAATAAATAAGGAAACACAAACTTTAAATGACACAATAGATAGATTTAATTGATATTTATAGAACATTCCACCCAAAAGTGGCAGAATACACTTTCTTCTCAAGTGCACATGGAACATTCTCCAGGATAGATCACATCTTGGGTCACAAATCGAGCCTCGGAAAATTTAAGAAAATTGAAATCGTATCAAGCATCTTTTCTGACCACAACACTACGAGACTGGAAATCAATTACAGGAAAAAAACTGTAAAAAACACAAATACATGGAGACTAAACAGTGTGCTACTAAGTAACCAAGAGATCACTGAAGAAATCGAAGAAATTTTAAAAATACATAGAAACAAATGACAGTGAAAACATGACGACCCAAAACCTATGGGATGCAGCAAAAGCAGTTCTAAGAGGGAAGTTTATAGCAATACAATCTCACCTCAAGAAACAAGAAAAATCTCAAATAAACAATCTAACCCTACACTTAAAACAACTAGAGAAAGAAGAACAAAGAAAACCCAAAGTCAGTAGAAGGAAAGAAATCATAAAGAACAGAGCAGAAATAAACGAAATAGAAACAAAGAAAACAATAGCAAAGATCAATAAGAGTAAAAGCTGGTTCTTTGAGAAGATAAACAAAATTGATAAACCCTTAGCCAGACTCATCAAGAAAAAAATGGAGAGGACGTAAATCAATAAAATTAGAAATGAAAAAGGAGAAATCACAACTGGCACTGCAGAAATACAAAGGCTTATAAGAGACTACTACAAACAACTATATGCCAATAAAATGGGCAACCACGAAGAAAAGGACAAATTCTTGGAAAGGTACAATTTTCAAGACTGAACCAGGAAGAATTAGAAAATATAAACGAACCTATCACAAGTAATGAAATTGAAACTGTAATTAAAAATCTTTCAACAAACAAAAGTCCAGGACCAGATGGCTTCACAGGCAAATTCTATCAAACATTTAGAGAAGAGCTAACACCAATCCTTCTCAAACTCCTCCAAAAAATTGCAGAGGGAGAAACACTCCCAAATCATTCTATGAAGCCACCATCACCCTGATACCAAAACCAGAAAAAGATATCACAAAAAAAGAAAATTATAGACCAATATCACTGATGAACATAGATGCAAAAATCCTGAACAAAATACTTGCAAACAGAATCCAACAGCACATTAAAAGGATCATACACCATGATCAAGTGGGATTTATCCCAAGGATGCAAGGATTCTTCAATATATGCAAATCAATCAATGTCATACACCACATTAACAAATTAAGGAATAAAAACCATATGATATTCTCAATAGATGCAGAAAAAGCTTTTGACAAAATTCAACACCTATTTATGATAAAAACTCTCCAGAAAATGAGCATAGAGGGAACCTACCTCAACATAATAAAGGCCATATATGACAAACCCACAGCAAGCATCATACTCAATGGTGAAAAACTGAAAGCATTTCCATTAAGATCAGGAACAAGACAAGGATGTCCACTCTCACCACTCTTATTCAACATAGTTTTGGAAATCCTAGCCACAGCAGTCAGAGAAGAAAAGGAAATAAAAGGAATACAAATTGGAAAAGAAGAAGTAAAACTGTCACTGTTTGCCGATGACATGATACTATACATAGAAAATCCTAAAGATGTCACCAGAAAACTACTAGAACTAATTGATGAATTTGGTAAAGTTGCAGGATACAAAATTAATGCACAGAAATCTCTGGCATTCCTATACACCAACAAGGAAAAACCAGAAAGAGAAATTAAGGAAACACTCCCATTTACCATTGCAACAAAAAGAATAAAATACCTAGGAATAAACCTGCCTAAGGAGGTGAAAGACTTGTACTCAGAAAACTATAAAATACTGATGAGAGAAGTCAAAGATGACATAAACAGATGGAGAAATATACCATGTTCTTGATTGGAAGAATCAATATTGAGAAAATGACTATACTACCCAAAGCAATCTACAGATTCAGTGCAACCCTATCAAACTACCAATGGCATTCTTCACAGAATTAGAACAAAAAATTTTACAATTCGTATGGAAACACAAAAGACCCCGAATAGCCAAAACAGTGTTGAGAAAGAAAAACGGAGTTGGAGGAATCAGGCTCCCTGACTTAAAACTATACCACAAAGCTACAGTAATCAAGACAGTATGGTACTGGCACAAAAACAGAAATATAGATCAGTGGTATAAGATAGAATGACCGGAGATAAACCCACACACATATGGGCACCTAATTTATGACAAAGGAAGCAAGAACATACAATGGAGAAAAGACAGCCTCTTCAAAAAGTGGTGCTGGGAAAACTGGACAGCTACATGTAAAAGAATGAAATCAGAACACTACCTAACACCATACACAAAAATAAACTGAAAATGGATTAAAGACCTAAATTAAGACCAGGCACTATAAAACTCTTAGAGGAAAACTTAGGAAAAACACTTTTTGACATAAACCACAGCAACATCTTTTTTGACCCACCTCCTAGAGTAACAGAAATAAAAACAAAAATAAACAAATGGGACTTAATTAAACTTAAAAGCTTTTGCATAGCAAAGGAAACCATAAACAAGACAAAAAGACAACCCTCAGAATGGGAGAAAATATTTGCAAATGAAACAACAGACGAAGGATTAATCTCCAAAATATATAAGCAGTTCATGGAGCTCAATATCAAAAAAACAAACAATCCAGTTAAAAACTTGGTAGAAGAGGGAGGGGCAAGATGGCGGAAGAGTAAGACGCCGAGATCACCTTCCTTCCCACAGATACAGTAGAAATACATCTACACGTGGAACTGCTCCTACAGAACACCCACTGAACGCTGGCAGAAGACGTCAGACCTCCCAAAAGGCAAGAAAATCCCCACGTACTTGGGTAGGGCAAAAGAAAAAAGAAAAAACAGAGACAAAAGAATAGGGACGGGACCTGCACCAGTGGGAGGGAGCTGTGAAGGAGGAAAGGTTTCCACGCACTAGGAAGCCCCTTCGCGGGCAGAGACTGCGGGTGGCAGAGGGGGGAAGCTTCAAAGCCACGGAGGAGAGCGCAGCCACAGGGGTGCGGAGGGCAAAGCGGAGAGATTCCCGCACAAAGGATCGGCGCCGAGCAGCACTCACCAGCCTGAGACGCTTGTCCGCTCAGCCGCCGGGGCGGGCGGGGGCTGGGAGCTGAGGCTCGGGCTTCGGTGCTAGCCGGGAGGGAGTCCGGGAAAAAGACTGCAGCTGCCGAAGAGGCAAGAGACTTTTTCTTGCCTCTTTGTTTCGCGGCGCGCAAGGAGAGGGGATTCAGAGCGCCGCCTAAACGAGCTCCAGAGATGGGCGCGAGCCGCGGCTATCAGCGCAGATCCCACAGCAACAGGGGCGCAGAGGGAAAAACGGAGAGATTCCCGCACAGAGGCTCGGCGCCGAGCAGCACTCACCAGCCCGAGAGGCTTGTCTGCTCACCCGCCGGGGCGGGCGGGGGCTGGGAGCTGAGGCTCGGGCTTCGGTCGGATCGCAGGGAGAGGACTGGGGTTGGCAGCGTGAACACAGCCTGAAGGGGACTAGCGCACCACAGCTAGCCGGGCGGGAGCCCGAGAAAAAGTCTGCAGCTGCCGAAGAGGCAAGAGACTTTTTCTTGCCTCTTTGTTTCGCGGCGCGCAAGGAGAGGGGATTCAGAGCGCCGCTTAGGCGAACTCCAGAGACGGGCGCGAGCTGCGGCTATCAGCGCGGACCCCAGAGGCGGGGGCGAGCCGCGGCTGTCAGCGCGGACCCCAGAGACGGGCGCGAGCCGCGGTTGTCGGCGCGGACCCCAGAGGCGGGCGTGGGACGCTAGGGCTGCTGCTGCCGCCGCCGGAAGGCCTGTGTGCGGGCGCGGGTTGCTCTCCGCGCTGCCCCTCCGGGAGCCAGTGCAGCCCACCGCGGCCAGGCTCCCGTGATCCGGGGACAACTTCCCCGGGAGGGCGCACGGCGCGCCTCAGGCTGCTGCAACGTCACGCCGGCTTCTGCCGCCGCAGGCTCGCCCCGCCTCTTCCGTACCGCTCCCTCCCCCCGGCCTGACTGAGCCAGAGCCCCCAAATCAGCTGCTCCTTTAACCCCGTTCTGTCTGGGCGGGGAACAGACGCCCTCAGGCGACCTACATGCAGAGGCGGGTCCAAATCCAAAACTGAACCCCGGGAGCTGTACGAACAAAGAAGAGAAAGGGAAATCTCTCCCAGCAGCCTCAGAAGCAGCGGATTAAAGCTCCACAAACAACTTGATGTGCCTGCATCTGTTGAATACCTGAATAGACAACGAATCATCCCAAATTTAGGAGGTGGACTTTGGGAGCAGGATATATTAACTTTTCCCCTTTTCCTTTTTTTTGTGAGTGTAGATGTGTATGCTTCTGGGTGAGATTTTGTCTGTATAGCTTTGCTTTCACCGTTAGTCCTAGGGTTAGGTCCGTCCGTTCTTTTTGTTTTTGTTTTTGTTTTTTAACTTAAAAAAATTTTTTTTCCCTAATAAATGTTTTCTTAATAATATTTTCCTTATTTTCTATTTTTAAAAAATTAAAAAAAATTTTTTTAATAAATTTTTTCATATTTTTTATTTTAAAAAATTAAAATTTTTTTTCTTAATAATTTTTTTCTTATTTCTTATTATAAAAAATTAATAAATCTATTTTTAAAAATTAAAAAAAATTTTTTTCTTAATAAATTTATTCTTAATAATTTTTTTTCTTATTTTTTATTATAATAGCTTTATTTTATTTTATTTTATCCTCTTTCTTTCTTTCTTTCTATTTTTTTCTCCCTTTTATTCTGAGCCGTGTGGATGAAAGGCTCTTGGTGCTCCAGCCAGGCATCAGGGCTGTGCCTCTGAGGTGGGAGAGCCAACTTCAGGACACTGGTCCACAAGAGACCTCCCAGCTCCACGTAATACCAAACGGCAGAAATCTCTCAGAGATCTCAATCTCAACATCAAGACCCAGCTTCACTCAACGACCAGCAAGCTACGTTGCTGGACACCCTATGCCAGACAACTAGCAAGACAGGAACACAGCCCCATCCATTAACAGAGAGGCTGCCTAAAATCATAATAAGGCCACAGACACCCCAAAACACACCACCAGACGTGGACGGGCCCACCAGAAAGACAAGATCCAGCCTCATCCACCAGAACACAGGCACTAGTTCCCTCCACCAGGAAACCTACACAACCCACTGAACCAACCTTAGCCACTGGGGACAGATACCAAAAACAACGGGAACTACGAACCTGCAGCCTGTGAAAAGGAGACCCCAAACACAGTAAGATAAGCAAAATGAGAAGACAGAAAAACACACAGCAGATGAAGGAGCAGGGTCAAAACACACCAGACCTAACAAATGAAGAGGAAATAGGTAGTCTACCTGAAAAAGAATTCAGAATAATGATAGTAAGGATGATCCAAAATCTTGGAAATAGAATAGACAAAATGCAAGAAACATTTAACAAGGACGTAGAAGAACTAAAGAGGAACCAAGCAACGATGAAAAGCACAATAAATGAAATTTAAAATACTCTAGATGGGATCAATAGCAGAATAATTGAGGCAGAAGAACGGATAAGTGACCTGGAAGATAAAATGGTGGAAATAACTACTGCAGAGCAGAATAAAGAAAAAAGAATGAAAAGAACTGAGGACAGTCTCAGAGACCTCTGGGACAACATTAAACGCACCAACATTCGAATTATAGGGGTCCCAGAAGAAGAAGAGAAAAAGAAAGGGACTGAGAAAATATTTGAAGAGATTATAGTTGAAAACTTCCCTAATATGGGAAAGGAAATAGTTAATCAAGTCCAGGAAGTGCAGAGAGTCCCATACAGGATAAATCCAAGGAGAAACACACCAAGACACATATTAATCAAACTATCAAAAATTAAATATAAAGAAAACATATTAAAAGCAGCAAGGGAAAAACAACAAATAACACACAAGGGCATCCCCATAAGGTTAACAGCTGATCTTTCAGCAGAAACTCTGCAAGCCAGAAGGGAGTGGCAGGATATACTTAACGTGATGAAGGAGAAAAACCTACAACCAAGATTACTCTACCCAGCAAGGATCTCATTCAGATTTGATGGAGAAATTAAAACCTTCACAGACAAGCAAAAGCTGAGAGAGTTCAGCACCACCAAACCAGCTTTACAACAAATGCTAAAGGAACTTCTCTAGGCAAGAAACACAAGAGAAGGAAAACACCTACAATAACAAACCCAAAACATTTAAGAAAATGGAATAGGAACATACATATTGATAATTACCTTAAATGTAAATGGATTAAATGCTCCCACCAAAAGACACAGACTGGCTGAATGGATACAAAAACAAGACCCATAAATATGCTGTCTACAAGAGACCCACTTCAGACCTAGAGACACATACAGACTGAAAGTGAGGGGATGGAAAAAGATATTCTATGCAAATGGAAATCAAAAGAAAGCTGGAGTAGCAATTCTCATATCAGACAAAATAGACTTTAAAATAAAGACTATTACAAGAGACAAAGAAGGACACTATATAATGATCAAGGGATCGATCCAAGAGGAAGGTATAACAATTGTAAATATTTATGCACCCAACATAGGAGCACCTCAATACATAAGGCAAATACTAACAGCCATAAAAGGGGAAATCGACAGCAACACAATCATAGTAGGGGACTTTAACACCCCACTTTCACCAATGGACAGATCATCCAAAATGAAAATAAATAAGGAAACACAAGCTTTAAATGATACATTAAACAAGATGGACTTAATTGATATTTATAGGACATTCCACCCAAAAACAACAGAATACACATTTTTCTCAAGTGCTCATGGAACATTCTCCAGGATAGATCATATCTTGGGTCACAAATCAAGCCTTGGTAAATTAAAAAAAATTGAAATCATATCAAGTATCTTTTCCGACCACAACGCTATGAGACTAGATATCAATTACAGGAAAAGATCTGTAAAAAATACAAACACATGGAGGCTACACAATACACTACTTAATAACGAAGTGATCACTGAAGAAATCAAAGGGGAAATCAAAAAATACCTAGAAACAAATGTCAATGGAGACACGACGACCCAAAACCTATGGGATGCAGCAAAAGCAGTTCTAAGAGGGAAGTTTATAGCAATACAAGCCTACATCAAGAAACAGGAAACATCTCGAATAAACAACCTAACCTTGCACCTAAAGCAATTAGAGAAAGAAGAACAAAAAAACCCCAAAGCTAGCAGAAGGAACGAAATCATAAAGATCAGATCAGAAATAAATGAAAAAGAAATGAAGGAAACAATAGCAAAAATCAATGAAACTAAAAGCTGGTTCTTTGAGAAGATAAACAAAATTGATAAACCATTAGCCAGACTCATCAAGAGAAAAAGGGAGATGACTCAAATCAATAGAATTAGAAATGAAAAAGGAGAAGTAACCACTGACACTGCAGAATTACAAACGATCATGAGAGATTACTACAAGCAACTCTATGCCAATAAAATGGACAACCTGGAAGAAATGGACAGATTCTTAGAAATGCACAACCTGCCGAGACTGAACCAGGAAGAAATAGAAAATATGAACAGACCAATCACAAGCACTGAAATTGAAACTGTGATTAAAAATCTTCCAACACACAAAAGCCCAGGACCAGATGGCTTCACAGGCGAATTCTATCAAACATTTAGAGAAGAGCTAACATCTATCCTTCTCAAACTCTTCCAAAATATTGCAGAGGGAGGAACACTCCCCAACTCATTCTACAAGGCCACCATCACCCTGATACCAAAACCAGACAAAGATGTCACAAAGAAAGAAAACTACAGGCCAATATCACTGATGAACATAGATGCAAAAATCCTCAACAAAATACTAGCAAACAGAATCCAACAGCACATTAAAAAGATTATACACCATGATCAAGTGGGGTTTATTCCAGGAATGCAAGGATTCTTCAATATACGCAAATCAATCAACGTGATACATCATATTAACAAATTGAAGGAGAAAAACCATATGATCATCTCAATAGATGCAGAGAAAGCTTTCGACAAAATTCAACACCCATTTATGATAAAAGTCCTGCAGAAAGTAGGCATAGAGGGAACTTTCCTCAACATAATAAAGGCCATATATGACAAACCGACAGCCAACATTGTCCTCAATGGTGAAAAACTGAAACCATTTCCACTAAGATCAGGAACAAGACAAGGTTGCCCACTCTCACCACTATTATTCAACATAGTTTTGGAAGTGTTAGCCACAGCAATCAGAGAAGAAAAAGAAATAAAAGGAATCCAAATCAGAAAAGAAGAAGTAAAGCTGTCACTGTTTGCAGATGACATGATACTATACATAGAGAATCCTAAAGAGGCTACTAGAAAACTACTAGAGCTAATCAATGAATTTGGTAAAGTAGCAGGATACAAAATTAATGCACAGAAATCTCTTGCATTCCTATATACTAATGATGAAAAATCTGAAAGTGAAATTAAGAAAACACTCCCGTTTACCATTGCAACAAAAAGAATAAAATATCTAGGAATAAACCTACCTAAGGAGACAAAAGACCTGTATGCAGAAAATTATAGGACACTGATGAAAGAAATTAAAGATGATACAAATAGATGGAGAGATATACCATGTTCTTGGATTGGAAGAATCAACATTGTGAAAATGACTCTGCTACCCAAAGCAATCTACAGATTCAATGCAATCCCTATCAAACTACCACTGGCATTTTTCACAGAACTAGAACAAAAAATTTCACAATTTGTATGGAAACACAAAAGACCCCAAATAGCCAAAGCAATCTTGAGAACGAAAAATGGAGCTGGAGGAATCAGGCTCCCTGACTTCAGACTATATTACAAAGCTACAGTAATCAAGACAGTTTGGTACTGGCACAAAAACAGAAATATAGATCAATGGAACAGGATAGAAAGCCCAGAGATAAGCCCACGCACATATGGTCACCTTATCTTTGATAAAGGAGTCAAGGATATACAGTGGAGAAAAGACAGCCTCTTCAATAAGTGGTGCTGGGAAAATTGGACAGGTACATGTAAAAGTATGAAATTAGAACACTCCCTGACACCATACACAAAAATAAACTCAAAATGGATTAAAGACCTAAGTGTAAGGCCAGACACTATCAAACTCTTAGAGGAAAACATAGGCAGAACACTCTATGACATAAATCACAGCAAGATCCTTTTTGACCCAGGTCCTAGAGAAATGGAAATAAAAACACAAATAAACAAATGGGACCTAATGAAACTTAAAAGCTTTTGCACAGCAAAGGAAACCATAAACAAGACCAAAAGACAACCCTCAGAATGGGAGAAAATATTTGCAAATGAAGCAACTGACAAAGGATTAATCTCCAAGATTTACAAGCAGCTCATGCAGCTCAATAATAAAAAAACAAACAACCCAATCCAAAAATGGGCAGAAGACCTAAATAGACATTTCTCCAAAGAAGATATACAGATTGCCAACAGACACATGAAAGAATGCTCAACATCATTAATCATTAGAGAAATGCAAATCAAAACTACAATGAGGTATCATCTCACACCGGTCAGAATGGCCATCATCAAAAAATCTAGAAACAATAAATGCTGGAGAGGGTGTGGAGAAAAGGGAACACTCTTGCACTGTTGGTGGGAATGTAAATTGATACAGCCACTATGGAGAATAGTATGTAGGTTCCTTAAAAAACTAAAAATAGAACTACCATATGACCCAGCAATCCCACTACTGGGCATATACCCTGAGAAAACCATAATTCAGAAAGAGTCATGTACCAAAATATTCATTGCAGCTCTGTTTACAATAGCCAGGACATGGAAGCAACCTAGGTGTCCATCATCGGATGAATGGATAAAGAAGATGTGGCACATATATACAATGGAATATTACTCAGCCATAAAAAGAAATGAAATGGAGGTATTTGTAATGAGGTGGATGGAGTTAGAGTCTGTCATACAGAGTGAAGTAAGTCAGAAAGAGAAAAAGAAATACAGTATGCTAACACATATATATGGAATCTAAGGGAAAAAACAAAAGGTCATGAAGAACCTAGTGGCAAGATGCGAATAAAGACACAGACCTACTAGAGAATGGACTTGAGGATATGGGGAGGGGGAGGGGTGAGATGTGACAGGGTGAGAGAGTGTCATGGACATATATACACTACCAAATGTAAAATAGATAGCTAGTGGGAAGCAGCCGCATAGCACAGGGAGATCAGCTCGGTGCTTTGTGACCACCTAGAGGGGTGGGATAGGGAGGGTGGGAGGGAGGGAGATGCAAGAGGGAAGAGATATGGGAACATATGTATATGTATAACTGATTCACTTTGTTATAAAGCAGAAAGTAACACACCATTGTAAAGCAATTATACTTCAATAAAGATGTTAAAAAAAAAAAAAATGGGTAGAAGACCTAAATAGACATTTCACCAAGGAAGACATACAGATGGTCAAGGGGCACATGAAAAGATGCTCAACATCACTAATTATTAGAGAAATGCAAATCAAAACTACAATGAGGTATCACCTCACACTGGTCAGAATGGCCATTATCAAAAAATCCAGAAACAATAAATGCTGGAAAGGGTGTGGTGAAAAGGGAACTCTCCTGCACTGTTGGTGGGAATGTAAATTGATACAACCACTATGGAAAACAGTATGGAGGTTCCTTAAAAAACTAAAAATGGAACTACCATATGACCCAGCAATCCCACTACTGGGCATATACCCTGAGAAAACCATAATTCAAAAAGAGACATGTACCACAATGTTCATTGCAGCACTATTTACAATAGCCAGGACATGGAAACAACCTAAATGTCCATTGATAGATGAATGGATAAAGAAGATGTGGCACATATATACAATGGAATATTACTCAGCCATAAGAAGAAATGAAATTGAGTTATTTGTAGTGAGGTGGGTGGACCTAGAGTCTGCCATACAGAGTGAAGTAAGTCAGAAAGAGAAAAACAAATACCATATGCTAATGCATATATATGGAATCTAAAAAAAAGGGTACTGATGAACCTAGTTGCAGGGCAGGAATAAAGAGATAGACATAGAAAATGGGCTTGAGGACATGGGGTGGGAGGGTGAAGCCGGGGCGAAGTGAGAGTAGCATCGACATACATATACTACCGAATGTAAAATTGTTGGCTGGTGGGAAGCAGCAGCATAGCACAGGGAGATCGGCTTGGTGCTTTGCGATGACCTAGAGGGGTGGGATAGGGAGAGTGGGAGGGAGGCTCAAGAGGGAGGGGTTATGGGGACATGTGTATGCATATGGCTGATTCACTTTGTTGTGCAATAGAAACTAACAGTACTGTGAGGCAATTATACTCCAATAAAGATCTATTTTAAAAAAAAAAAGTGGGGTGGGAAAGCAGGCATTTGAAACCTGGTGCACTTAGGGAAGTCGTGGCCCTATCTGTGTCAGGTAGTTGTTGTGAAGATTTGAGTGAGACTGGGAAATTTCATCTCAAATATCTGTAGACTGTGTCCACTCCTCTCCATTACACTTCATCCACCCTGGTGCAGATGTTACCACCTTCTGTCTCCTGAATGAGCACAACAGTCTCTCCCCTTGTCCCTCTGCCTGTGTGCCCACCCTCCATTTCATAAATGGCCAGAATGGGCTTTCTGACATACAAACCTGGTCACCTTACCACCCTCAATATAACTTAAAGGCTCTCAATGATCTGGCCCTAAATGACTTCTTTGACCTCACATCTCACCATTGCTACCCTCATGGCAATTCTGAACTTCTTTCAGTTTCCCAAACACACCAACTTCTCATTCTCACAAATAACTCACTCTTCTCTCTTCCTGAAGCCCTCTTCCTCTTTGTCCATTTCAGCTGAAATCTTAGTCAGGCTTCTCCTGAAACATCACTTTTTCAGGGGAGCCGGCCCTGGTAACTCACCCTGAAAAGTGAGGTAGATGCCCTTTGTATGTAGCACTTTATAATTAGCACTTTATAATTAGCACTTTATAATTCCCCCATCATGGAACTTTTTAAATTTTTGAACCTTAGGAGAAAAGAGTTCTGAGCTCATTATATCTATTAGTCTGTGTAGGCTCCTTGCTTGTTTTATCTTCCCCTTTAGCTCCAACCTCCCAATTCCCATTCCATTCCCCTTTCCCACTTAAGCACCCACTCTGATGTGTTTGCTGTATGTCCTTAAGTATAAGCATATCTTTGAAAAGTAGGTAGTGTTGTTGTGTGCATGTATGTACACATTTAATTGACATAAAAAGTTATGTTACATGTTTATTTCTTACATTTTATTTATTTATTTATTTACATTTTATCTGTTTATTTCTTATATTTTCACTCAGTTCTGTTTTTTAGATCTGTCTGTGTTGCTATTTATAGATCTAGTTTCATTGATTCCTACTGATATTCCATAGTATGATTTCATTACATTTCACTTTTCTAGTGGAGGGCACCTAATTGCCTCCAACTCTTTGCTATCACTGTTTCTTGATAAATGTCCTTGTGTATGTCCTTGTATGAATCCATGGAGGATTCTTCCTGAAATATAGAACAAGGAGTCAAACAGGTTAGTCATGGGTGTGCATTAACTTTAGCTAAACATAGTCCCTCTTCATTATCTGCAGATTCTGTATTTGTAAATTCGCTTACTCACTAACCCTAAAACCAATACTCATGATACTTTCAGGATCACTCAGGGACACGCCCAGAGCAGCAAAATATCTGAGTCACCATGTGTATGTTCCCAATTGAGGTCTAACAAGGCAACACTCTGCCCTCTTGTTTCAACTCATACTGTCGACAGGTGTCCTTTTCATGGTCTATTTTTGCCATGTTTTTAGCATTTTTGTTAGTTTTTGGTAATTTCCCTGTTTAAATTGGTACCCAAGCATAGAGCTCAAGTGGTGTCTAGGGCTCCTAAGCATGAAAAGTCTGTGATGTGCCTTCTGGAGAAAATACATGTGTTAGATAAGCTTCATTCAGGCATGAGTCACAGTGCTGTTGGCCATGAGTTCAATGTTAATGAATCAACAATATACACTAAATGAGGGTTTATAAAATTAATTTTTATTGGAGCATAGTTGATTTACAATGTTGTATTAGTTTCTGCTGTACAACAAAGTGAATCAGTTATACATATACATATATCCACTCTTTTTTAGATTCTTTTCCCATATAGGTCATTACAGCATATTAAGTAGAGTTCCCTGTGCTATACAGTAGGTTCTTATTAGTTATCTATTTTATATATAGCAGTGTGTATATGTCAATCAGAAACACCCATAAAACAAGGTTATGTATTTGATCACATTAGTTGATGAAAATGTTGTGACCAGAGGCTCACAGGAAATTAATCTTGTACTCCCCCTAGAAGAGTGAGTGTATTCACAGGGACTTTATAGAACATAACTACCACAAATAATGAGAATTGACTGTATGTACTTCGTTATTCTTTCCTAGAATGACTGTGCCTTTTATACCCCCAGCAGTAATGGATTATAGACTATAGTTCCCATCTCCCCACATCCTCACCAAAATTGGTATTACCCAACTTTCTAATTTTTTCCATCTTTATCAGGCTAAAGTGGTAACTCATTGTTTCATTTGCATCTCTCTGATTACTAATGAAGCATCTCTGTAAATACTTGGTAACAACTCACATTTCCCCTTATTGCTTATCGAGAAACTTTGCTCATTTTCTTTGGATTTCCTGTATTATTTCATTGCTTTCAGGACTTCTGTATGTTTGTTCTTTGTCAACTTTAAATATTGTAATTATGTTTTTCAAGTTTGTAATCTGTCCTGCATTGAGCAGAAATTCTTCATTTTGATATACTTAAATCCATCACATTTTCTAACCTTTTGATATGTGGGGTTTTAGCCTTTCCTCATCACTATATCACAACTATTCCCCAACATTTTCTTTCATTAGCTTCCTAGTTTTTTTATACTTATATCTTGAATTCATGTGGAGTTCCTCTCTAAGTTGTAAGGTAGGAATTCTGCTTTATTTTTCTTCATATTTGAAGCCATTTTTTCACCAGTCTCTCTCTCTCTCTCTCTTTTTTTTTTTTTTTGGCTGCACCTGCATGGCATGTGGGGTCTTAGTTCCTCAACCAGGGATTGAACCCAAGCTCCCTGCAGTGGAAGCACAGTTTTAACCACTGTACCGGCAGGGAAGTCCCACCAATCGCTTTTAAAAAAACCTGTCCTTCCTCATTGTTTTATAGTGCCATCTTTATCAATATCAAGTTCCCATACACCTTGTCTACTTCTGAGCTATTTATTTTGTTCTATTGTCTACTTGCATACTGGTATGTCAGTACCATATTATTATACTATTATACCTTTGTAGTATCTCTTTTTACATATCTGATTCAGGAAGCCCCTTCTCACCTTTCATATTTTTTTAAATTGACTTACCTGTTTGTCTTTAGTCTCTCATTTAAATTTTGGAATATGTTTGTAAGCTCCCTCAAAAATGCAATGATAATTTTTTAAGACTGCATTAAGCTACTGCTCCCACTTATTTGATATAGCTCCCCATTTATTCAAATCTTCTTTTATGTCTTTATTTCAAATTTTTAATTTTTTCAACAAACATGGTAGTCATTTTTGATAGTATAAACTTCATCATTTGTGTTACTATTGTAAAAAGCATTTAAACTGTTTTTTCTAGTTGTTATGCTAGAAAAAGACCAGTTTCTAGCTAGTATAGAGGTTCCCAATCATAGCCCTTATCACACTGAGTTATAATTACATTGTCATTACTTGTATGTATTCTCCACTAGACTCCAAGCTATATGAGTATAGGCACTGCCTCTGCCTTTTCCGTCTCTACATGCCCAGCACCTCTCATAGGGCCTGGCACACAGTAGTTGCTTAATAAATAGTTCAGCCCTTGGCACATGGTGTCATTCGACATTAGTTCCCTCCCACACTCTGAACAATCACCACATCAGACTCCATGTTTATAGATGGATATACTCACGCCCAAAGAGAGAGAAGATGTGTTTCCCATGGACGCAGAGTAAAGTAAAGAAAAAGCTGGAGCCACAGCCCAGGTCTCCTGGCTGAGATCCATTTCATTTCCATTAAGCTGTCTCTGCACATTAAGTGTCCCTTCTCTTAATCTCACCAGAAGAACAGATGGCAGATTCTTTAGTCGAGTAAAACCAGAGTCAAAGGTCAGTTTTCCTCGAGAGGGTCAAAGGACCTGGAGGATGATTCCTGGTGGCACAGAATCCCGAGCTGCTCCCCCCTGTTCTCCAATCCTCCATACCTGTGGTTCTCGAACTTTAGTGTGCTTTGATATCACACTGAGGGCTGTTCAAACACAGGTTGCTGGGCCTCCTGCTCAGAACTTTTTTATTCCGTTTGTCTTGAGTGGGGCCCAAGAACCTGCATTTCTAACACAAGTAGGCACACAGTAGGCACTCAGTAAGCATTATGTTTTAAATATCATCCTGCAGAACCAAAGAGTTGATTACAGTACCCATTATATTGCTCAGCACTGCCCTATAACTTTCTCTTTAATTGCAGTGGGAGCAAAAATGTTTTATCAAAAGTCAACTATGTTCTTTCCTTTTTCCTTTTTTTTTTTTTTTTCCTCTCTGCCTTCAATTTCATCACTATGTTGCTGGAGTGGACACCAATTACTTTTTGTGTGCCCAGCATCTCTTCCTTTTAGAAACTGCAACTCCCCACTCCATACAATTCTGATGGGATCATCAACCACACATGGAATCTCCTCCCCCACCTCGAGGGTGGGCACATGACTCTGTCCGACTAGAAAACTCCCATACCCTGAACACAGCAGTCCTTCCACACATGAGCAGAGGGGCTCTTCAAGCAGCAATGTATACAATGGGAGAAAGAGCATTGTGCACTCTCATCACCTGGGATTATGACAGGTGATGTAAGGATGGTATAAACTGTAAGGACAGTATAAGTGCTGTGAGTCAAGATTTGCTCCTGGTCAACTTTTCCATGAGGTGGAAAGAGCCATGGCTGGCTTATCCATGGGCACAGTAGCTGCAATGCCTAAGGCTCACCATATTTTTAGGAACCCACGAAAATATTTTAATTTCTTTTAAAATCAGAAGAAGAAAAGGAATACAATCCAGCCTGGATTATATTCATCTTCATAACAATGTAATTGTAAAATATAATCTTTTATATTTTTGTGTAGAGGAAGGAACTCGAAAAGCAAAAATACTGAGGATCCATAAAAGTTGTACTGTGGCTTTGGAAAGAACCTGTCTGAGAATGAAACCAGCATGGGAAAAATATCTTTTAGAGACGGAGCAAGGAGAGCAAAGTTATCACGTGAATCTCTGGATCGGCCATGTCAGAAACCTAACTATCCCCTTGGACTCCCCAGTTAAGTGAACAATGGATTCTGCGTTTTACGCAAGCTGGTGAGTTGGACGCTTGTTATTCTGTTGGCTTCCCAGAAGCTTCCTATGTTTGTGGAGTTCCCCATCTTCTCCCACTAAAGCTGCCTTTGCTTGCTTTCCCGCTTCCCTTGCAAGTAGAGCTCAGGCATGTGACCTAAATTTTCTGGCCCAACAGAGATTTTTGTGAGCTACCTAATATCCTTTAGTAAAATTGTTTGCTGATTAAGCCAGCCACAGTTGGTTTCTGCTATTTGCAAGACTCTACATGGTACAGCTAGTTTGAGCTGGGCTCTGTCCCTTACAACCAAAAGTGTTCTAATACACAGCAGAGCCCTCTTCTGCCCCTGCCCCTTCCTCATGGGACAGAGCCAATCATTGGTGGTATCTTCCCAGCAGTCAAAGCTCATTTGTCCCTGGAGAGAGAATGGATCAGGCTGAGTTTTAGCCAGGGCAGGACAACAGGGACCAGGAAAGCTATAGAGTGCAGCTTGAAAAGTCAGTGTGATTTCAGGACTCTCTCTTTTCTCCCTGACCCCAGCCTCTTGTTTACCCAGGACCTTCCCTCTGACACCATTTTTAGGAGGTGGGGTGTAAGAAAAAGCAGTTTGTTTGTTACTTTCTCCCACCCACAATCACCACAAATATTCTCCCACGGAGAAGTGTAAGAGAGGTGCCTCTCCCTCTTCCCAATGCCTAAATGGAGAGAGTAGGCAAGTAGGGAAGAAAAAATTTTTATCTATTTGGTGTCCTTGAAGTAGAGAACCCAATGACTGTGACAGAAAGAGTATCCCAAGAAAAACAGCAGGAAAGTTCAATGAAATAAAGAACTAATTCTGCAGCACTAAATGGTGCAGCATATTTCAAGAAAACTTGGTGCAGGAAGCTTGATACCTATACATATCTTGATTAAGTTATCAAACTCCAAGGATAAAGGAAAACTATTTCGAGCACTTAGGAAGGAAAAATAATTCTTGTATTTCTCCTCAGCATCATTCAATGTTCCAAATAGTGAAACAATGTCTCTGAAGTCATTCAAGCCTAAAGGCAGCAGGTAAATATTCTGAAACATGAAGGAACTCAGGAAGTATGGCATCTATGTGCTCTTCATTGAAAATCTACTTCATAAAGAAATCCAGACAACCAAGAGATAAGTCAAAATAAAGAATTCTGGAATAGAGAAGCATGATAAAAGGATAATGGTGAGTACTAAATAATCCACTTAAATACAGAACTAAGACTTAAGAACTCTGGGGATTATAACTGCAGAATAGAAATGAATGTTATAAACCTTGACAAAGTAAAATTACTAACATTTTTGAGAATCCAAAGGAAGTGTGAACAAGTGTACAAAGTTAATACTTTGAAATGAGAGATTAAAAATGACTCCAATCTCTTAATGTTTTTATAACCTTTTAATTTTTTAATCATTGTGTTGTTTTTAAGAATTAGTATCTCTTGAGCTGAATATACATTTAGCTGACCTTCACTGGTTTCTCCAGTTTCACTTCAGTTTCTTTTCCTTCTATTAAATTTAACTAAAATAAAATTTAACTCTTTATATATGTATATATATATATTTTCAGATTATTTTGCGCTATAGGTTATTGCAAGATATTGAATATGGGGAGAAATAAATTAGGAGTATGGGATTAACAGATAGAAACTACTACGCATAAAAATAGATAAGCAACAAGGATTTACTATATAGCACAGGGAACTATTTATATTTTTAGTGGGACATGTAATAATAAAAAATAAAAGAAGCTTCATTTCGAAAATAAATAAACAGGTTCTGTCCCAGCCATCGAACTAGCAAAACTGCTGGCTTCCTCCCACAGTCTCAACCTCAAAGAGCCAAAGAGGAAAAACACCAGGATGCTGAGAAAACTGTACAAAATCTGTGGTGTGACAGGGCCTTTTTAGAACTGGTATATTGGAGAGTGGAAGTATTGGTTTGGGCAGGAGGCAACCTTGAAAAGTTGTAGGAGGAGAAAACAAAAGGGGGGCTATTGGAGTTCTGCTTTGCCTTCTCTCTCATCACTGTCTTGGGACAGAAACTGCCTGCCCCCCACACCAGCAGCAACTCAGAACTCCATTCCAAGTGGCCTCAGAAAAATCAGGGCAGTACAGAAGCACTTCTGAGGAACTGAGAAACATAGGTGTGAATAACTGATTTAGGCATTTTCCCAGGCACTGTTCACCTCCAAAACCCCAGAACTAAGTAAGTATAGTCTAATTACAGTCTGACCTTAATACTGCTTCTGCCTGTGGGGCAAAGGGATGACTTGACCTCCTGAGGACTGTCTTGTTGGGGAGGGAGGGATCGATTGTGGTTTTCTCCAACTGGGGGTTCAGCTGCTCTGCACATCCTGAGCTAATTGGGACTGACAGAGTTTGGGTCTGGCCTTCCTTCATATGCATTGCCTGATAGTGCTAAACCAATACCAACAGGAGAAAATGAATTAGTAGACTAAAATAACAAGGCATTTGAGGTGCACAACCATTTTTAAGGAAAAACAATATACTGGGTTACATATTTCAACAATATCAGAAATATTAAAGAAGAGAGACCAAGAATTATAGTTAGCTTATTAAATATACATATAATGACACAGTAAGACATTAGCTATGTATAACACAAACAAAGAAACAGAAAAGATCCATACAGAAATAAAGATGAAAAGTATAATAGTGGAAATAAAGAATACTACCTATGAAGTTAACAAAAGGATAGATATAACTGAGAAACCATTAGGAAATTGAAGGACTACATTGGAAAAAAGTGCCCAGAATTAAGAAGGAAAGAACAAAGAGGAAGAAATATTTAATATTAGATATTTTTATAAAACCCACTAAGAGATATGGAGAATTTCAACAGAGAACAGGAAACTAGGGTAAAGAATCAGATAATAATTCTAAAATTGAAAAATACAATAACTGAAATTAAAATTCAATGGATGAGTTTAACAGCAAATTAGACTGCTGAATGAAAAAATGAGCTGGAACATATGTCAGAATAAAATATCCAGAATTAGGCATGAGGCAACAAAAGCATGACAAATACAGAAGAGAATATAAGAGATTTACGGAATGAAGAAAGAAGGTCTAAAAGGGAGCCCCAGAGGCAATGGGGAGACAAAATGGGGTAGAAGCAATATATGATCTAATGACCAAGAATTTTTCAAAACTGACTGAATACATCAATCTATATATATTCAAGTAATCCTACAAACCCTAATCAGGATAAACAGGCATATCATAGTAAAGTTGCTAAAAACCAAAGACTGATAAAAATTCTTAAAGCAGCCAGAGAAAAAAGGCAAATTTCCTTCAAGGAACAACCTTTATACACTGACAGCAGATTTTTCAACAGAAGCAAAGGAAATAGAAGATCATGTAATAATATTTTTATAGTGATGTTAGAAACTAATTGTCAACCAAAAATTCTATACCCAGTAAAAGTATCCTTTAAAAAAGAAAACCAAATAAAGTCATTTTATGACAAACAAAAGCTGAAAGAATTCATCATCATCAAGTTCACAATAAAGGGTGCTTCAGGCAAAAGGAAACCAAATCCTGATGATAGATGGTCAGAAACAGACAGAGTGAGATTACCCACACACCCACCCACACACACAATGTTACTTAGCAACAACTAACTAACTCCGTGGTCCTTATAATGACCATCTCAAATGCTAGAGATATTAAACCAGTGCTAATTCAATATCCCATCCCAACTCACTACACATGTAAGACCTTTGCACAGGAAACTCAAGACATTGTTGAGAGAAATTTAAAAGACCTAAAGAAATAGAGGGATATACCATGCTCATATATTGGAAGACTCAATGCTGTAAAAATGTCAAAATTTCCCAAATTGATGTATATATACAATGAAATTCCAATAAAAATCCAAGCAGAGTTTTGTGCATGTATGTGTGGAAATTAACAAACTGATTCTAAAATTTAAATGTAAATGTAGAGAGCCAAGAATAGAAAAGATAATCTTGAGCAGAAGGTGGAGAGGAGGATGAGGAGGAAGGAGAAAGAAGAAGGAGGTGGAGAAGAAATAGGGAAAAGAAGAAGAATTTGAAGAAGAAAGTGGATTAGAAGGAGGTGGGGAAGAGAAAGGAAGAAGGGGAGGAGACGTAAGGGTGAAGGATGAGAGGGATTTGAGGAGAGTGAAGAAGATCTGACGTACCAAATAGTGCAGTAGAGAATGGGAGAGTGAGCTGACACTAAGATTTCAGGGTGATGCTGAAGATCCAGTTAAGATGGGTGAGGATTTGGGGTTAAGGAAACTCAAGTCCCCAGCATAACAGAGTTCTCTGAAGAATTCTCCAGACATGTTGTTTCATCTGATGTTCACAACATGCCTGTGTGGAAGAGATTATTCTCCCCATTGTATAAGTGAACCAAGCAGGGGGATGACCAGCCCGTGTCACACTATGAGTTGGTGGTGGATCCCCAACCATAGAGCCTGTGGCAGAGCTGGGTGCCTGGGGAAGGGGGCCCAAATCTGCTCACCTGGGCTTCCTCCGCAGGAGCCTGGGCAGCTGAGCCAGGGTGCGGAGCTCGTTTGTGTGTCTTGAACAAGTCCCTGGCTCCTTCCGGGCCTCAATATCCCTATCTGGACAGATGGAGGGTAGGGTTCTATGGTACAGGTCTATGGTTCTGGAACCCCATCTTCTGTCCACAATGGGAGGGTGGCACAGAGCTCTGCCTGCATTCAAGGCAGTGGAGGGGCCCCCACAGGGAGGGAGCTCGAACACAGGGAGCTCAGGAAGCAGTCAGTGATATATGAGGACAAGGCACTCTGAGAACAAAGCTCTCCCCTAGGCCTTTCTTCTCATATTCCTGAGGTAAACAACCTGCCCCTGGAGCAGGGTCGGGGAAGAAAACAAGACTAGGCTGGGCAGCGGGAGACCAGGGTTCCAGTTAGGCTTTGTGACGGCCTTGCAATGTGTCCCTCACCACCATCTCTGAGCCTCACTCCTCTCCCTGTAAGATGAGGGGCTTGGACAAAGGTGTCTTTAAAGGCCCATCTGAATCTGACCCTTTGGAATGTTAAAAGTTGCTTATAGATTTGGGGATCTCAATGTTCTTCTTTTTTTAAAAAAATATTTATTTATTTATTTATTTATTACCTCTTTATTGGAGTATAATTGCTTGATCTCAATATTCTTAAAAAGGGGCTGCCTTCAATGGATATTCTGAATTAACTACTCCTCACTGCATTTTCCTTTGAATCAAATTGGTAACACTTATTCATTCAACAAGCATCTATGAAGAAAACACTATAAGCTAGGCATAGGAAATAGAGGGATGAACTAGACAAAATTCCTATCCTCATGGAGTCTACATTCAAGTGAGAACACAGACAACAAGTAAAGAAATAAACAAGATAATTACAGTTTATATAGCACTATTAATGAAATAAACCATCTCCAAAATACATAAATAAATAAACCATCAGATACATGGATGGCAGACCTAGCTAATAAGTGTGACTTCAAATAGGTCACTTTTCCATCATGAGTCTCATTTCTTTCTCTAGAAGAATAACAATCCCAGGCTGGGGGAGGGGATGAGCACGGGGTGATTTTCTTGCTGCATTGCCATCAAAGTGAGAGAACTGGAGTTCTTTGGGGGGAAACAGTTCATCCGTGATCCAGGTGAGAAGAGCAGACTCACCCTCAGGTCACAGGGGGAAGGGGAGAACAGATGGGGGAAGGGAGAGAGAACCCACAACCAATATCACTGAGCACTTGCTCTGGGCGGTGCACTGTGTCAGGGGATTTAGGTCACTGTTTCAAAGTCTCACAACAAACCAGCCGTGTGGGCATCTGTGTCCCCATTTTATAGAGGAGGAAACAGGTTTTGAGAGAGATGATGTGACTTTATACAGTGGCAGAAAGAGGATTCAAGATCAGTTTCTCTGACTCCAAATCTGATGCTGATTCAGGTATTAGAAAGATTTTAATGAGATAAAAATAAGTATAATACTGAGACTTTGCATTCTTTGGAAAGGGAAAGGAAGAGATGTGTGAGGGCTGAGAGGTTAGGAGAGTCTTCCTGGAGCAGGTGGGTTGTCAGCTGGGCTTTTGAGTGTAAGTGGGTTTGAGTCAAAGAAGAAGAGAGAAACAGAGAGCATGGGGCATTGGCCTGAGACCTGGTCACTGGCTCAAGTGAGAGGTACCTAAGGGTGGCTCAGGAAAGATGAGGCTGGAAGTGTGGGCTGGCCCAATTAAGAGTCCAGGGTGCCTCACTGGGGATTATTGTCTTGGTTTCTGGACATTCAGGAGCTGTAGGAGGTGTGCAAACAGGGGAGGGATATAGTACAGGAGAGTAGAATTGAAGTCACAAGACCTAAGTGGTGTCATGCTTCCTCCACTTATTAGTCTCTTGACCCTCGACAGTTTACTTAATTTCTCTGAAGCTCAAATACTTCACCTATGACATGCCTGACTTAAGAGTTGTGTTCATCATTTTTATCCTCAAGGACCTGGTCCAGGATCCATCATTTAGCAAGTGTTCAATAGATGTCTATTAAATGAATTAAGATTAAAAACTGCCTATCCCAAAGACCTAAACATAAGAGCTAAAAGTATAAAACCCTTAGAACAAAACAGAGGAAAAGCTTCATGACACTGGATTTGGAAATGATTTTTTGGATATGACAACAAAAGCATAGGCAACAAAAGAAAAAAAAGATAAATTTTTATCCTTTTCTTTGTCAAAGGATACTATCAAAAAGAGTAAAAAGGCAACCCACAAAATGGGAGAAAATATTTGCAAAGCATATATCTGATAGGGATTAACAGCCAGAATACATAAAGAATGCCTACAACTCAACAACAACAAAAACCCCCAAACGATCCAATTTAAAAATGGGCAAGGACTTCCCCGGTGGCGCAGTGGTTAAGAATCCGCCTGTCAATGCACGGGACACGGGTTCGAGGCCTGGTCCGGGAAGATCCCACATGCCGCGGAGCAACCAAGCCCATGCGCCACAACTACTGAGCCTGTGCTCTAAAGCCTGCGAGCCACAACTACTGAGCCCGTGCGCCACAACTACTGAAGCCCGCGCGCCTAGAGCCCGTGCTCCGTAACAAGAGAAGCCACCGCAATGAGAAGCCCGTGCACCCCAATGAAGAGTAGCTCCCACTCTCTGCAACTAGAGAAAAGCCCGCATGCAGCAACGAAGACCCAACACAGCCAAATAAATAAATAAAATTTAAAAACTATATATATTAAAAAAAATTAAAATGGGCCAAAGACTTGAATAGACATCTCTCCAAAGAAGATATACAAATGGCCTAAAGCACATGAAATGATGTTCAACATCACTATTAGGGAAATGCAAATCAAAACCACAGTGAAATACCACTTCACCCATCAGAATGACTATCATCAAAACAAACTAACAAACAAATAAAAACAAGTGTTGGCAAGGATGTGGGAAAACTGGAACCCTTGTGCATTGCTGTTGGATCATGAATGTAAAGGCCTAGCCTGGGGCCTGGCCCCTAGTGAGTGCTCAGTACAGGACAATGCTACAGAGGTGATGGTGATAATGCACTTCATACAGTGCAACGCTAAAGTTCTGTTCTTAGATGATGAAAACAGTTCTGTGATTATCTTTGCACTTGTACTTTTCCTGTAAGTGAACAGGGTACCCCTGAGGTCTGCTCTCCCCTCAGAGGGACCCAGCACAGGACGGATGGGCCTGCCTCAGTCACACACACACATACCTATCTCCCTTCTCCCCACCTCCCAAGTTTCCAGATGCCCTAATTGGCCTCCAGAGGGGAAACAGATCTCATCGAAGGGCCCTAATTAATCCCTAGAAATCTGGGTCCCCACATTCTCCTCTCACTCCACACCAACTCCCCAGTTACTTGTTCCAGACAAGAAAGGAACTTTGCAGACTCCCTGAGGAAAGAGGGGCCTTGTGAGGAGGTCACATGTGTGCTCTGTGCTGACAGTCATAATGAGGCCCAGGAGATCCTGCCTCATCAAAGCAGACCTGGAACTTGGAAAATGAATGCTAAGTACCTTTCCCTGCACCTGTTCAGGCTGGACACCCACACCCAGCTTTGCCCCAGGCTATAGGCATTTGTGTTCTCACCTGGCTTCCCATGGGCATCTAATTTTGGTGGCTCTGTTCATACAGCTAAGGCTGTCCCACGGTTCTGGAGGCATGGTCTATGTCACTGCCCTGGCAGGGCGTCACTGCTGGAGGTCCTGCTCTCACAAGAGGTACTTCCATCACACACTTCTGCTCAGCCTTCAAGGCCCAGAGCAAACGCTCCTCTGTAAGTCTTAGCCGAATGCCAGAGAGGCCATCTTGCCCTTCCTGGGGCACCCATGGTTTGTGGCTCCTGGCCACAGTCTTAGGACTGTCAGCCCTGGAGCAGAACTGGTCATGTGCATCTCACTCTTCCTGGCCAGACCCCAGATCCACAAGAACGTAGACGCTGAGGCAGAGGAGTCCTCTGTCTTGGTTCTATTCTGCTGTCGTCTTTACTCCAAAGTGGATGCTCTGCACTGCATTCATAGTTATTATTTAACAACAGGTTCTATAGTGAAATAGAAAAAAATACATAAAAATTTCCTTACCGCAGGACTCCTCTGAGCCTTCATTATGTTCATGACCTTTGTGAGTCTCTAAAAGGTTATTGAGATGCAACAGGTCCTAACCTTTTTTGACTACATATCTTTTTGACTGACTCCCGAGCATCTTATGGGACCAGTACTCTATAGAATCGCTCTGGAAAATTCTGACCTGGATTACAACTCACATGTACCCAGTCCAATTGGGGGAAAGATCATTTTACAGCTTCATCTTATACCACATGTCCAAATAAACTCTGAGTTAAAGAATGAAATGTGGAAAATGAAACTATA
This sequence comes from Eubalaena glacialis, assembly GCF_028564815.1. NCBI lineage: Eukaryota > Metazoa > Chordata > Mammalia > Artiodactyla > Balaenidae > Eubalaena > Eubalaena glacialis. The sequence goes on from NC_083725.1 coordinate 68,085,487, forward strand.
AAAACTAAAGGAGGGCTTCCCTGGTGGTGCAGTGGTTAAGAATCCGCCTGCCAATGCAGGGGATTGGCAGGGACACGGGTTCGAGCCCTGGTCCAGGAGAATCCCACATGCCGCGGAGCAACTAAGCCCGAGCACCACAACTACTGAGCCTGCGCTCAAGAGCCCGCAGGCCACAACTACTGAGCCCGCGTGCCACAACTACTGAAGCCTGTGCTCCGCAACAAGAGAAGCCACTGCAATGAGAAGCCCGTGCACTGCAACAAAGAGTAGCCCCCGCTCACCACAACTAGAGAAAGCCCGCGCACAGAACAAAGACCCAATGCAGCCAAAAATAAATAAATTAAATAAATTTAAAAAAAAAACCAAAACTAAAGGAAAAGTAGTTCTGGGCTGTGGAGTCCCCAAGCCTGGCACTGAGCCTAGTTCACAGTGTTCTGTCATTATTTGCAGAATGAACACAGGGTTTATGATGTCACTGACAGAGAAGCTATGTAGGTACCTCGATTTTGCATCTTGAATAGGCTGCTTCAGCTGTTAGACTGACACGCTTCCATTTTGACCATATTCCTCCTATGAAATTACATCTAGGAAACTAATAACCTGACCCTTGAAAAAGCTCCCTAATGGTGCCAGCTAATGTGACATCACGTTGGGCCTGCATAAAATAGCCTTTCGTCCAAAGTGACTTTCCCATGGCCCTCTTTCTGGACTCTGAGCTCCTGCAGGGCAGGCTGTGCCCATCCCTCTTCAGTGAGCACGAGCCCTACTCAGCAGTCTCTGCAAAACCTCTGGGCAAGTTTCTGGCTCACCATCCCATGTCATGGGTTGGAATGTGGTATGCTGGGTGGGCTCCTAGCTGGGGACCTGGGGCCTTGGACTTTGGTCTCAGGTCTGGTCCTAACATTCTAGGACAACTCGGGAAATCCTACCCCACCCGGAACCTCAGTCAGGTAAAGTTCAGAGACCCGCAAACCCTGACAGAATAGAACCAGCAATGAGGGTGGGAGCTCAGTCAGCAGAAGCCCCTGCCCCTCCCTAAGCCTGTCCGGCTAGGCTCTCTCACCCTGAGGCGTGGGATAGTCCAGATGCCCCTCCTGCCCACACCTCTGGAGTGTTCTGTTTCTTTCACAGTCCTACTTCAGCCCATGTCCCCACCCCAGACAGTGGGTGCAGAAGCCCCGGCTCTGGCTCTTCACTGACTTGCTAGGTGGCCACTGTCCCCTCTGGACCTCAGTTTCTCCATCTGTACAATGCGGGATTATAGGAGATCACCTCTGGGCCCCCTGTGGCTCAGACATTCTCTGGTCATCAGCATCAGGAGGGAGAACAGGCAGCATCCTTCCCACCTGAAGCTGTGGGGACTCCACAGAACAGGCACCCTTTGGGTCTCGGATCTCCAGAAGCTTCTGGAGGGGCTGGAGCAGGGGCCTAGGCAAAATGCTGACCCCACCCCGTGCTGTCTTCGGGGCTCCGGCGCCTCCAGTGGCCAGTTTGGGAAGCCCAGGTCTGGTGTCAGAGCTGAAGAGAGGGCAGGGTGAGGGCCTGGGAGAACAGCTTGAGCAAAGGCACGGAGGAGGGGAGCAAGGAGGCCAGCCTGCAGGTGCAGACAGCTGGGGGGCAGGTGGACCAGACAGGGCCAGGTCACGCAGGGTCTTCAATGCCAAGCTGAGGAGCTCAACTGAGGGCGAGCTGAGGGAGGGTTTGGCACAGGAAGGGGCAGGCGTGGTCAGATATATGCTTTAGAAGGGTCGCTCTGACTGGAGATTAGGGAGCGGGTGGCGGAGGCTGGGAGACCAGCGAAGAGGCTACAGCACTGATCTTGGAAGAAAAGATGGGTACTGAGGTAAAAGCAGTGGCCCTAATGGAGGGGGACAGATGGATTTGGGGGACACTTAGAAGGGGAGCTGCAGATCTTAGCCTCTGACTGGCTCTGGGCTTGGGGCCCTACTTGCCTCCACGAACAGGGACAGAAATCATACAGGTAGGGACTCTGACACCTGAAGATGTCAAAGCCCTGCCCAGGTCTCAAAGCAGGAGTCGGGGGAGACACTGGTCCAGAACCCAGGCGCCTGGCTACCAGCCCCGACCCCTCTCCCACAGCAGCACAAACTATAGAGATGAGACTACACAGTTTCCACGGGCCTCGGACGCCAAGCCCGGGAACGCATAGCTTCAGGGATCGTAGCAGTTTCTTCATATTCGGCAGCATTTCTGGATTTTCTTTTTGCCTTCCCACAACAGGGAGCCTTCCAGCGCTGATGCTAAAACACACAGCCTGGATGCTTGTGGGCCAACTCAACCCCCTCAGTCTTTTACAAGGAGAAAGCACAAAGCTCAGAGAGGGAAAGAGAATCACCTAAAGCCACACAGCAAGTTAGTAGCCCAGATTTTCCCAAATCCCAGAACAGCTCTCCCATACCCTGGTAATAAAACACAGAAGCCCGAAACAATAGGCCTAGAGAAGGAAGCGTCTGACCCAAGATCATCACAAGTGGGTGGCAGAAGCAGGACCTTGGGCCTGGGTCAGACCTCTGGGGCCAGTGCAGTAGCCAACTAGTTGTCTCCCCTTCTGTGGCCTCCCCTCCATGGCTGCAGCCCTCTGAGGAAGTCTGTGTCCTGACTCCTTCCCCGAGCCATCCTTGTGCCCCCATCTGTCTTGCTGGGGCTGGTGCTGGGACATCTCCAGGCTGTCTTCAGTTATGAGCCAATAAATATGAGATGTGCTAGGCGAGGAGAGGCTGCTGGGGCCAGCCTCACCACCACCGCACTCCTGCCAGCCTCTGCGCCAAGGAAGATTGGATTTTGTGTTGTTCATTTTTTATCTCCAGTCCATGTCGGGTGGGGAGATACAGGGCGTGGGCAGTGGATGATTTTATCCTTCCCCCACTATCGGGCGCAGCACTGAGATGGGGTATGTGATGTCCTCAGGCAGCCTGCTGCCCTCACGTGGGGAGGTCCCCCACCCCAAGCCACCAGCCCTGGGCTCCTGCTCTCTGCTGGGTCAAAATGACATGCAAAGAAGAAAGAGTCCTGGGTAGGAAGACAAGGGACCTGGGTGCAAGTCTTGGCCCTGCTGCTGATGCACTCTGCAACCTTGGGCAAGTGTCTGAAGACATTGTGTGTCCCTTCTCTATACCAAGCCCTGTTCAGGGAGGCAGGGGCCACAAAGAAACATCAGACCTGCTCCCTGCCCTCAAGGAGCTGGCAGTCAACTCCCAGTAAACAGACATCCATGGAGGGGTGGCAGACACTGGCGATGGTGTGAAGGATGAGGATTTGCCAGGAAGGGAGTGAGGGAAGGGGAAGAAAGGAGACGTTCAGGCAGAGGCGACTGCTTGAATGAAGCATGGCAGAACGCAGTGAGTGACCAATGTGTGCTTAGAAACCCACCAGTATGGCTGGGGCATAGGGTAGATGGAACCAGGGGAGAAAAGTTTTTCTGTTTTTATAAACTTATTTATTTTATTTTATTTATTTTATTTTTGGCTGCGTTGGGTCTTCATTGCTGCACGCGGGCTTTTCTCTGGTTGTGGCGAGCAGGGGCTACTCTTCGTTGCAGTGCGCAGTCTTCTCATTGAGGTGGCTTCTCTTGTTGCGGAGCACAGGCTCTAGGCACGCGGGCTTCAGTAGTTGTGGCGCATGGGTTTAGTTGCTCCGCGGCATGTGGGATCTTCCTGGACCAGGGATCGAACCTGTGTCCCCTGCATTGACAGGTGGATTCTTAAGCACTGCGCCACCAGGGAAGCCCAAGGGAGAAGAGTTTTAAGCAGGTAAGTATCGTGATCAGATTTGCATTTTAGAAAAATCTCTCCAACTGTGAAAAGCAGATTTCAGGGGGTTGTGATGAAGTATGAAGGCAGGGAGTTCAGTGAGGAGGCTGATGCAATGGTCCAGGAGAGAGAAGATGATGTCCTAGATTAGAGCAATAACAGTGAATCCAGAAATCATCATCATCATCATTATCATCATTATGATGAATACTACCATTAAGTGTTACCATGGGACAAGCACAGTGCTAGGTATTTACATCATTGTTTCTAATCCTCACAACTCTTCAAAGTAGGCTATTATCCCCATTTTGTAGATAAATTAAGGAAATTAAGCCTTGGGTAAATTAAAAGAGTTTCCCAAAGTCACATAGCCAATAAGTGGCAGAGGCAGGATTTCCACCCAGGTCTGTCCAACCCTAAAGCCCACATTCTTTCTACTATGTTCTACTTCCTGGAAAGGAAGGCACAGCTTCCAGAGAGTCTAAGAGGGCATAGAATCCATCTGACTTTTGTGATTGTTTAGTTGTGGAAAGCAAAGGACAGAGAGGATTCAAGGAAGCTGTGCAGGCTTCTGGCCAGGGAAGCTGGGTGAATAGAGGGAGCACGGGAGGAGGAACGGGTTTGGGAGCAGTGGATGGGTTTGGTGGTTGAATTAGAGGTCAGTTGGATATCTGGGTGTGGAGCCAAGCCCTAGCCTGGAGACAGAGATTTGGGAATCATTGACAAACAGGTGGTCACAGTTGTGTGAGTAGATTAGGTCATTAGAGGGAAATGTATAGCAAATGGAAGATTGAAGCTGCAACTTTGGAGAATTCCAACCCTTAGAGGATGAGAAGCAGGAAGATTTATAGGGAGAGTGGTGCAATGTGAGGTCAGCCCAGGAGGAATGGAATTGCTACAGGAAGGTCAAGGAGTAAGTGGTTCCTGATGCTGCTGAGTGGTCAGAAAGGTGAAAGCCAAAAACTGGGTTTAGGGACCAGCAGGCAGCAGGCACTGGGAACTTTGCAAAGTAGTCTTCATGGGCACAGTGTTACCAAATGGTTGGAGGGGCCTATACACACCCTACCCATGGCCCTGGGGGCATTTTTGATCCTGGCATACTAGTGAATCCTACCCACCCTCTCCCAGAAATCCTGAGTTGGGTGAGGAAGGTAGTGGTGTTAGGAAGGGATGTAGAGGAGAGATGTGAAAGGAAGAAAAAAGAAGACTGAGGGAAAGAGAGAGAAAGGTTGGGAAATGCATAAAGACTGTTAGGGAGGTATGATAACTGAGAACCCCCCAAGAAGAAAAGGACACTTTAGTTTGATGCTGTTTTCCAATAAAATTGTAGTTAGCAAGGAAGAAGCCATAGCCCACTGTGGCTGAATGTTAAATGAGTGAAGAAGAGCAAGAACTATGTGTAGGGGCTTCCCTGGTGGCGCAGCGGTTAAGAATCCGCCTGCCAATGCTAGGGGAGATGGGTTCAAGCCCTGGTCCAGGAAGATCCCACATGCCGCGGAGCAACTAAGCCCGTGTGCCACAGCTACTGAGCCCATGTGCCACAACTACTGAAGCCAGCGCGCCTAGAGCCTATGCTCCGCAACAGGAGAAGCCACCACAATGAGAAGCCTGTGCACCACAATGAAGAGTAACCCCTGCTCATCACAACTAGAGAAAGCCCGCGCACAGCAACAAAGACCCAGTGCAGCCAAAAATAAATAAAATAATTTTCCCCAGAGTGGGTGCCAGGTCTACACAAGGCCCAATAATCTCCTTGGAACCTCACGTCTTCCTAGTAAAGTCAGCACCGTCATCCCCAATTTACAGCTGGGGAAACTGAGGCTCAGAGACATTAAGTCCTTCCCAGGACTACATAACCAAGTAAGCGACAAAGCTGCGATTTCCCCTCTGGCCTCATGAGTCCAAGTCCAGGCACCTCCTGCTGCTGCAGCTGCCTGTCTTCCCCGGGAATCAGCTTCATTCAGAGAAGAGCTCTCCCCCGGCTCTGCTGTGGAACAGCTGTGGCTCTGGGCCAGTTGCCTCCCTCCCTGGGTCTCAGTTGAGTGGGGAGGGGTCCACTGGATTTCTAAGGTCCGCTCGCCTGCTCTTCCAGTGGGTTACAGTCTCCACCGACCCGGGGCGTCATCCAGGCCGCTCCCCCTCCTCCCTAATAATTAATCTCCAGCCAACAGTCCCAGCTGCAGTGCTTTCATCATCCAATTACTGGAGTTGCTGGCACAATAAATCTTGGTCACACAAATGCAGGCAAATCTGCAGCTATTTTCATGGCCATTACTGTGCATAGGACATTGGGACTCAGGTCATTTGCCTTTCTGACGCGGAGAGCTGCCCCCATCCCTCCCTCAGCATCTTTCCTGTCTCTTTCATTTCTCATTGGTAGCTGCCCCACCCCTCCCCGCCCCCTTCCACTCATCATCCCCCTAAGCACACACTCCTTCCTTCCCCTCTCCTATCTGTAGGCAGTGGGGTCAAGATCAGAAGACTCTGTGTGACCTTGGCCAAGTCAATTTGCCTCTCTGAGCTTCTATTTCTTCACCTGTAAAACCTCATAGGGTTTTGCAAAAATGAAATAACCCAAGTGTGGCACACACCTTACGGGTGGTACATAGGATGTCCGTTGGTGGTCTCTGCTATTTGTTTTAATGGCTACATATTTACTGTATATTAGGGAAAATATAATTAATATATCAAACTTGTCATCTCCTGAGTATTATTACTTAGGAGACAGTGAAATTAGGTATATACATAAAATGTGCTAAAGAAAAATATTAAGAGTAATACATGGATTTAGCAAAAAATCATGGAGGAGACATGAGACTGAGAGAAGCTTGGAAACCCTGAAATGATAAATATTTGTTCTGCTCTCCACCCCGCCTTCCTGTGGAAGGGAGTGTGGGGAGCTACAGAGAGGGGGAGGACTTGTCCTGCTCTGAGAAGTGACCCGATCTAATCTCAGAGCCCTTCATTCGTGTGAGAAACCTTTCCCGATGCCTGTTCTCTGCAGGCCTGTGATGGGTGCTGGGGATACAGCTCAAATGGCAGGTCCCTGCCCCACTGAAGGTGCTCCCGGTCTCCCTCACATCTGAATGAACCCCTTTCAGGATCTGCCAACGTTGCTGTCATGACCTTTACCTGACAGGATGTCGAGTAGGCCCTCCCCTGAGCCTCGCATTTGTGGAACTGCCTTGCAGGCCCCAAGCTGAGGACCAGAGGCTCTAAGACCACATACACTCTGTCAAGAGAGACGTGAAGGAGCGTGTAGGACACATGACAGGACGTAGGAGGGAAAAGGGCAGAAGTCAGCAGCAGCCTTACGAGGAATGCTCTGTTCATGCGGAGAAGTTACTGCCATGACGGAGGTGGAGAGGGTTCCAGAGCTCCTCAGAGAAATGGGCGTGCCTGATCGTGCGCAGAAAGCTGGGGCAGCTGGGAAGCCCCAGGCCCACCCTGAGGTGGCCCCTGAGCAGCACAGGGACCGGGACGAAGTTTCTGGTAGAGCTGTCCAGTGGCAGGGCTCCCACGGAGGGCGTCCGTCCCAGCCAGCCGTGATGAAAGGAACACAGAGCGGTATTCCAGGAAGGACTCAGAGGACTCCCTCCCAGTTCTTCTTGGCCATAGGCAGGCATGGAAGGAGATCACAGCAGTTCCCACGCTCCACGCAAAGAACACGCAGGTTACAACAGGGGAGGGATCCGTGGACCATTCAGATGACCTCCGACCACATAAGGGTGACAGCATCCGTAGAAGGGGCTGCGCCTTGGGCCTCTGACAGAGTCAAAGGAAAGCTCAGCTGCCATCTCTGAGTGAGGTCTTGGCAGCAGAGGGGGCAGGGGGGAAAGAACACTGTGCCAAGAAAACCATGCCCACTGGTTCTCAACTGACGACGGGTCTGCGGTCTCAAACAGAACAGGACTGAAGCAGATCTTTTGCTCATGCACACCCAGAACTTCCTCCTCTGGAAAGCCACCGCCCGTCTCAGGGCATCTCAGTTTCTCCTTGGGGGCAACAGAGTTAATAAGTGATGCCTCAGGACAGTTTTGAAAGATTGGCAGAGACTGCTGTCCTGCCACCACCCCCAGGCACGGCTGTTTAAGATTCCAGGTTGTCTGTGGCCAGCAGGGAGTTGGGGGAGATTGCCACCTAGTGGTCAGTGTTGGCAGTGCCATGGAGCTACAGGCAAAATCCTGGTCTGGGAGACCCCACTCTTAGATCCAGGCTTGACTTTAACTGTATGACCTTGGGCAAGTCACTGATACCCTCTGTGCCTCACTTTTCTCATCTAAAATATGGGATAATGATGCCAGCCTCACAGAGCCATATGGGCATTAAACTAAACAACTGTGCTGATGTACCTCTCTTGGGCAGGCCCCTCAGTAAAGGTTTGATACACCTGGATCTTGTCCTAGCCGGACTCAGAGCAAGGGTCAGCCCCAGGAGACAGAAGAGGAGGTGAGTTCCCCATATTTAGATGCAGGGAAGGCATATCCTAGGCCCAGGTCAACCTCTCTCAGGCATGGCAAGGAGGAGAGCCTGCCCTTGGCCCCAGCATCCCCCAAAGAAGCCAGGCATGGGCTTCCCAGTCCAGAGCTCTCACGCAGCCATGTTCAGCCCAGCCTCAGACACCCAAACCCAGGGTTTCCCAGGACCACCCTGTACTAATTAGAAGAAGGTGCACCCTCTGGGCAATTGCAGCCTTACAGGTACATGGCTTGGGGAGCTCTGCACTGACCGGATTTCAGGCCCCACTTGCCCCTCGGCAAGGCACTTTTGTATGATACACCAAAAGCAGCAGTGCTGCCCAAACACATCACTTACCTGAGCCCCTGACTCTGAGACCCAGCTGCCCCTAGCTGGCAGGATCAGCCTCACCTCCCCAGCAAGTCTAAGTGTGTCTACAGCTGTGGACCCTCGTCAGGCCCCACTTGGCTCAGGGAGGTCTGATGAGGACCTGAGCTCAGTATGAGGCTTCTGCCCTCCGTCTGCAACTCCTGAAGGACTGGGATACTCACTGGCCTGGAAAGCAAGCATGGAACCCTATCCCCAAGCCCGATCACACCGTCCTGAGAGTTGTAAGAAAGTTGTTACTCTCCTGCAAAGAGAATCTTCACATAAGGGGTGGAATGCAAGTGACACATCAGACTTTGGCCTCAAGATTCAGCTACCCCTTTGGGTCTTTTCTCACTGATTCCTGCAGTCACCACCATGCTGGCCTTTGGGAGCCTCGCTCTCCACTTCCAAGGCTCCAGGTCAAGTGTGCTCACCCAACCATCCTTCAATACCAACAACCCAGTGGAAGCCAGGCTGCAGTGTTAGATCAGGCTTTAGGAAAGGTTTTTGAGTAAGAGCACAAAACGTGGCATGAACCTGGATTGCTGGAATGGCAAAGAAGCTGTTCCTCAGCTCTAGCCTGGGAGCCACTTAATGGCCCCTCCCTGAATCCAGGGTTCACTTTAACCTGGGCTACCAGGGATCATCCTCTGGGTCATTTAGATGCCATGAAGTCTTTTTTTTTTATTTTTGGCTGCATTGGGTCTTTGTTGCTGTGCGCAGGCTTGCTCTAGTTGCGACGAGCGGGGGCTACTCTTCGTTGCGGTGCGCGGGCTTCTCTTGTTGTGGAGCATGGGCTCTAGGCGCGCGGGTTTCAGTAGTTGTGGCCCGCGGGCTTCAGTAGTTGTGGCTCATGGGCTCTAGAGCACAGGCTCAGTAGTTGTGGCGCACGGGCTTAGTTGCTCCATGGCATGTGGGATCTTCCTGGACCAGGGCTCGAACCCGTGTCCCCTGCATTGGCAGGCGGATTCTTAACCACTGCGCCACCAGGGAAGCCCTGCCATGAAGTCTTGACCAAAGGAATGAGGTCAGGAAAGGCAGAAGTGTCCTATCCTGCCTAAGCCCCACCTTTGAGCTCCCAATTTTGGAGAATCTCTACTTCTCCAAATAATTGAAACTGGAATGGCCATTAATTCATTCATTGAACAAGTATTTATTGAGTACCTACTAAGCTAGGGGATGGAATAATATACTGAACAAATGGGCGTGTCACCTTCCCCTTAAAGCTCGTACCTGTCCATAGGACTTGGCCTTAACATGAACTCCATGGCCTAGAACCATCATTCAACTTCAATAACAGGAACTTGAGCTTTTAAGCCAGGCACATAGAGTAGCAGGATGGGTGCTGCTGCTTCCTGACCATTTTCCAATGTCTTGACCCCAAAGAAACCTGGGTCTGGGGCCCCTGAGAGGGAGTTAAAGAGAGGGGCATCGGGAAACAGTAAGAAGGAACTTTGCCTTATGGCCACTGTGTGACCACCAAGGGGAGAACATGACAATTCCGACCAGACACAGGATCAGATTACTGTCTGACTGATGGGTACTACACGAACATTAGTGCTAGCAGTCTCGGTTCCTCCCACCCATGGGCCTGGCAAGAGTGTGAGTACGAGGGGGGTGAGTGATAGATGAAGAGGTAAGTACCGTAACATAGTACTACTCAAAGAGTAGTCCATGGACCTGCAGCATCACATTATTTGGGGGCTTGTTAGAAATGCAAATTCTCAGGCCTCACCCCAAACCTACCAAATTAGATTCTTGGGGTGGGGCGGGGAGCAGGAAACTATTAAGAAAAACTCTCCAGATGATCCATATGCACACATAAGCTTGAAAAGTACTACTACCACACTGTGTGCATGTGATGAGCTAACATAATTACTACAGGGGAAGATCATAATTATGGCAGTTCCCATTTTTTTAATATCTGCTATGTGCCAGGCACTTTTATCTAAGTTTAAATACCTTATCTTACATAACCTTCACAGCAACCCCTTGAGACACTTTTATTGTCCTAGTTTTTGCAGATGAAGAAATTATAGTTAAGGTAACTGCCCGAGTCATTTAACCTTTACGAGACTCAGTTTCCTTGCCTGTGGGTAGGAGACAATGTCTTGCCTCCCTGGTTGCTGTGAGGATTAGAGACAATGTATGGAGGTCCACCCACATGGTGTGATGGGCTCAGACCTGGCACTGGTGCAGCCCCAGGGACTGGCCCACAGTGGGGAAAGGCAGAGGCAGTGTTGCTATCTCCAACTTGTGGCTCAGTTGGAGACCTGCCCAGAGCGCCTGCAAGCCCTGACCTCACTTGGCACTAAGTCAGCTTCACCTGCTATCAAGTTCTGTTTACCCGTCAAGGGAAACTATGCTCTCATTTCTGATTCTATTCCTAGCTGATGACAACAAAATCTATGTTTAGGATGATGCTGGGTCTTGGAAGGCAGCTGCTCTGAAGGTTGAGGGTACTGGAAAGTAATTTCCAGCTAGATCTAGGCTCCCAAGGAGAGAAATTAATGCATTTCTCTTGGATGAAATAGAAGAGGAAGACCTTTGGTTTGAGAGGCCACTGTAGCAACCTTATTACTACAGGGATCATCACAACCAGCCTCTTACTAACTGCTGAATACCCACCATGTTCCAGGGACTTAGGAGGCACTATCTCTGCTTCACATCAACCTGCAAGGTAAGCATCACCCACAGTTCTGCCTCTTTGCCATGTGACAAAAATATAGGTTTGGAATCAGATCTGACTTCATCACTTACAGTTGTGTGACATTGGAACATCTCATTTAATTGTTGAATTAAAGGAGAGAATGTATGTATAACTCAAAACACACAGTAGGCACTTTATAAGTGTTACTCCCCTCACATCTTCTTTCCTGTACTGTGCTATGCCTGACCCTATGGTGGGCACAGGAGAACAGCAATGACTCAGATCAAGTCCCTTCCTACTTGGGGTTGAGATTTCCCTCCTCTGTATACAGACTGGGACATTCCTTAGTAAGGGAGCAAAAGGTCTGGGGCAAAGTCACAAGGTTGGGCAAAATTATGCGGCCTGTGGTTTGCTAAGGATGTGACGGAGATGAAGCAAGATGGCTGTGCAGCCTTGGAGTGCCCTCCTCAGTGGGCCCTGCCTTCCTCCCCTCCATCTATCACCCTCATTTTCAGCATTCTACTGTCCAGTGTTGCCAATGAAGAACAATGGGTGAAAGGTCATTTATCCCCTATTTACATGAAATTGCACTATTTCCTCAAACGCTTTTGAGGACTCACTAGGTCATCAGATCCACACAACTCCCTGGTGAATGGCAGGGCTAGAAGCATGCTCCTGCTGTAGCTGAATAAATGGGTTCCCAAAGAGGGCCAGTGGCTGACACAAAATCACCCATCAAGTCAGTGTCAACCCAAAGACAAAGACCCTGGACTCCTGGCTCCTCCTAATCCAGTCTTTACTCCATTCTATCCCAATGTCTCTCCTGGTAATGTACCCTTTTGGTAATACTGTCAATCAAACGTTAGTAGACTATACTGAAAGTTAATTTCTCATGGCTTGTACTTCTCCTCCAGGTAGTGACTAACAGGTTGTAGTAACAACTAATCAAATTTTCTCTGAGTATGGGTATATTCTTTTGGCTGCAAGCTGTATACATCCAGCCCAAACTGGCTTAAGAAATAAAATAATAATCAAACAATGGTTGGGGGTTATAGGTTACCATAACAGGGAGGACCCTAGTGGATATCATCGGGACCGTTGCAGCCTGCCTCCAATTCTTTCAGGCTTCTGCTGCATCATCCACCGGCCAAGGAGAAGGTGGCTATCTGTGTTTCCAAGCCTCCAAGCTCTCAGTTTAATGCTTCCGGTAGAAAAGAGAGCTTATCTGAAATGGTATTCTTTTTCCTTTGGATCTGCTATTACTAAATCCCTAAGAAGGTAGGGGAAAAAATCTTAAAGATACTAAAACTCTAGAGAGGTTTGAACGTTAGAATTCCCAAAAGGTGTAATAACAATACGTATCAAAGTTAAAACCATGGTATCAGCTTTTTTTTCTTTAATTAATTAATTAATTAATTAATTTATTTATTTTTGGCTGTGTTGGGTCTTCGTTTCTGTGCGAGGGCCTTCTCTAGTTGTGGCAAGCGGGGGCCACTCTTCATCGCGGTGTGCGGGCCTCTCACTATCGCGGCCTCTCTTGTTGCGGAGCACAGGCTCCAGACGCACAGGCTCAGTAGCTGTGGCTCACGGGTCTAGTTGCTCCACGGCATGTGGGATCTTCCTAGACCAGAACTCGAACCCGTGTCCCCTGCATTGGCAGGCAGATTCTCAACCACTGCACCACCAGGGAAGCCCCGGCATCAGCTCTTTCGTACTCTGTTTTGGTATAAGGATATGTTTTATACTCATTGGATTTATGTATGTTTTAGCTATTATTTGAAATGTTCAAAAGGATCAACTACACTAAATTTGTAACTGGTATTTATGTTTAAGCCAGTTTAATCAAATTTGCCATTGTTTCAATATTCAAGAGGTTTCCAATGTTTTATTGAATATGAGTTTAATAAATTGAGCACTAAAGTTTATGTAGTAGTGCATATTCCTCTCAAGCTCAGAGGTCCTTCAGACATTAAGCAATCTAAAAGAACACACAAAAATAAAATAGATCACTGGATTTTTAAAAAATGATTATATAAATAATCTTTGTAAAACAATTTTAGGAGGTAAATTAGTTCTCCGAACTTCATTTATTCTTTCATCTTTATATAACTCAGTGTTATGATGAAAGGTAGGTCCATTTGAAAGCTTGTCAGTAGTCAATTTGTTTTAAGAGGAGCAGACTGACCTACTGATAGATCTTGAGTTATGTGGAAACATTTGTCGAAGTTCAGCCAGTGCATTGAGCATTTCAATGGAACAAACAGTCAAGGAAAAATCATGAGTTAAGTTAAAGCTATCACCCCACTTCACTGAGGTAAACATTTGTGGACTCTCCAGCTTCAATTTGAGAACCTCAAGGTTATTTTCAAAATAGAAAAAGACGTGTAGTGACAGCATGGGGCTGGTGTCAGACAGGGGTGATTCTGTGCATCCCAATTCCTCCACTTAATAGCTAGTATGTAATATGCAACCAAACCAGTCATGCTAATCTCTGCCCTGCTTCCCTCGGTAGGTAACTATGTTCAAATGACAATGTGTAAAAATGCAAAGGATTATGATTAATAAGATTTTCTGAAAGTAAAAGTTCTTATGAAAAGCAAGAAAGTGCTTCAAAATCCATTTTTTGAAAGAAGCTGGCTACAAACTAGACATAAGTATTAGGATGATAATCATCTCAGTTTCTTTAACAAAAGCAACAAAAATCAAAAACAGTAGCCATCAGAATAAAGCTCTTTATTCATCTTCCTTGTTTCAAAGAGTCATGGTAGTTCTTACAGTAGAGAGAGCATTCCTGGCACGTGGTAGCACAGAACCAAGGCACGCTCAAACACGCTGAGCCCCAGCATCTCCCTGGAGGAGTGACAGTTACAGAAAACCCAATCAGGGACAGAGGGGAAATGCCAGTGAAATGAGAACCCCAGGTCAAGGCTTGGCTTTAGACTTGGGCTGTGATCCTGGGACATCCAGGCAGGACCAAGCTCAAGCCAGACAGCAGCTCATTCCCAGGTAGTACTGTGACTGGCCTGGATACAGGCTCCCACAGAGAAGACTCATTTAGGACAAGTGTTCAGCAGGCTGAGAGTGCAAGCAACAGAGGGATGCAACATGCTTCTCCCATGGGGAAACTTGCCCTGGCCTCTCAATTAGCTCCAGAAGGCCAAGGGCCTTTGACTTCTTTGTTCATTCAGCGTAAATTTACTGCTGTCTATTCTGTGCCAGGCCCTGTGCCGGGTGCAGAGGACAAAGACAGGAATCAGACACAGTCCTTACTTTCAGGGAATTCTGAATATGAAAGAAAAATCATATATTTATAAATAAGTCGTTGCGACTCAAGGTAAAAAGGATGCAGAAACGAGTCAGACAAACTTGGCCCTCGAGGAGTTCACAGCCTAGCAGAGGCCTAGGCTAGGTTGCAACACGGACAATAACACAGGGCAGCCTGTGATAAGGACCAAAGAGAGGCTCAGGCCGTGTGCTCTGGCAGCACAGGGAAGGATGACACAACAGCCACTGGATAACGCAGTGGGGAAAATTCACAGCTTATCAGAGAAGACTGAGCAGCCTAATCTGGCCAAAGTGGAAGTAATGAATCCTACTGCCTCGGGGAGGGGATTGTGCAGCCTCCGGCTGACCTCTGTGGGTCCCTTGGGCTACCCAACGGGCAGGGTGCAAGGTATCTTATCTGTGGATGCAGCTGCATGATATCCTGTGGATATCTGAGGGGAGACTGGTGACCAGGAGGAACAGGTCCAAATAACAAGGGCCCATGGTAAAGGTTAGGAGCCTAGGAGTGAGTGAACCAGGAGGGCCTCTGGGGTCAAAGGACCACAGCCTACAGTCCTCTCTTCATGCGCTAGATTAGCGACCTCCAGTCTGCTTTCCTCTTTTCTTCACAGCTGCCATCACCTGCCCTATCTTTTCCATTCTCCCAACCTGACAGGGGCTGAAATGGGCTCAGTTAGGGGACCAGTATCATGGTATAGGTCCCAGGGCCCTGAAGACCTTGGGTAACTGACACTAACAGAGTTGGAGTGCCTACAGCTGTTTCTGTTGGTCACCTGGCACAGAGACAGCTTAAAGTTACAGGGTTGGGTCGGAACTTGTCTGCAGCCTAACCTGTGCGGGCCTCTTTCCCTTCCCACACATTTTGGGGACTAGCTCCAGCCTGTTGTCATTTCTTCTTCACAGCGGCCACCACCTACACCATCTCTCCAGCCTGGGCTTCATGTCTGCACCCCTTTCTCTCCCTTCCTAAAGGTGTCAGGACTCCTACCTGTTGTTCTTTTCCTCCACAGCTGCCATCACCCTTCTGTTCCTCTCTCTAATCCTCATTCTGGATTACCCCTGTTCCCAATCCTCTTTTCTGGCTATTCCTGAAATATGCACATAGCCCCTGCACCTATTAAGAGTTTCATTGCTAGTCACCAAGGAGAAGCAAACATGAAGCAAAGGGGAAGGAGAAAGGGGAGGGCAATTTAGAGATGGATGGACTTCTTATGAGATCTGGACATCTGTGGTCCACACTGGCATGTGACTGAGCTCCCTTCTTTGACTCCCTTCTTGGATGGCCCCAAAGAAGTCTTCGTATTCTCATTTTCTCCATCCTTTAACTCTGGTTTTAGAACTTAGCCACCTTCCCTATTCCTGTCTATTTGGGGTATGGTGCCCATGACAGCTTTGCTGAACAAGGAGGTTTCTACTAGTCAGGAGGGGACTGCCCTTTCAGTCCTCTCCCCTCCCCAGTTCCTCCCTGTACCACCGACTCTGCCCACTTCCAAACCCCCATCCCCTCCACTTGCCAACTTGACAGAGGCCTTCTCTGATAGTGGCTTCAATATAAAGAAGTAGAGATGAGTATTCATTATTTCGCCCAACAACTGAAGGTCCTACATGCCAGGCTAAATGTAAACACCCTTTAGTAGGCAATTAGGAGCCACAAATGATTTTCAACCAGGGAATGGCAATAGAAAGTATCTCACATTATGCCTAGACACTCAATTATAGAAATATTTAGATAAATGTATAAATGAGTGAATGAATGATCATAACTGTGTATTGGAAAGATAACTTTAGCAAATGTATGAGAGGCTAAGGGGATTTTTAAAAGCCCCTCTAAGCCCTGGGCTTAAGCCATACGCTAAAGTAGGTGAAGTTAATCTCTACTTTCATCCTGTAGGACTCTCTACCATCTGACTGGTATGACTGCAACCCCCAGCCTCCTAGGCTGTGTTCCATGACTAAGACTTGCTCTCCAGGGTCATTACTCAGCACGAAATATATTTACCTGATGCCTGTTTAAGGCATTATCCGCCCAAAATAGGGACAAAAAAGATATCTCTCATGATAGAATATCTGTCACAGTAACAGGCTTATGGGGGAAACAATCAAAAGTAAGAGCGACCATCTGCTTTCGTCTGAGAGAACCAGCACTGGCAAAGTGCAGCCCCAAATCTGTTAGACAAAGAGGCATCCCTACTTCCTCAACAGTGATTTCAGTAGGTCTGAACAAATACGCCTGATTCAGACCTTTGGGAGACCTTCCTAATGGTGAAGACCTTCTCCATGGGTAAAGGAGTGGCTGGGCCAGGACAACATTCTGAGAAAAACAAACTGAGAAACCCAGCAGCCTGGGCAAGCTCTGGGGCAGATGACTCCAGGCACAATGAAGACACAACTGAGATAATGACATCAGGAGCTACCATCACCCCAAGTTAGAGCCCAACATCTACAAACTACCCTACCAGCTGCATTTATTTTCTTGACTTTTCTCCCTCTTCTAGCCCCATAAACTGTGAACTCCTTGAGGGCAGAGACTGTGGGAAGTTTTGTCCAATGCTTTAAAGTCCTAACCCATGTCCATTTCCCATTAAGAACTATCCTGATAAATGAACTTCAAGTTGATCTTTCATAGGCGTCATGCCATCAGAAACAATAAGTACCATCATCAAGGACCACTGACATTGAGCTTCTCATTTTCTCCCTAGGAGATAATGCTTTCTGGATAAGGGAAGGTTGAGCAGAGCTGCAAAGCTGGAGAAGGTAAGTGACCTCATGATTCTACTATTTTGCCCAATTCCTCTCGAACAGTGAGCCTGTAGAGCTCTGAGCATGATTAGAAGGAAGTGTGTGTTTTTGTTATTAAAAACAAAACAATCCACCCACATCTTCCTTTGTGCCATGCCACCTGCTTGTAACCTCATACTTGGATGAGTGGTGAGTCATCTGAAAAGCTGAGTCCTCTGACTTCCATTTTGAGATAAGAGTCCTATATGCAGCCAGGACTTGCTGATCAGGGAGCATGCAGGCACTCTGCCTTTCCTAGGGAGGGGAAGAAGAGAAATCACAGACCCAATCCTCTCATTTTACAGATGGAGACCTGAGGCCCAGAGAGTACAGGTGACATGCCCAAGGTTCCAAAGCAAGCCAGTGGAAAAGCCAGGACTACATCATGGTCTCTCAACTCACACTTCAGTGCCCTTTCGACTGCAGTAGCTATGGCAAAATTTTCATTTTGCTCTTTGGAGAAGTGAAAAAAGGTAGGGAGCAGAATATTACGTTTTTGGATTCTCTGCAGACTTCAGTAACCTCTGTTATCCTGGCCTCCACTGTCCCGGCTGTGGTTGCCTCCTATGGTAGCCCTTCTACGGAAAGTTGGGTCCTAAGCCAATTAGTTTTGAGTTGGCTCAGAGTTCCTACCAGGGCTGGTGCAGTCCCCTTGCACGTGGCTCAGGATCTCTCGGTCTGTAAACAGGCGGAAGGCAATCTGCTCGCACTCCCGCTTGGTCCCACATTCAAACAAACACCCAAACAAGCCCTCCTTCTCCAGAGCAGCCAAATCAGAGTAGCCACAGGGCCCGCAGTGCAAGATCCAGGGGCGGGACCAGCAGGCAGCCTCCAACGGGCTCTGGTTGAGGTAGATGCCTAGGTCGACCCTCCGTTTCTTACTGGTTGGGTGTGAGTACAAGAGCCATGATTCTGACAGGGTTCCAGCTTCTGGCTCTAGCCTCAGTGAGCTGTCCAGCAGATGGCTCTGCTGAATGGTAGCAGCATCTTTGCCAGCAGGGTGCTGGCACCCATTTGGGATCTCCAGGGACCGGAAACTCACCACACTGCCTTGGCAGCCACGAGGGGGCTCACAGAGCTGTTGGCTCAGAGCTGGTTTCTGAAAGCATTCACCATGGTCGGTGCTGAGAGCCTCCGCCCGGCACCTGTTTGGTGTCCGGGCACTGCAATACAGCACAGCGTGGCCAGCCTTCCCAGTTACCTCTGCCACTTCGCACTCCACTGTCACCATGGGCTTAATAAGCCTGCCATGGTGCCATGTGGCTCCTAGGTCATCACTATAGATCATCAGGGAATGAGGCCTGGCTTTATATGGTAGCCGAAAGCAAAAGAACCGGTAAGGGATGTAGTAGGCGTATGCAGGGATGATCAGCCTCCCCGACTGCAGCTGGATGCCATGACCTGGGCCCACAGCAAACGTGGCCCAATTCTCCACCTCTGGGCCAATGACCTCCTCGGTCAGGTCCCTCACCTCGCTCCATGAATAGCCAGCATCCTGACTGCAGATGAAGCAGAGGCGGGTAGCATTCCTGCCTGACACAATCTGTTGACGCTCAGTGACACGGCCCCGCACACAGATGAAGAATAGGTACACATGGCCACTCTTCTGCTCCCACACAGGACAGGGGTTCATGGTCCGATGCCCAGGTAACGTGGCTTCCATCAGTGGCTTCAGGGGTTCCCACTAGACAAGGGGAAGGAAGAAAGAGCAGGAGTGAAAGACTAATAGGAAGACATGAGGTTCATTAAAAGCATTAATACTGGGGACTTCTCTGATGGTCCAGTGGTTGAGAATCCGCCTTCCAATGCAGGAGACGCGGGTTCAATCCCTGGTCGGGGAACTAAGATCCCACATGCCACGGGGCAACTAAACCCGTGCGCCACAACAAAAGATGCCGCATGGAAAGATCCCGCAACAAAAGATCCTGCATGCCTCAGCTAAGACCCGATGCAGCCATAAATAAATAAATAAATAAATAAATATTTTTTAAAAAAGCATGAATACTTCTCAGAGATAAGAAATAAATGGTACTGAAATCTATAAAATCATGAAGGCCCAAGTGTTCACTGAATTCTCAAATATTATAGGCTAACTTATCAGCTGCAAAGAGGCAATGCTAGGTATTGTACATGCTATCTCCTCTGTCTGGAGCACTCTTCTCCACTTTGTGTACATGCCCAATTCATCGTCCAAAACTCAACTCAAAGTCACCTCCTTTATGAAACCTTGCATGAGGCTCCCTCCCCCCCCCTTACCAAAGATAATCGGTGGCTTCCTCATTCATTCATTCATTCATTCATTCATTTATTTATTTATTTATTTATGGCTGTGTTGGGTCTTCGTTTCTGTGCGAGGGCTTTCTCTAGTTGCAGCGAGCGGGGGCCACTCTTCATTGCAGTGCGCGGACCTCTCACTATCGCGGCCTCTCTTGTTGCGGAGCACAGGCTCCAGGCGCGCAGGCTCAGTAGTTGTGGCTCACGGGCCCACTTGCTCCGCGGCATGTGGGATCTTCCCAGACCAGGGCTCGAACCCGTGTCCCCTGCATTGGCAGGTGGATTCTCAACCACTGCACCACCAGGGAAGCCCTGTTCCTCTTTGTACACACAGAAGAGTCATAGCACATATTATATATCGTGCAGGCACACCTCGGAGATACGTGAGGTACTTGAGATACTTGAGGCTCAGTTCCAGATCACCGCAATGTCGCCATAAAGTGAGTCACACGGATTTTTTTGGTAAATTTATATTTACACTAGGCTGTAGTCTATTAAGTGTGCAATAGCATTATGTCAAAAAAATAAACAATGTACATACCTTAATTTAAAAATACTTTATTGCTAAAAAAATGCTAACCGCCATTCAGCAAGTTACAATCTTTCCGCTGGTGGAGGGTTTGAAATACCGCAAGAATTACCAATATGTGACACAGAGACTCAAAGTGAGCAAACGCTGTTGGAAAAATGGTGCCGACCTGCTTGATGCAAAGTTGCCACAAACCTTCAATTTGTGAAAAACGCATTATCTATGAAGCACAGTAAAGCGAAGTGCAATAAAATGAGGTATGTCTGTGGGCTTCCCTGGTGGCACAGTGGTTGAGAGTCCGCCTGCCAGTGCCGGGGGCACGGGTTCGAGCCCTGGTCCGGGGGGATCCCATGTGCCGCGGAGCAGCTGGGCCCGTTTGCCACGGCTGCTGAAGCTTGCGCGCCTGGAGCCCATGCTCCGCAAGTCGGAGGCCGCCGCAGTGAGAGGTCTGCCCACCGCGACGGGGAGTGGCTCCTGCTCGCCGCAGCTGGAGAGGGCCTGCGGCTGGAGAGGGCCTGCGCGCAGCAACGAAGACCCAGCTCAGCCAAAAATAAATAAATAAATGCATTTAAAAAAAAAAAAAAATGAGGGAGCAGAATATTACGTTTTTGGATTCTCTGCAGACTTCAGTAACCTCTGTTATCCTGGCCTCCACTGTCCTGGCTGTGGTTGCCTCCTATGTCTGTAATTTTTTATGTGACTGGCTCCCTTCCTAGATTATCAGTCTTTTGAAGGTAAAAACCAAATTATTCTGATTTTGTGTTGCCAGTGCCTAGCACATGATAGGAGCAAAATAAATATTTTTAAAAAGAAAGGACACCTCCCCCCCTATAAGAACTTTCAGTTCTTATAGGCCAAGAACTGAAAGTTCATTCAGAGCAGCTGACTTGGTATTTTGAGTACCTTTTCCCCTCAGGTATCTCTACTAATTCTCAAAGAGGTAACTGAAAAGCTGAGAAACCAAGCAACTCATCTGACAGCCCTATGGGGCTAGTAGGACAAAAATTAGAGGCCCTGGTAAACCCACCAGGCTTTGAGTTGGAACCTTAAAGGGCTAAGTCCCAGAAGTGCAGGTGAAACTGGATAGACCAGCCCTCACAACCACCACTCTAGAAAACTGGTTGGCATTACCTACAAAAGTAGAATATAAACATACCCTATAATCCAGTAACGCCATTTCTAGATATCAACCCAGCAAAAAGCACGCACATAGTACTGAAAAACATGTGCAGAATATTCAGAGCTGCAGTGTCTATACACATAATCACTAATCTGAATCGCCAACAGCAGTAGAACGGATCAATTCATTGTGTATAGTCATACAATGGAAAATTATGTAACAATGAAAATGAACAAATAAAGCTGTATACAACAATATGGATAAACCTCAAGAATACTGAACAAAAGAAGCCAAACATAAAGAATCCATAGATTAAAACCAAGCAAAACTCTAGAGCTATAAATCAGGCTAGTAATTACCTTTGGGGAAGAAGAGAGGGGGCATAAGAGAAGCTTCTGAGATGCTGGAATATTCTATTTCTTGAGCTGAGTGTGAGTCCACAAGTGTTGGCTTTGTCAATTCACAGAGCTGACATTTATGTTTTGTGCATTTGACAATTATGTTGTTTTATGTTTTCTGTATCTGTTATCACTTTACATGAAAAACATTTTTAAGGTAGTATTAAGACTATATACTTGGACTTCTCTGGTGGCGCAACGGTTAAGAATCCGCCTGCCACCACAATGTAATAACTCTAATAGTTACATAACATAACTGTGGAGTTACAGAGTTCACTGAGATTGGTCATGTTGTTTGACTTCATTCATTTTTTATATAAAAAACATATATTGTGCACCTTTAACATAAAAGGCACTGTGAAGGCTTCTCAAGATGTAATATTTAGAATATATTAAAGTTACTCCATCTTTAGTTTCAATGTTATAAATTAACACAGGAAGTACAGTGTTATGATCAGTTGCCTCATATCCTGTCTGGAAAGGGGTTAAAAAAAAAAAAAAAGAATCCGCCTGCTAACACAGGGAACATGGGTTTGAGCCCTGGGCCAGGAAGATACCACGTGTCGCGGAGCAACTAAGC
Organism: Eubalaena glacialis; assembly: GCF_028564815.1. Taxonomy (NCBI): domain Eukaryota; kingdom Metazoa; phylum Chordata; class Mammalia; order Artiodactyla; family Balaenidae; genus Eubalaena; species Eubalaena glacialis. The sequence continues at coordinate 68,107,698 of NC_083725.1, forward strand.
CTGTGTGCCACAACTACTGAGCCTGCACTCTAGAGCCTGCGAGCCACAACTACTGAGCCTGCATGCCACAACTACCAAAGCCCGCGCGCCTAAAGCCTGTGCTCTACAACAAGAAGCCACCGCAATGAGAAGTCTGCGCACCGCAATGAAGAGTAGCCCCCGCTCACTGCAACTAGAGAAAGCCTGCACGCAGCAACAAAGACCCAACGCAGCCAAAAATAAATTAAAAATTTTTTTAAAAATTAAAAAAAAAAGACTATATACTTGTACTTCGTTTCTGTATGAAGAAGCACTAGAAGGATACATAAGAAACAATAGTGACTGCCTATAAGGGATGTATATACCTTTTTACACTGTTTTTATTCTTCAGCAATATGAAAGTATTAACTACCCAAAACAAAAAATAAGATTTTAAAAAATTAACTCCTGCATGAATGAGCAAAGCATATTATTAAGCAAAGCTCAGATCATAGAATCTCAGAGTTATAAGGACCTTGTGCTAACTTACATCCTACAGAAGATTCTCCTCTAAGTCTTGTGGATAAAGGCCATTCAGTCTCTCCTTGAACTGGTCTAGGGACAGGGAACTCACTATCTCTGGGGCAGCCCATTCTATACCAGAGTGCCTTGTACATTGTAAACACTTCAAACATTATGTGCCAAAGTCAACTTAATTATTGGGCAGAAGCCCACCTTCCTTCACGAAGCTCTCCCAGATTGGCCCAAGATTGCTTCCTAAGTCCTCTTAAATGGTTTTCTTCCTCTCTGGAAACTATATGCATGAGAAGTCCACATCGCTGTCTGATCTGACTGCATTTTAAACCAATGGAGGCAGGGACCTCAGTTCCCTGTGACTCTTGGGTAATCAAAACTCAGAAGGCCACCAGCAGGAAGGGGCAGCCAGGCTTGCCTCGAGAGGGAGAGAAAAGGCACCCTCAGAGCTGACTCCAGAGCCTCGAAGACACCACCAGAGAGAGGAGATAAAGAAAGCACTGTGGATGTCAGAGAAGGAAAAGACCGTGTCTGGATATGGGAAATCCAGGGAGAAATCACCTTCTATTCTGCTCATCTTTAACACACCCATTTCAAGTATCAGCTTAGATGCCATGCTCTGCACGACAGCTTCTCTGATCCCAGCTGCATTTGAACTCCTAAGCAAACACCTCACTCTGCATAAACCTGCCTTGTGACACTTTGTGGACTCTGGGTGGGAGTTTTGGACAGTTATATCTGTGCACAGCTTTGTTTTCTCTCTACAATTTGGTTGTGCAAATTCTTCCCAAAGAGGGGTCAGAGTCTATCAACTTTTGTATCCCCCTCCCTTCACAACATCCCCTGACTTAATGCCTGGTACTTGGTAGGTGCTCAATAAATGTTGAAGGGAAGAAAAAAGGAAGGGAAAGAGAAAGGAAGAAAGATGACAGAGGGAGAGAGGAATGGAGGAAAGTGGGAGGAAGGAAGAAGGGATGGAAGGAAGAAGGATCACAGAAGTGCTCTCAGATGGAAACAAAACTCTATAAACAACGTATGGAGGCTCTTCTCCACGTTCCTCCAGTACGTGCCTCCTCTCCCTTACAAGTGCCAACAAGAGGGTCTGGGGAGCAGATTTAATTTTCTATTGTCACCCTGGGGATAGTACCCCTGTGTCCTTAGCAGCCTGTGGGGAAACCAACACTTCACGGATAGCACTGAATATGTGATCTGATGAGAAGTAACAGCTGCAAACTCATTTGGATGGTTAAGATTGCTCAGATCAACACCTTGAGCAGGATCCAGGAAGATATAAGAAATCCATTAACACAGATACTCCCTTTAAGAACAGAAAGAAAAAAAAATTATTGGGCAGTCTAGTCATTGGGAAGTCAGAAGCTCAGCCATCCTTACTAGCTGAGAGGAGAAAATGAAATGGGCCAGATATGTCTAATATAAAGTTGACATGAAGCTGGAAAAAAATGTGAACAAAACATGAAAGCGTTAGAAGCCAAATGATCTCAACCAGGTGGATGCAATGGCACACAAACAAGCTGAGGCTTGACAGAGATAAAACAAGTCTTGGGCTTAAAAATTTAGATGGAGAAACGTGATTAAAGAACAACAAATGTAATGGCCAACAAGCATATGAAAAGATATTGAACACTGCTAATAATCAGAGGAATGCAAATCAAAATCATAATGAAATCAGTTCATATCTATTAGGATGGCTACTATCAAAAACCCCCCACAAAACTAAGTAAGTGTTGGTGAGGATGTGGAGAAATACAAAATGGTGCAGTCACTATGGAAAACAGTATGGAGGTTCCTCAAAAATTTTAAATATCAATAGAATTACCACATGATCCAGCAATTCAACTTCTAGGTCTATATCCAAAAGAACTGAAAGAACAGTCTTGAAGAGACATTTGCACACCCATGTTCACAATAGCCAAAAGGTGGGAGCAACTTAAGTGTCCATCAACTGATGAATGGATAAACAAAATGGATAAAGGAATGAATGGATAAACAAAATGGATAAATGAAATAGATTAACATACAATAAGAAGGAAATCCTGACATAATGCTATGACATGGATGGGCCTTGAGGATGTTATACTAAGTAAATAAACCAATCACAAAAAGACAAAATATTGCACGATTCCACTTACATGAAGTATCTAAAGTAATCAAATTCATAGAAACAAAGTACAATAGTAATTTCTAGGGGCTTGGGGAGGGGGAAATGAGTTGTTCAATGAGTATAAAGTTACAGTCATGCACTGATGAATAAGTTCTAGAGACCTGTTGCATAACAATGTAATACAGTTAACAATACCGCAATGTACACTTAAAATGGTTAAGATGGAAAGTTTTACATTAGGTGTATTTTACCACAATTAAAACTGTTTTAAAAAGAACAAAAAATGTGAAAAAGTCTTGGAGGTTTTAGTTGACCATCTACTTAACGTTTATGCAGCTACCAAAAAAGTAAATGTCGGACTTCCCTGGTGGCGCAGTGGTTGAGAATCCGCCTGCCAATGCAGGGGACACGGGTTCGAGCCCTGGTCCAGGAAGATCCCACATGCCACGAAGCAACTAAGCCCATGTGCCACAACTACTGAGCCTGCACTCTAGAACCCATGAGCCACAACTACTGAAGCCTGTGCGCCTACAGCCCATGCTCCGCAACAAGAGAAGCCACCGCAATGAGAAGCCCACACATCACAACGAAGAGTAGCTCCCCCGCTCACCACAACTAGAGAAAGCCGGCGCGCAGCAACAAAGACCCAACACAGCCAAAAATAAATAAATAAATAAATAAATTTATTTTTTAAAAAAAAGTAAATGTCACTTTACCTTAGGTTGTATTAAAAGGATACAAGATGGGATAGCCACCTCACTGCTGAGCTGGTCAATCTATCCCTACGGTCCTAAGTTCAATTCTGAGTACCATACTTTGAAAAAAAGACACTGACATCCCACACCAGGTCCCAAGGACAGTAATCACAGTTTTCAAGGGACGAGAAACCAAATCAAGACTGTAGTCTAAGCAGCTGCTAAAAGAACTGAAGCTGTTAAACCCGAAAAATAGAAGACTCAGAGGGTGTGAATACCGTTTTCAGATACATCAAAAAGCAGTTCTCCAGAAAAGGGACTTTACCTATATAATGTACAGAAGGCAGAACAAGACCAATGGGTAATTATAGAGAAGTACAGATAGTCTCATTCAAAAAAAGAAAAAGTTAACAGTTGCTACAGGATTAAGGTCCTCATTTGAGGAGTTGTGTAAGTAGACCCTTAATAGAAGATGACTAATGTTGAGTTCCTACTATGTAATTGCTATTATTAATTATATTTTGCAGACAATGAAACAGAGAAGAGTCAGGTATTCAAGTTCACAGCCAACAAATGATAGGTCTTGCCTGACTCCAAAGACAGGCTCTTAACCACTAAGCTATTAGTAGCTACCAATGGAATACAGAAGATTTCTATATTGGGAAAGAAGTTGGGCTGATAATTCTTCTAACTTTAAGATACTACAATTAAGTAAATGAGAGAATTAATGTGAATAAAATAAAGAGAAGAGAGAATGAGTTAAAGTGGACACACTTGTGAATGTGTGTGACTACTGGGCAAGTGAGGTTATGTAACAGGTATGGTCTGATAAAAAACGCTTAACTGCCCAACTGTCTGTGACAGAAAGCAGGGCAACATAACCACAGGCATTGCCTGTCCTGGAGGAAACAAAAGAGCTAGAACTCCAAGTTGGGCTACAGGACACCCGGGGTATAAGCAGAGGTTTGACCCTGGGAAGCCACAAGAAAGACTTGTGACAAGGTGTAAGAGCAGGGAATGGAAATTCCCTGAAGTAAAAAACTTCCCTGCAGGGAAATGTGAGTAAGTCATCAAAAGCAAAGACAGGGGTTGCTGGCAAGGGCCACCTTCAGCAGAATAGCATTTGCACTGTAACAGCAAAACAAGGCATCCCTATGGACATGAAGTTTTAATGGTGAGGTTTCTGTGAGTAGAAAAGCAGAGCAGGTTAGAGGGATTAAAGTACCTCTTATAAAAAATATATGTATGTGTGTAACTCTCAAATCCATTGTCTCACCTGATCCTCACTTCAGCAATCTCTGAGAGATAAAAGGCAACAATGAGAAAAATGGGATCTGAAGTAACCCTGTAGTTCATAGGCCCAAGGGCAGCAACCATTCTCTCCCCCATAAAAACACAGTAAACATGCGCTACTTAGGGACAAGGGCACCAAACCCATTTCTGCCTCTTATTAGGTGTGTGCCTAAGGCAAGTCACTTTACTTCCGAGCTGCAGCTTCCTGTTGTAAAACGGGCATCATAATATTTACCTCACATAAAGCATAGGGGAGAGGAAGAGCAGGAACGGGAAGAGGAGCGGGAGTATGGGTGCTGTCATCCTCCCCCACATCTTCTGGTAGTTGTGGTCTTGAACAAGCTACCTACCTGTTGGAGCACCAGGATCCCTCATCAGCAAAACTGGATTAACAATGCTTACTTCTTTCGATGACTTATGAGGATAAAAGAGAATATGAATGAAAAAGAAAAGCACACCACATGTTGGCCAAACTGAACAAACCATGGAGGCCTCTAGTCAGAGACTGAGTTTGAAGCCTGCTTTTACTGCTTTATTATAGCTGTATGACCTTGAGCAAATAGCAACCTCTCTGAGCCTCAGTTTCCTCATCTGTAAAATGTGACTGACAATAGTTCCTACGTCACAGAATGGCTGTGAGATTCAGTGTGCCCCTGGCACACAGTAAGTACTCAGTAACTGACAGCATTGCTGTTACTGCTTTTTTTCCTCCTCAGCTCTGACACAGGCTTTTCTTGCACTGATGGGAAAAGACACAGACTCTGACATACTCAGAGCAGTGTAGAAACTGAGGCCCAGGCTCAGATCTGGGATAAGCAGTCACCTGTACTGAGTGCCCAGTCCTCAACCCTCGCCTCAGCACCAGGTGGAGAGCATCCTCATCCCTGCTCGAGGAGCGCTTCTCTGCAAAGGCCAGGAAGGTGTGGGTAGGGGGCACATAGAGCAAGGCTGGGATCCGGTAGGTGATCCCTCTCTTGTCCTCCTGCTGGAACAGAGGGCTGTTGAAGGAGCACGATGTCATTTCTTCCATGACCTCTGCAAGGATAGGAGGCAGATAAACGTGTGTCCACATTCAAATGCTGGCTTGTATACAAGTTCTGCTCTATCATTCCATTTCTGGAGACCACTGGGAGGCAAAGATGTACTCAAATGTTTATTTTTTTATACAAAAGTAACATCATGATCTCAACAGTACAAAGCATGCAATAGGCACTCTCATTTAACAAGTCTATCCTCCAGACTCTGGGAATCCTATGCAGCCTGTGTCAAGTGTCTCTCCAGAGAGATTCTGTATGTGCTTCTGCCGAGCATTCAGAGGTATTACCAGCCCGGATGGTTTCTAATGTCAATTTCTTGGCGTGGAGTTTTTAGGCCATTCAGGTAATATAAACATAAACCCAAATCCATATGAGGGAATGCCTGTGGTTAAGAATTCTCCAGGCAGGTAGATGGGGATGATGTGTGCAAATTGGTCTCAAGTGATTCTGAAGAAATATTAGACACACACATTTATGTATGTGTGTATGTATGTATGTACGTATGTATGTATGTATGCATGAAGAGACAAGGACAGAGATAGAGAGAGACAGAGACAGGGAGGAAATGATATAGCAAATGGGGTAAAATGTTAAAAATTGGTAAGTCTGTATGAAAGTTATATGGGAATCTTTGTCCTGTTTTGTTTTTTTTTAATAAATTTATTTATTTATTAAAAAAAAAAAAAAAAGAATTCTCTAGGCAAACTTTCCCCTTCTATTGGAGCCTAGAAGAGGCAATCTTCTTTGTCATCTCTGTCAGTAGTAAGATTTCTTTTTCCTACTCCACTTGATCAGAGGATACAGATTTTCAAAGCATCTAGCTTCATGCGGGGATCTCACTTCCAACCAGAGTCAAACCCAGGTGGGCCCATAGTTTCATTCACTGTAACAGCAGGTATATTAAAGCCCAAGCTTCTAGGTAAGTGGGACATGCAAACATCTAGGGCAGCTGAGGTCAGGTAAAGGGGCTAACTTCTCCAGTTTTCAGTTTACTCTTGGTTTTTAGGCCTGGGGATTTCTCTTACTTTCTTGTAAATTCAGCTATAAAAGACTGTTATATTTATCCACCATTTTACAGGTTAGCTAGCCTGCCATAATGCTGAAAATGGAAATCTCTAGGTACATTTCTCAAAGAAAATCAGGTGTTCAACTTCTCAGAGGCCCAAAAAGGGAATCCAGTCAGACAGACAGAACCAAGCTTAGAATTATTATATTTTCTCTCACCACCTGTCATCCAAGCTCTGTCTTCCAAATCATTTGTAAAAATAATCAGGCTGTAAGAATGAGGCCCATAAGGCCTAACTCATTTATTTAATAAATATTTCTGAGTGCCCACTCAGAAAGTTAGACCATAAGGTAGGTGCTGAGGAGACAGAAAGGAATCAGAGGTCCCCGCCCTCAAGAAACCCACATCCAGGTGAGCAAAACAGACATATACATAGACAATTACAATATCATGTAGTAAGTGCTACTTTAGAGGTCAACATGAGAGCATGCAGGAAAACAGAAAAGGGCAACTGTCCAGATGAAGGCAGCAGTGGTGGAGTTTTGGAGCGGTAATAAGCCATGGGATCTCCTGTCTCACATCCTTATACTCTGGGCCTGGAACATTCAGATAGGCACAGACCTCACTCCCTCACCTCCTTCAGCTCTATTCAAACATCATCCAATCAGTGAGGCCTTCCCTGACAACTTCCTTGCCCCTCTCTATCCCCTTTTCCTGCTCTATTCTCCATGCCACTTACCATCACCTGTATATTATACTTATTTAATATACCCCACAGAATAGAAGTTCCATGAAGGGCAGGGATATGTCTGTTTCATTCCCTGATATGCCTCTACACCTAGAACCTTGCCTGGTAATTCATAGGCACTTGACAAATATTCATTGAATGACTGAATGAATGGGTGGGCTGGATCTTAAAGGATGAACAGTGGGTTAGCCAACTGAAGGGTGAAAAGGAGAAGGGCAGAGGGAGTGGATGTGAAAAGCCTAAAGGTCACAGAAAACACAGTGAGCTGTGGGGACTCGCAGTAATCCAGTATGACTACAGTGGAGTGCAAAAGCTGTGAGCAAAGGTGGGACTGAAGGGGTCAGGTGAGTGCAAATCCTAAGAGGCTTTGAAACCTTATTAAGGTGTTTATTCCCACAGGTAGGGAGCCACAACAGTTTTTGGCAGAGGAATGCCAAGATCAAGTATGCACTTAAGACCTCTCTCTCAGGTAGCCTTCTGGGCAATGAACTGAAGGGGAAAGTTGCACTGCTTTGGGCTGCAGCCTCATAGTGTCAATCAAGACAAGCTTTGTCATTGACAGCATATGAATGATTTATTTAGCATATGAACTCATTCAGCATATGAATAATTCATTTCACTTGTTCCTAACCTAAAGCGAGAAGAATCACAGCTCACTATCTGAGGGGGTGGGGAGGTGGCCTCCTGAGTCCGGAAGAAAAGCCTCCCCTCATTCCAATTCTGCGCTCTCAGTTGTCTTCCTCACACCATTCCTCACACCATACTTGAGCACACCTCTCTCTCCCCAATTCAGGCTCTCCTGCCAGAGGGTCAGGCTTTCTTCTAAGTAAAGATCTGTCCCTGGGCCAAGCTGGTGTAATGGTTTAGAACATAAGGTCTGGACCAGGCCAGGACTGCATGAACTTGGGCATGTTATTTAACTTCTCTATGCTTCTGGATCCTCATTTATAAGATTCAGTAGAATGGGTGAAAGAATTAAGTTAAAAAGTTTAAGTGTCTGTTACAGGGCCCATGACACAGTATGAGCTCAATATAGGACAGTTACTATTTTTAGACTGTCAATCACTACATATTCTAGTTTTACTCCTTGAAACCTGTGGATGATGATGATGATAATGACAACCACAATTACAACTTCCCTTCTTAAAAGTATTTAAATCCCTCTGCACCTCTGGGAGAGGTCATATTTTAAACTCTTATAAGATATATAAGTTAATATCAATACTATTAATCATCAGCCAACACATGATTATTGGTTAACACCAAAACAGGATGTCTCTGGGTGGTAAGAAGAATGAAGCACAGAATAAGCATGGGAATGGGCAGGGAGGACTAGGAAAAAAGAAAAGGAGAGGAAGGGAAGAGAGCACGTAAGGAGAAGCACAAGTTCTTACTGCATGACCTTGTGCTAGTCAGTTAATCTCTCTAGGTCTTGGTTTCCTTGCTTATAAAATGTGGATGACAATAATACCTACCTAAGATGACTGAATGAAGAACCACTCAAAAATGTTTTATAAACTTTAAAGCACTATGTAAGTAAAAGTATTATAAATTCAGATGTCTTCACAATTTCACTTATGGCTTTGCTATCACTATAACAATTAGAGTCCCTATCATTACTTTTTATTAATTATGCTGATCATGTTGATGACAATGGTAACACAGGTGGTGACTCTGGCATTGATACGCAAACTGTTTCGCACAAACCATAAACCGGGAGCTAGGGATAGAGAAGAATCAGATATAGTTCTGCTCTGGAGTTGTTCATTTTAGCAGAGAACTCAACGTGATTAATTGCCGCTCTATATGATCACCTTTCAATCAAGCCCTCCTTGTTCTCTCACTGGAAGAAAGTATAGTGTAGCATGGACTTTGAAGACTGACTTGGCTTTGACACTAGCAAGTCAAATTTACCTCTGAGCCTCAGTTTCCTCACTTGTAATGGAGATAATACCACCTATTTCTCAAGCTTGAAGAACGGTGTAATTCCACAGACTCCAATTAATCCAGAGCAGCAAGCAGCCTCCAGTGAACCCCGGAAGGAGGCCTCCTTTCTTTATTCACTCCTAACTACTAATACTTAAGGAGCACCCGTCACACGTCAGGCCTTTGAAGATCCTGTGGTCCAAACGCTTCGCATGGTACACATGGGAAAACTCAGGCCCACAGAGGGGAATAAACTCCTCTAAGGCCACTCAATGAGTCAGTAACAAAACCCGGACCAAGGCCCAGGTCTCCTAAGTTTCAGCTCAGGGCTCTCTGCTGCCCACAGACCCTCTTTAGTAAGAAGGGTTTTCCCAGTCTCAGATCCCTTTCATCTCTAAATAAGTTTGGCTTCTGTCGAAGGAAAACAAAAACAGACCCAGCCAAGAATACTTTCTGGCTCTGTCTGAGACCCTAGCCAACTGGGGTGTCTGACCCAATATTCCCCGCAGACTGGATTCCCTAAGCCCAGATAGTGCTGCCAAACCTGTCCCCAGAGTCACAGCGCCCCACGTTTTGGGGGGCTCTCCAGTCTCCCAGCCCCACTCACCTGCGCGGGACCCCGGCTCCTCCATCTCTCTTGGGGTAGGTCTGGGCGCGGGGTCAAGACCTCACGTCTCGGACACTGAAGCCCGGGAGAATGACCAACGCTGGGGAGACAGGAGAGGGACTGCGGACGCGGACACAAACCACGAAAAGTACAGAAGCAGGCCGACAGAGACCTCGAGAGGCCGGCAGCAGGACTGACAGACCCAAGACACCGAGAACAGCAGGTAGGAAAGCCAGTCCCGGACGCGCGGAGGCCGCAGCCCGCTGGCTGTTGGGACAGGCCGTTGGCTGCGGCGGGGAGTTAGCCCCGCCCCCTCGGGCCACTGCAGCCAAAGCCCCACCCCTCTCCTTCCGCCGCCGCGTCCCTTCGCGGCCCAGGCTGGGACATCCGTCCTCTCTCCGGCCCCCAGTCCCGACCCAGCCGTGGCTTAGGATTTGCCCCTTCCTCTCCCACCACCCGACCACCACCGCCTCCAACGGCTGCGCAGTTCCCTGGCTCCGCCCCTCACCCCTCCATTCCGCTCCTCTCTGTCTTCAGTTCCCTTTTCCCACGCTCCCACCTCTTGGTTGCCGGTCTGTTGATGAGTATCACGCTTAAAACTTCCCTGGACAGCTTGAGAGTGGAGCGAAGGTTCCGGGCCTCAGAGGGGACTCAACTAAAAGGTCCAGAGATCCAGAGCATTGGGCAACCCACCCTTAAGAAAATAAAAATTATATTTATATGTGTTATTTTATATATGTATGTGTGTGCATGTGTATATATTTTTTGAGAAAATAATAGTATTAGATTACGACCCTCTGAATAAGATAAAAACCCACAAGTCCACATTGATATGCACAATTGAATAAATATTATAAACAGGGGAGAAAGGAAAGCTCTTCCTATAGTAGAATTCCAATTTATGAAAGTAGTCCGTGCACAGGCTATTTGAACACATTACGGTTTATGTTAAACACCTGCTTTCCTTCTGAGAGTCTGGAATTTTGAAACATGTTTGGGAAGAGAGTGCCCACGTGGCCAATAAAAACTGTGGGTGCTGAGTCTCTAATGGGTTCTCTAGACAGAAACATGGCACACATGCTGCATTTGTGCTGGGGGAAAGTGTGTGCTTAGTGTGATCTCTCATGAGAGGGGGAGAGCATAAGAAAGCCTATACATGGATTCTTTCAGACTCAGCCTGCAGTCCTTTTCTCTTATGATCCAGTGTGTGTCCATACTAAATACATTGCTGTAATCAATCTTAGCCGTGAGTACAACTATAGCCTAGTGCTGAAACCGTGTAACTCCAACTGGGACTTGAACCCACCGGCCGGGACTCGAACCCAGCCAAAATCCAGATTGGGACTTAAACCCACGGTCTTTTAACTGAGATCACACACCGGGTCTCAGGACTTAATGAAGCTCAGGTTCTTGATGTCTCATCGCAGAAAGAATTCAGTGAGAGACAAAGTCAGAGGTAAGAAGTGGATTTATTTAGAGAGAAACACACTGCACAGACAGAGTGTGGGCCATCTCAGAAGGTCAGAAAGGCACCAGGGTATGGGGTTGTCAGTTTTTATAGAGGTGGGTAATTGCATAGGCTAATGAGTGGGAGGAGTATTCAGCTATTTGGGAGAAGGGGTGGGGATTTCTAGGAATCAGGCCACTGCCTAATTTTTTACCTTTATGGTCAGCCTTGGAACTATCATGGCGCCTGTAGGTGTGTCATTTAGCTTGCTGATGTGTTACAATGAGCATATACTGAGGCTCAAGGTCTAGTGGAAGTTGACTCGTCTGCCACCTTGGACCTATTTGGTTCTAATCAGTTTATGTTGTGTCCTCGGGTTATGTCATTCTTTCAAAGGTTGTGCCCTGCCCCCTTCCCTCCTGTTTCAGTCCTGTGAGTACTTCTAGCAAATCTCTGAATCTAGGGCTGAATCCGAATCTTGGGAACGCTCAACCAAATACAATATATAAAGTTTTAAAACATGTAAAATAATAATACTATGTATTTTTAGTGGACACGTGTGAAGAAAATGCAAAGGAATAAGAAAGAGCAAATTCAGGATCATAGTCACTTCTGGGAGTGCAGGAAGTAGGGTGTGATTAAGAAAACCCAAGGGACTTCAATTGTATCGATAACATATATTTTTTAAAGGTGGCAGTGGGTTCATGGGTGTTCACTTTATTATTCTTTAAACCTTATTATTTGTCTAAAATATTTCATTTTTAAAGATTGGTTCATACAAAGTCCTAGGGTTTTTCAGCAGACCTCTCCAAGCACACAATCACCAACTTGGATCACCAAGTCAATTTTAGAAAAATATCTAAAGCTAATGCCAAGTCTCTCTCAGTTCTTCTTTGCTGGTCTCAGTCTAATGCCTGAGGCAGTGAAGTTTAGTAGCAATCTCTATATTTGGAGGTGAAGCGATCTTGACTCCAATCCTGACTTCCCACTTCCTAGATGAGTAAGCTTGGCAAGTTGTTTAACTTCTGTGCCTCAGGTTCCTCATCTGTAAAGAGGGCACACTTGGCCCCACTCCTCATCCATAGCTCAGATCAAATACATTTCATTTCCTGTATAAGGACCTTCCAGGCCTCCATGCTAAACAGTTATTCCTCTTCTGGCCTCCACAGCACTTTGTACAGATGGCTTCTGATGAATTTTCTGAATTTGCCACTTCATCGGCCACTCTGATTAATCTGATAGAGATGGAACAAAATCTATTCTAACGGTCTCATACAGCATTTAATTAAGGATACTATCCAAGTATACATCCAAGCAACAGGATGAGACCAATCTGCAGAATTGACCTCAACCACAACCAAGGGCCTGGACCCAACCAGCTGGAAAAACAACAACCGAAAAACCAACCATAAGCCATTAAGATCTATCTTGGAAAGCCAGGTGGTATTCTCTAGTTTATGCATTGACCTTAGTACCCTGCCTGAGGCATTAATCTAAGTACAGCAGGTTATATTAGCCATTGCAGACTTTACCTTGGCCCACAAGGAAGTCAAGAACAATTCTATCATTAATAACCACAGTGGCCAGTGAGTTGAAGTTCACCTGAATGCCTTCCAGGGCTGAGTTATATTACTGATGGCTTCAGCTAAAGTTGGGAACGAATTTCATATCAACATTTCTAATAGGATGACTCTCAAGATAGGGATAACCTCCTGCAGAAGTGCATAAATGAGTAGGTCACCCCTCCAGGAAGCTCCCCTGTGTAACCAAGGGTAGCCTCACGTTGGAGCCATCTCCACAGTCATCTGAAGGCTACATGATCTGCTGGTGGTGCTTCCTTAAACGCTTGAAGGTTGATCATGACCCTCCCTATGGTGCAAGACACCATGTTTTCAGAGAGGAAGGCAAGTTAATGCCTGGCTTCCACAAAGGAAGTATAGTCCTGGGGACATATATGATGTCCCTGTTTACAATTGCTGGGGCCTCCCAAGTGGGATCTACATCACTCAGGGGACACAGATTGACAATGTCCCTAATGTAACCTCCTGCCCAGCTGGTAGGCCTCAGAGTTCCCAGTTCATTTATTTATTTATTTATTTATTTATTTTACTTTTGGCTGCATTGGGTCTTCATTGCTGCATGTGGGCTTTCTCTAGTTGCGGCGAGTGGGGGCTACTCTTCGTTGCGGTGCGCGGGCTTCTCATTGCAGTGGCTTCTCTTGTTGCGGAGCATGGGCTCTAGGCACGCAGGCTTCAGTAGTTGTGGCTCACGGGCCCTAGAGCACGTGGGCTTCAGCAGTTGTGGTGCGCGGGCTCAGTAGTCACAGCTTGCGGGCTCTAGAGCGCGGGTTCAGTAGTTGTGGCACGCGGGCTTAGTTGCTCCATGGCATGTGGGATCTTCCCGGACCAGGGATCAAACCTGTGTCCCCTGCACTGGCAGGCAGATTCTTAACCACTGCACCACCAGGGAAGTCCCTCCTAGTTCATTTAGAATCATTGAAACCAGTCCTTATTTTTGGAAAGACTGCCTGACAAGTTAGTCCAACCTATCCCATGCATCCACGCCACAAGTCAGGTAGCATCTGTCCGTTCCACAGGATGACTGAGCAATAGCTACAAGAATGAGGATGAGGGACACATGTCTAGAGCCTGTGACATGTGTTTTTCATGAGACTATAGGAGCTGAAAGTACACCTGATGTTTCTGATAAGACTTCTCAGTAGGTTAAAAGGAATGGTTAAAAGGAATCAAACTGTGGTCAGAGCCATCTTGTGGGGGATAGCAAACCTAGCAGTTAGTTGAGTTTTAAGTAGCTTGCAGTAGTTTGAGATAGTTGTACTAGGCCATTTTCCTTTGAGAGAAAGGCTCCAGGGTTGACTCTTTTTCCAAATGTTATGATCTAGGACTATGTCAAAGCAACAAGAGAATCCAGGTGGCTGAACCAGAATTAAATGTGAAGACTCTAGGCCTCCTTCTGGCTTAGCTGTCACCTGGGGGATGTAGCAACTAGGCTGGCCTGCAAATGCTATTAGGGCAAAGAAACATCATGCCCAAGAATGGTCAGGGCATATACTAAATTTTCAAAATAAACCTGTACAACAATCCCCAACCCTTCTCATTCTGATCATTACTCAGTAAACAGCTGTGATAGTTAATTGTATGTGTCAGCTTGCCTGGGACAGATATTTTGTGTCAACTTAACTGGGATAGTCCCCAGATATTTGGTTAGGCATTATTCTAGGTACGTCTGAGGGTATTTCTGGAAGAGATTCCTATTTGAATCAGTAGACTCAGTAAAGCAGACTGCCCTCCCTGATGTAGGTGGGCCTTATCCAATCTGTTGGAGGCCTGAACAGAACAAGAGTCAGGGTAAGGGAGAATTTACTTTCTCTGCCTGATTGCTTTCAAGCTAGGACATCAGTCTTCTTCTGCTTCTGGAATGGAGCTTACACCATTGGTTCTCCTGGTTCTCAGGCCTTTGAATTCATACTGGAACTACACCAGCAGCTCTCCTGGGTCTCCAGCTTACAGACAGAAGATCATGGGACTTCTCAGCCTCCATAATCATGTGAGCCAATTCCTTATAATACATCTCTTTATATATACACAAACATATCCTATTAGTTCTGTTTCTCTGGAGAACCCTAATACAGCAGTAAAGAGGAAGCGATTGATCTGGGGACAGCCACATTCAGGGACCACACCGCCTTACCAAGATGTATTGACTAGAATGAGATGAGAGGTAGAATCAGAAATGTTTTGAGTACATTTTTTGAGTAGGCTGTTCCAACACTCAACAACACTATATGCTTGTGGATGAAAGAGTGGAAGGTCCATCAAATACCTTGACTATTAGCCCACTATTGGGTGACTTTTGCAATAAAAGTTGTACCATTGTCAGACTGAATATAGACAAGAAAAACATAAAGGAGTTTGGTTTCAAGACCAAAAATAGTGTGGTTGGAGTTGGTGGATTGGACTAGAACAACACCATAACCTGAAAAAGTGTCAAGAGTGGTGAGGCACTACTGGTAATCAGCCAGGAGTGGGTGGAGACCATGCCCTGTGCTAGGTAGCCTCACTCATGGCTAGACAAACAGGAGTCACAAGTGTGGTATGCAGTGGTAGCCTCTGCCTCAGAAGCATAAGCCATTTAACTTTGTGCCAAGGCTGTGATGGTGCATGTAATGCCATGTCTGGTGCGATGATGGATCCATTGGCAGCTTGATTGTAGTTGGCCCCCACTGAATAGGCCCCCACATAAATGACCCAGACAGTTCAATTAATAGCTGTAATTCATTTCTATTTTGGGGCCCCAAAGAAGAGTATCTTTGACAGTCTGTAATCTTCCAAGTGACACATCAGAAGACCAGGCCTTTGGCAATAGCCAAGAGTCAGTGAAAATATAACCTGTCTGGTCCCCAGTAATATTGTTTAGGGTAAGAGTGACAGTTTTCAATTCAGCCCTTTGTGCTGATCAAGCTCTTACTGTAGTCAGTCTTCCAGAATTGTCACTGGACACCAACAGCTTTCAACTTAACTGGACCATCAGTGAAATCATGCCCAGGAATTTGATTGGAGAAATCCCTTTGGATCAAGGACCCCAGTGAGTCAGTAGCTTTACTTCAGGCAGCCAGGTGGGGACTACACTTCCTCCGAGGGAGTAGCTGTCACTTTTTCATGTAAAACTAAGACGGTGAGGCTGGCTGCATCCCAGAACATGCCATTTCCTCTTGACTAGGGGACTGCTGGGCTCCTTTTTTTTTTTTTGTCTGTGTTGGGTCTTCGTTGCTGTGTGTGGGCTTCTCATTGCAGTGGCTTCTCTGTTGCAGAGCACGGGCTCTAGGCATGTGGGCTTCAGTAGTTGTGGCACGTGGCTCAGTAGTTGTGGCTCGTGGGCTCTAGGGCACAGGCTCAGCAGTTGTGGCGCACGGGCTTAGTTGCTCCACGGCATGTGGGATCTTCCCAGACCAGGGCTCGATCACGTGTTCCCTGCACCGGCAGGCGGATTCTCAACCACTGCGCCACCCGGGAAGCCCCTGGGCTCCCTTTTGTTAGTTGTCAAATCTGAGTTAATATGGCCCAAAATGGGGATGTTAGGCCAGAGTTATGAGGCTTCTATGGGTCAGGTGTTTAGTTTCAGCAGTAGCTCTGTAGTAGCCTAACAGCTGTCCACCTTTTTAAAAGGAGGTACTTGGTGCCTGCAAAGTACACTGCTGTACTGGGAAATGGCCTGAGTACTCCAGCAGTCACCAGGTTTTCAACTAAATCTGTGGCTTTCATCTTTCCTCTTAGAATTCTATATTATTTTTGTTAGACTACCCAAGAGGAGACAGGGGTCCCTTCTCTCTATGCAGTAGTAGCCCCAGAATGGGAGACTTAAGAGCATTCACAGTTCAATCAAATATCCAATTGCTCTCAGTAACACATTGATGCGAAAGCCACAAAACATTAGTACATTGAATCCGTTTAGAGGCTCCCTCTATGGGTCGTTTTGATTTTCCTTTCCCATTGCAAACTGCGTCCAAACCTCACCAGTTGAATTCAGGTACTTTCCCCCGATCACAGGAACCCAAACCAAGTAGTTTAAAATAGGTATGTTGCAGGTCACAGCCACAGCCACCAGAAGACTCTGCTCTCTCCCAGCCAAGAGTGTGGGGACATCACAGGAGTGGGAGAGGCTAACCTACAGGGGGGAGGCTGGGTCCGTGAGAAGAACTTTGCTCCTGACTCCTCCTCCAGGGTCAGTGCTGCCTCTTCCCTTGTGTACCTCTTGGCTCCGATAAGCACCTGCAGCTCAGGGACTGTTATTTTGGGGGGTTTTGCCCCCCTGCACACCACTGTGCATCTGCCTCACAGTCCTTGGCACTTTTGACCATTCCTGTGCCCAGGGCTCCCTGTCCCCATGGGGCGAAGTAGGATGGTGACTTACTAATATTCAACAGAGCTATAAAAGAGGAATCCTCCCCTCCTCAAAGATCCCCCAGCATACACAGCTTTTTCCCTTAAAGTAAGAGAGGGAGCAAGAGGGATCAGGTCATGTACTTACGTTTGCTTCAAGTGGTTACCTGCTTGGACTCCTAATACTTTGGGTCCACTCAAAGCTCTACATCCTTATTGCTGACACCACTTATTTCACCTTTGGGGAAGCCTTTACTCATCAGCCAGCCATACTGCCTTCAGCTGGGGCCACAGGCTTGCTGCCTCACTGTCAAAACATCCTTTCCTCCTCCTGCCCCCGAGAGAATGAGCAACAACCTAAGTACCAGGTGGACAATGTGTTTCAATCCTACCTCTCACTGCTCAGCCTCAAAACCTTCATTAACACGTAGGACAACTAGGGACCCTTATTCCTCTCCTCGCTCAGCAACATGTGCTACCAGACCCCAGGTTATCTTCTCATATCCTCACCTGGCCCATGACCTTTCTCTTCTGGAAAGCCTTGTCTGTCAGGATCCCATCCTTGTTACCAAACTGTCAAGAGTAGCCTATGAAGGGTCTCAAATCTTATCCTATTTGCAAACTAACAAGTTAACCTATTATTTTTTCATGGATACTGGCAGATGACATGAGACTCCTGGATCAAAGAACTTTATTACTTATAGTGCAGCAAGCAGCAATGCCAGTTCCCCCTACCCCCTCCCCCAACAAAAGTGACGCAGATAGGCCTTGATGGATGCCTACACGTGCAGTGGGTTGTATTATGGGAAAAGAACCCTGAGCTTGGGGGAGTCAACACTTATAGTGAACAGTGGGCAAACTTGCTCCCAGGGAAGAGACACTACCTCCTCTCTCAAGATGGCTCACTATCAACAGAACACTGAGATACAGCCCAGGAAAACAGTGGTCAGGGTCTCGCACTCATACGAAGCAAGAACGTGCAGGGATGCTCAGGGCTCATGGCAGATTGCCTCTCCCAACACTTTCTCATTCTCCAGTGGGTCACCTTTGACAGCATTATAAACCAAATCCAGGGCACTAAGAGCCTGAATACTGATACTGAATACTATTCAATACTAATCAGCAGTTTCCCAGAGGAGTTTGTCAGTCACAGGGAAATCTCCCCCAAAGAGCCAAAGCTCCCTTACAGCAGCCAAGACCTACTGCAAAACATTTTGAGACCTTTACTGTTGTCTCTGAATGGATCTAAGGTTGGCACGATAAACTGCAGGAGGGGGCTGGCTGCCAGACAATCTAACAGCTGCCAACCCTCCTCACCCAAGCAAACCAGCCAAAGTTCTAACATTCACCTGGTTTCTGTTCACAGAAGCAGGGAACTTCCCTCCTTTCATGCTTGTGTAGGTGTGTGTCTCTGTAACTGCTGTCTGAAAGGAAGAGGAATCTGCTGCCCGCCAGGGATGAATATTAGTGTCAGTAGTTATAATGGGGCAAATCCGAAGGCGACCGCCAGATTAGTCAGGAAGTCCTCCTGCTCAGAGGAAAGTGAGCACCAACCAGCACACCTTCTGAGCAACTGTCTTTGAACCTACTTCCCAGTACTAAGAGCCTACAACCACCTCCCTAATCCTCATTAGCAGGCAATAATATATTTAAAACATTATTCTGAGAAGGGGGTCATAGACAACACCAGACTGTCATAAAAGATCATGGCATAAAAAGAGGTTAATTATCCTCATCAATTATTCTTGAATAATTGTGGATATCAGAGGAGTCACCTGAGCACATGTGCTTTCAAGCTGGATTAAGAATATTCTATTTAATAACATTAGAGGCCGTCAGTGGGGACAGGATATTTTACAAAAAATATTGTGGTATTAGCAGTTTCCCCAGACAACTTCATCAGGGAGACAAGGTTTGGGTCAGGGAAGGGGTGTCTAGCCAGCAGTGGTAATATGACAGAGAGCTGGTGAGAGAAAGCTCTAAATTGAGTGGGAACTTGGACCCAGAGAAAAATACAACTTGTGTGTATTCAAAGGACCTTTTGCATTTTCTTCCATTCCCTAAGGTTGTTCTGAAGCAAAAAGATGGTTTCTAAAAATACATACAGCACCAACTGTCAAATACACATTAGCAGCTCAAATTTGCAAATAATGAAAAACACAGCTGTCCTTCCCCACTCTCCTCAGCAGTCTTAAATACTTGGAAGACCTAAGTTCTTCCTTGGCAGGTGTGAGGAGTTGAGAGTCAAGAGGAAAATGTGATGGATGTCAGTTTCCTGGTGGAAGGGGTGCTACAGACCTACTAAAGAGAGTAGAGAACAGCCCAGCGACATTCAAAACTGGCTGGAGTGACCACTCAGTTGATGCACGTGTCAAAAGCCGGCTAGAGGTGCTCTGCAGCCTCACAAATTGCACCCATGCTGAGGCTTGAGCCTGTTCAAGTGATAAACTATCACTTGAAACTATAGGAAACTATCCTAGAATACCACAATTGGGTAGGTGGGTGGGCTGGGGTGCACGCAGGATGACCGCATGGCTGGGCTACTAACCCACTTCTTTCTTTATCTAATGGATACTGCCTCAACCGGTCAGGGAGAAACCTTAAGACAGCCATGCAGCCTAAGAAATCTCAAAGTATTATGGGCAGATTTAAGGGATTATAGCATTCATATTCTTTGTAATCAGAAAGGTTTTATATGTAGGCATTTCTAGGGGGTAAGGAGCCTTCATAAATCTCAAGGTATACATAATCTAAAACCTCTTTGACAGGTTCAGACACTTAGTCCTAGAGAAGAAATGAGATTTGCCCAAGTTCACAAATTAGAGTAAAGCTGAAAACTCAGGTTTCTGTCTCTCACTTGAGGACCTCTTCTATTCCCCCTCTTCTATTGACTCCTTCCTTAGGATAGTGAAAAACTAGAAGAAAAACACATCAATTAATATGGAAATAGTTAAATTAAAACCATTAGTACTATGGAATGCAGCTATTAAAAATGCATTTGACTTATGTATACTGACAGGGAACGTACCTAAGAAATATTAAGTTAAAAAAAACCAGAACATATTTCAACATAATTTTCGTAAAAAAAATATAAAATACATGTTTATATATGTAAAGAAAACGATATAACTGATGTGAAAGAATTCCAAGGAGTCATCATGGAGAGGGTTATTCCGTGTCTATATCCATGAGCTTTGGGACCCCTGTGTCTAACAGTAACTTCTTCACTGTAAGAATACGATTATCTGATTACACTTTCAAAAGCTTCAAGTAGCTGACAGAATAGAATTTTCACCGGGGGGCGGCAGGGGGGGAGGGGGAGAGGAAACTAGAAGCTCAGAGAATTACACGGCCTACCCAAGGTATATGGAAACAGAGTATAGAATCCAAGGCTTCAACTCCCTGTCTAGTGATGTTCTGCAGTCCCCTACTGTGTGATGCTAAATAGGGCAACATTCCCAAGTCAAAGAGGAAAATGTGATAACTGGGATTTCTTATAAGCTGATTATAGTTTTAGGTACCAGGCTCAGCTGGAATTGTATTTATGTAAGACTAGAGGGACAATATTCCTATAGGTCACAGGATCTGGGCAACTGCCCAGTTCTTCTCTGACCATAATGGGAAAATACTAGAAACGGTGCTGCTCACAACTCTGGAGCCAGACACAACAGGTTCAAATCACAGCTCTAACGTTAGCCATGTGACAAATTATTCAATTTTTGTGCCTCTGTTTCCTCATCTATAAAATGGGGATAATATCAGTACCTACTTTCTTGGGACAGTTGTGAGCACTAGTGAGTTAATACATGTAAAGTACCTGGAACACTACCTGGCACAAAGTAAGTACTGAGTGTCATTACTGTTATCACTGGAAAGCTAGCAGTTCCTCACCTACAGGTTCTCAGGGGCCTCTGACCAGTGAAACAGCCTAGAAACAAAAGGAACCTATAGCAGTAAGACTGTTAACATGTGCTGCTCTGTTCCTTCCATTAAGACTATGACTCCATTTTTTCACATCTTCTTTCCTTTTATTGAAAAAAATTTTAGAAAATGGCAGTTGATAAAGGGCACAAACAAATCAACAGGGATATACTAGTGGAAAACATAGACAAAATAAAACTAAAAATGCCATTGGCTTCTTTAATTGGTTAAGAGCACAAAATGTAACAGGCAGAAAGTCTCTTTTAAACAAATTAAAAAGCTGTGGGGTTTTTTTCCCCAATTCTCCCCAAGTCAGATATATACACACCCACAAAAATGGTGTGTGAAGGAAAACTGTCATACACAAGAAGTTGTATCCTGAATTAAGGGAAACAGCTGTTGAAATGGGAATTAACACAATAAAGTCAGCAACAGGTTAACAATTTAAAAAACTGAGTCTTCAAATGCTGCATGGCACAAAGCTATACTATATAAAGTACTGCTAGGTATGGAGGAGGAAGTCTGTACGGTTTTTAGCAAAAATGCTTTTCCAGAAAAGCAAATCAAAACAATGCAATCAGCAGACCAAAGAGGCTACAGCTAGATATCAGAGCTACAACTTCTCATATCTGAGCTAGAAAATTCTATTTATACAGAATGGACTAAAATTTCAAGACAAAACGGACATGTTTTACATTTCTTACTTTATCCATATTAAGTTCTCTGTTTCTTTCTCCCTCACCCCTCAATTCAGCATGATCCAGCCAAAAGATGGCTGCTTTTAGAAGTGGCTATTTTATTTTTCTTTCTGTGGCAAGACTGTCATGAAGCCTGGATATCTCAGGCTCATATGCATCCATGACCAGGGTCCCGCTGTGGTCAAAAAACTTAGCAATGGACTTGGTGAACTCAGCTTCCCGTTGCTGCTTTGTTCTTCCACTGATGAAGGTCAGCTTCAGAGTGTATTTGTCATCGAACCTAAGCAAAGATAACAAATCAAAAACCAAACACAGACATTCAGCCAGTAACAACAGAGCACCAAGTGTTTTTGAAAAATAGGGCTGAGCTGGCTACCAGTGATATAGGGAACATACAGCATTATCCTTTCCAGAAAAAAAAAAAAAATTCCAGGGCACCTTCAGGATAGAAGTTCTGGTTCATAGGCGTTGCCATGTCTTCCCTGATTTAATTACTGTGTGCCTCCTTTACCTTGTCATAGATTTTTAAACCACACGGACCATCTTCTCTTCACTGCTGGCCTTTGCTTCGTTGTTATGCTAGAAGGGTATTCCTAGTAGACACTTTTCTCCAGTCTCACCTGATTACTGAGACTAATTTGTCTATAGCAAACGTTCCCATTTGTTAAGTTCATACTTGGGCATGAACTTTTCTGGGAAAACCTTCCCAAACTGGGTTAGATGTCTTGCCTTTGTCATCCATGCACCGTCAATTAATAGTCAACCCAAATACTGAGTGCCTATCATCTGCTAGGTCTAATGACAGGCTCCTTTGCTGTCAGTGAAATTACCTATTGAAATGATAATTACGCATTTTTGTTCTTCACCAGTCTCAGGGATTCTTTTTTTTTTTTTTTAAATTTTCACGTATCACTTGTGAAATTTATTTTTTTAATTTTTTGGCTGCACCATGCAGCATGCGAGATCTTCCCTGACCAGGGATCGAACCTGTACCCCCTACATCGGGAACACGGAGTCTTAACCACTGGACCAACAGGGAAGTCCCTGTCTCAGGGATTCTTGAGGGCAAGGATTTTGTCTTATTTTCTATTCTTAGCTTGGAGTTTGTTGGGCAATCAAATTTTTATTGATAAATGAAGAACCCTTGTTTTCACAGATGTTCCCCAATTCCAGGCTGCTCAGTCCTTGTTCCCTGGAATCAATCTAGCTCCAGGTTCTACCCTGATCCCAGGCCAGGGATATCTTTTACTACATGAACTCCAGAGATCCCTTAGCTACCTACACCTTAAGGTATCTTGAAGGCTTTTACTATCTCTACTCATTCAAGAGGGTTTATAACATCAACCCCTGGCAGGCTGACATTTCTCCCCGCAACTCCACCTGTTTCTGTCTCCATTTAATTAGGGCATATTCGGTGGACTGTCAGGCTGGTATTATCTTTAGAGGAAGCAGAGGCTTGAGCCTCTGCTTTTTTCTGCATGTTTAAAACAGGAAAAGCACCATCTACTTTTCAGGATCACTGTTATGGTTATAACAGTGCCTATCATTAACCAGTGCTCAAAGAAATCATAGCTCAATAAACTGTCTAGCCAGTTACTTCCAACCTGGATAGCTAGGAGTAAAGGTCCCTGAATATTTTTGACACCTCAAAATTTTTTCTCAAGCTCTGATCAACTGCTGCTAACTGATATCACAGTAATTTTTGGACTTTCGAGCCCAGTTCCATGGCTCTGATGGCAGGACACGATCTAATGCATTTTTTAAAAGTTACTCATTAATTCAACAAATGTTTATTCAGGACCAACCATATATGTCAGGCAGTTTTGGATGCTAAGGATATACATCAGTGAACACAACAGACAAATCTGTCTTTTGAGACTTTCATTTTGCTGTGTGAGGGAACCAACAATAAAATAAAAATTATGATATTCTTTTAAATATGGAAAGTCTTCACTAAGCAGATGTTTGAGCAGAGCCTAAAGAGGTAAGAGAACAAGCTATCTGGAAAAAGAATATTCCAGGCAGAGGACACAGTAAATGCAAAGGCCCTGAGGCAAGCACGTGCCCAGAATGTCTGAAGAACAGAAAGGAGGCCAATGCAAACAGAATGGAGAGGGAAAGGATAAAAGCCACAGGAGATGCGGAGTGTGTGTCCATGGGTGTGGGGCTGCAGAGAATAGATAAGCACGGACTTCTAAGCTATGCTTAGGATTTCAGTCTTTCTCTACGTGAGAGGATTTTGCGCTGAGGATTGAGTTGATCTGCCTGACGTTTTAAAAGGATCACTCTGCCCACTGTACTGGAAAGAGACTGTGGGCAGGGAGAGCAGCTGCAGAGGTCCATTAGGACATTATTACAGTAACCTAATTGAGAGATGATGGCCGCAGTGGAGATAGTAAGTGGTTAGAATGAATATAATTAGAAGGTAGAGCTGACAGAATTTGCTGACAACCTATTCAAAGGATTGAGATAGAGGAGTCAAAATGATTCCAGAGTTCTGGCCTGAGTAACTATAAGGATGGAGCTGCCATCTGTTTAGATGGGGAAAAGCAGGTTTAGGTAAGGGATAGCAGAGTTAGGTTTTGGATATGTTAATTTTGAGATGCTTATTAGGATCCAATGTCAAATAGAAAGCTGGGACATAGCTGGAGTTTGGAGAAGGTCTAGGATGAAAATACAGATTTAGAGATCTTCATCATTATAGATGGTATTTAAAGACCTGAAAGTCTGGATAAGATTACACATAGTAAGTGAATACAGACAGAAAAGGGCGGCTAGGAACAAGCACTAGTGGCATTTCAAATTCAGAGACAGGGGATAATGAAGAATCACAGAGGACTCTAAGGAACAGAGACACTAAGGTAAGAAGAAAATCAGAAGATTATGGTATCCTACAAGCCTAGTTTAAAAAAAAAAAGTTTAACAAGGAGAGAGTGATCCACTGTTCAAATGCTGCTGACAGGTCAAATACGATGAGGAAAGAGAAGTGAAGATAAGCAAATCCAAGAGATGATGGGAGAAGAAAAAAGGGGAGCAGAGAAATGAGAAGACCATGTGAGGAGAATATGTGAAAAGAAAAACAACTTTTTCAGGTGGGAGAAATTACAACATATTTGTATGCCAGAAAGAATAACCAAGCAGAGAGGGAAACATCAAGTAAATGAGAAGGGATAGAATCTAGTGGACAAATGGAGAGGAGGCTTCAGATAGGAACTGAGAAGGAAGGTAGAGTATGATGAGCACTGTGAGTGGGTAACGATGGGAGAATTCTGACTGCTGCTATCTTCCCGGAAACAAAAGAAGCTGAGAGTGAAATGGGGGAGGAGGGCAAGAGGTTTGAGGATAGAGAAGAAGGTATGAAAGATCCTCTAGGACAGTGAGAGAGTAACCGCACTACAGAAATGCCACGGAATCTAAGCTAGGTAAGGAGGAAGTGAGACAATGAAGAGAAGAGGACCAGGGAAAAGGTGGTAGGCTCAATGGATTATGGATGCCACTGGGGCTGAAGAACTGCTGGGACAAGAGAACAAGAAGGAGATAAACTAGAAAAATATAAAGCAATGGTCAGAGTGGGATACTTAAAAATGAAATTATTGAAGGTAATTAGTTATCAGTAATAGCAAGATCTAGGGTATGTCCAGGGAAATAAGTATTTAAGACATGGCAGAAAACAAGATAATCAGAGGAGAGGAAGTAAAACTAAGAGGCCAGAGTACTGGAATAATCATCTACTTGGATACTGAAATCATCAATCAAGCCTTCTGAAAGGAGCTATGTTAAAGAGAGTGCCAATGAGCCAGGAGCCATCTCTAAGGAAAGAGGAGTGAGCCTGTATTTCACTACAACAAGAAGGAACAGAGGTGGCATATTTCCTTTCCACAGGCACCAACAATGTGGCAGTTGGTAAAAGTCAGCAGTGAATGTGAAGAAAATCAGAACCCTCATACACTGCTAGTGGAATCGTAAAATGGTGCAGCTGTTTTGGAAAACAGTCTGGCAGTTCCTCAAGCAATTAAAAAAGAGTTACCATATGATCCAGCAATTTCTCTCCTAGGTATATTATATGAGAATTTGTCCACACAAAAACTTGTACATGCATGTTCACAGCAGCATTATTCTTAAAGGCCAAAAGGTGGAAATGACTCAAAGGTCCCTCAACTAATAAACGGATAAACAAAATGTGGTATATCCATGCAATGGAATATTATTTGGCATAAAAAGGAATGAAATATTGATAAGATGGCTGAACCTTGAAAACATTATGCTAAGTGAAAGAAGCCAGTTACAAAAGATCACATATTACACGTGATTCCATTCATATGAAATGAACGGAACAGGGAAATGTATAGAGTAGACTAGTGGTTACTTCAGGTTGGGAGAATGAGGGGATAGGGAGATGATTGTTAAAGGGTACAGAGTTTCTTTTGGAGAGGATAAAAATGTTCTAAAGTTGACTGTGGGGGACTTCCCTGATGGTGCAGTGGTTAAGAATCCGCCTGCCAATGCAGGGGACACGGGTTCGAGCCCTGGTCCGGGAAGATCCCACGTGCTGCAGAGCAACTAAGCCTGTGCGCCACAACTACTGAGCCTGTGCTCTAGAGCCCACAAGCCACAACTACTGAGCCCACGAGCCACAACTACTAAAGCCCGCGCGCCTAGAGCCCGTGTTCTGCAACAAGAGAAGCCACCTCAATGAGAAGCCTGCACACCGCAATGTAGGGTAGCCCCCGCTCTCTGCAACTAGAAGAAGCCTGCGCACAGCAACGAAGACCCAACGCAGCCATAAATAAATAAATAAATAAATAAATAAAAGTTGACTGTGGTGATGGTTGTAAACATCTTTAAAAACACTAGAAACCACTGAACTACTTTAAATAGGTTAACTATGGTATGGGAACTATATTTCAATAAAGCTGTTTAAAAAATACTTAAGTCAGAATGTAAATAATGAAATCAAGATGTTGCTAGGGTCTAGAATTCTGCAACTCTGCTTTAGGGGCCTGGCACAGGGTGCAGATTTATGACAGCTGAGACCAAAATGGCAGCTATGAGTCCTGCCAGGAGATAAGAACTCAGGTACAACATCAGAATGAAGGTCTGCATCTCCTTACAGATATCTCCACAAGTTGGTAATGAGAGGCTGTTTGGCGTTGATGCTATACTTACCTTCATATATGTGAGTAACTGTACTTAAAATTTGAGAGCCTACTATGTGCTAGGAACTATACCATGTATTTTTAGGATAGTGACTGAGAGCATGAGTTCAGATGTGGGCTAAATTCACTTTTGGGCTCTATAACCCTGGAATAATTCATTAAACCCTTTGGGCCTGGGTTCTTATCTTTAAAATGGGTTGTTCTAAGGTTTAAATGAGACAGTGCAGTTGCCACAATACCTAGTATATAGTAAATGCTCAACAGATGCCATCTCTCATAACGCTTGGTATACAGTTGACCCTTGAACACTATGGGGGCGGGGGGAGGGTGTTAGAGGGTATTAGGGGTGCTGATGCTCTGCGCAGTTGAATATCCATGTGTAACTCATAGTCACTCCTCCATATAGGTGGTTCCT
The DNA here is from genome assembly GCF_028564815.1 of Eubalaena glacialis. Lineage (NCBI taxonomy): Eukaryota > Metazoa > Chordata > Mammalia > Artiodactyla > Balaenidae > Eubalaena > Eubalaena glacialis. The sequence goes on from NC_083725.1 coordinate 68,135,161, forward strand.
CTGTATCCACAGTTCCGAATCTGCAGATTCAACCAACCATGGATTGTGCAGTACTTCAGTATTTACTATTGGGAAAAAAAAGCCCATGTATAAGTGGACCCACGCAGTTCAAACCCCTGTTGTTCAAGAGTCAACTATATATACCAGTTGGCATCCTCACAAAAACTGTACGAGTCATTTTTTCCTCTATTAAAGCTCAAACAGTTTACCTGATATACCAAAAGTCACACAGCTAGAAAGAGACAAGCTGGAATTTGAACCCAGTTCTAGATACCTAGAAAGACCTGAGGTGTCAGCTGCACAAAGTTACACCCATTGCTGACTGAATTGTGCTTCTCTGAGTTGCCCAGTACATTGTTTCAGAGATTCCTGATTGCATAGACTGCGGTCAGGATCACAGAAGACATAGAAGCTAATAGGGTTCTTCAAAGACAACTGACTTCATACCTTTGGCCTTTACAGTTACATATATAGTTTATAGTTCTGCTCTCTAATTGGCTCAGTTTATTGGCCACAAGGAAAAAGAGAATCATTCTTTATTCTTCCACCAACGTACTTTCTCCCACAGTTTATCCTCAGAGCACTTCTGTGATAATGGAATCTCAGAAGTGCAATACTAAGGAAAACCTTCTAGTTCACAATCCTTTCTTCATTTTATATGACTAGCACTATGATCTGCAAAGAGTAGGCATACAATAGTCTGTTGATAATGACTAACACCCAGAGAAAACCCAACATCAGGATTTAAGAATCTGTGAGGATAGTCATACCTTTTGAGACTGGACGACAGCTGCCAAATATCATCAGGATCCATCCCTGTGGGATCTTTCCTGTGGGCCACGAGAAAGATGCTCTTCTCCTTATATGAGGTATAAATGGTCAGGATCCCCATCATCACAAAATAGGTTCAGATAAAGTTAAGGAGAAAATACACAAACATACACACAAAAGAGAAATAACACAAACTGACAAGCAAGGGCTACAAAAACTTTCATGATGATAGTCCTAAAGAAGACAGTTTTGTCTTGCTGTAAAAACACTGAAAATTTAACTATTTCATTTTCATCCTTATGTTTATGCAAGAGAAGCAAGGCTCTCTCTGGTTAGTTCTGCAAAGAACATCTCAAAAAAGAAGAAAGGAAAAAGGTACAGGGCATAAATCAGCTCTCATCTTTTCTGTTCAAGGACAACATATATAAAGAGATCCTCCAACCTAGTTTGTCAAGACTTGTGCTTATTTCTCCATACAATACAAAACTAATAATCACAGTGGATTTGACCACACTCAACCAATTCCAAGGGTCATTAAAAGAGGAAAACTGACTTCAAATTAGTTTACTGTAAGAGTCTCATGCTCTACCAAATGAGCTAGCTGGGTGACTACCACAATTTAGTTTACTATAAGGACAATTACTTCCTCCATACATGTAGGCTTATTATTATACTCAGTTTTTGACAGTATTAACTATCATACTTGAGTACCTGTGTGCCAGAAACTGGCATAAGAGCTTTGTGTACATGTGTCATTTAAATTTTATGAAAGGGACAGGCAGGAAAGTACAGTACAAAGTGTATGAGCTTTGGAGTAAAGCAGTCCTAGATTTGAACTCTGGCTTTTAACCAATGTAACCTTGACAAATTACTCCTTATCCCAAGGCTTAATATTGTCACCTCTAAAATGGGGATAAAACTGACTTTTTAGAATTGTCATGAGATTTAGTGATGGTATATATATTTTTAGTGTACACCACACAGAAGACATTTATAATGGTACTATTATGTATAAAAATGACATGATTATAAAAATGGCAAGATCTTGTTTTGTTTTAAACAAATATAATCAAACAAATGAAATTCCATCAAGGCCATTCTCTTGGGAGGCCATATAACTATAATAAGGTTGCTGTCATTGTTCAAACATCTTTGGAACTCTTTTGAGAACTGTCTCTAGAACCGATGGCATATTCTTTTGAACTGCCTTAATAGTGAAAAAGTTCATACTGGGATGATTTATCTGATACTGTAAGCAGTCAAGGTGCAAATTCTGTGACTATGATTTGAGATCAATTTGGATAATACCACTTTTGATCAGGACCTGCTTTATTCAATGGCTTTCTAACTGCCTCTGAAGAAAAATCCCCAAAGTGGAATTTTTAGAAATATTTCAGGTAGTGGTAAGATTGTTATGAAAAGTAAACTGCCTACCAAAACGATCTGTTTTCAACAACTAGTACATATCAGTACATAGCAGACATGCAATAGCACGAGGTGGCTATTTAGAATGAGGTAGTCCTATTTAGAATGAGGTAGTCCTATATATACTAATATGGAAAGACATTCAATATATTTTTTAAGTTAAAAAGAAAAGTTCAGTATGTATAGATTGACTTGGGGAGGAAGGAGTGGGGACCACAAGAAAACCATCAACATATTTAACTTTATATTCTAAATATAGTATAAAATCTCTCATTTGAGCTTTATAATAATTCTAAGTGTGTATTACTCATATTTATAAGTAAGTAGCATTCAAACAGTCTCCAAAAAGTAATTATCATGAAAACAACTTGAAATTTCAAACCCAGGTTCTCTAGCTGTTACACAAGCCACACCTATACCTCATGCTCAGTAACTCCCAGTCTAGCCCCTCAGCTTCAAGGAAATCTGACACAGATCTGAACCTCCAAAATCTGATCCTTTCCTAAAACAGGAAATATCTTGGAGACATTGCGGGTTTGGTTCCAGACCACCACAATAAAGGAGTGTCACAATAAACTGAATCACACAAATTTTTTGGTTTCCCAGGGCATATGAAAGTTATGTTTACATATACTGTAGTCTATTAAGTGTGTAGTAGCATTATGTCTAAAAAAACAATGTACACACCTTAATTTAAAAAGACTTTATTGCTAAAAAATGCTAACCATCATCTGAGCCTTCAGCGAGTAGTAATCTTCTTGCTGGTGGAGGGTCTTGTCTCAATGTTCAGATGGCTGCTGACTGAGCAGGGTGGTGGTTGCTGAAGGCTGGAGTGGCCGTGGCAGTTTCTTAAAATAAGACAATGAAGTTTGCTGCATTCATTGACTCTGCCTCTCATGAACGACTTCTCTGTAGCATGCAGTGCTATTTCATAGCATTTCACCCACAGAACTTCTTTCAAAATTAGAATCTTCTCTCAAACCCTGCTGCTTTATCAACTAAGTTAATGTAATATTCTAAATCCTTTGTTGTCATTTCAAAAATCTTCACATCTTCACCAGAAGTAGATTCCAGCTCAAGAAACTACTTTCTTTACTCATCCACAAGAAGCAACTCCTCATCTGTCAAAGTTTGATCATGAGATTGCAGCAATTCAGTCACACCTTCAGGCTCCACTTCCAATTCTAGTTCTCTTGCTGTTTCCACATCTGCAGTGTCTTCCTCCACTGAAGTACTGAACCCCTCAAAGTCATCCATGAGGGATGGAATCAACTTCTTCCAAACTCCTGTTAATGTTTGATATTTTGTCTGCTTCCCATGAGTCACAAATGTTCTTAATGGCATCTAGAATTGTGAATCCTTTCCAGAAGGTTTCAATTTACTTTGCCCAGATCCATCAGAGGAATCACTATTTATGGCAGCTACAGCATTACAAAGTGTATTTCTTAAATAATAAAACCTGAAAGTTGAAATTACTCCTTGATCCATGGGCTGCAAAATGGATGTCATGTAGCATGCATGAAAACAACATTAATCTTGGTGTACATGTCCATCAGAGCTCTTGGATGACCAAGTGCATTGTCAATGAGTAGTAATATCTTGAAAGGAATCTTTTTTTTCTGAGTAGTAGATCTCAGCAGTGGACTTAAAGTATTCAGTAAACTATGTTGTAAGCAGATGTGCTGTCATCCAGGTGTGCTGTTGCCCAGACTTTGTTGTTCCATTTATAGAGCACAGGCAGAGAAGATACAACATAATTCTTAAGGGCCCTAGGATGTTCAGAATAGTAAATGAGCAAGGACTTCAATTTAAAGTCACCAGCTGCATTAGCCTCTAACAAGTGAGTCAGCCTGTCCTTTGAAGCTTCTCTCTAGCTATGAAAGTCCTAGATGGCACCTTCTTTCAATATAAATCTGTTTCACCTACATTGAAAATCTGTTGTTTAGTATATATAGGCACATTCATTAATTATCTTAGATCTTCTGGGTAACTTGCTGCAGCTTCTACATCAGCACTTGCTGTTTCACCTTGCACTTTTATGTTATGGAGATGGCTTCTTCCCTTAAACCTCATGAGTCACCCCATGTTAGCTTCAAACTTTTCTTCTGCAGCTTCTTCACCTCTCTCAGCCTTCTTGGTATTGAAGAGAGATGGCACCTTATTCTGGATTAGACTTTGGCTTAAGGGAATCTTGTAGCTGGCTTGATCTTCTATTCAGACCACTAAAACTTTCTCCATATCAGGATTAAGGCTGTTTCATTTTCTTATCATTCCTGTGTTCACTGGAGTAGCACTTTCAATTTCCTTCAAGAACTTCTGCTTTGCATTCACAACTTGGGTAACCGGCACAAGAGTCCTAGCTTTTGGCCTATATTGGCTTTCAACACACCTTCCTCACTAAGCTTAATCATTTCTAAGCTTCTGATTTAAAGTGAGAGACATGTAACTCTTCCTTTCACTTAAACTCTTAGAAGCCACCGAAGGGTTATTAATTGGCCTAATTTCAATATTGCTGTGTCTCAGGGAATAGGGAAGGCCCAGAGGAGGGAGAGATGGAGAGATGGCTGGTCTGGAGCAGTCAGAACACACACAACATGTATCAATTAAAATGTTAGTTGTCTTACATGGGTGTGGTTTGTGGTGCCTCCAAAAACAATTACAATAGTAAAATCAATGATCACTGATCACAGATCACCATAACAAATATAAGGATCATGAAAAAGTTTGAAACATTGTGAGAATTACCAAAATGTGACAGAGATACAAAGTGAGCAAATGCTGTTGGAAAAATGGCCCGACAGACCTGCTCAACACACAGGGTTGCCAAAAACCTTCAATTTGTAAAAAAAATAATGCACTATCTATGAAGCACAATAAAGCAAAGTGCAATAAAGTGAGGTATACCTATACCCTGGAATGAGTGGCTTGAAGCAACCTGGTCTAATGGGTTAAGTTCTAGGCTAGAAATGAGAAGAGCTGGGTCTCACTATTCCTTTGTGTTTTCCTATTAGGTGCTCACACTTGGATTATAACCTCTACATTAATAACTAAACAGAATCAAAGATAAAATAACTGCATTGAATCTAAAATATCAATGATAATTATGACATAAATTTACAGATGCTCACATTTCATAATGTTAAATCCTAACATGAGCAGGCCCCAAGATGAAAGTTTGTTTTTTGTAAGGAGCAGAGAAGAGTATCAGTAGAGATTTTAAAAAACTGTCAGTAGAAAACAAACCCGAGCTTAAAGGATATGATATAACGCACAAAGCCAAAACAGGTTTGGACTCTGGAAAGGGGTGCATATAATCCCAAATCAAAGCCACTATGGCGAAGAAACAGGAGATGGTACATATGGTGAGGCGACCGTCAATTAGACCAAAATTCTCCACATACTTGTACTTTTCCAGAAGTACCTAGTGAGAAGAAGAAGGAAGCAAGCTAATAGGAATACCTCCCTCTTTGTATCTGCTTTTATTCTTAATTTCCATGATGAAAGTTATGTTAATCATATAAATGACCAAGTTGTTATCTCCAATCAGAATTTTGCCACTCCGAGCAAAAAAAAGATTCAACCTGTTTACAAAGATCCCAGAGAAAAAGTTCATCAACTTCTCATACATTTTTTTTTTTAAATCCTCATCTTCTTCCCTAGAATGAAGCTAAACTTTTCTTTTCCCTTTTAAAATACACAGATGACCCATCATGGCTGAATGTCCTACATTCCCTCAACCCTCTTGCCTCTAGGCTAATTAACCTCAAAAATGATAGATTACCAGCTTTCTGGAATTCAAAAATTAGAGACTCTGAAGAGAAATTTGAGGTAACTAACAATTATATTTTAACACCTGTTCCCCTATATACAGTGTAAGGATTTTAGAAAATGCTTTCTGGTTCAATTCCTAACACTGAAAACTAAAGTCATTCTAAGTCACAGAAGGAAAAAACCCTGCAAGAGATGTGCCATCAGCTATATACATACTAACAGGCTCCCCGGTCCCCACCCCCAAAGAAAGTACCTTTTTGGCAGAATCATCCAAAGAATTTTTCACAGCTGATCCATCCCATTTGTCAATTTTTACAGGCTTATCATCAATCTTCCACTGTAAAACAAACAGATAAGTTGTGCGTTAAGAGATATGGCATCTTACTAAAAGTAAAATGAACTACTTCCTTAAGAGCATTCTCAAGTATATATAACATTTATTCTCTCTTCTGATGTTGGACAGCTAAAAGACAAGACACTTGAAAATGAAGTTGAAGGAGACTAGGTCACTAGAATCAGGTGGTACTCGTATGATGTTGCCAGTCTCCATGCTAGAAAGTCAAATGTACAAGGCCAAAACCAGAACACTTACATAGGCTGCAGAGACTACAGTGTGAACTCAAATATCCCATCCCCATTTTACTAAAATGTGGGAATAGAAAGGAATTGCACTTGTTCATCCTTTCATTCTGTGACTACAAAACCCAGACAATATACATCCATGAACTTTCGGATGCTAACAAAATGACGAAGGTCTCCTTTAATACATTTTTGTCTGCTAACAACTTTTATATTTTATCAGCATGTCTTAACTGTAGGAAAACAGCAAATCCAGTGTAGTCTGTTGGAAAGAACATTTTGAACTGAGTCCTATCACCAGTTAGGTACATGACTTTGTTCTGACTGAGAACAAGTTCAGAGATGCTGCATACGAGAAATAAAGATGGAACAAACATCTGTAAAACGTGAGAAGATTTTAAAGGAGTGTAGAAATATAATTCATCAAACTTAATTTTGTGATTCTATATACTATTACACAAAAAAGAAAAACTATTCTGTGAAGTTTGATGGGGGAAAAAACATGAACTAAAACAGTCATACCTCAAGTGATTAAAACTCAATCAAGCCCTTTCCCCTTTGTGTCTCATAAAAACAAGAATTTTCTTTGAGAAAATTACTAGTGGAAGCATGTTGTAATAATGATTCTCATAGCCTGCCAGCCTACAAATCAAACATGACACTTAATTTTAAAAATACAAATTGAACCAAGAAGAAATTCACAGGCTATCTAGCTAAATAGCTCACTTACACTTAGTTTAGTAAATCCCATTTTGACAATAGCAAGCAAAAGAAAGAACTTGTACAGCCAGAATCCATAACAGAATTTGAATTATTTGTGAATCAAAGTCATTAAAACTTTTTTGGCTCGTTCCAAAAAAAAAAAAATTATGTTCTCATAGAAACCCAGCCACACATCACTACCTGCAGTGCATCACAAAAAAGAAACTTGCCTCTACAATTCAGAGGATAACTTCTTGGCAATTTTGGGGGGAAAACACAGAAGAAGCCATTACAACATGTGCTAAAATAGTCTCAGCTCTAACTCCACTGGTACCTAGAAGGATCTTCAGTAAGTGGAACAGGAACATTTCCAGTGAATTACATAAACAAGAAAGTTTATAATTGATTTCTGAAGAGATAGGAGCATCATCCATTCTGTGTATATGAAAAACCTTAGCCTATATCAAAGCAGATACCATCTCTGCTGTAGTACAGAGACACATCTGGAAAAAAGGCAGGAGGATGGACGTTTTCTATCATTCTCAAAAACTGCCCATCAACTGAAATGTACGATACTGGTCATGTACCCTCTATTGCTATTCAGGGTATTTTAAAAACTATCTTCTTTTCCTCACTCTTCTCTTCCTCAACCCTAAGTGCAAATTACCTTCCTTTTGTATGGTAACTCTGCACACAATTCTTCTTCCCCTCATTCCCTCCTGTGTATTATAGATATGTGTATATTGAGCACAATCAACAATCACAAGTATTGACTTATTTAGTTATTATTTGCACCAACATCATATATATATATATACACACACACACACACACACGGTTTAAAGAGTTCTGTAAGTTATAAAAAAAAACCAGCAGTCCTGCTTCCCCTCCCCTTAAGACTCTTTCTATTGTCATTTTCCACTCCCCAGAGACAGGCACTAATTTCAACTCCTTTGGCTGATTTTTTGGGTATCCACATCTCTGGGGGGAAAAAAAAGTTTATATTATTATTTTCAGTTTTCAGCATTAAATCTATTGACTTTTCACCATGAAAGATGAGATTTAACCACTTCATCCCCTGCCACTTTCACATTTATTTTTCCTGCTCCTCCCTCACCATCTTTTTAATATAGTTATAGTAGATCAATATTGATTTGGTCTTATACCTTAGTTTTTGCTAGATCATTATTTGGAGTTTACAATATGACCATAAATGCTATTCACAGATGAGTCATGTATATTAGGATTATTTTTTCTTTCCTGCATAGCTTTTTGCTTTTCTTGGAGCTACTATTGTTTTTGTTGCTGTTTTTAATCATACAACGTATTTCTCACCAATATATTCTCAAATTCTCCCTCAATTGTTTAACTCTCCTTTCAATATTTGCAATCATATTCAGCATTCTGTGAATTTCATCTTCCTGGAGAAATCTCTCTTGGAGCCTTCGGGACTGCTTCAATCTGGGTGGATTTCTTTCCAGTCCTGCTGTATTAACTGTCATCCTGGAATCTCCCTTTACTATGACCGGGGGGTTCCCTTAACCTCCTCTTGGGCTAATTCCCCTTTTCTTAGATACCATGTCTTACTCTTTTCTTGGTTTACTATTCCAGCCCCTGTCCATCATCTCCACCCTCCTCCCGCCACCCAAATTCATAAGTTGAAATCCTAAACCACAATGTGATGGTATTAGGAGGTGGTGCCTCTGGGAAGTAATTAGGTCATGAGGGTAGAGCTCTCGTGAAAGGGATTAGTGCCCTGATAAAAAGACATGAGAGAACCTGCTTTTACTCTGTTTTAACCATGTGAGGATACAAGAAAGTTGTCTGTACCCAGTTAAGGGGGCTGTCACTAGACCCAACCATTCTGGCACCCTGATCTCAGACCTCCCATCCTCCAAAACTGTAAGAAATAAATTTTGGTTGTTTAAGCTATCTAGTCTATGGTATTTTTGTTAGAGCAGCCCAAACTGACTAGCATCCTCCTTTTACAGATAACACTAAGGGTTTAAGAAATTTGCCCAAGGTGAAAGCTAGGAAGTGGTAAAGCTGGGACTCAATCAAGTTTTCATAATTTCAAAACCTGTGCTCTTTCATTATTCTACACTGCTTCCCACAAAATATAAGGAAAGGAATTATTAGCCATAAAAACAAAAGGACACAGACCCCTGAAGTGACAGCCATACAAAGTATCTTGATTCTTATCTAATAAGTTATAGTTAATAACAAAAAAAAATCTTAAAAAGATTTTAATCTTGAATATGCCAACAAAACCTGCAGGATACAAAATATTTGGAATTTTCCATTTTCCTCCGTTTAAAACCAACTGCTATTTGACTGAAAATATAGTTCAAAAAGTCCTATCTTAAAGAAATTACTTCCCTGCCACTATCAACATAAAACACTTTATCAAACCAGCACACTGATGCCAGACCTGGATGACGAACCATACACAAAAATTATGCATTTGATGGCTTTGATAGAACATTACAAAGACTTACTTCAGTTATTCTCCACTGCAAATTTGAATAATAAAAAGATTTTAGTAGCAGTGAAAACAGAAGTAAAGTTACGCAGTGATAAAGATCTCAGTGGATTGCTTCATAAAGTTCCTTAGCTTGACAACTGGGCAGTAAGACTCAAGGATTCCTCAATTCACACTGCAGAGATGAAGGATACCAGAAGTGAGCTGTGCCAATGGAAGGACCCTGCTCTGATTTTAAAAGAACTGAACATGGCTCTAAGAAAAATGAATAAACCTTTTTTCTCTCTTCTTTGGTCTCTCAGTTTACAAAGTGGATGTAGGCTGCAAAGGGGGAAGGTAGTAGGAGATGAGGCACATGACAGAGGGAGCATATTCTAGATGGCCTTATTTACTAGGCTAGGGGACTTGGGACCTTATTCTGAATCAAGCAGTGGAGAATATTTTAAGCAGGTGAACAACACAATCAAACTTATGTTTTTTAAAAAAGTCATTTTTAGTGGCAACCTAGCAGATGGTCTGGAGGGGAGTAAGACTGGAGATAAATACATCAGATGGGGCCTGATTTAGATGCAGGGCCTGAATTAGAGTAGCAGCAAGGGGATGAAAGGGGATTATTTATGAGGTAGAATTGGCAAGACTTAACATCAGACTAGTTACAAGAAACATGAAAGAGAGAAGATAGAGATGACCATTCTACTAGAATTCTGGCTTAGATAACTCTCTGAGCTGTCATATTGTTTTCCAAGAGAAGGAACAGAGGAGGAAAAAGGAGAAATACCCATTTGTATATGATAAGTTTGAGATGTTTAAGCTCTACAGTTACATTGATTTCAGAATTTTCTAAACCAAAATAAGATTATGAAAACTGATGGCAGACTCAGAAGCTGAGATACTATTTGAGTTGGAAATACGCACCCCTACCTCCCATATGCACTCATTTGGGAAAAGATCAGAAAGCAGTAAGTTTAAAATAAGGAAAAAATATTCAATTTGGGGAGCAAACGATGTCTGTCTTGAGAATGCTTACTATCATCTAATTTAGATTCCAATTCAGAAATACCAGGATATCTCAAAGAAAGATATTATAGCTCCTGGCAACATACTTAATCTTCAATTTCCATCTATTTTTTACAAAAATGGGCAAGAAATACTGCAAAGAAAATTACTTGCTTAATAGTGGCTTATTATTGGCTACAGTTATCACTGGAGTTAAGTTGGAAGTTAGAAATGACCACACGATAATTATGAGCATGAGTATTAGTGGCAACACCAGAGTAACTGGAGGTAAGTAGACTGGCTCTGGCTACTTAAGTCTAATACACCTAACAGATATCAAAGTGGAGATGACAAGTAAGCATTTAGACATATAAATCTAGGCTCAGAGGAGAGGTCCAGGTTGTAAATATAAATGTGGAAGTCATCAACTTAAAGATGGAATTTAAGCCATGACACTGTTTATCTCCTTGGGATGAGTGTACATGGAGAGGGCCAGGGGCTTGCTGATATTTACAAGTCAGAAGAAAAAATAACAACAATAAAGACAGATAAGTGGAGAAGGAGGAAAACCAGGGCACGTGGTGTTCTAGAAGCCACATAAAGATAATATTTCAAGAAAGAAGTGATCGATGAGTCAAATACTCAAGTCCAGGTAATAAGAAAACCCACTACTGAGATTTGACAAGACGGAGGTCAGTACAGAGAAATGGTGCAGGCAACAGCTAAAGAAGGGACTTGGGCTGATAGAGGTTGTTAAAACCTTTGATACCACTGTGTATATAGTGGTAAATAGTTTAAAAAAATAATAGTTTGAAGCTTTAAAGGTTACTCCATAAACCCTGTAAAAATAAAAAGAATGTTTTTAAAATTGAGATCTAATTCACATATAAAACGCACCATTTAAAAACGTACGATTCTGGCCTTCCCTGGTGGCTCAGTGGTTAAGAATCTGCCTGCCAATGCAGGGGACACAGTTTCGAGCCCTGGTCCGGGAAGATCCCACATGCCACGGAGCAACTAAGCCCGTGCACCACAACTACTGAAGCCCACGCGCCTAGAGCCCGTGTTTTGCAACAAGAGAAGCCACCACAATGAGAAGCCCGCGTACTGCAACAAAGAGTAGCTCCCGCTCACCGCAACTAGAGAAAGCCCGCGCAGCAACGAAGACCCAACGCAGCCAAAAATAAATAAATTTATTTAAAAAATAAATAAAAATGTACAATTCAGTGGTTTTTATTATAGTCACAAGGTTGTGCAATCATCACCATCTAATTCCAGAACATTTTCATCACCCCCAAAAGAGACCCTATTCCCATAAGCAGTCACTCCAATTACCACCACCCCACCCCCAGCCTTGGCAACCACTAATCTACTTTGTTTGCATGGCTCTGCCTATTCTGGACATTTCATATCTATGGAATCATATAATATGTGGCCTTTTGTGACTGGCTTTTCTCACTTAGTATAACATCTTCAAGGCTCATCCATGTTGTAACGTGTGTCAGTATTTCATTCCTTTTTATGGCCAAATAATGTTCTACTGCATGGATATACCACACTTTTATGGGTTGCTTCCACCCTTTGGCTATTGTGAATAATGCTGCTACGATCATGTGTACAAGTTTTTGTGTAGACACACATTTTCAATTCTCTTGAGTTTATAACTAGGAGTGGGATATGCTGAGTCATATGGTAACTCTTCTTAACTTTCATCATTTTACATTTCCATCAGAAATGTAGGAGGGTTCCAGTATCTCCACATCTTCACCAATAATGGTTATTTTTCTTATTTTATTATAGCCATACTACTGGTATCTCATTATGGTTTTTTTTTTTTAATTTTGAACAATTTACCAGCCATTATCGTAATTTTTTTTTAATGATAGTAGTCATCTTTTTTTAAATTAATTAATTTATTTATTTATTTTTGGCTGTGTTGGGTCTTCGTTTCTGTGCAAGGGCTTTCTCTAGTTGCAGCAAGCGGGGGCCACTCTTCTTTGCCGTGCGCGGGCCTCTCACCATCGCGGCCTCTCTTGTTGCGGAGCACAGGCTCCAGACGCGCAGGCTCAGTAGTTGTGGCTCACGGGCCCAGTTGCTCTGCGGCATGTGGGATCTTCCCAGACCAGGGCTCGAACCCGTGTCCCCTGCATTGGCAGGCGGACTCCCAACCACTGCACCACCAGGGAAGCCCCTCATTGTGGTTTTGATTTGCATTCTCTAATAGCTAATGGTGTTGAGCATCTTTTCATGTGCTTGCTGGCCATCTGTATATCTTCTATGGAGAAATGTCTATTCACATCCTTTATCATTTTTTTTGCTTTTTTAAAAATCAATGTTGGGGAAGTAATGACAGGTTCTTTTTTTTAAAAAAATTATTTATTTATTTATTTATTTTTGGCTGCACTGGGTCTTCATCGCTGCACGCGGGCTTTCTCTAGTTGCAATGAGTGGGTTACTCTTTGTTGCGGTGTGCAGGCTTCTAATGGCAGTGGCTTCTCTTGTTGCGGAGCACAGGCTCTAGTAGTGCAGCCTTCAGTAGTTGTGGTGCATGGGCTCAGTAGTCATGGCTCGTGGGCTCTAGAGCGCAGGCTTGGTAGTTGTGGCACATGGGCCTAGTTGCTCCGTGTCATGTGGGATTTTCCCGGACCAGGGATCGAACCCATGTCCCCTGCGTTGGCAGGCGGACTCTTAAACACTGCGCCACCAGGGAAGTCCGACATCCTTTATTCTTTTAAAAACTGGTTTGTCTTTTTATTATCGAGTTGTAAGATTCTTTATATAGTTTAGATACTAGACCCTTACCAGATATGATTTGCAAACATTTTCTCTCATGCTGTGGACTGTCTTTCCACTTTCTTGATAATGTCCTTTGACACGAAAAGGTTTTTAATTTTGATGAAGTCAAAAATAATGAGTTTTGAGATGCTTTTAAAGTTTAGTTTGCAAAACAGTATTAAAAGCCTGCATCTTGTTTCTTTAAACACAAACACACATATCACAGTACTGCCATAAAACTGTTCACCCTCTTTGTCAGAGCTGGGTTAGGGTACAGGCATACTACCCTGTTCGAGTCTGGCAAGCTAAGATTCCATCGAAGACAGCAAAAGAGTATATATCACCTGTCTAAGGACACACGTTGGTGGGTGACAAAGCCAAGGCTTCAGCCTAGGTCTTCCAACCTCAAAACAGATGCTCTTTCCGCTACTACATTAGCTAGCACATGGTCTGCTCCAGTATGAGAGGCAATGTACTAAGTAAGGTAAGAGTACTGGATTAAGAGCTGGGAAGCCAGGTTCTGGAATTGTAACTAACTCGCTGTGTGCTCTTGGACAAGTTGCTTCATCTTCCCCTCTCCAACTGTGTCCATGTCTATAAAATGAGGAGGCTGAACACATGAACTTCAAGGTCTCCTCATTACAAACATTTTAGAGAAATCACTATTGATTAAGCACAATAGTTAAAAACCAAACAAGAAAAAAACCCCTTAGTTCTCAACCTGGATGTAACTGTTAAAATGTAGAGGAAATAAATAAATAAACAGCTATGTGTGAAAACATGCAGCTGTCCAGGCCCCACCCCCAGAGAATCTGATTCAGGTCTGGGATGAGGTCCAGAAATCTGTATTTTTAACTAAAACCCCAAGAGCGTCTGATGTAGACAGTCTTCATATGTTATAAAAAATATTATCTAAGGAAGCTGAAATCCAGAGTAACAAGCTAGATAGTGGCAGCTATACATGTTTTGCTGAGTGCTTACTATGTGCCAGAAACCACTTTTTAAGGTAAATACTATTATTATCCCCACTTTACAGATGAGGAAACTGAGATACAAAGAGATTTATTAACTTGCCCAAGAACATATATCTGTTAAGTGGCAGAGCAAGGATTCAAAGCCAGCCAGCCAGCCTGGCTCCAGAACCTATGTTCTCAGCTACTAAGGTATAAAAGCTGTACTTTAAAATCAGGTTGACAGTTCAGCCAGGAGACAGAAATCCACGTATGAAGTTAAAAGGGCCTGGATATAACTTCTAGAAAGCATGGTTTAATACCACATGTCAATTTTAATAGCCAAAACAATTTTAATAGCCAAAAGAAATCCAGCCAGGAGACAGAAATCCAACTATGAGGTTAAAAGAATTTGGATATAGTTCTGGAGAGCATGCTTTAATGCCACATGTCAATTTTAATAGCCAAAACAAATTAAGCAAACAATTTTTATAGCCTGCTACGTAGAACAAAATGCTTTGATGTATTTTGGGAAAAATAACTTACTGCAATGATCTAAGTTATTCTGTGATGGAAGCTGGAAGGTTATATTTGCATACCTATCTTTAAGATCAGGAAACTAAAATTGCTCTGTTCTCAAAGTCAGTTTCATAGAAGCAGAAACTCACATCTGCTTAGGGAAAACTACAAGCACATTTGCATCTCTGTTACATTTCTTCATGGCAAGTAAAACCAAAGCTGCAAGAAATAAAATAAAAACCCTCCAAAAAATCAAGACAAATCAAATTAAAGAAACTGTAAGGTAACAGCCTCTCATTCCCATAGAGCAAAAGCTTCTCTATTCATTCAGCTCCTGCTCCACTGAGAGTAACATTTTTTCCCCATTTTCTCTTCCACAGTACCCTCAGTTTTCAGACAAATAGAGGCATCATCCTCTAAGGCAGTTTCTGAAGACTTGGGTGGCAGATCTGAAGTTTTTTCTCTGCTAAATTCAATGCTGCAAGTATTTATTCTGTGTTGATCACTATAGAGAACGTCTCATGGGAAACCGGACAAATTGGTAGAACAATATAAAACAGTATGTCATATTAGGTGACAGCTTAATTCCCATGTGCAATAAATGCCAGAGACTTCGGAGGAAAAACAACTCAATGTAAGGCTGAAATGAAGCTCTCCAAGAAAAAGCACCTAAACAACTCCTGACTTATTTTCTCTCTCCTCAGCCCCTCACTTCTTAGTTAATTCTGCCAAGTGCTCCTTTCTGAGGCGTTTTATCTATCTCTGCTACGCAAGTTAGGGTTCCCCTCACCTTATCATTCTATTTTGATAGCCCTGTACAAAGAACATTTACCAATATTATGACTTAATATTTACAACAAGCCTACAATATGTATGGGCATCCACAACGTACACAGAAGGAAATTTAAGTTCAGTGATATCATAACTTATCCAAGACCATGTAGTTTTTAACATGCTGCACTAGAACTCAAACTTGTCTTTCTTTTTATATTAAACCCCATATACTAGTATGGTATGAGGCCTTATTAGAAGACTTCTAATTTCTACCACTCCAAACTATTTGAATAACTTTTCTAAAACCACTTTATATATTAGGCTCAAAAACCTTCAACAGGCTTCCTTCCTACTTCTACTTCAAGCAATCCATGCCCTTCTTCATCTGATTCTACCTATTTGTCATCACAGGTCTCTTAGAGCAGTGGTGCCCAACCTTTTTGGCACCAGGGACCAGTTTCGTGGAAGACAATTCTTCCACAGACTGTGGTGGGTGCACGGGGAAGGTTCAGGCAGTAATGCGACCGATGGGGAGCGACAGATGAAGCCTTGCTCGCTGGCACCCCATTCACCTCCTGCTGTGCAGCCCAGTTCCTAACAGGAACTGGGGGTTGGGGACCCCTGTCTTAGAGAACAGTCAACTCAGTACCTGAGAAACATCAGGCACCGTGTACCTTTGTTCAAGGACATTCTTAACTGGTATGCTGTCTGTCTCTGTCTCTCTCTCAAAATAAGGTCCCAGTTCCACTCTCAAACATGAGGTCTTTCCCTAGGGCTCTCATCCCCTTATCAATTAGATCTCAGGGATCATTCTCTCACTTTAACTTCTGTAACAAGTACACATGTGAATACCAAATAGTTTTATGTTTATTATTTTGGGTACCTCATGTCCTATACTCAGCTATACTGAGTACTTTCTGACAGTAGGATTCTTGATTTTTTTCCTCTGCCATCACACCTCTGTATTAGATACTATAGGTTACAGAGATCATTAACGTATATCATCTCATTTGATTCTCCCCAAAACCCTAATATTTCAGGTGAAGAAAGGAAAGCTTGGTGAGGTTAACTGACTTGCCAGTCTTCATACAGTTTGAAACTAGCAGATCTACGTCCAAGCCCAAATCTTATGACCCCCAAACACAGGTTCTTCCAAAACACACTGATGCCATACACTTTTCAGTAATCACTGCCTTAGCAGACTGTCCATGCCTAATATTTGCTGGTGATGATCCAAGTGGAGCAAAGAGCAAGAGCACTCAATGGGACAGAATGAACATAGGCCGTGAGGTGTTCACCCAGCAGGAAGGCAGGATCTGTGTATGAAAATGACCATCAATTCTCAACACTTTCACATACCTTGGAGCGATTTACCATCCCAACTCCCAGAACATGTTCCTATCTCTTAAGAAGGGTTAAGAGTGTGAGAACCATGTAATTCAAAACCAATGACACCCAAAAAGAGAAGCAAAAAGATCTGGATCCAAACCCCTCGATATGATCATGTATTCATTTCTTAAGCACCTACCATGTGTTAAGCACAGAGAAGTCTGAAAGCTGTTTCCAATTAAAGTAAACAATCCTGACTATTTACTATGTTAAAGACCCCATGCTTAACATTTCTCATCAAACTGGCTTAGGGCCCTACAATGAGAGAACCGGAAGGAACCTTAGGGTAAAGGCTAAGTCCCTCATTTTACAGATGAGGAAACAAAACACAAGGAGAACAAGCACATTTCAAGGTCGCACAGCTAATTAGAGGCAGAACCAGTACTAGGACCCAGACCTACACGCAATTGTTTCTCTCAAGATACTATGCAAAGGGCAAGAAGGGCCAACCCAGGAAAAGAATCTTCCTTTTTTTCTTTTCTTTTAAGCCCTTGTTGTTAGGACCACATTAACACAAACAAACAAAAAACAAAACAAAAAAACACAACTGGATGGGTGGAGGGGGAGAAGAGGTAAGCCTGAGCAGGCAGCAAGCTCATGAATACGATTCACCTAGGGCACTTGGTGGCAGGCGTGGTGGGGGGGGAGGGTGAAGGAGAGAGGAAAACAAGATAAATCTTAAAGGCTTCCTGTCAGCGCGTAGGGGAAGTCAATACTCGAAGCTCTGTATTCGGGGTACCGAGATAAAACGCCTAGAAACTTCAGTAAGCAAAAGGCCAAGAGCACTCTGGAATCTGTAGCAGCACGCAAGTGTGGCGGTCGTGATGGGGAGATTGGAGACTACTGACTTCGAACAGCGGCTTTCATTCAGTCAGGATTCACATTTCCCTGTCGGTAAAATGGGCACATTCAACAGTGGCCCCCAGCACCACCAAGAAAAAGCGATGGCCGCACTGAAATGTGAGAATAATCGAATATTCCTAAGAAGCTGTAGTGGCCGGCATTAAGGACCGAACACTTCCGAAAAGGAAAGAAGTCCTAAAGAGGAGAGAGCCTGGGTTTGAGGTATGTAGGGAGCTGACTACAAGCGCCCGTAGGGCTCCCACGGTGGGCCAGACGAGAACTCCCCCTGGGAAGCCGCAGAAGGGAGGCGAGGATGGGAAGGGGGGCGAGGATGGGAAAGGGGGCTCGCCGCCTCCCGGGCGTCCCCAGGCCTCGCCTGCCCCCAAGAACCGACTTCTCACCTTGTCCAGCAAGCCGCTGCGGCTACTGCCTGTCCCACAGCTGGAACCACTACCAGCCCCACTACTGCCTCCGCCACCACCAGTTCTCCCTCCCTGAGCAGCCGCCGCCGCCATCTTGCTTGCTTCTGCGTCTCCCTCCTCTCCTACTTGTCCGAAGCCGATTGGCTGGAGCTGACGGCGTGACGTGCCGCGCGGAGTCAATCGGGATCCGTAGTTGGGGCTGGCTGACGCGAGATTGCCAGCGGAAGTGGCCGCGGGGCTTGCCGGAAGTTGTAGTAATTAGAAGCTCCAGTCATCAGTTGCCGCCTACTCGGGCAGCCGCCGCGTCTCGGTTACTAAGGGGTGGAGAAGGTAGTGGCAGGCGCCACCGTGGAGCGGCTCCGAGTTCCCCGGGAGGCTCGCAGGCGCGCATCCCGCCAGACCGGGCCGTCACCCCCGCGGACGTCGCGGAGGCGGAAGCGACGCCGGAGGCAGGTGCGGCTGGAAACTGGAAACTTAGTTTGCGTGACGGGTTAGAGTCTCCCCCGCCCCAGATGTAGCGTTTGACAAGGAGGGGGCAGGAGCTCGTCCTTCATCCTTCTCTAGCCCTGTAACTGCACGTACTGGTTCTTTGGTGACTGTCATCTTAGCTGTTAGCGTTGTTTTCGTGTTACAGAGAACTCACATTCGCTGAGTGCCTACTGCCTGCCAGGCGCTGCCTGCCAGGCACTGTCTTAAGTGCATATATATCCATCCTCTCATTTAGTCCCCAAACGGACCAGTCAGATGAGGAAACTAAGGAACTTAACCAAGGCCAGATAGCATGTATCAGAACCTAGTTTAGCA
Organism: Eubalaena glacialis; assembly: GCF_028564815.1. Lineage (NCBI taxonomy): Eukaryota > Metazoa > Chordata > Mammalia > Artiodactyla > Balaenidae > Eubalaena > Eubalaena glacialis. Next base: position 68,154,363 of record NC_083725.1, read on the forward strand.
GCCAGATTTAAAAAAAAAATAAATTTATTTATTTTATTTATTTATTATTTTTGGCTGCGTTGGGTCTTCGTTGCTGCACACGGTCTTTCTCTAGTTGCGGTGAGCGGGGGCTGCTCCTCGTTGTGGTGCGCGGGCTTCTCATTGCGGTGGCTTCTTTTGTTGCAGAGCACGGGCTCTAGGCGCGCGGGCTTCAGTAGTTGGGGCTCGCGGGCTCTAGAGCGCAGGCTCTGTAGTTGTGGCGCACTGGCTTAGTTGCTCCGCGGCATGTGGGATCCTCCCCGACCAGGGCTCGAACCCGTGTCCCCTGCACTGGCAGGCGGATTCTTAACCACTGCGCCGCCAGGGAAGCCCTCAGATGTTTTTTTTTTGACATCAAACCAGTGTCATGCTCCCTTTGTTACCACCTGGGGTCCTTGGACTCTTTAATCAATAGAAATTGGTAAGAGGCCAGGTGGGGAATTCAGGCAAGGCTTTATTGGGACTCGTCCTGCAGCAGGAGGGAGCAAAACAAGAAACAGGTGGGGGTGGAGGGGTGGCGGGTGAGCTGGTCCCTTAAATGGGGTGAGGGTGGGGGGGATGGGGGGGGTGAGGTGGGAGGGGTGCCTTAGGTGGTCTGCCCACCCCCTTGGTGGTGCTGTGTGCAGGGGTCATGTGCAGCACCCTGCTTTTGCTCCTAACACCTCAGAAGTGGCAGTTGGCTTTTGGCCTTTTTGTGTCTTACTGTTCATAATTTGCCCCAACTGTGCATGCATGCAGTTACTTTTAGTCCCTTCGAGTTTCTTTGTATTTTGTTGTTCAAGGAGATGTTTGTCCAGGTGCAAGCACTCTAGTAAAGGGTCACAGGTCTCAGCCTATCTCACCTTTGCCACTCTGCCTTTACAGTTTCGGGTGTAATAATATTCCAGATTTTTATTAATTCTTTTTTTTTACACAAATATTTATTGAGCACCAACATTGCTTGGAACTGTACTAAGGGATACTAGGGGATCAGAAAAGACCTGTTCCCTACTTTCATGGAACTCCTACTCTAATGACTTAGAGTTATCACATAACAGGACTTAATACGCTATGATCTACTACACTGCATCATTTTTTTTTAACTCCCCATGAATTCCTCATATAAGTGTCCAAATGATTGAACAAACTGAGTACCTACTATGGAGCGGTCACTGTTCTGGTCACTGGGCACATACCCCTGAATAACAGGCAAAACACCCGTCTTGGTAAAGCTAACACTCACATGACCGTAATTATTACTAAAAACTATTAGATGCAGTTTCTTCACCTCTGTGAAACAATCCAGTCAGATGCCCCTGTAGCTTTTTATCTTTTTATAACTTACGTTTCAAGACCCAGCTCTAATGTCACCTGCTCTGTGAAACCTCCCCTGATTCTTCTTCCTTCTTTGCAGACAGAATGAAGAACTCCATAGTATTGTGTTCATGGTTCCATTTAGTTCAGTAAGCACTCAATTGAGCCTCTTCAATGGACCAGACCCTGTTTGAGGCGCTGGGGATAAAGATATAGGTAGGACCCAGGCCTGGCCTTAGAGAGGCTCACTGAGGTTAGGGTGTGAGGAGTGGGGAACAGACAGGTAAGCAGGCCATTATAATACAGGGTGGCACGGTGCGTTCATTAAGAGGTAGGCTGAGGTGGTAACACAGATAAGGGTCAACCTGAGGAGGGGGATATACAGGAAATTTTTCTGTATGCGTCAGGCAAAGAAGAGGGGCAGAAGTGTGATAGACCAAAGGAATGGAAAAAGCAACTGCATTCAGATGAGAAGCATTATTCTGTGTTTGCGTGTGTGTGTGTGTGTGTGTGTGTGTGTGTGTGTGTGTGCACGCCTTACCTTTCAACTTTGTCTTTGCTGGTTTTTTTTAATTTTTTTTTTTTTAAGATGCTCACGGATTTGTACAATACATCTGACCGAGAAACAGCTCCTTGTTGATCTTTTTTTTTTTTTTTTAACACTGAGATTTATATGTTTATATCTAATAATTTTTTTTTAATTTATTTATTTTTATTTATTTATGGCTGTGTTGGGTCTTCGTTTCTGTGCGAGGGCTTTCTGTAGTTGCAGCAAGTGGGGGCCACTCCTCATCGCGGTGCGCGGGCCTCTCACTATCGCGGCCACTCTTGTTGCGGAGCACAGGCTCCAGACGCGCAGGCTCAGCAGTTGTGGCTCACGGGCCCAGCCGCTCCGTGGCATGTGGGATCTTCCCAGACCAGGGCTCGAACCCGTGTCCCCTGCACTGGCAGGCAGACTCCCAACCACTGCGCCACCAGGGAAGCCCCCTTTGCTGGTTTTATCATGCACATGCATAAGTTTATTTTGTGTAAATGGTCATATAAATGATCCTTTCCTTTCTAATTTGTGATTTGCACTTCCTATTAAGCACTCTAGCCCCACCCCATTGTCATAAAATTATTCTCTTGTTCCACCCCCTTGTCTATGTCTCTGTCTCTGTCTCTGTCTCTGTCTCTATTTCTTTTCTATCTGTTTCTGGGATCTTTAGTCCTGTGGTATTTTTCTAGGCCCCAGGTGAGACACATTTTGGAGCAAAGGGTCACAGTAGGATATAATTAATGAGAAAGTTCAAGAGCTCTAAATGGCAAACTAAGAAGGAGTGCAATATCTATTTTACAGGTGAAGAAACAAAAAAAAAAGGAAGTCAAGAGGTCTTTCCCAAGATCAAAAATCAAGTAAGTACTATGCAGATCAGAACCAAGGTCCCCATATTCTGTAAGTTACTGGAGTTTTCTCCAGCAGTCATCTTCTCTAACATTTTCCAGGCAGCTATTTACTCATTCATTCATTCATTCATTCACCCATCTAGCAGATAGGTGTGATTAGTCACAAGAGGGATTTCCTGAAAGACAGATTGACTGGATGACTGTCTTCCCCATCCAGCCATCCATCCATCCCTTCATCTTCCCAACACATTTTTAATGTGTTCTAGGCTCTATGCTAGGCTCTGGGATTATATAGGTGACTAGGTATTATAGGCCCCATAGCAGGTGGGAAGTTGGTAAGGGGAGAAAACAATTATAATAAAGTGATAAGTGTTATACTAGAAGTATGGAGTATCGTGGAAGCACATAGAAAGGGCCCCCAACCCTTTTCAGGGTGGTAGGGATAAGGAAATTCACGGTGCCCTGTGTTGAACCAAAGGAGATGTCAAGATCACTCATTCATTCCACAGGTACTTATGGAATCTATTATGTGCCAGGTGTTAGGTACTGGGAGTGAAGAGATGAGCACCATAGATGCTGTCCTTCTCCTGGAGGCGCTCAAAGTCTAGTTAGGGAGATTAGAAATATGTATAAAAACCCTTGGGCCCTGGGAGTACCATTGTACCCTTCATTTGGCTCACATATGTTTATTGGGTGTTTCCTATGAGCTTTCCAAGAGTGGAAGAGAGACAGTGAATTGGACATGTTTCCAGACTTGGAGGTTCAGAGGCCATTGAAACAGCCCCCTCATGATTGTTAGTAATCTTATGAGGTAGAAAGGGGTCTGGCCATGAAAGACTTACAAAAGAAAAACTCCAGAGTTTAGCTAAAACAGCAATTATGTCCCTCTGGTAGGTTCAGTGAGGACTTTATGGAAGGGATGGCATCTGGACTGGGTCTAGAAAGAAGCTTGTTTTTTCTATTACCTCATTTAATTCTCACAACAATTCTCTGAGGCACAGGTTTTAATCCTCATTTTATATGTGAGAAATCTGAGGCACAAAGAGGTAAAGTGATTTGCAGAAGGTCACTCAGCTTAGTAGTAGAAACTAGTCTCAAATTTAATTCTCTTGTCTCTAAAATTGTTGCCGCCTCCTACTGCACCCCTCTACTTTTCATATTTGTCACTTCCAGGAAACATTTTCTCAGGACACCTGATCCCAGCTCTCCACTCTGCTCCTTCTTTGTACTGAATCTCTTCCCAGACCCTCCATCTCAGGATTCCACACTCTTGCCAGGGTCTCCCTTCCCCTGGCCAGGTTCCCAAACCTCTGCTACCTCCAATTGTCTGAAGCTATCCCAAAGCAGATTAGGGAATGACTGGATCCTTTTAAAGAAAAATCTCAATCTCTAAGAGCTTAAGGTTCAAAAAATCTAGGTCTTTGATTACAGATTTTTTTCCTAAAGGAAGTGGCATTTGAGCTGAATCTTAAAGCATGAGATCAGCCAGATGAACAAGGTGGAAAGAGCTATTTTAGGCCAAAGGAACACTAAGAACAAAGGCATGGAAGACTGAATGTGTTTGGGGGAATAGAAAATGATTCTGTGAGCCTCTTGGGTGGAGTGACTGGAGCTGGAAAGTTAGGACATAGGTCTCCAGGGGCCTTCAAGACCAGGCTCAAGCTTGCTCAGTGGGAATCCAGTCAGAAGACTGTTGCAGTCTTCTAGGTGGGAGACGATGAAAGATTTAATGAAAGCAGTGAGTGTACTTCTGAGCTGGAATTTTCATGACTCCTGACCAATTGAATCCCATTTCACCAGGCATTATATTTGTCAGACCTCTCTTTCTAAGTCACAGCTTGGGTCATGGCTCTCCCCAACTTAGATATCATCCACGTCTCTCCATTATCCACAATGTGGAGCCTGGGCTCCTAGCCTGGCACTGAAGGCCTTCAGAAGCAGGCACCATCCTTCCCATTCAGCCTTATTGTCCAAGACTCCCAAACACACCTCCTTCCCCTTCCTGGGTCAGGTTCTTTCTTTACTGCACCAGATGTACCCACCACCGTGCCCTTAATCCTGTGGCCCTTTCTATTAATGCTTATCCTTCTCTCTATCAGAAAACTCAGTTCATCTCTCAAACCCCATTTATCCAGTTCACATCTCATTATTTGCACATCATCTTGCCTAAAGTATGAGAGCCCTCTTCCCTGAACTCAAAACAAAGAACATAGCTAGTGAACACTTAATATGTACCAGGCACTACCCTTCCAACTTGATCGTCTCCTTTGTCTATTAAGGTAGACATTTTACAGGCGAGGAAACTGAGGCTTAGAGGGGTAGAAAATTTTCTCAGTCAATGAGTCAGGCAAGAGCCAAGATTCAAACCAGGTCTGTCTGAGCCCAAAAGTGATACTTTTTCTAGTGTTTCACTGAGCTACGGTTGATTTGAACCGAAAAACCCAGGGCCTATCTCCCTTGTTATCTAAAGGGCTGGCCCATTTCTGAAGCAGGACAGTGGGCCTCTAGGGCCTCGGAGCTAGGGTGTGTGTTAGGGGTGGTCCTGGTGGGCTCACAGACTGTGTTGGGGTGAGAGAGCAGCCCTGTCCCTTCTCACTCCTTACTTTCTTGCTTTCCTTGCTTGGCTCTCAGGGACATGGCCTCCTCAGGAGTCTACAAACTGGATGATGGGAAGCCTTATCTGAGCAACTGCTTTCCGGCCAAAAATCTGCTTCGGATGCCGGAGGAAGGTCAGGTGACTTCTCAGATCAGTACGTTTGCCTCACACCCAGCTCCTGCTTCAGAATGTCCCTGACGCCCATTTCTTCCTCTTCAACGCCTTCCCTGCTGTTCCCTGCCCTTACACAATCCCTTCCCTTCCAATCCATCTCCCCCAAGCAGTCTCAGGGAGCCTTAGTTTTATTTAATTTTATTTATTTATTAGAATTCTTTTATTTTTATGCAGTTTTTCCAGGTTACTTTCCATTTACAGATATTGGCTATGTTCTCCGTGTTGTACAATACATCCTTGAGCCTAACTTACACCCAGCAGTTGGTACCTCCCACTCTCTCACACCTATATTGCCCCTTCACCACCTCCCCCACCCACTGGTCACTACTAGTTTGTTCTCTGTATCTGTGGCTCTGCTTCTTTTATGTTATATTCACTAGTTCGTTGTATTTTTTAAATTCCACATAGAAGCAATATCATGCAGTATTTATCTTTCTCTGAGTTATTTCACTTAGCATAATGCCCTCCAAGCCCATCCAGGTTGTTGCAAATGGCAAAATTTCATTCTTTTTTATGGCTGAGTAGTATTCCATTGTATATATGTACCACATCTTCTTTATCCATTCCTCTGTTGATGGACACTTGGCTTGTTTCCATGTCTTGGCTGTTGTAAATAATGCTGCTGTAAACATTGGGGTGCATGTATGTTTTCGAATTAGTGACTTTGTTTTTTTTGGATATATACCCAGGAGTGGAATTGCTGGATCATACGGTAGTCCTGTTTTTAGTTTTTTGAGGAACCTCCACAGTGTTTTCCACAGTGGCTGCACCAATTTACATTCCCACCAACAGTGCACAAGGGTTCTCAGGGAACCTTCTAAAGTGCACATCTAACCATAGTGTTCCCTTCTGTTTAGTGACTTCTCACTGCTGGTTCCTTTACCTTCTGCTCTAACCCCCCTTATCCTTTTTTACAACCCCTTTCCTTGATTTATGCCCTGTTCCATAGTGTTTCTAATATTTTCACATAGCTTTTTAACATTCGCCCAGAATGTTCCAGCCCTCATCCCAGTTATCCAAACTCCTCCCATCCCGCAAGGCCCAGCCCTTCTCCCACTTCTTCCAGTAAGCCATGTCCAGCTACTCCATCCCTCAGTGCCCATTCTCTCTTGTCAGCCATCTTCCTTTCTGTGTTTCTTACTTGATGCATAATTATAGTCTGCCCAGCTCCTAAATAAAATGGCTTAAAGTTGACTCTGCTAAGTAGTTTTTCAAACATTTATCTAGTGAAAGACTCCCCTGGGGCAGGGACTCCTCCTCATGCTGCGCAGAGTCCTGCTGATGGAACACTGCCGAGAAGTGTGGGTTCACTGGATTGGATTTGCTGCTTTGAAAGGGTAGAGCCAGGGAGAAGTACCCCTAGCTTACCCTAGATGAAATGACGTGCTGGTCACTCTGTACATGGAACAGTAGAAGAACCTTCTCCTCCAGCCTGTGCTCCCCACTTCTCTTGAGTGATTTCATTTTTCACACAGAGACCTTCTTTGGCCACCTATCTGTTGAAAACCCTCCCATGGAGCTCTCAGTATGCACTCATGATTTCACATCCACACCCCCTCACACACACATAGATGGACAGATAGAGAAATAAATATAGCCGTATGTATCTGCATGTGTTAGTATATATACCTGTATTTCCTGGGCCACTGAGGGCAATGACACCTCAGTCGCAAAGAGCATGCCTGCCGCCTAGATGTTGATTTCTAAATACCATTCTCCAGTAAACAAAGCCAGGGCTCCTCAGACAAAAACCTGTTTCTAGGGCTGAGGCAAGAAAAATACATATTGAGCCTGGAACATTATGTGGTGCCAGAAAATAAAGCAGTGCTCAGGAAAATGATGGGGGCAATTTGAAAGGACATAGGTGCCAAACTGAAGGAGCGCCCAATGGCCAAAGCTGGAACAATATAAGCAGCAAAATAAATAAAGGTAGAATTGGGTTGTAATCCGTAGAATAAGTAAATAGTCATGATCCCATGCTGATATAATTAAATTAAGAATACATAAATAAGTGGGGGAGAAGGAAGAGTCCTTCCTTACAATAGAATTACAGTTAATACATGTAGAAGGAATGAAGGAAATAGAAAATTACTTTTTTGGGGGAAAATCACTTTTTTGGGGGAAAATCACTATTAAAACATCACAATAATAACTTTTACAGTCAAGAAACTTCTATGGATGCTGTATCAGTCAGAGTTCTTCAGAGAAATAGAATCAATAAGATGTGTGTGTGTATGTCCGTGTTTGTGTGTGTGTATCTCCTACAAGTTTTGTTTTCATATATGTATATGTGTATATACATATGGACCAACACACATATATAAATTATATATTTTTAAGGAATTGGTTTATGAAATGTGGAGGCTGGCAAGTCTGAAATCTATAGGACAGGCAAGCTGAAAACTCAGGGAAGAGCTGATGCTGCAGTCTTAAGGCAAAATTTCTTATTTCTTTGGGAAACCTGTTTTTGCTTTTAAGGTCTTTCAAGTGAGTGGGTGAGACCCACACATTATCAAGGATAGTCTCCTTTACTTCAAGTCAACTGGTTGTGGATGTTAGCCACATCTACAATATACCTTCACAGCAACACCTAGTTAGTGTTTGATTGACTAACTGCTTATCATAGTCTAGCCAAGTTGACACAAAATTAATCATCACAGATGCTAGGATTAGTGGGTCAAAGTATGATGAGAAACAGGATATTTGTATAGTCTTGAGCTATCTTTATTAATTACAAAGGGACTTCTTAGTAACTAAGAGAAACTAAGCCGATACCACCTTGGCCGAGTGATCAAAATAAACATCACCAGTAATAAGACATATTGACATCATGTATGCCCTGACATTTTGTGCTGAGGAGGGCACAGCATCACTTCTTGCCAAACTGCAAGGCCTTAGTCTAATTATGGGAAAACATCAAACAAACTCAAATTGAGGGACATTTGATAAAGCAGTTGACTAGTACTCTTCAAAAGTGTCAAGATCACACAAGAAAAATAGACTACAGAACTGTCACAGTTTGGGGGAAACTAAGGAGACGTGACAACTAAATGAAATGTGAAATCTTGGATTGGATCCTGGAACAGAAAGAGGACATTAGTGAGAAAACTGACAAAAATCAAAGAAAGGCTGTAGATTCATTACTAATATTATGCCAGTGTTAATTTCTTGGTTTTAACCATTGTATTATGATTATATAAGATGTTAACATTAGGGAACCTGGGTGAAAGCTGTACAGGAACTCTGTATTATTTTTACAGCTTTTCTGGAAGTCTGAAATTATCTCAAAATGAAAATTTACAGGGGACAAAAACCTTCCCATGAATACTCCTCCTGCTAAAAGCCTACCCCATTAAAACCCAAACTCCTTATTCTGGTCCTCAAGACCTTTGAGATCTGACTCTGCTGACCTCTCCAGCCTCATCTCTTTTCCCTCAGGTCTATCTCCCCACACACTCCAGGCCTTCCTTCCTGGCTCTGTTGGCGGTTTTGGCACCAACTCAGGCTGGAGGCTCTAGGAGTTTGGGCTATTGGGATAGGACAAAGGTCCATGGCCCAGATGGGGGCAGCCCTGGGAAATGAGTGCCTGGGCTGTCAGACCCAGGATGGGAATAGGAACTGGCTCACCTCAGACGTAGGATGGGAGCTGCATCCAAGAGGCAGGATTAGCAGCAGTGGTCAGGGGAGCGAAGGCGAGCCCTTGAGGCAGGGGTAGCGGGCTATGCAGGCAGAGAGCCAGTGGTCAGGGGCGCCAGGCTGGTTCCCACAGCTCTGTGCTGTTCTTCTGTGCAGTCCCAATCTTCCATACATCTGAGTACTGCTTGTGCTCTTCCCTCTGCCCAGGCTGCTTGGTTTTTCCATCTCCACCTAGTCAACTTTCAACATACAAGATCTAGCTCATGCCCTAGGCTGGTAGCTCCCCGCTCTGGGCTTCACAGCACCCTTTACATTATTGAGCTCCTTCGAATCCTCCGTTGTATTCTTCTCCATAGCCCCAACTCCTGGCACAAAGTAGATGCTCAGAAAAGGTCTGAATGGATGATTGTGGGTGAGCGCTGTGGCTCAGGGTAAGTTCAGCAACACTCACAGTGTGGTAAGCTCTGTGCAGGCCTTGGGAATACTGAGATGAATGAATCAAAGTCTGTACTCTCATGGAGCTTCCACTCTAGAGGGCAAGACAGACAATAAACAAGCGAACAAATACAATAATTACAGATTACAATGAATAAACTAGTGATGAAGGAGAGAACAGATTCCAGAATGTTGTCATGATTTTTGTTAGGCAGGCTTACTAGTAAACCTCATATTCTTCTTTTTACTTAACATACATTTTCTAGTTCGTTCTACAGTGAGCATGTATTATTGGGTCTTTAAAAAATGCCTGAGCTCCTAATGCAACTTTTGCCGTATAATGATAGAATCCAGGATAAGTTCTGGGAAGATGTAGCCCATTGAGTTGGTGTCACACAATGGGCTTTACCTTTACCCAAGAGATGACAAATGGGGCAATAACTAGCTGGCCCAGGAAAAAATGATCAGCTCTGCTGAGGAGAGTCAGGGAAGGCTTCACAGAATAGGAAATACTTGACCTACAATCTTGAAGGAACAATTAAAGTTTGGAGGCAAAAATGTGGAGGAAGGAATTGGGCAAGTCATTCTACACTTTGAGTCTTAGCCTTTTTGTCTGTAAAATGGGGGCAGTAGCATGTCTTCAGTGGGTTTGGGGTTGGGGGCCAATTAAATAAGACAGGTATATAGCCGCTCCCCCTCCCCAGCTGCAGCACAGTATCTGGTGCATATTAGGTAATGAGGAGCTAATTTTTGTTGTAGTATTAAAGATAACCATTCTGTAAGTGCACGAGTTGTGGCTTTGGAGGAGTTTGCTGCTTGTCACTGTTCTGATCTTCTCAACAGGCCGAGGACACTGGTTAGTGGCTCGGAAATGTAGCCTCAAGAAGAAGCCCAAGGGTGTGGTTGAAGCACGAGCTGAAGGTCAGGAAAGCCAGAAGGTTTCTTTTGAGGTTGGAGGAAAGAAAGGGTCTCGACAGGAAAACCAAGTGGACACTCCGGGACACGTGCTGGACCAGGCTTTTCTGGTGAGAGTAAATGCATCCTGAAAGGCTGGCAACACCAGCTGACGACTGTCTTGGTGGGGGGCAAGGACTTGCCCTGCTTCCCTCTGGTACAGTTACCCCCAATCCACCCCAAACTATTAGAGTGATCTTGGCAAATTGAGTATAGCCAGGATGATGAAGGGACCCAGAGCTTTCTTTATATGTAAAGCTTTCTTTACATCCACCTTATGAGATAGGTATTTTCATCCCTATTATGTTGTTGCCATTGTGCAGATGAGAAAACTGAGGGCCCAAGAAGTAATTTGCCTTGGCCAAGGTCCCTCAGCTAGTAATTAGGACTCTGGTTTACCCAGGATTAGAACTACTCAGAATTAGAACTCTGGTCTACCGACTGCAAAGGCTGTGCCTTTATATTTTATCAAGTAAAAAGTCTTAATTGAGCCAGAGAGGCAAAGCAGTAGGTCAGGGGGAACAGTAAATTGAAAAATCGTATTCTAGCACCTAGTAGAGTGTAAAGATTCCTGCTCTGCTCTGGGGAGATCTCTCTAGGAGCAGGGGGATTGGGGAGGCCCCACATACCACAACCTTTGTCCTTTGGGTTTAGTGTCTGGCTGAAAGCCAGGGATGCCAACTAGATATACCCAGTGTCTGGGGCAGGCTTTACAAAGGGGACTGGGTGGCTGTGTTAGAGACCAGCCAGGTAATTTCACATCTGCTCTGTGCAGTGCTTCAGTGGCTTTACAAAGAAAGACACATTTTGTAAACCAATATTCATGTGCAGTCCAGTGCTCATAGCTCCCTAAGAAGAACTCCCTGGCAGCCTACTTTGTTCCCAGGCTTTGCTTATGGTTCCCAAGAGATAAGTTTCTGCACAGATCAGATGTTGAAAGAGAGCTTCAAGGAGGCAGCTGGTTACATCTCCCCTCAAGGTGGATAGTATAAGCTTTTTGCAGAGTCCTGTGGAATTTCTTTGATTATTAGGTCCACTTCTCACTGGGAATGAGGAAGACTGAAGCAACAGTACTGAGGAGGGGCAGAAGCACTTCCCATAGGACTCTTCTTTTCCCCTTTGTTTTCAACATATACATCCCCCATTAATTGAGATAGCTCGTTACCCATGTTGCCACTTTGGATAGCAGAAGCATCAAGGATGTTTTTCAGAGTAATGGGGTACCTACCCGCCTATTGGATATGAATGTTTCACTGGCACTTCATATTGACCTACTGCACCAGTCCCCTTACTCCAAGTCCCCAAAACACCTCTTTTCTAGTGTTTAATATATGGTCTCAATACTATCTACCCAGTCACCAAGCAAGTAACTTGGGGTTATCCTTGACACGTGCCTCTCCCTCACCACCCTCATCCCTGCCATTACCAAGCCCTGGTACTTTCATTAGTTGTCAAATCTGTATTCTTCTCTTCATCTGCCCTGCCACCACCCTAATCTGGGCTACCATCATCTTTTATTGGACTAATTCAGTAACTTCCTAACTATTATAGTTTGAACCAACTAGCATGCTTTTGTTTCACATAAAAAGAAGCCAGAGGCATTGTTATTCTAGGGTAGGTTAATTCATTGGTTTAATGACTTCTTCCAAGTCCCAGGTTCCTCCATCTCTCCGCTCTTATATCCTCGGCACATTAGCTTGTCCTCTTGGGCTGATTGCCTTCATGATCCTGAGATGGCTGCTGAACTCTGGTCATCACATTTAAAGGATAACGTCCAGAGGTAGAAAAGGGATTGTCACTGTCTTTTATCGATTTTTAAAGGTAAGAACTTCCCAGAACTGGCCTCCCACCCCAAGCAGCCAGCGTCTCCTTGGCCAAACCTATATCACAAATCCCAACAGTCAATGGTTAGGGGAACATGACCACCATGACTGGATTAGACAAAGTCAAGACTTAGCCTGTGGAGCTGGAGTTGAAGGATATATCCACTCAGAGAAATGTGAATGATATTGGGGTTCTTTAACAAGGAAGAAGTAGAGAAGTGGCTCTAGAGAAGCCAGTTAACAATGTCTAGTATAGTGGTCTCTCACCACCCTTTCCTGTCTTCTCATCCTTTCTGTGTGTGTCAGACATAGCAATTTTTATAAAATTTCTATTAGCCCCCTGCCAAAAAACCTCTGACAGATTTCCATTGACTATAGGATAAAATCCACGCTCCTTTACAGAGCCAACATGGACACAAATGACCTAATGACTGCCTCCCTAGCCTTACCTTGTTTTTCATCCTCTCAAAAGCACCTTGCTTTCACCTGCCTTGATAATTTTCACGACCCCTGCTACCCACTTTCATGGGACCAACTCCTACTTAGCACTTAGGTATCAGCTGAAATATTACTTCCTCAAGTGAGTATTACCTCACTTCCACACTGAGGTTAGGACCTCCTGTTACTGTCTCCCATAGCATCTTGAATTTCTCCTTTAAAATATTTATCACATTTATAAATACTTGCTTGCTCCTTGGCTTCCATGCAGTTTTAAGCTTTCAGAAGGCATGGAATATTTCTGCTTCTTATTCATTGTCTTTTAAATTCCTAGTTCCATGCCTAAACATAAAAGGTACCATAACTAAATGATTAACTGAAAAAAAGAATGGGGTTTGATTAAACAGAAATAGAAACTCCAAAGCTGAGATTTTCTTCTGACTTTTTAATTGTGAAGGGCAACATATGGTAGTCCTAAGAGCATAGTGTTTAGTGATTACAGATTTGGATTCAAATCATAGACCTATCACTTACTGGCTGTGGGACCTTAGGAAAGTCACTTTATCTCTTTTAGCCTTGCTTTTCTCATTCATGAAGAGACATAATCATACTTATGTCAAAGAGTTCAGTTAGGATTAGGAGAAAGTTTGTTGATATATTTAGCACAAAACATGGCCCAAAGTAGTGCTTAGTAAATATTTGGCGAATAAATGAATGAATGAACAAGCACACAAATTATGACAAATGTATGAGATTAGTAAAGCCCCAGAAATACAGATTTTTTTAAGAGCCAAGTAGAGGAAGTGGGGCCCAGAAAAGACAGAGAAGGAACAAAGAGGCAGGAATCCTCCTAAGAACCACGTAAAGTCAATGTTTCCATCCCCACCTTACAGATGGGAAACAGAGGTGGGAGAGCTGAGGTGGCAGCTTGATTCTGAGCAGCTCCGAAGCCCGTGCTCTTTCCACTGTGCCAGGCTGCCCTCCTCAACAGGGAGTCATTTGTTGTCTTGGCCAATTACATAAGCTTTGTTGGGGCCTTGACGCTGATTGTCTGCACTGTGTTCCAGCTGAAGCACCACTGTGTAAAGAATCCGTCTGACCTATGCAACATTAACGTGAGCGGCCTGAAGTTCTCCAAGGTAAGGCCAGCCAGCAGAGATGTGATTGGGGTGAGCCAGACCTGAGGTAGCTCCTGGCTGTTTGACCATTGTACTTCCAGAGTCCTTGGGGACTGGGAATCTGGTCATAGGGAGGGGGAGAGTCAGACAGGGACTCACTGGGCGGAAACAACATTCACAGACACAATCTTTTGCTGTAAATTTGGTGTTGCCATTATCCCATGTGAAGTGAGTTAAAGGAAATAAATAGCCTTATGGAAGTGGTTTGAATGTGCATAGAATTTTACTGGGGTGTGATTCATTGTATGACACTGAGTTCCCATCAGAAGAGCCTACAGGAGAAATTTCTCTCAGGTTTCAGTGCCAGGAGTGGTAGTGGTTCTCCCAAGATGCTGGTTTGTTCTCAACTCACAGACTCTGTGACTTATGTAATGAGTCATGTTTCTTTCTTTGCACTGGCTAATAGGTAGCTTGGAGCTAGATTTGTGGCCTACCATTAGCCAGTGTATTGCTGTATACCACATATGGCATATATTTTCGGTTTGTAGGCTTTCCATGGCATATAAAGAGAGATTGCTTGTATAATGCCACATAGCAGTTAAAATGTATCAACATAAATAAATCTAAAAAGATCTATGTGTGTCAACACAAGTAAATCTCAAACACATAGTGTTGAATGAAGAAGGCAGGTTGCAGAATGATATCTACAGTATGATGGCATTTGATATAAAGTTTTAAAACATGTAAATAACACTGTATATATGGTTTATGGATACACATACATGTAATACAAGTATAAAACAGGTATGGGAGTGATAATCACCAATTCAGGATAGCTGTTATCTGTGGGAGAGAGGGAGAAGAGTATGACTGGGGATGGATACGTTAGGGGGAGTGGTGGTGGTCAACCCTCTGTAGTGTTCTGTTTCTTTAAGGAAATTTGAAGCAAAGACAGCAAAATATTAGGATTTATTAAAGCTGGATAGTGGTTACACGGGCCTTCAGAGTAACATTCACTATACTTTTCTGAACATTTGAATTATTTCATAAGAGAAAAAAAAAAGAAGCAGAAAAGACCTTCCTGCCTTCAACAAGTATCTGCTCTTGTTCTTACCCCTTGAGGTCTTTGCTCCTTCTGACAGCAGCTCTGGAGCTTCAGCAAGGCCTGCAGGCAGGGAACTAATCTTGTGTTCTTTGAAATGCCTTCTCACAGGCTAAGGAAAAGGACTTCAAGCATTTTAATTCTGTGATTTACATCAATGCCTCAGAAAACCTACTGCCTCTAGGTAAGTTTTCTTCCTGAAAACTACCTTCTGCCCCTTGGCTGTCACAGCCAGTCTCTCATGTTAGAACTGGCCTGTCAGTCCACCTGTGACTGGCCACGCATCCCTTTTTTTGGAGTGCACTAGGCTGGGTGAGGGAGAACACACAGACCTGATTCCAGCCCGGAGCTGACACTGCCTACTCAGAACATTTCTCTGTGAGCTCCTGCTTCTCTAACTGTAAATGGAGATAATGCCCTTCCTTTTTTCCTCCCCAAGGCAGAATACCTTGTAGACTCAGATGAGATAAGTACAGTCAGCCCTCCATATCTGTGGATTCCACATCCACAGATTCAACCAAATATGGATAGAAAATATTTGAAAAAAAATTCCGGAAAGTTCCAAAAAGCAAAACTTGAGTTTGCAATGCACTGGCAACTACTTACGTAGCATATACATTGTATTTACAACTATTTACAGAGCATTTACATTATGTTAGGTATCATTGGTAACCTAGAGATGATTTAAAGTATACAGGAGGCTGGGCACAGGTTATATGCAAATACTGCATCATCTTATACAGGGGACTTGAGCATCCACGATTTTGGTGTCCATGGTGGTGATGCATGATGGTGGTGGAGGTGGGGGTTAGGATGGGAGCGGTGGACCCAATCCCCTGCAGATACCAAGGGACTGCATGTAAGAAATTGTTAAGTCCCTGAAAGCTCCTGTAGGACTGTAAAGCCTTCTTGTTTATTCAGCAGATCCACAGCGACCCCTGCTGGGTGTCAGGACTACATGACTGCTTGGCTTTTAGAAATCAGTGTGTCCAGTTCCTGTTCTGGCGAGCTCAGTTATAGCAGGGTACGGTCAGTGCAATGATAGAGGGAATCAGAAAATCAACCAGGCCATCAACTGGGCCTAGAGTGTCAGAGGAAACTTCTGAGAAGAAGAGTATGTAGGCTGAGACCTAAAACACGAATAGGAGTGACTCAGGAATTAGAAGGTGAGAAGGCATTTCAGGCCAACAGATGTGGGCTGGCAGTGCCTGATCAGGAGCCCTGAAGAAGCTTTGTATGTGTGCCGGGTATATAGGTAGGGGAGAATGGAGACTAGAAAGGTGGGCAAGGACTATATTATCAGGGGCCCTGGGTGACTCGGACTTAATCCTGCAGGCAAAAGAGAGCCTTGGAAGGCTTTGAAATAGAGAGGCTCAGTGGTGGCTGTGAGGAGCATGGATTATAAGATGGAAGCCAGGAAACCTGGAAGATGGTTTCATTTTTCCAGGAGAGGGGAGGTGAGGCCTCAACCAGGGCTGTGGCAATAAGGGTGGAGGGGATTGAGAGAGAGAGAGAGATTCAAGAGGAGGTAGAAATAACCAGACTTGCTAACTAATGGGCATGTAGAGAAAGGGAGGAACCAAGAGGATTTACTGAGATAGACAGCACTACAGGAGAGGCAAGTTTAGGGAGAAGTAAGATGAATTCAGTTTCGAATGCATTGAGGTTGAGGGGTGTTTTTTAAAGAAGTCCCTGCCCTTGAGGAAACAGCATGGTCTGTCAGGAGCATGGGCTTGAAAAACAGGCAGCAGGCATATGAAAGGATGCTCAACCTCACTAGTAAATAAAACAGCATCAAAGTACTATTTTCTGCCTATCAAATATTGACAAAAATGAGAAGGACTGATGACTGCCAGCATTGGTAGGGAAATGGGTACTCTCATAATCAAGTGTAATAAATTGGTGCAACATCTTTGGAAGGTAGTTTGGCGATGTCTCTTAACACAGTCTAGTAGTTCCACTCCCAGGAATGTATTCTACAGAAACACACTTGTACAAGGATGTTCATTGGAAACATCCCGAAAACACATCTTTCTATTAGTCTCTACAGAACATTCCAACTCACAAAACCGCCATAGGCCATACTTGACACCAGGTTCACTTAGAAGGCTCTGAGTAATTCCACACAGTATGCCAGCGGCACAGCGTCAGCAGTTCCTCTTCAGTGGACTCCTCACTGCAGTTCATGAGCAGTTCACGTAGCTGTTCATGTAGCCAACCATGAGCCATTCTCTGTGGCCCCTAGCTCAGGTCCAAAACAATGAAACTCTCGTTGGGTGGATGCAGGAGCCACTCTGGCTTAGACACCTTGTTCCCCATAGGATCAGGTAGCTGTTGTAACACTCCATAGACATGGCTCCCAGAGTTCCTGCAGAGGCCATGTCCAGTTATAGGCATCACCACACACAGCGAAGCCCAAAGTTATGGTGCCCCCTTGAGATAGTTATAGTTCATTTATAGTTTCTCCTAGTCCAGATGTGGTTTACTAACCTGGGGTCATTTTTACCATAGCAATATTGCCTAATAACCCAGTGACCATACCATTTGTTTCATGTTACCAAGGGAAGAAGGCTGGAAAGTTAACCCAAGGTCCAGTTCTCGAGCAGAAGGGGAAGAGTGTTCTTAACCTTTTATCCAGATAGTCTAGCGACTATCACTAGGGGAATGGTTAACTAAAATAGGGTATGTCTATACAACAGAACATAATTCAGACATGATGCAGATCTATATGTTTTGACTTGGAACAATCTTTCAGTCATATTGTTAAGGGAAAAAAAGTCACAGTACAACGTGTGTAGTATGATTCCCTTTTTGTAAAAAGAAGCGTGTGTGTGTGTGTGTGTGTGTGTCAGTAGACACATGAGAAAAAGTCGGGTATTATACATGAAGCTTTGAATAGTTACCTCTAGGTGTTGAGATTAAAGGGAACTTTTATGTTTCTATGTTTTTTAAAGCTTTTTGGTGGGAATGTTTCACTTTTATAACCAGAAATAATAAAGATCATTTTTAAAATGGGCTTAGATTAGGCTAATTAGAATTAGGCTTAGATTCAGTTCTTGGCCCTTCCACTTACCAGCAATTCTATTTCTAGCAAATCACTTAGCCTAGCTAAGCCTTGGTTTCTTCAGCAGTGGAATGGAAGTAGTAATCCCTATTTTTCAGGGTTTTTAGAGATTTAGTGTCCATGTATGTAAAGCTCTTTACACAGTGTCTGGCCTAACACAGTGGGAACCCAGTAAATGACCACTGTTAATATCTTTCTCTTACGTCCTTCACAAGCTGCCGTTTCTCTCTTTCTCCTCCCCCTGTAGAGGCATTTCACACATTTCCAGTCTTAAAGGAACTGGAGCTCGCATTTAATGGCATCAAAACAGTCTACGTGAAGTATGGAGACTTTAAGTCCTTGGAAGTAAGTTGGAGGTAGGGAGTTTTTGGTGCCCACCTGTATCCCTGTAAGGAATGGGTGTAAGGAGTCTACTGATTAAAACTGTTGGGAAGGGGCTCTCTGGGCCTTTATAGCCATCTTGCTTCAGGGTGTTCCTCTGGGGAGGGTGGTGGAGTTGGTGGTGGTGATAAGGGAGTGGGGTTGGTGGAGGTGGTGGCCACTGGGTGAGAATATATTATACTTATGGCCACAGGGCATGGTCTTGGAAAATAAATGCCAAAGGTCATGTCCAAAGGAGTCTGTGCAGAGGAGTGATTTTGAATAGAGTACTATAGGAAGGAGAATTTGAGGGGAGATCTGGATCCAGTGGGGGTTGAGCCATGGAGGTTAAGTGCTAGGCACAGCAAATTGGACCTGCTGAACTAGAGGCGTTATGGACCGATTCCAGAGACCCATCCTGGTATGAGTGCTCAAGCCAGATTGGTTCTAATGAGCTCGGATAAGGTTATGGGCCATAGGCCCAGGGATGAGTGTGAAATGAAGTAGGGCTGCTATAAGTTCTATAGCAGACTCTTGACATTTGTACATCCACAGCTGTTTTGTATTCACAAATACAAAAAACTTTGTTTGCACTCTTGGCTTTCTCCTAAATTAAATTTCCCATCATCACGCGTTTTCTATACATGTTCTCATACTTCAAGTTAATTACCTCTTCAACATCCATGAAAACTTTAGGATCATTTTTCGCAAAGAAACAAAGCTTTTGTCACCACCCGGGAGTCTGCATACATGGAGAGTAGAGAACAGTAGAGCTGGCTTGAGGTGTGGGGTGGGCATCTGGCCAGGCTCACTCACTGAGTAATGGGCTCTTCCCCACATGTTGGCTTTCTAGAAGAGCTTCAGAGTCACACCTCAGCAAAATGTCTGCATGTCATGAGCCTTGGGGTTTACCCCAAAGAGCTGGTAATTTAAATTATTTAATCTACAAACATCAAGAGTTGGCCATTCTTCATAAAAACCTCATTTAACCTGGTCTGGCCAGAGAGAGACCTTCCACAACACTGAACTTTTAAGAGTTGATGCCTTTTACATGCCAAAGTTTTAACCGCTTGGGATGGTGATCTTCCTAAAATGGATTATAAGTCCTTGCGTTTTTAAAGCATGCTATACTGAACGTAATGGTACCTTTTCTCCGTGGTTTCCAGCCATATTGAGGATAACAGTGCTTTACTATGATTTCTGACAGGAGTGGCCCTCATGCTTATCCAGGAAGCAAAGCTCTTGAAAGTCCAATAATACAGGGAGAGGGAGAAAGTAAATTTACAGCAACTGATGCAATTTTGTGCTAGGTTAAAAACATTTTATACCAGAGTTTATTATAGACAGTGGGAAACTGGTTCCAGATGCTCTAGAGATACAGGGAGCCACTTCCCTCACCTACAGGCCTGGGAGCTTATTATAAGCTTCCATTAATTTTTTATTTTGCTTTTTAAAAAAGTAGTTATTGAGCTTCTGTATATCATGCATTGTGCCAGGCATCCTACCTTCGTCACCCTTACCATTTCAAACCCCTACTTCAAGTGCCAGTGGGCCACAGGGAGGGGACATGACTACAGGCTCTGACCCCACAGCCGACTTACTGGTTGATCATAGTTGACTTTTGGGAGGCCCTACTTCATAGTTTGATAGCAACTGATGAAGATTATTTATCCAGCAGACCAGCCCTACCCAAGGGAATTTATTTACATAAGAGAGCAGACCTAAGTCAAGATGCAGAACATAAATGAGAAGAGGAAATCTGGCCAATCGTTTGTTTTCATCTCTCTGTGGTTTGAAAGGGCTCTCTAAGAAAAAGGATAAACCTGTCAAATGTCCTGAATTTGCAGCTCATGGCAGTGAATACTTTGATGTGTAATAAAACTTGATGTGACTCAGCAGATGCAGCATCCAAGTTAGGAATCATCCGTCCTTGTTTGCCAGAAAGGCTGTCACCCGGAGTAGAACTCTTCAGGAGTCAGTTTAGAAAAACAGCTTTGTCATGATTTGATTCTCTGCATACGGGCCTGAAACAGAGTCAGCTGGAGCTCTGCCCTGAAAGTCAGGAGACCTCGTTTCTAGTCTTGGTCTGCCACTACTTTGCCATACCTCCTCAGCCAAATAACTTACCTCTCTGGAACTTAAGTTTCCCCCTCTGTAAATTCTGGGCCAGCTGTGAAATTCTGCGACCTGCAGCTCTAAGACTATTCGTTTCTTTGAGCTGCCCTTACTTCCATAGAAAGCAGATTTGGACCCGACATGAAATAGCCAAAGCAGCCAGAGCAAGGGTCAGCAAACTTTTTTGGTAGGAGGCCAGACGGTGAATATTCTAGACTTTGCGGTCCATACGGTCATAACTAGTCATAACTGTCATAACTAGTCCACTCTGCTGTTGTAGAAGGAAAGCAGTTGTAGACAATATGTAAGCAAAGGGGCAGGGCTGTGTTCCCATAAAACTATATGATGCTGAAATTTGAATTTTACATAATTTTCATACAATGTTATTCTTTCTGTGTTTTTTTCCTAACCATTTAAAAATGTACAAAGCATTCTTAGCTGACAGGCCATACAAAAGAGGCAGCAGGCTGGATTTGGCTTACAGGCCTTTGTTGGCCAATTTCTGAGCTAGAACACTGATGGAACAGCTCAGTATGGTTGGAATGGAGTGAGACACCATAGAGTGTGGCGATAGAGGAGCCTGGCGAGGTAACGGAAGAGAGACTGTAGAGAGCCTTAGAAGGACTTTGAATCTTATCCTATGGATAACAGGGATCCATTGAAGGATTTGGAACTGAGGAGTAACAGGGTCTGAACTGTATTTTAGAAAAACCAGTGTGGCGTGGCTGCTGTATAAAGAATGGATTGTAAGGAACAAGTATGAGAGATATTAAGGAGGTAGAATCCATTGCTGACTGTCCACATATGTGTATGAAGGAGACAGTGATCCCCATCTTTATCTATGTTTATCCAAGCCAGCTTTCCAGGTCTTCATCCTTGAAGGCTTCTTTCTCTGCCCCTGCCAAGTGGGATCACCCGTTTGTGTGAACTCTCAAAACTTGGAATTTACTGATGGCAGCATGAACTCGGCATTCCTTTGGTGCTGGGTATCTTTCATGGCCTGCGCAGTCCTATCAAGCCCTCTGTATACCATGGACTCTAGTCATACCCAAACCATTTGCAGTTCTCAGAATAAGCAAGGCTGCCTCCTGGCTTCTATACATGCCACTTGCTGTGCTGTATGTCTTTTTGCCCTTAACAATTTGGTGAATACCGACTAGTCTCTGAGGACAGCTTAAGCATCACCTGCTCCGTGAAGCCTGTCTGGACCCCCTGGTAGAGCTCAAACATCTATCCCAGCAGCATTGCTACTTAACAGACACATATATGTATCTAGCTGCCCAACTAGGCTGTGAGCTCACACAGGGCAGGGACTGGTTCAAACTAAGCCTTCAGTATAGGGGCCTTGAATGAAGGGATTGTGATGACCATGACAGCCAACATTAAGCATTTACTGTGCACTAGGCTTCATGCTAAAGGCTTTACCTACATAATTCCTCATAAAAATCCATTATTATTTCTACTTTATAGATAAGGAAGCTCGGTTAAATATTGATAATTTGCCCAAGATCACACAATTAGCCAGGACTTAAACCCAGGTCTACAGAGCCTGTCAATTAAGTACTAAAGTGGAGTACCAAACCCAGTCCTCCTCCAGCAATGACCTGCAGTCATTTGTGTATGTGTGACTGACTGTGTTTCACTGAAGTGGCGGACCAGAAACCTGTCCCTACACCAGTGGGATAAAATGCGGAAACTGGCCCCATTCAGTAGGCGTCTATGGGTGTGTGTTGGTGGAGGTATTACCGAGTACTGCTTGCCACACAGCAGGCCAATAAATTGAGAGATGAGGTGTTGGGGCAAGGAATAGCGACTTTATTTGGAAAGCCAGCAGACCAAGAAAATGGTGGACTAGTGTCCCAAAGAACCATCTTGCCTGAGTTAGAATTCAGGCTTCTTTTATACTAAAAGAGGAGGGAGTAAAGTCTAACATTTCCTGGTTCTGGTCAGCCTCTGGAGGGGATGTGTTAATTTCTTCCTTCCTGCAGTCATTCACAGGTGGGCCTGGTCAGGATGTTTCCTGTGAGATAAAGGTATTTTAGCTTAATGCTCATTACCTGGGAGACGGGGTTCCCAGAGATGGGCCATTACGTATAATTTAAGCTTATAGGCAACATTCCTGTAGTGATTAACTTGTAATAGAGTACAAAGGTTCTTCCCTATTACAGAGGGAGAGGGAAGGGAGCAGACTTGTACATAAGAGCTAAAGTGAGTGTCCAGAGAGGCTCTTCTAGAAGAGGGAGACCAGAGACTGGGGTGATATAATTTATCACAGTTGCCTTTGTCTTTGCAGAGAGAAACTCAGTTTCCTGACTGGTCTCCTAACTCAAGTCAACTATCTCATGAATCTAGGTGGCTAGTTAGAAGGTGCTTTATGATGAGGTGTCAGTTTGGGTCATTGTCCTCATAAGCCAGTTCATTTCAGCCGGTTTTTTAATGTGCACCTACTATGTGCCAGGTGCTATGCTAGATTATAAGGATACATGGATACAGTGACAAGGTGCTTCACCTCAGAGAGTTTATAGCCTAGTCCACCACTGTGTGCCAGGACCTGCTCAGCACATCCATGTACCAGTACCCTATTCCTCAGGCTTATATCCAGTTATCACAGTTACCTGGCTGACTGTGAGAAATAACCTCAGAACAGTCTAGATAAAGCACTCAAAGTCAGAGGAGGGAGAGATTCCATCTGGCTGGGGAATTAAGAAAGGTTTTATAAGGAGGCAGCTTTTGAGCTGGCCTTTTAGGGCTTGGATTCAGATACATGGAGAAAGGGCATTCCTGAGTGAAAAGCTCAAGCAAAGATCTCTAGGTGGGGTGCGGCAAGGAATGGGGAGCGGTCACTTTGGCCAGTACCACAGGGTAAACAAAGGCTTGCAATGTGGGGGCTGAGGCTGGCAAATAGGTTGGACATAGTAGAATGACTCTAGTAGACCTTGAAAGTTCATCCTGAGAGTCAGGAGGGTTTTAGCCTGTGGGCGATGGGCCCTCCTGGAAGGTTAAAAAAAAAAAAGTAGCCAGCTCCCACCTCCTGTATGAGCATCATTGTCACGAGTAGTGCTTCTGTTTCCCCATCTTATATCTTTGCGCCATAGTTCCTGGACCTTTCCTTCAACAGCCTGACTGCGGAAGCCATCGGTGATCTGGGGATTCTGCCACACCTCCGTGTCCTGCTCCTCACAGGCAATGGGCTCACCTCCCTGCCACCCAATTTGGCTGTTGCAGAGCAGTAAGTTCTACATCCCAGAGTCTGTCCCATGTGTTTCCCTCCTGAGCCTTTGTCTGGGTACATGTGTCCAAAGAAATAGTCCAAAGCAGCTCAAAAGGTCTGTAAGGACAGGCTGTGAGTGCTCAAAGCAGGTAGAATGCCACCTACTGAAGCTCCCAGAAAAGGCACTGGTGGGAACAGAGCCCCAGAGGTTCGGGAGGCCTCAGCTGGGTGTCCCACACTCCTCTGTGCTATTAGGAGAGACGCCGGTGTCTGGAGAGTCACTTTCCCTCCCTCTGATTTGTCACTGGTAAGTTGTGGTATTGCTCTTGCCAGACTATTCCCCTTCAGGAACCCTCTAAATAAGCTTTGCATATTCCCATTCTGCACATTTGCTGAGCCATGCCTTCTGGCCAGAATGTACTGGTCCTTCCTCACTTAATAATAGCGATGAGTCTGTCATACAGAGTGAAGTAAGTCAGAAAGAGAAGAACAAATACCGTATGCTAACACATATATATGGAATCTAAAAAAAAAAAAAAAAAAAAATGGTTCTGAAGAACCTAGGGGCAGGACAAGAATAAAGACACAGACGTAGAGAATGGACTTGAGGACACAGGGAGGGGGAAGGGTAAGCTGGGATGAAGAGAGAGAGTGGCATGGACATATATAACAAAATATAAAATACCAAATATAAAATAGATAGCTAGTGGGAAGCAGCCACATAGCACAGGGAGATCAGCTCAGTGCTTTGTGTCCACCTAGAGGGGTGGGGTAGGGAGGGTGAGAGGGAGATGCAAGAGGGAGGAGATATGGGGATGTATGTATATGCATAGCTGATTCACTTTGTTATACAGCAGAAACTAACAACATTGTAAAGCAATTATACTCCAGTAAAGATGTAAAAAAAAACAAAAACAAATAAGATATAAGTATATAATGTACAGCACAGAGAAAATAGCCAATATTGTATAATAACTTTATGTGGAGTATAATTTATAAAAATATCAAATCACTGTGTTGTACACCTGAAATTAATACAATATTGTAACTACACTAAAAATTAATATTAAAAAAAATAATAACGATACGTGTGTAATGCTTACTATGTGTCAGACACTCTTCTGTCACACTAAACATATACTAACTCATTTAATCCTCACAACCCTATGAGGTAAGTGCCCTATTATTATCCCCATTTTATAGATGAGGAAATTGAGGCACAGATAGGTTACATAACTCAACCAGAGTTACAAAGCTAATAAGTGGCAGAGCCAGAATTTGAACCAAGTCCGTCTGACTCCAGAGACCCTGCTTATGACCATTACATTCTCTTCTTATGTAGATTCTGTACATATTCCGAGGGCTATCTCAGACTGTCCTCTTTTCCCTATGAGAAGCCTTCCCATATTAACCATTTTTAAGTGTACAGTTCAGTGACATTAAGTACATTCACATTGTTGTGCAACCATCACCATCATCCTGCTCCAAAACTCTGTTCATCTTGCAAAAATTCCATCAACTTTGACTGATGGTTATGACCCTTTTAAGAAGAACACCAGAGAAGCGAGAAGAACTACAATCCTGCAGCCTGTGGAACAAAAACCACATTCACAGAAAGATAGACAAGATGAAAAGGCAGAGGGCTATGTACCAGATGAAGGAACAAGATAAAACCCCAGAAAAACAACTAAATGAAGTGGAGATAGGCAACCTTCCAGAAAAAGAATTCAGAATAGTGATAGTGAAGATGATCCAGGACCTCGGAATAAGAATGGAGGCGAAGATCGAGAAGATGCAAGAAATGTTTAAAAAAGACCTAGAAGAATTAAAGAACAAACAAACAGAGATGAACAATACAATAAGTGAAATGAAAACTACACTAGAAGGAATCAATAGCAGAATAACTGAGACAGAAGAACAGATAAGTGACCTGGAAGACAGAATGGTGGAATTCACTGCTGCAGAACAGAATAAAGAAAAAAGAATGAAAAGAAATGAAGACAGCCTAAGAGACCTTTGGGACAACATTAAATGCAACAACATTCACATTATAGGGATCTCAGAAGGAGAAGAGAGAGAGAAAGGACCAGAGAAAATATCTGAAGAGATTATAGTCGGAAACTTCCCTAACATGGGAAAGGAAATAGCCACCCAAATCCAGGAAGTGCAGCGAGTCCCATACAGGATAAACCCAAGGAGAAACACGCCGAGACACATAGTAATCAAACTGGCAAACATTAAAGACAAAGAAAAATTATTGAAAGCAGCAAGGGAAAAACGACAAATAACATACAAGGGAACTCCCATAAGGTTAACAGCTGATTTCTCAGCAGAAACTCTACAAGCCAGAAGGGAGTGGCATGATATACTTAAAGTGATGAAAGACAAGAACCTACAACCAAGATTACTCTACCCGGCAAGGATCTCATTCAGATTCCATGGAGAAATCAAAAGCTTTACAGACAAGCAAAAGCTAAGAGAATTCAGCACCACCAAACCAGCTCTGCAACAAATGCTAAAGGAACTTCTCTAAGTGGGAAACACAAGAGAAGAAAAGGACCTACAAAAACAAACCCAAAACAATTAAGAAAATGGTCAGAGGAACATACATATCGATAATTACCTTAAACGTGAATGGATTAAATGCTCCAACCAAAAGACACAGGCTTGCTGAATGGATACAAAAACAAGACCCATATATATGCTGTCTAAAAGAGACCCACTTCACACCTAGGGCCACATACAGACTGAAAGTGAGGGGATGGAAAAAGATATTCCATGCAAATGGAAATCAAAAGAAAGCTGGAGTAGCAATACTCATATCAGATAAAATAGACTTTGAAATAAAGACTGTTACAAGAGATAAGGAAGGACACTACATAATGATGAAGGGATCAATCCAAGAAGAAGATATAACAATTATAAATATATATGCACCCAACATAGGGCACCTCAATACATACGGCAACTGCTAACAGCTATAAAAGGAAATCAACAGTAAGACAATAATAGTGGGGGACTTTAACACCTCACTTACACCAATGGACAGATCATCCAAAATGAAAATAAATAAGGAAACAGAAGCTTTAAATGACACAATAGACCAGATAGATTTAATTGATATTTCTGGACATTTCATCCAAAAACAGCAGATTACACTTTCTTCTCAAGTGCGCATGGAACATTCTCCAGGATAGATCACATCTTGGGTCACAAATCAAGCCTCAGTAAATTTAAGAAAATTGACATCATATCAAGCATCTTTTCTGACCACAACACTATGAGATTAGAAATGAATTACAGGGAAAAAAACATAAAAAACACAAACACATGGAGGCTAAACAATACGTTACTAAATAACCAGAGATCACTGAAGAAATCAAAGAGGAAATCAAAAAATACCTAGAGACAAATGACAATGAAAACACGATGATCCAAAACCTATGGGATGCAGCAAAAGCAGTTCTAAGAGGGAATTTTATAGCTATACAAGCATACCTCAAGAAATAAGAAAAATCTCAAATAAACAATCTAACCTTACACCTAAAGGAACTAGAGAAAGAAGAACAAACAAAACCCAAAGTTAGCAGAAGGAAAGAAATCATAAAGATCAGAGCAGAAATAAATGAAATAGAAACAAAGAAAATAATAGCAAAGATCAATAAAACTGAAAGCTGGTTCTTTGAGAAGGTAAACAAAATTGATAAACCATTAGCCAAACTCATCAAGAAAAAGAGGGAGAGGACTCAAATCAATAAAATTAGAAATGAAAGAGGAGAAGTTACAACAGACACTGCAGAAATACAAAGCATCCTAAGAGACTACTACAAGCAACTCTATGCCAACAAAATGGACAACCTGGAAGAAATGGACAAATTCTTAGAAAGGTATAACCTTCCAAGACTGAACCAGGAAGAAGTAGAAAATATGAACAGAGCATTCACAAGTAATGAAATTGAAACTGTGATTAAAAATCTTCCAACAAACAAAAGTCCAGGACCAGATGGCTTCACAGGTGAATTCTATCAAACATTTAGAGAAGAGCTAACACCCATCCTTCTCAAACTCTTCCAAGAAATTGCAGAGGAAGGAACACTCCCAAACTCATTCTGTGAGGCCACCATCACCCTGATACCAAAACCAGACAAAGAGACTACAAAAAAAGAAAATTACAGACCAATATCCCTGATGAATATAGATGCAAAAATCCTCAACAAAATACTAGCAAACAGAATCCAACAACACATTAATAGGATCATACACCATGATCAAGTGGGTTTTATCCCAGGGATGCAAGGATTCTTCAATATATGCAAATCAATCAATGTGATGCACCATATTAAGAAATTGAAGAATAAAAACCATATGATCATCTCAATAGATGCAGAAAAAGCTTTTGATAAAATTCAACACCCATTTATGATAAAAACTCTCCAGAAAGTGGGCATAGAGGGAACCTACCTCAACATAATAAAGGCCATATATGACAAACCCACAGCAAACATCATTCTCAATGGTGAAAAACTGAAAGCATTTCCTCTAAGATCAGGAACAAGACAAGGATGTCCACTCTCACCACTATTATTCAACATAGTTTTGGAAGTCCTAGCCATGGCAATCAGAGAAGAAAAAGAAATAAAAGGAATCCAAATTGGAAAAGAAGAAGTAAAACTGTCACTGTTTGCCGATGACATGATACTGTACATAGAGAATCCTAAAGATGCCACCAGAAAACTACTAGAGCTAATCAATGAATTTGGTAAAGTTGCAGGGTACAAAATTAATGCACAGAAATCTCTTGCATTCCTAAACACTAATGATAAAAAATCTGAAAGAGAAATTAAGGAAACACTCCCATTTACCATTGCAACAAAAAGAATAAAATACCTAGGAATAAACCTACTTAGGGAGACAAAAGACCTGTATGCAGAAAACTATAAGACACTGATGAAAGAAATTAAAGATGATTAAAAAAAAAAGAAGAACACCAGATAATTCCCTGGATTCCAAACATATTCCTTTTTGCCCTCAAGGTATAGCAGCAATCATACCTATTGTTGATAATATCAGTCACCTAGCCAATATAATAAACCCCTGTTTTCCTGCCTGTTGATTCAGTGGAATGAGGAGCCCAGGTGGCCAGTAGTAAACTTAACTTCCCGTTAAGTGGAACTATTCTTGTGTCCCCTGTAAAAGTGTTCCTCCCTAAGAAACTAAGACCTCTAACTCAAGAGCTCAAAGCTGCAGGAATTACAAGCTGCAAGTGGATTGTTGTGTATAATTATAAGAGGAGCTGCTTTCATTTTCATTCATTCATTCCTAGGCCCTTATGCTCTGGTTGTGAGAAAAACAGCATCAGTCTTGGTTGCTAGTTTGTGTGACACTCCATTCTGTAAGTCCGCACCCCAACCTCACAGTGGGTAGTCTGCTAGCTAGTGCAATAAATAAGTTGTCAAAAGACTATCTTGCCATTCTATTAGGTCAGCTACTTCTGCGTGATGGAGTACATGGTAAAAAATTAAACTCCATGTCTATGAACCCATTGTTGTACTTCTTTGCCATGAAATGTGTTCCATGCTTAGAAGCAATGTTATGTGCGCTACCAGGATAATGAATAAGACATTCTCGAAGTCCACAGATAGTGATGCTGGCAGAACATTGTGGTCAGGGATGGAAAATCCATATCTCAAATACATATTTATTTCAGTAAGAGAAAAATCACTGCTCCTTTTATGAAGGCAGGTGTGCACTGTAGTCATCCTCCTACTGGGTGACTGGCTAATCCTCCCAGAAATGGTGCCATGTTAGGGTTTCAGCATTGGCCTCTGCAGGTGCTTGGCAAGGGTGGTAGGCAGATGTGCTTTGTTGAGGGGCAGTGTGTAGCCTCCTTCCCTGCTGCCAAGGCCATTTTGCAAGCACCAGGGTA
Organism: Eubalaena glacialis; assembly: GCF_028564815.1. Taxonomy (NCBI): domain Eukaryota; kingdom Metazoa; phylum Chordata; class Mammalia; order Artiodactyla; family Balaenidae; genus Eubalaena; species Eubalaena glacialis. The sequence continues at coordinate 68,184,012 of NC_083725.1, forward strand.
TCCAGCTGACATTCATGGAATGGGTCATCTCGTCCACCTGATCACTGAGAGTCTCCTCTGCAGTGGAAGTCTTTGGGAGCATTCACATGGGATAGAAATAGTCCTTACACATCCTGTTTATCCTGAGAGGTCTGTTCATATGATTTCCCCTCAGACCTCCCTGTCAGCAGTTTTACATTATTTTTTCCAAACTTTGACTCTTCAACTAAACCACTGCCCATGAATCAGCATAGACCTGTACTTCTGGCTATCTCGCCAACCAAGGAAAATGAACAATCAGATATGTTGCTATAGGTTTTACATATTGGGAGGATTTCCCCTCCCCTGTCTTTCAGAGCCACCTTTGTATGGACTTATAATCCTGCAACAGTCTGGTTTTGGTTAGTATCAGCATATCATGCAAAATCATTTGTAAACCTAGCTGCAGATTTTTCTCCTACACCCAATGGTCATAGGACGTTTGTTATGGGTTGATGGAGAAGTAACAGTACAGCAGGAGTAGGTATCACAGGAATCTAAGCAATATTAGTTCATGCAACTTTTCCAGATTTGCTTGAGCCTGATCTCCAATGTTGCTTTCATTTGATGAGGGAGTTCTGCACATTCAGTTCATGTTGAACGGCTCAGGAGGCATGGTCACCTTGGTGTCCCATGTTCAGGTGTTCAGTCTCTACCAACATGCAGTAGTAAGCCAGAAACTGTTTATCATAAGGAAAATAGTCTGCAGAATAGAGCATAACTTTGCTCAAAAATGTTTCTGTAATTGGTGCCTTTAAAAGGTTCTATTCATAGAATGAGCAACCATTAATTTATCATCCAAACCAAGACATAGTTGAGAGAGAAAAGTACCACTATTAATTATTTTGGGATAACAGGTGAAAACTCAGACTGTCCTTGAAAACCAGGGTGTGTGGTAACCCTATCTATGCAGCCTTAGACATTTAGAGCACAGCTGGACCTACCGAGTAATAACACCCAATGCCCTTGGCCAAAGACTTAATGCCCAAAGAGCAGCTTGCGTGGCAGTTGGACTTGTTGCAGAGCCTTGCCTTGCTCTGGATCCCACACAAAACTGGCAGCCTCAGTAAATGGATCAGACTAGCACAAATGTTTTATGCGTAGCTGCCCAAATCAAAAAAGGCCAACAAAGCTTTGTGCCTTTTTCTTAGTAGCAGGTGGTGAAAGGTGTCTTTCACATTGGAGGTATATTCAAACATGCTCCAGATACCTGGACATCAAGAAAATTAATCAGGGTGTCAGTTCCTTGAATTTTTACAAGGTTTACCTCCATCCTGTGGCACATTCCATACTGAGGCATCTGAGGTATTTGAATTTCCTGCCCATCAGCTCCAATCAACATGGTGTTCTGTGGAATACCAAAATAATCAAGATCCCTGTGCAATAGATTATAATAGGGCTAAAGAGTTGATGTAGCCCCCAGAGAAGAGGACAAAGGTATACTGCTGTCCCTGTCAGGCGAAAGCATACGGCTTCTGGTAGTTCTTGTTCATTGATAAAGAGAAAGAAACATCTGGCACGTCCTTAGCTGTATCACAAGTGCTAGGGGATGTGCTACAGTAAGAAGAGTCTACATATGGAACAGCAGCTGAAATTGGAATCACCACTTGATTGAGTTGATAGTAATCTTCAGTAATTACTCAAGACCTGTCTTCTGCACAAGCCAAATAAACAAGTTAAACAGGGATGTCATAGGACTCATTATCCTTCTACCTTTCCAGTCTTTAGTGTTTGCAGTAATCTCTGCAATTACCTCAGGGTTGTGGAATTATTTTTGGTTTACTGTTTTGGAAGCAAAATTCCTAGGGCTTCAATTTGGCCCCTCCTATTATAATAGCCCTCGCTTTGTTGGTCAGTAAAAAAAGTGTGGTTATTCTGTCAGTTGCTTAGTATGTCTATTTATACATTCAGGAACTGGGGATATAACCACACAGTAGGTTTGTGACTTCACTGGGTCCATTCACAGGCTAAATTTCCATTCTCCCATCAGATCTTCACAATCCCCCACTTTGCATGGTGGGCCACCCATGCCTTTCATATCCCCAGACATTAACACCAATTTGCAGATATTTTCTAGTAACTAGTAATCCTTGAAAGCATTGTTCATTAGAACTTTCTGTAATGTTGAAATGTTCTATATCTGCATTGTCCAGTATGGTAGCCACTAGTCATATTGAGCACTTGAAATGTGGTTAGTGTGACTCAGGAGCTGAATATTTCATTTTATTAAGTTTAATTAGTTTTAATTTAAATGTAAATAGTCAGGAACTGAATGAGAGACCATGACTCTCCCTTCGGGCAACTCAAATCACTTTTTTTTTCTCACCAGATCTAGAGTTTTTGGTTATATAGATCACCAATAATTCCAAATCATCTTAATTCATTTACAGAAATTGAAGTTGTTTGATGCTAGTCTTCAATCCCTGCAAGGAACACACTGTTTCTAGTTCACACTTCCTCCTAGGATTTAGTCCTCCACTGCCCTAACTTAAAACAGGGGCAGTTGATTAGGGCTCCCTTTCTGTAGCACACCCTGGACTCCAATTTTTGGCCTCCTGGGCTAACAAGGTTGTCAGAATCTCTGCTCAGCTTCTTAGCCTCTCACCCACTTCTGTAGTTAACAGGGAGCCGTAGGGGAAAAGTGGCCCCAAATGGTACATGAATCCCTTTGGGTTTCCTCCTTCTTCTAAATCTTGGTCCCCCAACTTTTCACAGCTTGTTAGTTCCCAGATGTCTTAAGATTATTTTTAATGTATATATTTTGTCTGGATTTTATAGTTTATACTTAGGGGAGAGTTGCCTCACGTTATTTAGTCTGCAGGACCCAAAGCCTTTCCATTTATTTTGGCCAGGTGCCTAGGTGCCTGGTATGGAACCATTTTAAACTAAACTAAACTAGTTGGATATTTTATGAACCACTCTGACAATCCAAATTTGGGCTAGAGTTTTCAAGAGGACCAGCCTGCCCTCGCCCCTCCCCTTCTCTGTTCACTCCAAGGCAGTTTTCCCCTGGTTGTGGGATGAGGGGAATGGGTTTAGTTCTGGTTCACTCTGTCCTGAGGGTACCTCTCTTTAGGATCCCAGATTCACGTGAGGGGTCTCCAATTACATGCCTGCCTTCTCTTTGTATAAGATAGCAAATATCCTTAAGACAAAAGTGGCTTCTTGTGCTCAGTTTCTGTCTCTGGAGTTTTAGATGTGGCACACTACTTCCTTACTGTCTTTGCATCTCTTACATGGTTTTATTTATTTATTTTTAAAATTTTATTGGAGTATAGTTGATTTACAATGTTGTGTTAGTTTCAGGTGTACAGCAAAGTGAATCAGTTATACATATACACATATCCACTCTTTTTTAGATTCTTTTCCCATATAGGTCATTACAGAGTATTGAGTAGAGTTCCCTGTGCTATACAGTAGTAGGGCCTTATTAGTTATCTATTTTACATATAGTAGTGTGTATATGTCAAGCCCAATCTCCCAATTTATCCCTCCCCTCTCCTTTCCCCCTTGGTAACCATAAGTTTGCTTTCTCCATCTGTGACTCTGTTTCTGTTTTGTAAATAAGTTTATTTGTACTCTTTTTTTAGATTCCACATATAAGTGATACCATATGATATTTGTCTTTCTCTGACGTACTTCACTCAGTATGGTAATCTCTAGGTCCATCCATGTTGCTGCAAATGGCATTATTTTGTTCTTTTCTATAGCTGAGTAATATTCCATTGTATATATGTACCACATCTTCTTTATCCATTCATCTGTCGATGGATATTTAGGTTGCTTCCATGTCCTGGCTGTTGTAAATAGTGCTGCAATGAACATTGGGGTGCATGTATCTTTCCAAAGTATGGTTTTTCTCTGGATATATGCCCAGGAGCAGGATTACTGGATCATATGGTAGCTCTAAATGATGGGTCTTTTTTCTTTTTATACTTTATTCATCATTCTAGTTGTTTTCAAGTGGAAAGTCTTATTACATAAAGTAAGGCAAGTCTCCACCACTCTGCACTTCCTAGTTCTTTACATATAAGAAAAGGAGAATAAATGTACTCCTGCTTACTCCTGCTTACATCAGGAGAATAAATGTACTCCTGCTTACAACTGAAATAATTATCCTTTGAAAGCGATGAGACTCCAGACAACTACTATTGTCATTTCCTCCCTGCACATCTGTCCACACTCAATATGCTCTATGGATTCCCCTTTTCTGCCAATCTCTTAAATCTTGGTGGTCCCCCATTGTCCACTCTCAACCCACTGTTTTTCTTAATCTTTACAGTCTTTCTTAGTCGTCTCATCCCTTCCCAAGTCTTAGTTATTTCTCTACTTCACTTCTGTCTTCTGAGCTATACGCCCATGTATCCTGCTTATCATACCAAACTCATCAGACACATGCCCATGCCAACATCTCCTCCTCCTGCGTCCCTGTCCTTAGTGGTGGGCACTGCTCTTCATCTGCTGTGCAGTTGTGCAGGCTAGAAACACGGTCAGCAGCCTGAATTCTTTCCTTCCTCACCTTGCACATCCATTCAGTCGCCAGATTCTGTGAATTGTACTTCCCAAATTTTTCTTAAACTTGCCCTTTTCTGTTATCCTCCTGTTTGGTTTCAGTCTCCAGTTTCTCACCTCCCAGTCCATCCTCCTCACCGTCAGCCAGAGTGATGTTTCTAAAATGCACATCTGATTCTATCACCGCCCTGCTTAAAATCCTTCCGCAGCTTCCCAACATTCTAAACTCCATTAACATTGATTACAAGGCTTTTCACGACTTGACTCTGCCTACTTCTCCATCCTCTGTTCTCCTTCCTTTTTTCCATTTCACAACATACCTCATCTATTCTGAACTATTTATATCTCCATTTCCGGGTAGATCACAGTCTGTCTGGGTGAGTTAGGGGAATCATATTTGACCTACTCCATCTTTAGACTGCTCTCTTATTTGTTTTGACTGACAGCTGATACTTTGCCTCTCCCATTAGGCCTATTCCCTTTCCCCCTTGGACCTCAAGAGTCGGCTCTCAGGCTTGACCAGCACAGAGCAGAGGGACATTGTGACCTCCTTTTTTCTCATCACTATATTCCTAATAATGCCACTTGAAGAGCACTAGCTTTTAGCAGCCACATCATAAGTCCTTTCTTACACAAGCAAGCTGCTAAGCCATGTCCCCCTCATCCTGTGTTTGCATGGTGGGTTTTCTGTATCTTATCACAGAAGCTGAACTGAATTTGAACAAACATTAGTGTTTGCTAAATTTCGTCTTGTTTGCTATAGTCCTTGGTCTAGTCTGTTGAACAATAATTTTAGCCTAATCCAAAGTCTTACAATGTAAGGTAAAAGAAATCCTCTTCCATCATATAGATAGAGGGAGGAACTGACTGGGCCCAGAGATGCTTGACACCAACTAGAAATCACACAGCAAGCAAAGCAGCAGCACCACCAGAACCAGAGCCCAGGGCTCCTGATCCCCACTCCCATGCTTTTTCTAATATGGGACACGAGTTCCCATTCCTAAACGGGAATCCAACCACTGGGGCATACTTTTACCTGCTAAAAAATTCCATTAAAGCTATCAGATTTTAAATCGTATCAATTCCTTTTGCCAAGAGAAGGTATAATAAAAATAGCACTACTCTGAACAGCTGGAAACCTCGGTTTCTCCATTACTAACAGACTCCTGCCACTTCAAAAAGCTCTTCTCCCAAAACTGCCACGGGAAGGGCTCACTGGGGGAATCTGATGCTTTCCTGTGAAGCTTTGCATCTTGTCTTCCTCACCTACCTATTGATGGCCCCCCTATTTTAAGACATCTATTTTAGAGACAGAATGAAACTTCTCTATGTTATAATTAGAGTTGAACTTTAAAAAGGTTTGTTACGGGGCTTAAGAGGAATTTTTTGAAGGCTTATTTCTTAGCTGTTTCATATTCCACTGGAGTAAAATAAAGATTGGCCAGTTATTTATAAATCAACAGAGCTTCTGGGCACTGTCCTGTAATGGCTTTCAGGTAGATTAAAACGTCAGTGTATGAAAGTTGGTCCTTTCAGGAAGAGGAAAAGAGTCATCCATGACCCTGAAAAGTACCATGAACTAAAGGCTTCTTTCCTTCTCTGTAGAGTTTCTCTGGTCTTTGGACTTCAAGCCTCTTCCCCCACACCTTGCCAGGGCTCTTTCAGAAACCATATCTGACCTGTGCCTTTTTTTTAGTCAGAACTATCATGGTTATAATCTACAGAAATCCATCAATATTAGAGTAACAAAAAAGGAGGAATTTACTATAAGAACAATGGGGCATCTAACAACCATGCCTTAGGGACGTACTGAATGTAGGTCCTGAGCATTGTGGAACAGCCCAGAAGTTCTGTCTCTCAGCTTTCACATATGCTCGTCCCTGTGACTCGCTCCATTTGTCTTTACGGGTGAGCATCTGTCTCTCTCTGGGCCCCGTGGTGGGCCACACTTGACCGGCCAGAGCTCCTAAAAATATTACAGCTCCAGCCACAAAGCAATGATTTTTCTCCTGTTCCTCTCCCTCTCTCGCAGTTCTTAAGAACATGGCAAATTCCCTCTCCATTCTTTTTTTTTTTTTTTTTTTTTTTTTGGCCACGCTGTGCAGCTTATGGGATTTTAGTTTCCCAGCCAGAGATCAAACCCGGGCCCTCAGCAGTAGGAGCATGGAGTCTTAACCCTTAACCGCTGGGCTGCCAGGGAATTCCCTCCCTCTCCATTCTTCATGGTTTAGCTTAAACACTGCCTTCCCTGGGTCCTCCCCACCGGGGTGGGTGACTCCCATCACGCTTCATGCCTGCCTCTGCTGTAGCATTTGTCTCACTGTGTGCTGTGCATCCATCTCCTCCATGAGACTCTAATAAGCACCTTGAGAGGGGGATGTATTCTTTTTCTCTTTGTACTCCCAGTCCCTGGCTCCACAAATACGTGTTGAAGAAATTCATGAGTGTGAATGAATGAATGACTACACGGCTGGCTATATGCTGTCTCTAAATTCATCTTTGAAATATTCCTGCCTTTAGGTGTACTCTTACAGTCCTTTTGGACTTTTGAACTCATTGCCTACCTTTGTCAAGTTCTCTCCAGCCCAGCCAACAGCTACCCTTCCACTTCCCCACCCTTTAATCCACAGAGAGCTTGAAGATGTGATGTTAGAGGCGGGTGCTGCAGTGGAAAGGGCCTGGGGTTTGGAGTCGAGTTTGAGCTCTACCACTTTCTGGCTGTGAGATTTTGGGCAAGTGACTCTGAGTTTGAATTTCTTCATCTGAAAAGGAGATGGATAACACCAGTCCTCAGTGCTATTCTAAGATGACATGTATAAAACAGCTAACAATTCCAGGAATGCAGTAGGCTCGGAAGAAAGGCTGCTTTCCTGTCCTCTTATTGTAGGCACGTCTGTGATTTACATATGTGTATGTGTGTTTTGTGACTGGATATCCCTATGTGTTTGTTTTTGTGTATACAGAGGATGGAGTTGGAGGGAGGAATGAAAACACGATGTGAGTCATCTGCCTTTTGTGTGCGTAAAAGTAAATACCTAGGCCTCATCCACCTGGGGACACAAATGAGGTCACATCATTGATGGTAGTACCACCATCAATGATGCCACCACTTCCTGCCCCACCTGTGTGATTCAGGACCTCAGCCTGTTAAATCCCACCCTCAAGTGTTTCTGGGAATCCTCAGAGAGTTTGAATTTAAGAAAAGACTTCCCAATTCCATACTGATGTGTGTACTTTACAAAGTCACTTTAGAGGAGAGCCTCACTGTGGCTAGGGATGGTGCCCTTCATCCATCCTACCTTACCCCACTTAATCTCTGCCAAGGGCATTGTCTCCTGGTACTTCCATGGTTACCACTTCTTGGGGTGACACAGCATACTTGGGGGTCTGCCCTGACCCAAAATTGTGTAGTGTTGTTCCTACAGAACGCTTCCCCTAACTCTGTCACCCTGGTGTTTTCCATGAACATTACTAGTGTCCCTCCATCCTGCTGCAAACTGGTCTCACTGAGTCCATCAGTGAATATGTGCAACCTTTCTCCATACAAAAGATTGTATGTGTGAGTGGGGTTTGGGGAAGGGCGTCAGTTGAAGAGGGAATTACACCTTTTGATCCCTCACTGCGGAGACCACTCTTGGGCACTAGAGAAGTTCCCAAGCTGGTTAGGCCTCTTGATTGATTTCCTATCCTCCATTTCTTCCTGGGAATGGTAGAGCTTGTCCCCTGCCCTTGTTCATTACCCAAGGTCTTTGCACCCACAGGGAGGCATACGTAACATCGCTGACCAGCAAGAGGTACATCCTGAGGTTCCCGGCGCTAGAGACACTGATGCTGGATGACAACAAACTCTCCAACCCCAATTGCTTTGCCAGCCTGGCTGGGCTCAGGAGGTAAAGCTACAAGCCTCTCTCTGCAGGGCCCTCTATAACCCCCAGCCTTGCTCACACCTTGAGTGCTGCTCTGGAAGCCAAAATACCTGGGTTTAAATCCCAGCTCCATCACTTATCTCTGCTGTGTGGCCATGGGTAAGTCATCTCCCCTCTGAGCTTTAGCTCAAGCCAAAAAAGTGAGGCATCAGTAAAGATATTTCTGATCATGTGACTGGATTAGAAGCAGTAAAGAGAAAGGAGGGTAGGAGGAGATATGGGATCCTGACCCTAAGAGAGGAGCCAAAAAAAAAAAAAGAATCAGAATCAGAAAGGTAAGTTAAACTCTGAGCTCTACCTGTAGTTGGCCCTCTGTATCTGGGTTTTGCGTCCACAGATTCAACCAACGTAGAACCCACAGATATGGAGGGCTGACTATATTTGGTTAAAGTAATGAAATGCTGGCATTTAAATGGTTAAGTTTTAGATCCCTGGAAAATTTACTTTGGATTCAAATACCATTTACTGAACACTACTTTGTGGCAACGTTTACATATTGTCTCATTTAATCTTCACAAGACCCTTGAAAGGTTAATAAATACTATCCCCATTTTAGAGATAGGGACATTGAGGCCCAGAGAGGGTAAGTCACTGGCTCAAGGTCACCCAAGAGGAGTAACTGTAGAAGCCTGATTCCATGTTCTTTCCCTAAAGTTGCTTGGTAAATGTCCCTGAGGTATCATTACTGCTGTGATTCTGTATTCACTTTCCTTAATTGAAGACTGAAGAAGTTAAGCCTGGACCAAAACAAGATTTTCCGGATCCCATACCTACAGCAGGTTCAGCTCCGAGATGGGTCTGGAGACTGGGTTGGAGGCAGGGGGAGTCCCAGGAAAGAGCCCCAATCCATGCTGCAGCCCAAGTCGTGGATATTTGAGGCCTCAGATGACCAACCGGATTATACTGTACTGCCCATGAAAAAGGATGTTGACCGGACAGGTTAGTGATACCACTTGTTGCAGATGCTAGCCCCATGGTGTGAATAAGCTTCCAAGAGTTTATTCTGAGAGTCTGTGGCTCCCTGGGGAGCTGCTGCTTTTCAACTGCTGGGCCAGGGGAGATCACAGTCCTACATGAACTATTTCTATGACTTCCTAACTGGTTCTGTCAGTCAAGATGGTTTTACAACCCAGTTACAAGTGGATTTTTTCCTTTTTATCTCAAATAACGAGAAACTGAGAAGTAAGGCTTTCCAGACATGGTTAATTCTGGGGTGCATTGATATTCTCAAGGGGCTCAGGCTCTTTCCATCCTCTCCTCTCCATCCTTGGCCTGCTTGCTTGTCCTTCTTGCTTGTTGTTTTAGGCTGGTTCCCATTGAGGTCTCAAGGTTGCTACCACAGTCCCAAGAATCACATCCAGATGGCAACATTTGGAGGCAGAAAATGAAAGAAACGTTACCTTTACTATAAACCAAAATCCCTTTAATGCATGAGTGTATTTGTGGATTACATATTCTGCTCCACTGATCTAATTCTCTATTACTGTGCCAATACCACACTGTTTTTCCTTAACATTTATTTTAAATTGAGGAATAATTTACATAGAGTAAAATACAGAAATCTTGTGCAGAGCTTGAGTTTTTACATATATATACTCTTTTAACTATCACCCATATTACAATATAGAACGTTTTCAGCATCCCATGTGGTACCCTCCCAATCAGTATCTCCTCTAGGAATAACCACTGTTCTGACTTCTGTCACCACAGATGAGTTTTGCCTGATTTGAAATTCATGTATCACTCAACGTTAAATCTGTGGGATTCATTCATGTTGTTGCCTATGTCAGTGGTTCACTCTTTTTTTTTCTCTTATTTATTCCATTTATACCACAATTTATTTACACTTTTTACTGTTGATAGACATTTTGGTTATTTCTATTTGGGAGCTATTATGGATAAAGCTGCTGTGAACATTTTTTACACATCTTTTGGTGGACATAAGCACTTGCTTCTGTTGGGTATATACCCAGGAGTGGAATTGCCGAGCCGCAGAGTGTAAAAGTTTGTTTAGCATTAGTGGATACTGCCAAATACTTTTCCAATGGGGTTGTAGCAGTTTTCAATCCCATATTAATGTAAGAGATTTCCAGTTATTCCATATCCTCACAAATACTTGGTACCATCAGTCTTTTTCATTTTACTGGTTTTGGTAGATAGGTAGTGATATCTCATTGTGGTTTCGATTTGCATTTCTCAAGTGACTAATGATGTTGAGTACCTTTTTATATGTTTATTGGTCACTTTGATATCCTCTTTTGGAAGTGCTTATTCGCCTCTTGCCTGTATTTAAATTGGGTTGTGTATCCTTTTTGTTGTTGTTGTTGATTTGAGTCCTTTATGTATCCTGGATACAAGTTCCTGGTAGATCCGTATATCACAAAAATCTTTTCTCAGTCTGTGGCTTGCTTTTTCATATTACTGGTGAATTTTGGTGAACAGAAGTTCTTAATTTTAATGAAATCCAATTCATCAATCTTTATAGTTAGTGCTTTCTATTTCCTGATCAAGACTTTTTTGCGTGTCTCAAGCCATGAAGATATTTTTCTATATTTCCTTCTAGAAGCTTGATTATTTTAGTTTTTACATTTGGTCTATGTTCTATCTAGAATTAATTTTTGTATATAGTGTGAGGTAGAGTCAAAGTTAACTCTTTTATATGGATATCTGATTGACCCAGCACCATTTGTTGAAAAGACTATATCATTTTCCCCACTGAGTTGTTGGGGAGGCATTGTGGTAAGGTGGGTGACAGTGTATGTATCTAAACGACTGTAGCTTTGTAACAAGTTTTGACAACTGACGGTGAAATTCTACAGCTGTGATGTTATTCTTCAAAATTGCTACAGGTATTGTAAGACCTTTGCATACAAACAGTATGCAAATTCTATGCAAATTTTAGAATCAGTTTATCAACTTCCAAACAAAATCCTGCTGGGATTTTGATTGGAATTGCATTGAACCTACAGACCAATTTGGAGAGAATTGCCTCATTAAAATAATATATCCTACCATTTTTTAGATCTTTTAAAATTCTTCTCAGCAATGCTTTGTAGGCTTCAATGGCAAGGTTATGCATATCTTTCATTAGATTTATTCCTAGGTATTTGGTCTACTTTATGCTATCATCAATGGTATTGCTTTTTTATATTTCATTTCCAATATTGAACATGTATCCAGTAACCTTTCTAAATTCACTTATCACTTTTAGTCATTTGCAGTTTCTTTCGGATTATCTATGTTCACAATCATGATGTTTACAGATAATGACCATTTCATTTATTCTCTACCAATCTTATGCCTTTTATGCCTTTTTATTTCTTTATTTCACTGGCTAAGACTTCTAGTAAGATGTTGAGAGAAGTGGTGATAGTGAACATCCTTGTGTTGTTCCCAACCTCAGGGGGAAACTGTCCAGTATTTCAAAATTATGAGTTAGCTGTAGATATTTTTGTAAATGCCTTTTATCAGATTAAAGAAATTTCTTTGTTTTCCTAGTTTGCTGACAGTTTTTATTACGCATGGGTATTGAATTTTGTCAAATGCTTTTTCTGCATCTATTGAGACAATCATGTGATTTTTCTTTAATCTATTAATATGGTTCATTACACTGATTTTTTTTAAGTTCAGTTAATATCTGTCACCATACCTAGTTACAAAAAAATTTTTTTCATATAATGAGAACTTTCAAGATCCACTCTCCTAGCTACTTTCAAGTACACAATACAGTATTGTTAACTATAGTCACCGCGCTGTATTCATTACATTCCCATATATAACTGGGAATTTGTACCTGTTCACCCCCTTCACCCATTTCGCCCACCCCCCACCCCCTGCCTCAGGCAGCCACCAGTCTGTTCTTTATATCCATGAGCTCAATTTTTTTGTTTTGGTTTGGGTTGGTTTTTGTGTTTTTCTTTAGATTCCACATTTAAGGGAGATCATATGGTATTTATCTTTTTCTGTCTGGCTTATTTCACTTTACATAATGCCTTCAGGGCATAACCATGTTGTTGCAAATGGCAAGGTATCATTCTCTTTTATGGCTGAATAATTTACATATGTGTGTGTGTGTACATATATATAAAATTACATTTTCCTTATCCATTCGTCCATCGATGGACATTTAGGTTGTTTCCATGTCTTGGCTATTGTAAATGCTGCAATGAACATAAGGGTGCATTTTATTTTCTTTGGGTAAATACCCAGAAGTGGAACTTCTGGACCATATTGTAGTTCTGTTTTCAGTTTTTTTGATGAACCTCCATACTGTTTTCCATAATAGCCGCACCAATTTACATTCCCACCAACACTGCATGGGGGTTCCCTTTTCTCCACATCCTCGCCAACACTTGTTATTTCTTTTCTTTTTGATAACAGCCATTCTAACAGGTGTGAGGTAATATCTCATTGTGGTTTTGATTTGCTTCTCCTTGATGATTAGTGATGTTGAGCATATTTTCATGTACCTGTCGGCCATTTGCATGTCTTCTTTGGAAAGATGTCTATTCATATCCTCTTGATTGTTTTTTTGCTATTGAGTTTTCTGAGTTTTTTAAAAATATATTTTTGGATAGTAACCCCTTGTCCAGATATAGAATTTAAAAATATGTTCTTCCATACAGTAGGTTGTCTTTTCATTTTGCTGATGGTTCCCTTTGCTGTGCAAAAGCTTTTTAGTTTGATATAATCCCACCTGTTTATTTTATATCAATTTTTGAATGTTGAACCAGCCTTGCATTCCCAGGATAAACCCCACTTGGTCATGATTTAACTTGCTGTTTGATATTTTGTCAAGGATTTTAAAATCTATGTTCAGGAGATATGTGGGTATATTATTTTCTTTTGTTATAATGTTCTTGTCAGGATTTACAATCAAAGTTATGTTTGCCTCATAAAATGCGTTTGGAGAAATAGTCACTGTTTTTCTGTTGCTTGGGAAAGTTTGTATAAGATTGAGATTATATATCTTCCTTAAATTTTGGAAGAATTCACCATGAAGCCATCTGAGCCTGGGCTTTCCTTTGTGGGAAAAGGTTGGAATTATTAAAATTCAGAAGCTTGGAAGAGAAGCCCTTTAGAGCTTGGCTGCTGGTGTCCCTGAGCTCAGAGGGGCCTCATGGAGCTGAGACCCCAAATCTCTGCAAGGAGGAGACTGACTGGCTGCTGCTGGTATCCCTGAAGCTGGTTTATAAAGGTTGGAATACTGCAAACTGGATTCAGCTGCTGCTGGGGAGAGACTTGCTGAAGCTGGGATGAAGTGACATTACTCCAGCGACATTCATATCACCAGCAGTTGGGAAACCCATGGGAAGCAGACTGGTGGAAGCAAGCCTCTTCTTCCTCTTCCAGCTTTGCAGTCTCCCTCTAGCCCCAACCCCTATTGTCAGAGTCTAACAGGAAAGCAGCTGGCAAAGCAGAAAAATGGTTTTCAGAACCCCAGCTCCAACATCCCAAAGCAGAATAGAGAAGGGTGGGTTTGGAAGTAAAAAATAATAGCTTAATAATTGGCACAATTATGTTATTCAGATTTTCCCCAAGATTATTTTTGTGTCTACTTGGTTTGCTAACTTTGGAAACAGGTATATTAAAGTCTCTTACCACTATTTTGGGTTTGTCAGTATCTCCTATGTTTCTGGCGCTTTTTATTATTAAATTGGTTCAGTTCCATTATGAGGATCATGACTATTACCTAGTACATTGTATCTTTTAATCACTGTAAAATACTCCACCTTATCTTAATACTTTCAGCCTCAGCCTGGGCCTCCATTTTGTTTGATATGAACACTTATTTTGGAATATCTCAAAAACACTATAACCCTCCTATTTTCCCCAATATGGGTCTTTTTCTTTTAATAGAAGAATTTAACTCACATTGTGATTATTAATGTTTTGATTTATTTCTATCATCAGTAGTGTATATTTTCTTTTTTTAAATGTTTAATATATATTCTTTTTTTTTCCTTTTTTAAATTAAAATATAGTTGATTTACAATATTGTATTAGTTTCAGGTGTACATCAGAGTGATTCGGTTATACATATATATGTATATATATTCTTTTTTCCCGATTCTTTTCCATTTTAGTTTATTACAAGATAGTGAAAATAGTTCCCTGTGCTATACAGTAAATCCTTGTTGTTTATCTACTTTATATATAGTGGTATGCATCTGTTAATCTCATACTCCCAATTATGCCTCTCCCTTCTTCCCCTTTGGTAACCATGAGTTTGTTTTCTATATCTTTGAGTCTGTTTCTGTTTTGTAAATAAGTTCATTTGTACTATTTTTTAGGTTCCACATATAAGTGATATCATATATTTGTCTTTCTCTGTCTGACTTACTTCACTTAGTATAATCTGTAGGTCCGTGCGTGTTGCTGCAAATGGCATTATTTCATTCTTTTATATGGCTGAGTAGTATTCTATTTGTGTGTATCACATCTTCTTTATCCATTCATCTGTTTATGGACACTTAGGTTGCTTCCATGTCATGGCTATTGTAAATAGTGCTGCTATGAACATTGAGGGTGCATGTTTCACTTTGAATTAGAGTTTTCATCTTTTCTGGATATATGCCCAAGAGCGGGATTGCTGGATCATATGGTAACTCCATTTTTAGTTTTTTAAGGAACCTCCATACTGTTTTCCGTAGTGGCTGCACCAATTTACATTCCCACCAACAGTGTACAAGGGTTCCCTTTTCTCCACATCTGCTCCAGCATTTATTATTTGTAGACTTTTAGATGATGGCCCTTCTGATTGGTGTGAGGTGATACCTCATTGTAGTTTTGATTTGCATTTCTCTAATAATTAGCAACGTTGAACATCTTTTCATGTGCCTGTTGGCCACCTGTATGTCCTCTGCTTTTTCATTTTTCTTGTATATCTCAGACTCTATGAATTTAGGAGAAACAGTTATCTACTGTGGTCTTGAAGGGCTGTTTTCACGTGGGAGCATCCCTGTGTAGCCTGCTTGTGTCCAGTATTTTTGGTACGAGGGCTGTGTTTAGTATGGATGCCTGCCACGTCTTTCCTAAAGGTCTGCTGGCCTTTGTCCCCTTGATAGAGGGGGTGCGTTTGGTGTTGTGGTGACCAGAGCCTGCACTGGATATTAGGCGGGGCCTCCTCTTTGCTTTTTGGTTGTCTCAGCCCTGTTGGGGGCAGGGTCTGCTCCCCAGCTGTTGGAGTAGAAGCCCCCAGATCCGGTTCTAAGCTGTGGTGTGAGGTAAGCGGGACTGGAGCACTCCTACTGGGAAAAGAGCCACTGGGTGTTCTTCCCTAGGAGCTGTCTGCCAGAACGTGTGACTCTATGATGCCACCTGCCACCCGGTGTGAGTGCCCACAGAGGTCACTGTTGCTGGCATTGTCCTGGGTGGTCGCCTCTGCTTAGGAGCTCTGGTATTCAGCTCTGAGGTCCCTTAGGCACGCATGTGCTCTCACAAAGCCACTGGCGCATAAACCTGCAGGAACTGTGTCCCCTAAGCCCACAGATAGTCAGCTCAGATGGCCCTCAGGCCTGTGTGTGCAGTTCTGGCCCCCAAGTCCGCCAGTGAGAACCCACCAGAGCTGCATCCTGGGCGCCAGCAGTGGGATTGCCGGTAATCAGCTCAGACATCCCTCAGGCGTGCATCTGCCCATGGGCCCACCAAGTGCACAGAACCTGCGGCGACCAGAGCCACACCTGCTGTGAGCACGCTGACAATAAGGCTGCTATGGTGGACCCATGCCCCTCCTTTCCCGTGTTGACAGTGGGGCTCCTCTGCTGGACTCACGCTCTGTCCTGCATGTGCCCCCAGTTGCGGGCTGGGCCATGCTCCAGGTGCTTCGGGCTGTCTCCGCACAGCCAATTCCCAGGGTCTGTTCTCTGAAGCCCAAGTTTCAGCACCCAATACGCACACACCAGCAGGCGCGTGTCTCGGGCTGGGAAATGCAGCAGCGTGGCCAGGACCATCTGTGCTGGTCAGTCTCTACACTGTGGGGCTGCTGGCCAGCTCCCACAGTCTCCTCTCGGGCCTCTGAATCTCCTTGTCTGTCCTGGCGGACCTCCCAACTGGTGAAGGAGGTTCCCAGGGTAAGAGAAGCTTTCCTCTTTCACAGCTCCCTCCCAAGCGTGCAGGTCCCATCCCAATTCCTCTTCTTCTCCCATTTCCCTTCCTCCTACCTGGTTACATGGGGATGTTTCCTGCAGCTTTGGTTGTATGAGATCTTCTGCCAGCTTTTAGTAGGTATTCTGTGAGAACTGCTGTGGGAGGAGGTGAGCTCCACGTCCCTCTGCTGCACCATCTTGATTTCCTTCTCCATATGTTTTCTATTTACCATGTTTTTTTCCTTCTTTTGTGCCTCCTGTGAGCACTGAATGAGTTTTCTTTTAATTCTACTTTTTCTCTAGTTGTTTAAAGTTATACATCTCATTTCCATTTCAATAGTTACCCTAGACCTTTTAATCCACATATTTAAACTCACCTTTGTCTATCAATACCTAGAATCAACCAAATCCAAGTGTTATTCTTTAATAAGAAAAAAATCTTAATATGTGTTTACCTACTCCACCCTACCCCATCACTTCCCATAAAGTAATAAACACTAATAATGATTTGAGTGGTTTTAATTTTTTTAAATTATGCATCGACAATTACACTGAGAGATTGAACTCTTAGTTTTACTTACTTCTGTACTCACCACGGCTGCTCAGATCTCAGATCTTCCTCCTTCTTACATGCCCTATTGTGTGTCTGTGTATAACTTAGGAGCAGAGAGTTGATTTAATAATAAAACTCAGGTTATTAGCACTTTAACCGTTAGTCTTTGTAAAGCTCCTCTTGCCCTATTTTATTTTTTCTCCTTCATTCTTATTCCCTACCCCCATTTCCCATTTTCATGTAAGTATCTGGTTTTTTTTGCTGGGTATATTTTCCTGGATATATGGATGTATCTTGTAAAGTATATATTATTTTGTGTGTAATGTGTTTTCAGTTTATATAATGGTAATATGCTGTTGAGCTCATTCTGTTACTTAAGTTTTTTCACTCAGCACTGTTTTTAAGATTGTTCTTATTGCTGTATGCCCATCCAGTTCTTTCCTTTTATCTAATGCATAATATTCCACACTATGCTCTAACCACACTTTAATTCGTCTATTCCCTTGCTAATGGACACCTAGGTTGCCTACCTTGTGTATGTTTCTTGCATATACCTCTGTGCCAGAGTTCTTCTGGAATATTTACCTAGGAGTGATTTTGTTGGATCACAGAATATATGCATATGTAGTTTAAATAAGTGCCACCTGATTGTTCTTCAAAATGGTGGCTCTAGTGTACACTCACACCAGTAGTACATCAGGGTTCCTGTTTCCTTACAACCTTGCCTGCACTTGATATTCCGCAACTTTTTAATTGTTCTAAGTTTTGTTATTTTGTAGGTATAAAGTGATATTTCATTGTTTTAATTTCCATTTTTCTAAATATTTGTGATGTTAAGTATTTCTTCATTTACTTAGCCATTTGGTTTTCAACTTTTATGAATTGCTATTTCATATCCCTTGATAGTTTTACTATTTTCAATTTCTTCTTTTATTCTGTCATCACCTGTCTGTTTACTTCATCTGTAATGGTAGAGATGACATTTTGAAGAGAAGTTCTTAATTTTGATTTACCTAAATGTATTAGTTTGCTAAGACTGCCGTAACAGAATACCATAGGCTATTTGTTTTAAACAACAGATATTTATTTTCTCACGGTTCTGGAGGCTAGAAGTCCAAGATCAAGGTGTTGTCAGATTTGGTTTCTTTTGAGGGCTTTCTTCTTGGCTTATAGAAGGCTACCTTCTAGCTGTATCCTCATTTGGTCATCCCTCTGTCTGAATTGTCTATGTCCTAATCTCCTCTTCTTACAAGGAGACCTTTCGTATTGAATTAGGGCTATCCTAATGACCTTATTAACCTTAATTACCTCTTTAAAGGCACTGTTTCCAAATACAGTCACATTCTGTGGTACTAGGGGTTAGGACTTCAACATATGAATTGGGGGGAACGACACAGTTCAGTCCATCACACCAAATCTATACAATTTTATCTTATGGTTTATGCCTTTGGGTTCTTGTTTGAGAAGTATCTCCCTTTCTCATAGTCACAAAGATAGTTTCCTATTCTGTATTGCTTTTCATTTTGCTGTTTGAATGATTCTTTCAAAGAGGGTTTGCATAGAGTAGATTTTTCTCAGCCCATGAAATATCCAAAATTACCTTTATTTTGTTATCATACTTGAATGCTAGTTTGCTGAATAGCGAACTCTAGCCTTAAAATAATTTTTACTGAAAACTTTGAAGATATTACTCCATTGCCTTCTAAATCCATTGCTGCCAATGAGAAGTCTGACACCAATCTGATTCCCATCCCTTTGTAGGAAACCTATTTTTGCTCCCTGGAATCTCTTAAGATTTCCCTTTTTTCCTTTGGAAATTTGACTAAGATGCATCTGGGTGTGCAGTTCTTTTTTGTTTATCCTGTTAGATACTTTGTATTCTTTCCAAGATGGTTTCCATCATCTTGGAAAATTTTTCTTTCTTATCCCCTTTCCATTCTCCATTTTATGAATTAGCTCTTCAAATGGGTCTTTTCTTCTGTACAACACATTTATTAAATCTTTTATTTGATTATCATACTTTAAAATTACAAAATTATTAATAGTTTCTCTTCCATAATGACTGATTTTGTTCTAGAATGAAATAGCCTTTTGAATTCCTTAGAGGACACTAATTATTCTATTTAAAGTTCTTATTCTTTTGGTTAAATTTTGGTTTTTTCAGATGCTAGTTCTTCTTTTATATTTCATAACTTTCTTTCATATTGTTAATTTTCCTCAGACATTAGGAAGTGCTTGATTGTGCATCTTTCTCTTGAACAGTCTCCAGTCTGAAACTTAAGAATGCACGTTCTGGTTTCTGGAGTTGCTTCCTGTAATTTTGGGGAGGGCCAGGACATGAGTTTGGATAGAGTGCACCTCAGTTCATCTTTCTAGATATGGGGGCTCTCTAGCTGCCCAGAAGATCACTGCTTAGCACCTACACTTGTGACCACGGCCCATCTTTCAGCTAACTCCTACTTTGTTCTTTGCACAAACCTTTCCCAAATTCCTTTCAGACCCTTGTCATAGGAGTTGTTTATGCCATGTGTTGTTCCACCCATACTATTGCTTATTTCATTTTAATGTAACCTTCTCAGCATAATATCATTAACATGTGGAAGGGATCCCATTAGTCAGGGCAAAGGTGAGCGGTCCCTGCACAGGATCCAGTCCCAGCAGATGCTTTGCTTTATTAGGTTGAACTGAGCTCTCTATTGGCTCATCTTCGTCTGATGATCCCAAGAATGAAATCACTCTGCAGCCTCCTCCTTAGTTACTTATCTCTCCTGAATTCACTGTCTTAACACACTCTATTTGTACTAATATAACAAATAGTATTTTCAAATCCTCTGACAGACTATCTTTTTTTTTTTTAATTTTATTTATTTATTTACTTATGGCTGTGTTGGGTCTTCGTTTCTGTGCGAGGGCTTTCTCCAGTTGTGGCAAGTGGGGGCCACTCTTCATCGCAGTGCGCGGGCCTCTCACTATCGCGGCCTCTCTTGTTGCGGAGCACAGGCTCCAGACGCGCAGGCTCAGTAATTGTGGCTCACGGGCCCAGCTGCTCCGTGGCATGTGGGATCTTCCGGGACCAGGGCTCGAACCCATGTCCCCTGCATTGGCAGGCGGATTCTTAACCACTGCGCCACCAGGGAAGACCCCCAGACTATCTTTTATATACATTTTTCTCTTCTAAGACAGTTGGTTTGCCTTCTGACCGATACTGACTGCCCAGTAGTTCTGAGGCTCGAAAGAGCTTGCATGTTGCAAAGTCAGGAAGAAGGTCAGTGTGGCTGAAATATAGTGAGTGAGGGGCAGGGTAGCATGAGATAAGATTAGAGAAGTAGGCAGGGGCCAGATCAGGCAGGACCTCAAAAGCCTGGCCAAGGAGTTTGAATTTTTTTCTAAGCGCAAAGGGCTTATTACCTGACACATGTCGCAGCTGTTCCTCTTCCCAGTTAGCACTGAAGCTCAGGACCAATGAGTACTCCCTCTAGGAGGTACCCTGCTGCATACAATGGGTGGTAGACCCAGACCCTGGCCTGTCTGGGGGTCAGTTAGTACTCTCACCAACCTTCATTCTGTTTCTCTTTTATTTCAGAGGTTGTGTTCTCATCTTATCCTGGATTTTCAACCTCAGAGGTAGGAACTGCCTACTTTATATTTGCATCCTTGAGTCAGAACATTAATTTTAATAAACAAAAATAGGTTAATGGAGCCATGAGAGACATTTACATATATAACACTGAGGAGGCGCATTCACTGAACCGACCATGTTCCAGGCACTATGCTGGCCTATGGAGATGCAGCAGCGGACTCAACAGACAGGTCCCAGACCTCACACTGCCCACAGACTAGCTTCCACTGTTCTCAGATGCTGTTCAGTAGTAATGGTTGCTGCCTCAAGTGATCAAGCTGGCACTGAAGTGAGGCTGCCACCAGGATGAAGCCCAATAGCTCCCTAACAAGAGCCCCCGCCCCAAAGCTAGAGTGAAAAAGAAAAACAAAAAAAAAAACCCAAAGCTAGAGTGATCCTGGCCAAACACACCACCATCCGGGGTCTAATCCTTGGTGTCACAGGCCTAGACACTTGATTTTTGTCAGCACAGAAAATTGTCTTTTCTCTCAGGGTAGATGCTCACTAAGCAAGCTCACAAAGACTGACACGGTAACTGAAAATTTATTTATTTATTCATTTATTCATTCATTCATTTATAGTAAGAAGTACCACTATACAGTTAGCCAACCTGCATCCTTGGGACGCGACTCAGTATACCTCCTCCCCACACATACAACTGGGTGAGAAATTATATCAATTGCTATATTATTGCCACTTAACAAACCAACACAATTGTTGACTTCAAACAATAGCAATTTATTATTTCTCACAATTATTTGGGTTGGTTAGGTGGTTCTATTGGTGTTTAGCCAGGGCACATGCCTGCAGCTGGCTGGTTAGCTGGGAGCTGGACTCATGGACAGCTGGCACGGCTTGGCATCTTTTGTTGTCTTTTCATCCTGGACTTCTTTACAGCCTGGTGGCATCAGGGTTCCAAGAGAGCAAGGCTCTGAAATTCAAACAATGGCATTTTCTGTTGATCAAAGCGAGTCATAAGGCCAGTATACTCCTGCAGTACAATTCTGATGCTAGTCACCTGGAATTAGCATGCGTCCCACAAGTTAAGGGCACAGTCCCCAATAAGACTGCCCTCACTTTAGACACTAGCTGCAAGTTTGGGGGCGCCCAGGCTACTTGACCTACTGGCAATAAATTCTAAAGTTCCAGTGATCCCCTCAGGTTCAATAATTTGCTAGAATGACTCATAGAACTCAGGAGAGCACTATACTTACAATCACAGTTTGACTATAAAGGATACAAATCAGGACGAGCCAAATAAAAAGACACATAATGAGGGCTGGGAGGGTTCAAAACGCAAAGCCTCTTTGCCCTCTTACTGTGGAATGAGAGTGTGTCACCCTCCCAGCACATCTGATGTGTTCACCAACCAGGAAGCTCACTTGAGCCTCAGTGTCCAGAGCTTTCATTGGAGTTTCATTACATAGCCACGATTGATCGAACCATTGGCCACATGATTGAACTCAGTTTCTAGCCCCTCTCCCTTCCCCAGAGGTCAGGCTGGCTCAAACTCCAATCCTCTGATCACGTGGTTGTCTTTATAGTATGACCAGCCGCCATACTAAGTCATCTCATTAGCGTGAACTCAGGTATGATCCAAGGGTCATGCATAACAAAGACATTCCTATCACTCAGGAGATTCCAAGGGTTTTAGAAGGTCAGTGCCAAGAACCCAGGACAAAGACCAGACAAATTCTTTATTATACAGCAGCCAGTCTAGTTTCAAGGGATTAGAGATACAGACTCCACGTCTGAATGGGAGGAGCAGCAAGGTCACACAAGGGCATGCATAAGGGATAGAGGGGCTTATGGCCACAGAATTAGGTTGCTTAGTGCTCAGATCCCAACTGTGTGGCATCTGAGAATGTAGAGAGTGAGTTGAATGGTTGAAACTTTTAGCGGCCTCTCTATCAATGTCAGATACATCCCCCTCTAAGACAGGGCCCTTTCTGTCCCCAGCAGAGCCAGTCATGCCCTCAGATCAGGACATTCCTGCCCCTGGACAGGGCTAGATAACCCCCAAGCCTGTCTGGCTTTTTCTTCTCTGTGCTCCAGTCTGACTTGCCCCCTTTGGCTCACACAGCCTCGCTCCAGGTAGGGAATTGCACAGTTGAGGAGATACCTTACCAGACTGCCGCCACATTCCACTCAGCCTCTTGGAGATTGCATTCAGATTTTCTTGAGAGGAGAGTTCCCAAGCACCA
The DNA here is from genome assembly GCF_028564815.1 of Eubalaena glacialis. Lineage (NCBI taxonomy): Eukaryota > Metazoa > Chordata > Mammalia > Artiodactyla > Balaenidae > Eubalaena > Eubalaena glacialis. The sequence continues at coordinate 68,206,931 of NC_083725.1, forward strand.
TCACTGGTTTCTGTTTTACTGTCACCCATGACTCATCCGTCTCACTTGTGGCTGTACAAGTTGGACCCCAGGAGGGGACAAAAATACTTGGCCAATAGTAGGTGCTCCAGGGACTTCCCCAGCGGTCCAGTGGTTAAGACTCTGCCTTCCAGTGCAGGAGGCGTGGGTTCGATCCCTGGTCGGGGAACTAAGATCCCACATGCCGTGGGGTGCGGCCAAAAATTTAAAAATAAATAAATAAAAAATAAATAAAAAGGGATTGCTGTAAAAAAAAAAAAAGTAGGTGCTCCACAAATGGTCATTGAATGAGCAAAGGAAATTTAAGTGACTTGCTCGAGATTACACAGCAATTAATGGAACTTAGATGTATCTAGTTCATCTGAACCCAGTCATTAGCCCAGCATCTACCCTGTGATGTCCTTTGGCTCCATCTAACTCAAGGAATCAGTGAGTGAACTGAGTTTGGCATGGTTAATCCAGCGACTTCCATTTTCTACTTGATCAAACATGTTGACCCTAAGGCAGGCTGAGTTGTGCTGAGAGACCATGACGCTGCAAGTGAGCCAGATGCACTGGCCACACCCAGGCCCCACAGCCTGCCTGAAATCGTCCAGGACTTAGCTGTTGTTTTATTTCGGAACGAAGAGCCTCCACTGTAGGATGTGGACTAGCCCATCAGAGCAGGTGTTCAAGGCTCAGGTCACTCCTGCTCCATCTCCTCACTAGGAAAAGTCCCCTTAACAATGCAAGCCCTGCCCTTTCACCTTCTGGAGAAACTTTAACCCAACTGTATAGAGGGGCAAGTTCAAGGTAAGCCGCTATAGGGCAGAAAGTGGGAGGTGAGAGCAAAGAGCCTCAGCAGCAGTACACTGCTGTATTGTACTTCGGCTTCGGAGAACTTGAAACTGGAAGTTTGGGTACCAGCGAACTAGCTCACCATGTGACATAGGAAGCTTGGAGCTAGAACTCTGGGCCCTTGGTGACATCCCCCCTTATGACCCTGGATGTCTCTTTTGACCCAGCCTCTCTAGAATGGTCATTCTTTCCACCACACTCCCTAGGAAGGGTCTGTTGGCCCACTTCTTATCACCAGGGCACTTTGACTTTGACTTTCTTTTCCTTCTAAGACAACCAAGGTATGTGCACTTCCTCCCATATTCGAGACTCTTCCCGTGAAGTCACTGAAGGCGAGGAACCAGATGCTGGCCCTGCCTTTCCCAGAGCTGAGGTACCTTAGCCTGGCCTACAACAAGGTGACTCTCTGCTTCTCTACCTCTTTCCTCAGGGGCACAGACGGGAGGGTGGGGTGTGAGCTGCTCTGGCCTGAAAGCCAACCCTCCCGTTCCCGGCATCAACAGTATGCAGGCTCAGGAACTCTCAGGGTGGGGAGAAGCAGAGGGCATGCAGGCCAAGGCAGGAGTCCATCCATTCAGTCACAGATATTGATTTAGCACTTAACATGTGCCAGGCTCTGTGCTAGGCACTGGGGATACAGCTGTGCAAAGAAAGATTCAGCCTCTGAATCTGAAGACTGATACTGGACAAATAATCACAATATAAGACTGCTCAGTGTTATGAAGACATGCACAGTGCTATGAAGTATGTGACAGGGCAGGGGGTCTCACCTAATATTTGGGATCAGGGAAGGTTCTCCACAGAGTGGTGTTTAAGCTGAGATGGGAATCAGTGAGTTTAGTGAGGTGAAGAGTGAGGGTAGAGTGAAGTGAGAAATGTTCTAGCCTAAGGGAACAGCAGATGTAAAGTGCATGGGACAGATTTAACATGTGTTTCCTTAACATGTTTTATGTTAACGTATTTTTCCAACAGCCATGTCCTATAAAACTTCCAGTAAACCCCACTAATTGAGCCCTACTCAGGTGTGAAGTGCAGGCAACTTTTAAGGTACTCTGCTTACATTCCATCTGAGGCAAGTGATTAGTACAACCAAACTTCCCCAGTGTTTTCTTCTAAGAGTTATAATTTTAGCTGTAACATTTAGGTCTTTGATCCATTTTGAGTTAATCTTTATATATGGTGTGAGATAGGGGTCCGGCTTCATTCTTTTGTATGTGGTTATGCAGTTTTCTCAACACCATTTATTTATTTTTTTAAATAAATTTATTTATATTTGGCTGCATTGGATCTTCGTTGCTGTGCGCGGGCTTTCTCTAGTGGCAGCGAGCGGGGGCAACTCTTTGTTGTGGCGCACGGGCTTCTCATTGCAGTGGCTTCTCTTGTTGCAGAGCATGGGTTCTAGGCACGCGGGCTTCAGTAGTTGTGGCTTGCAGGCTCTAGAGCGCAGGCTCAGTAGTTGTGGCGCACGGGGTTAGTTGCTCCACAGCATGTGGGATCTTCCCGGACCAGGGCTCAAACCCGTGTCCCTTGCATTGACAGGCAGATTCTTAACCACTGCACCACCAGGGAAGTCCTTCAACACCATTTATTGAAAAGACTGTTCTTTCCCCATTGAGTGGTCTGCTCACCCTTGTTGAAAATCAGTGGATCATAGATGTATTATGGGTCCTCCTTTCATTCTTGAAACTGGTAATTTGTGTCTTTTATTTTATTGATCCAAAATAGTTAGAAGTTATCCCTTTTATTGACTTTTTTTTTAAAAAACACTAAGCTAGGTGCTGGTTTCTTTGGATTTCTCTATAGTCTGTTTTCCATTTCATTGATTTCTGCTCATAACTTTATTTCTGTCCTACTCACAATGAGCTTAATTGGCTCTTCTTTTTCTAGATTCATAAATAGTATAATACTAGATCATTGATTTAGACCTTTCTTCTTTTTAATATAAGCATGTACAGCTATAAATATCTTCTTTAAGCACTGTTGGAGCTGCGTCCTATAAATTGTGTTTTGATTTTCATTCAATTAAAATATTTTTATTTTTTTGTGATTTCTTCTTTGACCCTTGGGTTGCTTAGAAGTGAGTTGTTTTATTTCCAAATACATGGGGATCTTCTAGATAACTTTTATTTGTTGAGTTCTAATTTAATTCTGTTGTGGTCAGATAACATAATCTGTAAGATTTCATTCTTCTGAAATTTATTTAAACTTATTTTATGGTCCACCCTATATTCTAGCTTGGTGAACGTTCTGTGTGCACTTAGGAAAAAAATGTATATTCTGCAGTTTTGGGGGATAGTGTTCTATAAACATCAACTAAGTTAAGGTGGTTGGTGGTGTCACTCAGATCTTTTATGTACTATTGTTTTATTTGTTCTGTTAATTATTGAGAGCAGTATGCTAAAATCTCCAGCCATGATTGTGGATTTGTTTATTTCTCCCTTTAGTTCTGTCAGTTTTTGCTGCATGTATTTTGAAGCTCTACTCTCGGGTACATATTCCTTTAGAATTTTTATATCTATTTGATGTGTTTATCCTTTTGTTATTATGACTTGTCTTCCTTTGCCTCTAATAATACTCCTTGTTTTAATGTCTATTTTGTCTGATTTTAGTATAGATGCACAGCTCTCTTATGCTTACTGTTTGCATGGTGTATCGTTCTTTCCTTTTACTCTCAACCTACTTATAGCTTTGTATTTAAAGTGTATCTCACTGAGACAGCATATAGTTGGTTCTTGCTGGGATGCTGCAGCATTTTCTCAGCATTCCTGCTCTATCCTCATCTTGCAGCCTTTTCTGTGTTCCTAAACCTCAGAGGGTTTATCTCCACACTCTTGTTCCTCCCCCAGCAGTGACTGCTTTTGCTTGTTACTTAGTGCTTGCTAGTCTGGTGGTAGGGTGTCAGTGGGAGGGCCCAACCCCTGTCTTAAGTAGGCCCTGGGTTCCTGTGTCTCAAGGATGGACCCTTCTCAGTGGTCCTACCCCTGTCCCAGCAGTAGGCGACTTCTAATGTAATGGGCCAGGTTGAATTCCTCCCCTACCCCAGGAGTAGCAGGTTTTAATTTTTTCTCTCCCCAGATGCAGGGGCCTGGGCCCAACAGGGTTTGCTGACCTTCCTCAGCAACTTAAGGCTTTTGTTCACTAGGGAGCAGGGTTGGCAGGGCTTCCTGCCTTTCCTACAATGGCAGCTGCTCTCCTCCTCCAGGCCTACACCCCAAGGAAGGCTTTCTCCAGTCTCCCTCACTGTGTCCAGTCTTTTGCCTACTAGTGGGCGTGAATTCCCCTTGTGTCTGCAGCTCTCAGGAGTTCTATTCTCCTACTGTAGCCCACACTTGGCCTTTAGCAATTCATTAAAAATTTTAGCTGACTTCTTCTTACATACTTAAATGGCACTCATCATCTCTTCCTCCCACGTTCTGCCACAGGTGAGCCAGGGTCCGTGTCCCATCCCTCCTTGGAGGTGCCCTACTTTCCTTATATTTCAGGCCACTTGATTGCCCCGAGACCTTAGCTCTCTGTTGGACTCAAGAAAAGTTGTGCAGGTGTAGGTTATTCAGTTTTTATATTGTTGTTAGGAGGCGAGCAGCAGTCTTTCCTTTTTTCTACATTTCACTTGAGTTTTTAAACATTTTTCCCCTTACATATATCTTTTTGTCTGTGATCAGTTGTCTACTGCCAGAATGTAGGTTCTTTTGAGAGCTGTGACTTTGTTTTGCTTACAACTATTTCATCATCTTTTCAAATAGCACCTGATACATGTTAGGTGCTCAGTATGTTTATGAGATGAATGAGTGATGTTCTGATCATGTCAAGGAGTACTCAGGCAACCTGTGTTGAAATTAATATTCAATTTATTAAAGTTAAAAATTTTAAAACCAGTTATGCCTTCAAACAGAACTTATATACATCTAGAATATTCACTTAGAAATCTAGTAATTTTTGTGCCAAAAGTAAAATAATCACTTTCACTCCACCTTTAACTAATATTTACTTACTTCATAAGTTTGACTATTAAGTTATATTCACCCTAACCCAATAAAAAATTGGGCAGAAATTTCAAGGTGTCATTGGAATCTGAATTTATTTCCAGGGGCATTAAACTCACCTTATAAGGAACAGGCTAACCTGATGGTCAAATTCTGCTTAAAATAATCAGCCAGAATCCTAAGCCCGTATCTTTCAGCTGGGACTTAATTTCACAGAAAATATGACACACGTGCCCTGAGTATCTTTCAACTTTCCACAAGTTTTTTTTTTATATAAATTTATTTATTTATATTTTTGGCTGCGTTGGGTCTTCCTTGCTGCCTGCGGTAGTTGCGGCGAGTGGGGGCTACTCTTCGTTGCGGTGCGTGGGCTTCTCATTGCGGTGGCTTCTTCTCTTGTTGTGGAGCACGGGCTCTAGGCGTGTGGGTTTCAGTAGTTGTGGCACGTGGGCTCAGTAGTTTTGGCTCACGGGCCCTAAGAGCGCAGGCTCAGTAGTTGTGGCGCACAGGCTTAGTTGCTCCGCGGCATGTGGGATCTTCCCAGACCAGGGCTCGAACCTGTGTCCCCTGCGTTGGCAGGTGGATTCTTAACCACTTCGCCATGAGGGAAGTCCCTCCACCAGTTTTAATTGTAACTTTCTTCAACTTTTTAGCTACCTGATTTGGATGGATGTAATTTTGCATCCTGACAAAATTAAATTCTCCATCCCCCATTTTGTGGTGACTGCTTCTTGACTACTTGATTTGCACAAAAGCGACTCTGCACCCTCTTTAACCATCATTATATAGTCATTTATCAACACATATTAGGTTTCTTCGTAGATTCATCTTCCTTCCCTCTTTTTCTACAGTCTAGATAAGAAGTCAGCAAAACTTTTTCTGTAAAAGAGCCAGATAGTAAATATATTACTCTGTCACAACTAGTCAACTCTGCCCTTGTAGCACAAAAGGCAATACATAAGTGAATGAGCATGGCAGTGTTCTAACGAAACCTTATTAAACAGATAGGGACCTATATTTTGGCCCACAGGCTCTATCTGCTGACCCTGGTTTTTGTATATTCTTTGGCTAAGAGTGATTCTTACATTTTTAAATGGTTGAAAGAATCAAAAGAAGAATAATACTTCATGACCCATGAAAATTATGTGAAATTCAAATTTCAGAGTCCATAAATAAAGTTTTGTTGGAAGAGTCACCACACTTATTTACTTATGAATTGTCTATGGCTGTTTTTGTGCTACAACAGCAAAGTTGAGTAGTTGCAACAGAGACCGTATGGCCTGCAAAGCCTAAAACATTTATTATCCGGCCTTTGACAGAAAAGGTTTGCTGACCCCTGGTCTAGATGATCAAATGTCAAAGTCCTTCAAGGCCTACTTTGAGTCCCTTTTCTCCTCTTACTCTGTGTTTTCTCCCGAGGCTGGCTTCACATACGCATTGCCCATGACCAATGCCTCACAAACTTATAACTCCTTTGTACCCGAGACCAGTGTATCTACTGTCTACTTGAATTTCTACTTGGAGGTCTAAAAGGCACCTCCAAAAACACATATCCAAAGTGAATTAATGATCTTATCAATTCAAAAATGGATGTTCTTCCACGATTCCATTTCGTAGTCAGTAGCTGAGTTACTTGAGCTATTGACTCCGTTCAGGTACTTGAGCCAAAACCTGGTTGTCGTCTTTGATACTTCTCTCTCGTGTACACCCCTCCTCCCCACCCATATCTAATCCAAGTCTTGTCAAATTTAAGTCTCCATATTTCTTTTTTTTATGGAATTATAGTTGATTTACAATATTGTGTTAGTTTCAGGTGTATAGCATAGTGATTCAATATTTTTGCAGATTATATTCCATTACAGGTTATTACAAGACTGAGTATAATTCCCTGTGCTGTACAGTATATCCTTGTTGCTTATCTATTTTATATATAATAGTTTATATTTCTTAATCCCATACCCCTAATTTGTCCTTCCCTGCTTCACTCTCTCCTTTGGTAACCACAAGTTTGTTTTCTGTATCTGTGAGTCTGTTTCTGTTTTGTATATACATTCATTTATATTATTTTTTAGATACCAATATAAGTGATATCATACAGCATTTGTCTTTCTCTGTCTAACTTATTTCACTAAACGTAATATTTTCTAGGTCTATCCATGTTGCTGCAAATGGCATTATTTCATTTTCTTTATAGCTGAGTAATAACACCAGTTTACATTCCCACCAATAGTATACGAGGGTTCCCTTTTCTCCACATCTTCTCCAACATTTGTTATTGGTAGACTTTTTTTTTTTAATATTTGTAAAATTTTATTTATTTATTTATTTTTGGCTGTGTTGGGTCTTCGTTGCTGCACGCAGGCTTTCTCTAGTTGCAGCGAGCAGGGGCTACTGTTCGTTGTGGTGTGTGGGCTTCTCATTGTGGTGGCTTCTCTTGTTGCAGAGCATGGGCTCTAGGCATGTGGGCTTCAGTAGTTGTGGCTCACTGGCTCTAGAGCGCAGGGTTAGTAGTTGTGGCGCACGGGCTTAGTTGCTCCACAGCATGTGGGGTCTTCCCAGACCAGGCTCGAACCTATGTCCCCTGCATTGGCGGGCAGATTCTTAACCACTGCGCCACCAGGGAAGTCCCATGGTAGACTTTTTGATGATAGCCATTCTGACAGATGTAAGGTGATATCTCATTGTGGTTTTGATTTGCATTACTCTATTAGCGATGTTGAGCATATTTCATGCGACTGTTGGCCATCTGTATGTCTTTGGAAAAATGTCTATTCAAATCTTCTGCCCACTTTTCAATTGTATTATTTGGGTTTTTTTGATAATGAGTTGTATGAGCTGTTTGTATGTTTTAGATATTAACCCCTTGTTAGTTGCATCATTTGCAAATATTTTCCCCCATTCCACAGATTGCCTTTTTGTTTTGTCAGTGGTTTCCTTTGCTATGCAGAAGCTTTTAAGTTTAATTAGGTCCCATCTGTTTATTTTTGCTCTTATTTCTTTTGCCTTAGGAAAGTGATGCAAGAAAATATTGCTATAGTTTATGTCAAAGAGTGTTCTATGTTCTCTTCTAGGACTTTTATGATTTCAGGTCTTACATTTAGGTGATTAAACCATTTTGAGTTTATTTTTGTATATGGTGTAAGAGAATGTTCTTTTTTTTTTTTTGGCCGCGCTGCGCAGCTTGTGGGATCTTAGTTCCCCAACCAGGGATTGAACCTGGGCTCTTGACAGTGAAAGCATGGAGTCCTAAACACTGGACTGCCAGGGAGTTCCCAAGAGAATGTTCTAATATATATATTTTTTTTACATGTAGCTGTCCAGTTTTCCCAGCACCACTTACTGAGGAGACTGTCTTTTTTCCATTTATATTCTTGCCTCCTTTGTCGTAGATTAATTGACCGTAGGTGTGTGGCTCTATTTCTCAGTTTTTTATTCTGTTCCATTGATGTATGTGTCTGTTTTTGTGTCAACACCATGCTGTTTTTGATTACTATAGCTTTATAGTATAGTCTGAAGTCTGGGAGGGTTATACGTCCAGCTTTGTTCTTTTTCCTCGGGACTGCTTTGGCAATTCTGGGTCTTTTGTGATTCCATATAAATTTTAGTATTATTTCTTCTAGTTCTCTAGAAGTAGTTCTAGTTCTCTAAAAAAGTAATGGGTATTTTGATAGGGATTGCATTAAATGTGTAGATTGCTTTGGGTAGTATGGCCATTTTAACAATATTAAAATCTTCCTATCCTCCAGCATGGGATATCTTTCCATTTCATTGAATCATCTTTAATTTCCTTCATCGATGTTTTACAGTTTTCCAAATACAGGCTTTCACTTCCTTGGATAAGTTGATTCCTAGGTATTTTTTGGATGCAATTTAAAAATTTTTTTTAATTGAAATATAGTTGCTGTACAATATTATATAAGTTACAGGTGTACCATACAATGATTCATAGTTTTTAAAGGTTGTACTCCATTTATAATTACTATAATGTCTATATTCCCTGTGTTGTACAATATATCCTTGTAACTTATTTTATACCTAATAGTTTATACATCTTTCTTCTCTACACCTATATTGCCCCTTCCCCCTTCCCTTTCCCCATGGGTCACCACTAGTTTGTTTTCTATATCTGTAAGTCTGCTTCTTTCTTATTATATTCACTAGTTTCCTGTATTTTTTAGATTCCACAACTAAGTGATATCATACAGCATTTGTCTTTCTCTGACTTATTTCACTTAAAATAATACCCTCCAAGTCCATCCGTGTTGCTGCAAATGGCAAGATTTCATTCTTTTTTATGGCTGAGTATTAGTCCATTGTGTGTGTGTGTGTGTGTATATACCACGTCTTCTTTATCCATTCATCTGTTGATGGTCACTTAGGTTGCTTCCGTATCTTGCCAGTTGTAAACAATGCTGCTATGAACACTGGGATGCATGTACCTTTTCAAATTAGTGCTTTTGTTTTTTTCAGATATTTACCCAGGAGTAGAATTGCTTGGTCAATGGTAGTTCTATTTTAAGTTTCTTGAGAAACCTCCATACTGTTTTCCACAGTGGCTGTACAGTTTACATTCCCACCAGCAGTGCATGAGGGTTGTCTTTTCTCCACATCCTCTCCAACAATTGTTATATTTGTGTTCTTTTTGATGATAGCCATTCTGAGAGGTGTGAGGTGATATCTCATTGTGGTTTTGATTTGCATTTCCCTAATGATTAGCAGTGTTCAGCATCTTTTCATGGGCCTGTTGGCCATATGCATTTGCTCTTTAGAAAAATGTCTTCAGTTCTTCTGCCCATTTTTTAAACGGGTTGTTTGGTTTTTTCGATGTTGAGTTGTATGAGCTATTTATATATATATTGGATATTAATCCCTTATTGGTCATATCATTTTCTCCTACTCAGGAGGTTGTCTTTTCCTTTTTTCAATGGCTTCTATTGCTGTGCAAAAACTTGTAGGTTTAATTAGGTTCCATTTGTTTATTTTTGCATTTATTTCCTTTGGTTTAGGAAACAGATCCAAAAAAATATTGCTATGATTTATGTCAAAGACTGTTCTGCCTTTGTTTTCCTCTAAAAGTATTATAGTATCCAGTCTTACATTTAGGTCTTTAATCCATTTTGACTTTATTTTTGTATATGGTGTTCGAGAATGTTTTAACTTCATTCTTTTACATTTAGCTGTCCAGTTTTCCCAGTACCACTTATTTGAAGAGATTATCATTTCTCCATTGTATATTCTTGCCTCCTTTGTCATAGATTAATTGATCATAAGTGCATGGTTTTTTCCTGGGCTCTCTCTACTGTTGCATTGATGTCCCTTTTTATGCCAGTACCATAATGTTTTGATTACTGTAGCTTTGTAATATAGTCTGAAGTCAGGGAGCATGATTCCTACAGATCTGTTATTCTTTATCAAGACTGTTTTGACTATTTGGGTTCTTTTGTGTTTCAATACAAATTTTAATATAGTTTGTTCTGGTTCTTTGAAAAATGCCATTCATATTTTTTTTTGAATTTTAATATCCTTATTGGAGTTTAATTGCTTTACAATATTGTGTTAGTTTCTGCTGTACAACACAGTGAATCAGCTATATGTATACATATATCCCCATATCCCCTCCCTCTTGTGTCTCCCTCCCACCCTCCCTATCCCACCCCTCTAGGTCATCAGAAAGCATCAAGCTGATCTCCCTGTGCTTTGCAGCAGCTTCCCACTAGCCATCCATTTTACATTTGGTAGTGTATATATGTCAATGCTACTCTCTCACTTCATCCCAGCTTCCCCTTCCCCCCGTGTCCATTGATATTTTGATAGGGATTGCATTGAATCTGTAGATTGCCTTTGGTAGTATGGTCATTTTAACAATATTGATTCTTCCAATCCAAGAACACGGTGTATCTTTCCATCTGTTTGTCGTCTTCTTTTTCTTTCATCAGTGTCTTATACTTTTCCGAATACAGTTCTTTTGCCTCCTTAGGTAGGTTTATTCCTAGATATTTTATTCTTTTTGATGTGATGGTAAATGGGATTCTTTCCTTAATTTTTCTTTATGATAGTTCATTGTTAATGTGTAGGAATGGAACAGATTTCTGTATATTGATTTTATATCCTGCAACTTTACTGAATTCAGTGATGAGCGCTAGTAGTTTTCTGGTGGTGTCTTTAGGATTTTCTATATGTACTATTGCATCAACTGCAAATGGTGACAGTTTTACTTCTTCCTTTCCAATTTGGATTCCCTTTATTTCTTTTTCATCTCTGACTGTCGTAGCTAGGACTTCCAAAACTATGTTGAATAAAAGTGGCTAGAGTGGACATCCTTGTCTTGTTCCTGATCTTAGAAGAAATGCTTTCAGCTTTTCACTGTTGAGTATGATGTTAGCTGTGGGTTTGTCATATATGGCCTTTATTATGTTGAGGTACATTCCCACTATGCCCACTTTCTGGAGAGTTTTTATCATAAATGGGTGTTGAATTTTGTCAAAAGCTTTTTCTGCATCTATTGAGATGGTCATATGGTTTTTATTCTTCAATCTGTTGATGTGGTGTTATCACACTGATTGATTTGCGTATATTGAAGAATCCTTGCATCCCTGGGATAAATCCCACTTGATCATGGTGTATGATCCTTTTAATGTATTGTTGGATTTGGATTGCTAGGATTTTGTTGAGGATTTGTGCATCTCTGTTCATCAGTGATATTGGCCTGTAATTTTCTTTTTTTGTCATATCTTTGTGTGGTTTTGGTATCAGCGTGATGATGGACTCACAGAATGAGTTTGGGAGTGTTCCTTCCTCTGCAATTTTTTGGAATAGTTTCATAAGGATTGGTGTTAACTCTTCTCTAAATGTTTGATAGAATTTGCCTGTGAAGCCATCTGGTCCTGGACTTTTGTTTGTTGGACTTTTTAAAATCACAGTTTTAATTTCAGTACTGGTAATTGGTCTGTTCATATTTTGTATTTCTTACTGGTTCACTCTTGGAAGATTGTACCTTTCTAGGAATTTGTCCATTTCTTCTAGGTTGTCCATTTTATTGTCATGTAGTTGATTATAGTAGTCTCTTATGATCCTTTGTATTTCTGTGGTGTCAGTTGTAACTCCTTTTTCATTTCTGATTTTATTGATTTGAGCCCTCTCCCTTCTTTCCTTGATGAGTCTGGCTAAAGGTTTATTAATTTTGTTTTTCTTTTCAAAGAACCAACTTTTAGTTTCATTGATCTTTTCTATTGTTTTCTTCATTTCTATTTCATTTATTTCTGCTCTGATCTTTATGATTTCTTTCCTTCTGCTAACTTTGGGTTTTGTTTGTTCTTCTTTCTCTAGTTGCTTTAGGTGTAAGTTTGGGTTGTTTGAGATTTTTTTCTTATTTCCTGAGGTAACACTGTATTGCCATAAACTTTCCTTTTGTAAGTGCTTTTGCTGAGTCCCATAGGTTTTGGATTGTCGTGTTTTTGTTTTCATTTGTCTCTAGGTATATTTTTAATTTCATCTTTGATTTCTTCAGTGATCCATTGGTTGTTTAGTAGCATACTATTTATCCTCCAAGTGTTTGTGTTTTTTACAGTTTTTTTTTTCTTGTAGTTGATTTCTAATCTCAGCGTTGTGGTCAGAAAAGATGCTTGATAAGATTTCAGTTTTCTTAAATTTACCATGGCTTGCTTTGTGGCCCAGCATGTGATCTGTCTTGGAGAATGTTCCATGTGCACTTGAGAATAATGTGTATTCTGCTGCTTTCAGATGGAATATTCCATAAATATCAATTAAGTCAATGTGATCTAATGTGTTATTTAAGGCTTGTGTTTCCTTATTGATTTTCTATCTGGATGATCTGTCCATTGATGTAAGTGAGGTGTTAAAGTCCCCCGCTATTATTGTGTTACTATCGATTTCTCCTTTTATGGCTATTAGCATTTACCTTATACACTGGTGTGCTCCTATGTTGCATGCATATATATTTACAATTGTTATATGTTCTTGGATTGATCCCTTGATCATTATGTAGTGTCTTTCTTTGTCTCTTGTAACAGTCTTTATTTTAAAGACTGGTTTTTCTTTCGTAATTTTCTTATTTCCACTTTTGGCCTTTTCTTTTTTGCCTAGTGAAGTTCCTTTCAGCTTTGTTGTAAAGCTGGTTTTGTGGTGCTGAATTCTTTTAGCTTTTCCTTGTGTGTAAAGCTTTTGATTTCTCCATCAAATCTGAAGCACTGCCTTGCAGGGTAGAGTATTCTTGGTTGTAGATTATTCCCTTTCATCACTCTAAATATATCATGCCACTTCCTTCTGGCCTGCAGAGTTTCTGATGAAAAATCAGCTGATAGCCTTATGGGAGTTTCCTTGCTGCTTCTTGTATTCTCTCTTTATCTTTAATTTTTGTCATTTTAGTTACAATGTGTCTTGATGTATTCCTCTTTTGAGTTAATCCTGTATGGGACTCTCTGTGCTTCCTGCACTTAGATGTCTGTTTCCTTTCCCAATGAGGCAAGTTTTCAGCTATTATGTCTTCAGTTATGTTCTCAGCCCCTTTCTCTCTTGTTTCTGAGACCCCTATAGTGCAAATATTTGTGCACTTAATGTGGTCCCAGAGGTCTCTAACTGTCCTCATTTCTTTTCTTTGTCTTTTTTTCTGTTCAGTGGCAGTGATTTCCACTACTCTGTCTTCCAGCTCACTGATCTGTTCCTCTGTGTTATATAGTCTACTATTGATTCCTCATAGTGTTTTCATTTCAGTTATTGCATTCTTCATCTTTGTTTGTTCTTTATATTTTCTAATTCTTTGTTTAAAAACTTCTAACTTCTCTCTCTGTGCATCCATTCTTTGTCCAAGTTCTTTGATCATCCTTATGATCATTACCCTGAACTCTTTCTCAGGTAGATTGCCTATCTCCACTTAGTTTTTCTTCTGAGGTTTTAGCTTGTTCCTTCATCTGGAACATGTTCCTATTTCACCTCATTTTGCCTAAGTTGCTGTTTTTATTTTTATGGATTTGGCAAGTTGGTTCTGTTTCCCGACTTTGGAGAAGTGTCCTTTTGTAGGAGATGTCCTGTGTGTTCCAGCAGTACACTACCCTCTCATCACCAGAGCTATGTATGCTGTGTGGATCTTTTGTGGCAGGCTGACTGTGTGCACAGTCTGAGCATGTGGGTGGTCTGCTAGACTTGATTGGCCCCTGGTCCTGTTGGTTGCCAGACCCTGCCTTGTGTGGAGGCTGCCTGTCACTGGTTCGTAGGACCCAGTCATGAGGTGGCTGACTGCGGAACCTTGGGGCCCCTGGGTCCAGCTTACTGGTGGGCAGAATCAGGGTCCAGGAGACCTCAGTCTATTGTGTGTCCACTGGTGGGTGAAGGAAGGTTCTGGGGCTAGTGCTGGAATACTGGTGGGCAGAGCTGTTTCCTGGGGTCTGGTTGCAGGGTGCAAAGGTCCTAGAGGTGGTGTCAGATTGCTGGTGGGTGGGCCGATTCCTAACACAGTTGGTTGTGGGGTCTGGGGTATCGTGCATGTCGGCCTGCTAGTGGGCGGGCTAGGGCCCAGCCATTCCCAGGGCAGGATATGGCCTACTAGTGAGTGGGCTGGTTCCGCAGGCTGTGGTTTTCTTGTGGCTGGTGTCTGCCTGCTGGTGGGTGAAGCTGGGCCTGACGCTAGACCAGGTTCTCTGGTGGGCAGGACCAGGGCCCAGCAGGTCCCAGGGCAGGGTCTGACTTGCTATTGGGCAGGCCATGTCCGCAGACTGGGGGGCTGCGGTTTTCTTATGGCTGCTCTCTGCCCACTGGTGGGTAAAAATGGGCCCAAGGCTAGAGCAGGATCCTTGGAGGGTGGGGCTGGGTCCAAGGGATTATGGGGCTGGGGCCTGTCCACTGGTGGGCGGAGCTGGTTCCTGGGGCCTCAGGTCTAGTGCCTGCACTCTGGTGTATGGGGCCAGGTCCTGGGCCCTCTGGTGGGCAGGGCCATGTCCAGGTGTGGCTGTGGGCTCAGGGGTTCTTAAGGCAGCCTGTCTGCTCATGAGTAGGGCTGTGTCCTTTCCCAGTTAGTTGCCTGGCCTGAGGCCTCCCAGTACTGATGTCTACAGACTGTTGAACCAGGGCAGCACTGCATCCTGGGACTAATAAGCTAGAGGGAGGATTCTAAAATGGCGCTTGCCAGCACCAGGGTCCATGTGGCAGAATGAGCTCCCCAGATGGCTGCCACCAGTGTGTATGTCCCCAGGGTGAGCTCCAGTTGCGTCCTGCTTCTCCAGGAGACTCCAAGATCAGCAGATGGGTCTAATCCAGGCTCGTACCAAATTACTGCTTCTGCCCTGGGTCCCGGAGTGTGAGATTTTTATGTGCTTTACGAGTGGTCTCTATTTCCCCCAGCCCTCTGGGACTCTCTAAAGTAAGCCCTGCTGGCCCTCAAAGCCAGATGCTCTGGAGGCTCATCTTCCCAGTGCAGGACCCCTGGTCTGGGGAGCTCAGTGTGGGGCTTGGACCTCTCACTTCTTTGGGAGAACCTCTGCAATTGTCATTATTCTCCTGTTCGTGGGTTGCCCACCCAGGGGTATGGGACTTGACTATATTGCAACTCCACCCCTCCTACCCATCTCATTGTGGTTCCTTCTTTATATCCTTAGGCATAGAAGACCTTTTCTGTTAGCTTCTGGTCCTTTTCATCAATGGTTGTTCCGTAAATAGTTGTGATTTTGGTGTGCCTGTGAGAGGGGGTGAGCTTAGGGTCTTTCTACTCTACCATCTTGGCCAATCCCCGGTCTTGAATGATGTTTTTATGTGGGAGCATCCATATGTAGACTGGGTGTACCCAGTGACTTTGGGGTGCCGGCTGGATCTGATGTGGATGGCAGCCACGTCTTTCCTCAGGGTGTGCTGGCCACTAAGATGAGGGTGTGGCTGGTGTTGGATTAGCTAGAGCCTCCAGCAGAGTGTGAGGCAGGACTTCCTCTCTGCTCAGTGGCCACCGTCACTCTGTCGGGGGTGGGGCCTGCTGCCTAGTTGCTGGAGCAGAAGCCCTGAGGGTCCAGCTTGAGCTGGCTCCGTTCCCTTTAAGTGTGTGTGTTTCCCTTCTCCCCACACTGGGGCCTTGCCCTGGAGGAGGGGAGTGCTGAAGTAAGCGGGGCTTGTGCGCTCATAGAGGTCCGCTGCTCCGCCTGTGTAGGCGTCTGCAGCTCCACGCCGCTGCAGCCCAAGGTCACATCTTTTCCCCGTTATGGTTGACCCAGATCCAGTGCAAGGTTGTGGCACGGAAGAGCGGGACTGGGGTGTTCTCTCGGCTCACACTGGGGAGTGCGGTGCGGCGGCAGCTGCTAGGCAGACCTCTCTCCACCCTGTCTGGGGGTGAGCTTGCACCCGTGCACTCCTCACAAGTGGAGTCTAGGCTTCTTCAGCCTTTCTATCTGTCCTGGCATTTCTCCAGACAGCCAAGGGGCTTGTCTCCTCCCTGCAGGACCCCTCGTCCCCTCCGGGGACACCCTGTCTGTGGCTCGACCCGCTCACTCCCCACCCATGCGATCTCCCTTTTCCTCTTAGTCCCCTCCCCGGGGCACAGGTCCTGACCAAGTGCTTTTCTTCTGTCCTACCTGATTACATGGGAATCTTTCTTGCAGCCTTGGTGGTTTAGGAGTTCTTCTACCAGTTTCCAGTTAGTTTTCCATGAGAACTGTTCTGCATGTAGATGTGATTTTGATGTGTTTGTGGGGTCAGGTGAGCTCCACATCCTCTTACTCTACCATCTGGATCCCCCTCCTGAAGCACTAGCCTAGGTCCTCATATTTCTAAAAATTCATCTCATGGCTTCTAATCTTTGGTCTGGCCCATACTTGCATCCCCAGCCTCATTCTGCACCAGCCACCCTTTCCCTCTGCTTTTAGTCACACTAGCCTTCTTTAAATCCTTCCAACAGGCATTCCTCCTCTTTGCTGTGACACCTTTCACACATTCTTCTCTTTGTACGGAACATTTCCTCTCTGCATTAGAGTAAGTTTAATACTAGCTGCTGCGACAAACTTAAAAATGTCAATGACTGAACACAAAAGTTTATTTCTTGCTTTTACAAAATCTATTGTGGATATTCCTGGTTGGTAGGTGGCCTTCCACATGATCCTTCAGAGAGCCAGGTCCCTTCTGGCTATGGCTCTGTCATCCCATGGGACCTTAAGAGTACTTTATTGGATCCTATGCAACTGGTGGATAGATGGTTGAGTGAGGGGAGGGTGGTGAGAGACGTAGAGGATCCTACAGGAGGTTTTGAATGGGCTGTACCTGGAAACAGCATTTATCACTTCCACCCAGGTGCACTGGCTAGAACGGAGTCATATGCCCACATCTAGCTGCCTAGGAGGCAGGAAGAAACAGTCTAGCTGTGTGCCCAGAAAGTAGAGGGAATGGCTTCAGTTAATCCAGAGATTTCTTTGACACATACTACATCCCCAGCTGCATTCACTGATTACCTCCTGCCCGTCCTTCAGATCTCAGGGACGCCTTCTCTTACCTCTGTGACTAGGTCAAATCACCCTAGTCCTTCATGCGCCTTTCTTTTGTGGCAGTAATCACTGTTGTAAATTCATGCTCCTTTGTGTTACTGTTTCTTCCGTGCTTGTTTCCCACTAGGTACTGTTCCTCGAGGATAGGAATTGTATCTCTTTTGCTCAGTCCCAACCCAGTGCTTGGTACATGTAGTCATTCAGTAAATATTTGTTGACTGAAGGAACCAAAATGAAAGAAAATGAATAGGTAATTGCCCCGTGGGCATCTACTGCTACCCAGTGTGGCTCCAGAGGAAGTCAGACTGAAATACCATCCCACTCCCAGCCCTTAGTGCTATCTGTGGGTCCCAAATCTGACTCAACACCTTTCAGTGTGTCTAGGCATCCGAAAGGCCACTGCCCAGCTCCTGGCCCCTCTGATACTATTTCATTGCTAATAGACACCCTGCCCAAGGTTATCCCCAGATGTTCCAGCCACTCTTCTCAACAAGGATTGTGTATTTTTGCCCTTCAGAGGCTGGCCTCATAGGGGTAGTGTGGCGTCGGGGCCCCAGACAGCCACGAGGTCTCCCTTACCCCACTGGCTCTGCTTATCCCTTAGATGCGTGTGTCCCCCTGACCTCCTGTCCCCTATCCCTCCCCAGAACAGGCTTTAGTGAAAGAGACTATCAGTGCTGTTGACAGACTGACCGGGTGTGTAGAGGTTGCACTGAGGAAGGTGAAGTGTCAGACAAAACGTATCCTGAAGCCAAAGTCCACGCCTTGCCAAATTTCCAGCCTCCTTGGGAGACAAGTGCTAAATGTATTTGTTCTTATTATTTTGTCACCAGCATCCTTAATATTTGGTATAAGCTACCTATCCAGTGTGGAGAAGGGAAAAAAATTCTTACCTTTCAAATGTGTAACAGTGATGGTGGAATTTTGAACAGGAGGGGCAAAGGTATTCTGAGTGTGAACAGGTGAAACTGCAGGATAAGACACTGCCCAGCAGTAAGTCCTGTCCCTAGCAGCCTCACTCCTCCAGCCCCACCCTCGCCCCAGACCTAGCAAGCATGCAGCCCTGCATTGTGGGGCCTTGAAGCACTTGGGCAGAGGTGAGGGCGGTGTCGATCTGATGCTCTCCTGCATTCCTTACAGATTGCAAAGGAAGATGCCATTCTGCCGGTAGCTCTCTTCCCATCTCTCTGCGAGCTCATCTTTCATAACAACCCTCTGGTGGCCCATACACAAGGTATGGTACCCACAAACCTGCCCCCTGAACCTAGTCTCCAAGAAGCAATGTGGGCATCCTCGTCCCTACCTCAGTGCCGAGCCCTGCTCTGCTCTGCGTCGTGGGTGGACAAGGTTCATAGTGCATTGGGGGCTGTAGAAAGCAACAGAGACCTCTGAGCACATGCTCTGCACTAACTCATCCTGACGGCAAACCTGTGAAGTGGGCATTTTTGTCCCCGTGCACAGTAGATGAAACTGAGGATCAGAGAGGGTCACAATCTACCCAACGTCACACAGCAACAAAGAGGCAGTGCTGGGAATGGAGTGCAGAATTATCTAGATCCTGCATGGGCTCTATAACAACACTTTGCTTTGTGGAACAGGTCTGTTGTGACCTCACTCCCCACTTCCCAGTTGGGGAGGAGTGGGAGGCCGAACTGCTGAGCCCTCCCCACCCAGAGCATGCTGAATGCAGTAGATGCTCTGTCAGTACTGGAACCCACTGTCAAAGATGCAGCAGCTGGAGGCATTTTAGAATCCTGGGCCCTGGAGTGACACTAGGGTATTCTAATCTCTACTCTACACTGTCTTCATTGCCTTGGGCAAATTCCTTAACCTCTCTGTGCCTCAGTTTCCTCACCTGTCAAATGGGCATAATATAGGTACCTACCTCCTAGAGCTGGTGCGAGAATTAAGTAAGTTTATACATGTACATGAACAGTGCCTGGCACACAGAAGCCCCCAGTAAATGTTAGCTAATAGTAATCTTATTTTCCCACCATGGCTCCAGGGGTCCCTCCACTGCTAAAAAGCTTCCTCCAGGAGCGGCTGGGAATCCACTTAATCCGAAGGAAGATGGTAAAGGCTAAGCATCACATTTTGATGCCTCGGAAGGACTCTCGGAAGGTAAGGCTTCAAAGGCAGGACCCCCCAAGCCCAGGGGGAGTGGAGCCTATTTTAATGCCTGCAGACCAACCTGGCAGCAGAGCTGCTCCCTCCCACAATATCTGGGATCCCTCCGTTAGGTTTGTAGCAGCAGTTTTGTCTTCTCCTTCCCTCGCTCTCTTACATACAGATACACCCAGGAGAGACAAGACAGCCAGCCAGAGACCCAAAAGTCAGAGTAGGGAGGAGCCTGGGAGGGCATTGAGTCTGACCCCCTAATTTTACAGAGAAACTGAGGTCCAGAGAAGATGCTGTGGAGAAGTGGAGAGAAATCAGTCAGAAGACCCAGGTGTGAGTCTGGCTCCATCATTTTTCTAGCTGCCTGAACTTGGGCAAGATTTCCACTCTCTGAGCTTCAGCTTCTCAACTCTAAAACGTCTCAGAGCTGCTGAGAGGACTGGATGAAGCAACAGATATAAAAATACTTTATAAACTCCCAAAACCCCTACGAATGCAGGTTACAGTCACCTATGGGAATCGTGAATGGCTGCTCCAGGCCTAGAATACACATCTCCTGCCTGAATCTTAGGAAGCGTTTCCTACTGTTGACAGCAGTCTGCTCCCTCAGTACCTCCCCCAGCTAGTGGTCTTAGATTTGCCTTCTGGGATGCTGTAAAGTAAGTCAAATCCCTCTTTCATCCAAAGGATTTCAGAAATTTCTGTGAAATGCTGCTCCCTCCTGAACTTTAGTCTTCCTACGGCCAAAAGCTGGACTGGGCATTGCTGATCCCGAAAGTTAATTACAGTTATTCCCTGCCCACCCCCCCAGTCTGCTTCTGTACAGCCAAGCTCTTGTCTTGAGCCCTCAGAGGACCAGAGCAGCATGTAAAACCAGAAATAGAAATTCAGAGGGTTTCCATCATCTTTCCCCTTGTCTGTTGCCTCCTCTAAGGATCCTACTACTTCCCTTCCCATCAGCCAGCTGGGGAAGGGCACAGTCAGTGAGCCGGATGCTAAGTACGTAATCCCCTCTCCCATGTACGGAACACCCATGCTGAGAACTTGCACACGTGCTACCCTGTAACCCTCACCACGGACAAGGAAACAGGCTCAGATAGGTGAAATAACTTATTTGTTAAAAGGTAGTGTTGGGGTCCAGGGGCACTGCTACAGTTCCAACTAGTAGAGGATAAACACCAAGTATCAGTGGCCAAATGAGAAGCACATCAATGCTTTGTGAATCTAGGCAAACACCATCTAACCTCCAATGCAGGCTAGACTGGAGAGTGTTGTGTGGCCTGCAGGCAGGTTGGAGATGCCTACATGTCCCCTGTGTGCTCCCAGAGATGTACAGCCTTTTACTCACTCAGTTACACAGACCAAGGTTGCTGGCCCTCCCTCATACTAGGCATGGACAAGACAGGGGGGGAAATGGAGAACCTGCCAGAGCAGGCCTGGACCCACCCAACGTGTAACCAAAAAGCTGTATGAGGCCTCTATGTGTGAGAACACAAAGGGAAGATCAAACGGCCTGCCCTTGATGCTCAGCAGTCCAGCCCATCTGGGACACAGGGTCCAATGACTCTCAACCTCTGACCAATCAGATTATCCAGTCTTCCCTCAGGAAAGTGGTGGTGGGATAGAGAGTGTCCCCAGCACTCCTCCAGCACAGACCTGTGAGAGGGAGGAAAAAATGTGGCCCCTTCTCCACCAGCCTGCAAATGACGGCACTTGGTGTTTTGGACACTGAGGCATGAGTTCTGAAAAAAGACTCTGGGTCCCTCAGGCTTCAAGTCTAAACACTGAGATTTTACATATTTCAAAAAGGAAATATTTTCTTAGAATCCTATTTTATAAAATCCTATTTTGTAAATCCTATAAATCCTATTATATAAAAGTCATCCGTCACACTCCCTAGTTTGTTAGGTACATTTGTGCGTACCATCTCATTTGGGAGAACTCTGCAAGACAGGCAGGCAGGGACTATTCTCCCATTTTGTAAGCTCAAATGATAGACTGTGCTTGAGATCTTTCCACTGCACTGCATGCCTGTCAAAGTATAGATATAAGTGGACCAAATACCTTTGACAAAGAATAAAAACAATTCACCGTGTAACTAGGGAGGGGAAGCAGAACTAAGCCCAGCTGAGGGAGACTGGGCCCACGGCTCTCTCCTGGCAGATGAGGCGGAGGAGGAGGAGGGGGTAAGGATGACAGGCTTTTGCTAACTAAGGAAGCTGAGCAGTTCAGTGGGAAAGAAGTTATTGCCTTGGGTCTAAACCCTGAGAGAGATTTGCCTTATATAGGGGTCTTTATATAAGGTGCAGGGACTAGCACCCTGAAAGGGGCCTGGTGCTGCTGCCTTCCAGAGAACGTGGGACCACCTCCCCCAGGCCCTCCTAGGAGTCCCCGAGGGGAGTCAAGGGCACGGTGGGACACCTTGATCAGAGGAATGAGGCTGCTGCAGGCCAGAGTGATATGGTCAGGCATCTAGAATGAGGCCTGGAGCCTCTGCCACTGAACAACTCTGTGACCTTGGACAAGTCATTTTACCTCTCTGAGCCCCAGTTTCCTTATTTATAAAATGAGGACACTTATTCACTGGGTAGTTTGAGGTGTAAATAAAACTACATGTCATGTACGGGGTACATCGTAGATGCCCAATAAGTGTGGTTTTGCCCCCTCCCTCCCCCTATGAGACCTCACCCAGTGCTTTGACCACTACACCAGTTAGCCTTAGGCTGGTGATATCCAGGAGGAGAGATTCTGATTAGGAAGCAAGCCAATTCAGCCCTTCTCCCATGACAGGTGAAAACCCAAGTCCCAAAGGTGCCAAAGCAGCCTCTGATTCTCCATCACCCACCCATGACCACAATCAAGTCTTCCTCAAAGGAGATGCTGGAAACAGAGGCAGAGTTGACTAAAGAGCTGCCCGCCACCAAGACCATTTCTGTGGAGCGAGAGATGCCCATCGAGGGCCCGGATGGCCTTCCCCTCTCCCACCGGGCCTTCGTGCCACTGCCTCCCATCTGCTCCGACTCCACTGTGCATAGTGAGGACACATCCCGCCAGAGCGACGCTGCTGGCCGCCTCAGCCCAGACCACCCGTCAGATGAGGACACCAAGAGCACAGAGTCCATCTTCTTGACCCAGGTGCCTGGACCCACCTGCCCCTGCCCACTCGTTCCCAGCTCCCATGGGTTCCTGTCCAACCCTTAGACGGCTGGACTGCTGTAGGCAGCTGGAACTAAGCACAAGGCAGTTCTGGAAACCAGAAAGCAGCACCCTTGGCAGAGCCTGCAAGCCCCTTCTGGGAGTTCCACTGATCTAAGGCTACTGGTAGGGACACCCATGGGGATAAGTCATGGTCCTGTGGCACAGACAACATCTGGGATTTGGCTGGGGCGTTGGTCAGACCAGTTTCTTGGAAGGATTTGCTGCTGCCTCTGCCTGTCTGCATAAGGTCACCTCACTTCTGATGTTGCATCTGAATCCTGGGAGCACAGATGGATGAGACATGGGTCCTGCCCTCAAGATGTCCTCAGTCTAATAGGGGAGATGGACAGGAACCATGCATGCAGTCGGTGCTGAGACTGAGGAAAACTCAGGGGCTGGGAGCCTAGAGGAAGGAGGGATGCCTTTGTCCTAGACCAGGAGGGCTTCCTAGAAGCAGTTCAAATGAGCTGAGCTTTGCAGGCTGAGTAGGAGTTAACAAGGTGAAGAGCTGGGCAGCAAGGACATTCTGGGCAGAGTGAACAGCGTGAAGCAGGGTACAGAGGAAGGAAATTAAAATGGTACGTACAGAACCATGAATGATTCAGTGTAAATACAGTAGAAAGGTGACATGTAGGAAAAGGGAAGTTTAGGCTGGAGGAGTTGGTAGGGCCCCCTTGAACTTTATTATTGTAACATTATTATCCTCCCTGATCTTCCTGCCTCCAGTCTTGCTCCTCCAATCTGCCAGATCTTTCCAAGATGTACATCCACCCATAAATTATCTAACTCTCTATCCATTCATCTCGTACTTGTTCCACACATGACTTATAGTGACATACAAATTCGTACAATATAAAAGTATCTTTGTGAACTAAATCAGAACCTTCTTGGAACAAAACAGAGTATAAACAAACAAGTATTAAAAAATAATTGAGATAGTTGGATAAAAGGAAGATATGCACAGGAAAGGAAATAATAAGTGCAAGGCCAATTCTGTCACTCAGATGTGCACATCATGCACTGCCACTCTCATAATAGAGGTCTATTGCCAAAATGCAGTTCGAGCTTCCTAGCAGCCTAAGCAATACAGTCAATTATGAGTCACCATGATTGAAAAAAACAATCCCCCAATTGCCCAGGCTATAACCTCCAATACAATGTTGTCTTTTTCCTCCTGATCTTAGCAGACAAACGTTCAGTCTTTCATCATTAATTATGATTAACTGTGGGTTTTTCATAAATGCCCTTTATCAGGTCAAGGAAATTTCTTTCTATTCTTAGCTTGTTGAGTATTTTCTATCATGAAGGGGTGTTAGATTTTGCCAAGTGCTTTTTCTGTGTCTGTTGCAATCATGTGGTTTTTGTCCTTTATCTATTGATATGGTATATTACATTAATTGATTTCCAGATGTTAAATCAACCCTGCATACCTGGGATAAATCGCACTTTGACATGGCATATAATCCTTTTTATATGTTGCCGGTTCAGTTTGCTAGTATTTGGTGGGTATTTCTGTGTTTATATTCATAGGGATATTGGTCTGTAGTTTTCCTTTCTTGTGATGTCTTTCCCTAGTTTGGGTTTCAGGGTAATACTGACTTCAGAGAATGAGTGTTCCCTCTTCCTCTATTTATTTTTGGGAAGAGTTTATGAAGGGTTGGTGTTAATTCTTTAAATGTTTGGTAGAATTCACTACTGAAGCCATCTGATCCTTGGCTTTTCTTTGTGGGAAGTTTTTAAATTACTAATTTGATCTCTTTACTTGTTATAGGTCTACCCAGATTTTCTATTTCTTCTTTAGTCAGCCGTAAGTTTTAATTAAGGGTATAACTACATTCCTACTGGTTTCATAAAGATGCTTCTTATAACACCATCACAGTAAGGCTAGAAAAGTGAATTCAGACAATGTTCACTCACCCCTTTTAAAACTCTTCCATGGCTTGCCATTACAGTGAGGATAAAGAAAATACAAACAAAAACAAAACAAACACCCTCAGCTTGGCATTTAAAGGTCCTTACTGAGCTGGGCCCTGCTTATTGCTCCAGCTGCCTATGTCTTTACGGTACCCTCCAACCACAGCAATATTTTACTCCCCGCAAATGCACTTTGCTGTGTCTTAACTATGCATCTTTGCCCATGCTCTTCCCTGCCTGCAACAGTCCTCCGTTCTCATCACTTGCCGTCTACCTGGGGATGGCTCTCCTGGTTCTTCAAGACTTCGCTCAGGCTAAGGCAACAACCCCTCCAGTGAGCTTCCTGGCCCCCCAGGCTGTTTAGGGCTTCCTGTGGACTCACCCTGAACCCTTGTGCTCTCTCCTGTGACAGCATTTATCACAATGTATGGTAACTGTCTATTTTCACGTCTGCTTCCTCTCACCCCAGTCTGGGTTCTTGCCCATAACAGGATCCAGCATGGGGACCCACACAGAGCTCAGAAGTGTTAAGGGAATGCATTTTCTTTTTCTTCTGGGGCACAGGTCAGTGGGCTGTCTTCCTCCATCTTCCAGAGGGATGATAGAGAGATAAAGGAGAAAGACCAAAGACCACCACCCACAGCACCCAGAGAGGTGAAGAGGACTCAGAAGAAGCTCCCATCTGCCTCCTTCCCCAGAAAGTACCACGGCTCTGAGGAGCTGCTGACAGCCAAGCCTGATCCAGCCTTCACTGAGCCGAAAGGTACGTGAGGAGAATGGCTCTGGGCAAGGGGATCTCTCCATGGCCCAGAGCAAGTCAGGGCAAAGCCAAGGTGGGTGCCAAGCCTCTTTTCCGGGCCAGGGTGTCATCTTCTGTCTGAGTGTCTGTCAAAGGGCCCCTGAGGGTGTTCTGGTTTGGAGCCCTACTTGTCAGGACCCCTGGCCTGGACCTTCATTGGCTTTTGGGGAACCACAGCTGTTCAGAGATTCCAGCCAGTCTGGACCCAGCTGCTTTGGTTGGAAAAGTCTCTCCAGGAAGGGTGTGACGAACAAACACCCAGACTGGTCAGATTCCCAAGGTCCTCCCCAGCCCAGTTAATCTCCAAAGCGAACATCCAAAATCCTCCCTGTGTGGTTTGAGACAAGGGAGGCAGTGCCTTCTCCGGCCCCTTATTTCAGACTCTGCTGTATTAACAGTATCTGCAGTGGTGCTCAGCTGTGCTCTGTTGGGTGTCATTCTCTGCAGTGTAACCCCCTGAGGTTAATGGGTTACTTGGGGTTACTCCCTTTCCCCACTCCTATGCTATTTTTCCATCAGGATCTGTGCACGTAGGAAACAAGTATTCACTGAACAAATGATGGAACTTCTGGCACCACAACAGATCAGGGCAGGATATAGGAACAGTGTTTTCTTCTTGGAGCCCCTCATCTTTTTACCCAGGGCTGCTATGAAATGGGGAATGAAGAAATTGGGGGAGGCATCCAGGAGGAGGGGGATGGGCCTTGACCTTGTCTTTTTGCCCTAGGAATCCAGAAGAATGCACAGGCCTTGCAGCACATGTTGAAACATCCGCTCGTGTATCGCTCCTGCAAGCCCAGGCTGGACACTCTTCAGAAACACTATGTTCCCAAGGAGAAACGGGTAAACTTCCACCTCACTGTGTATGTGAACTGCCCCTCAGGACCCCACGGGTACAGAGGTGGCTGTCACCTTGGGACCTTCAAAGAGCCATGCTTTTCCCTAGTGCCCCCAAGTTCTCCCCTGCCTGTCACTGTGACTGTATGAGGAGGTGAGGCCATGAAAGTTTGAGGAGAAGACTGGGCTAACACTGCGCTCTCCTACCTCCCGTCAGACCCAGAGGATCCCTATTCCACCCCCCCGGAAGACTCGAGCCCAGCTGCTGGATGACATCCTCATTCGCATGCGGGACCCCTGGAACATTACTGAGGCACCACTAGGTATGGCTCTGACCCCCAGTCCTCAGCTGCCAGGATCCAAGATCTAGAAGTTTACTCACCTGCTGGTATAGGCAAAGGGCTTGTGTTGGAGCAGGAAGGGCCCTTAGAGAGCATCTGCCCCAGACCTTCCTGTGTGCAGATGGAGAAACTGAGGCCTGAGTGAGGCAGAGAGTTGCCTAAAGTCACACAGCATGTTACCAATGGCTTGAGACAGAATCAGAAGGGGATTGGCTTTCTAGTGCCCAAACTGGAGAGACCATTTTCAGGCCCTCAACATCCTCTTCCCACCCCTCCCACTTTCTGGGGGGCTCTGGACCCAGTCCCCGCCGCTTTGGGCTAGGTGGGACCCAGGGTGACCTTGGTGCCCCTCGCGGCTTTTCTCCCTGCAGGAGCTGTCCTGTGCCAGCGGACAGAGCAGCGGCTGGTGAACCAGAAGCAGTACCTGGAGGCCAAAAGGCTGCTGAAGGAGTTTCGTACGCGGTACCGGCGGCTGGTGCGCTGCTCACTGCGGTCGGTGTTCGGGGCCACGGCACCACCCCAGGTCCGCCCGGCATTGAGCGAGGGCCAGCCTAAGAAGTTCGGCCGCTTCCTCGAGTTCATGGATGAGTTCCGCCAGGAGCCCACGGCCAGTGACTCGAAAGGCTAGGGCTGCGCACAGGGCCATGTGCGCCGCCCCGCCTGCGCCCCACACCCTCCGCAAGGGCTCCGTGCCCTTGACTGCTCCTTGGGACGGTTGCGGGCCTCCGAGCTCTGCTCAGCCTCACTCGCTGGCCGCCGAGAGTGGGGAGCTTGTCAGGACCTCCTCTCCCTGGGCCGGGCAGGAACCGGCACCTGGCCCAACAGCAATAAAGAGTGGGTGCATAAAGCAAGGTAGGCCTCATGCCTTTTTGGAGCCTAGGCCAGGTTGTCGCACTGGGGAAAGAAACCCCAGCTGATGCACATCCCTAGAGTCCTGTGGGAAACCTGCCTGAGTCACACAGAGTGATAACACTGTGTTATCCCACAGAGCTGGGATAAGCACTAGGACAGAAAACAGGGTCTATGAAACAGAGAAACAGCACAGAATCTAAAGCTCAGAGAAATTAACTAACTTGCCCACAGCCACTAGTGAGTGAGTGAGTGTGTGTGTGTGTGCGCGCGTGCGCGCTGGGAGCAGGGCAGGTACAAAACTGAGGCCTCTAGGCCCCCAAAAGCCTCTAGGCTTTCTCTGTTGGGCAGCTTTTTCCACTGTGAGGGCAAATGTGGGGAGAGGGAAGAGAGGATTGGGAATTTCCTTATTAGATGGCCATGACCACAAAGTTGGGACAAGTTGAGGGGAGGGCTTACATGGAGTTTCCCAAGGTTTTCTAATCCAGGACATAAGCTGAAGTCCCATATGCAAATACAGTGGGATGTGGCTCTAAAACAGACCCTGGGACTGTGCAAGGTCAACCTGGACTCAGGTTAAGTAAGCTAGTTCTGGCCAAAGCAGCCTATGGGGTTGCCCCATTCTCATGAATGCATAGTAGTCAGCACCTACTATAGAGGAGGATCAGGAGAAGGCCACTGGGGCTGAATTTCAGAGATGTGCATTTGGGTGTGGGTGCTGGGTGTGACCTAGTCACCTGGGCAATGATTTCTCCTAAGACTGCTTTCCTGGAGGTGCCTACAATTCAGACCTGGGGAGCAGGCCTGCAGTTCCCAGGGTCCAGGAAGCAGTGGCATAAGGATTAAGGACCCACAGCAAGGCACAAACTCCCACAACCTAAGGTGCAATTAAGGCGATTATAGAAATACAGTCTTGTAGCCACAGGTCTGTGGTGCAGTATCTGCTGTATTTCAAGTGCGAGACTATTAGGAGACAAGTGTTCGCATATTATCACACTCAACCAACCACAGTCACATACATGTGGCCAGTTACATATTTACACCAAGCTGTGGTCATACCAGACACATATTCAAGTTCAGACAGTCACATACACGATCACATACAGTCCCATACACATATCAAGTTACAAAGTCAGTTATGTCTCACTCATTCGCACAGGCACCTGGACAGATTCAGGTAATAAACACAGTGCTACCCTCAGCGGCACTCATGTGCTGGGGCATGTTGCTGACTTACCACGTTGGATCTCCTAGGCCCAAAATCATCCTTCCGCTAATGTTAGGAAGGAGAATCCACCCCAACATTCACACTGTAAACCTCGCTAGGTTCAAGTTCGGGAGATTTGGAATGCTCCCTTCAGCCAGAAACACTATCAAACCATAAGCTCTCAGGCCTGAAAGGCTCCTGGGAACATCCTATCCCAGCCTCAAGGCATGAAGCCTCTTGCAATCTCCCGAACAGATCATTCAGCTCCTGCTTGCACATCTAGTGACAGGGCGCTCATTCCCTACAAAGGTTGGCCCTTCCTTTGTTGGGAAAACTATTGGATGGCTCTAGCCATTGGACTAAGCATCTGCCTAAGTCCCTCAGTAGTCCTAACTCTGCTTTTGGGCCCAGAGTATATCTGCTCTCTCTGCCAGGCTGGCCCTTTACCGATATGAGACTATCCTGAAGAGACTATACCTATGTAGGCCAGACGCTCTTAACTTTCTCAGTTATTCCACATGGGATACCATCTGAATAAATTGGTTCTCCCATCATTCTGAATGCCGAAGCAAGACATTCCAACACAGGGCATCTCCCAGAGCAAAGATAGCACCAAAACTCAAACACACATAGTCTAAGCTCAGCTCCGATTTGCCTGAGATGATTGCTCTCCAGAGATACGACTGACTAGAAACAGAACATTCATGAGTTTGCTTTACTGTATTCTCACCTTGGGCCTCTCCTCAACCTGGCAAGCCTACACTGAAGGATGCACTTTGGTATTGTTTAAACAGCACATCATCCCATTTGATCCCTTAGCAGAAGCATCCCTGACAGGGCACACCTGTTCTGAGTCCTCTGTCTTTGTCAAAAAGCTCCTTGTGATGAGCTGGAGAGGAGGCAGCCAGCAATGGCAGTGCCAAGGGTCTGGGCCCCTTCTGCAATCTAATGCAGACAGCAGGTTGAATGAAACCAAAATCCAAACCATTTTCTACTTCTAGGTTGGAGGGGATAAGGCCCTAAGGACAGCTGTTTATACGAAGAACTAAGAGTAAATAGTACATCAGTCACACACAGACAAAAAAATCCATTAGTTGGCATTTAAGATAATCATTTTTCCTTTACATAGTTACCCATTCTCATTAGGACTTGAAGGTTCTGCTGGAGATTAAGGGCTGAACCCACTGAGGGAAAGCCCTGCTCCTACTGGTGGCACAGCTTCGAGAGGGGGCAGGGCCAACAAGGGAGAATCTGCTGCCGCCGTCTGGAGCCAATCCCCAAAGCTGCTCCTGAGCTCTCATGGCTTGATCTTTGAGGAGTACATTCCCTGTTTCTACCCCTTATTAAATGAGAGGAAAGGAAGAAGAACAAGCCTGGCCTTACCCTGGCTTTGTCCAACTAGTTCTTGACTTAAGACACCAGAAAACGTAGAAAGAGCGCCTGCCCCCAGTTTGAGGTTGCCTCCCACAATTACTGAAACAAGGCATTAAGGAAGCATTTTCTCACAAAGCAAAATGTGTAAATATTTTTCTTAGGAAAAAAAATACTGATAATACATAAAACAATGTGCACATTCAGTCTTGGTACTTTTCCTTCATCCAATTTAACCAATTTCTAAACTGGTGACTTCTGTATATATTCACTGTGGATAACGTGTAAAGATGCATTTCTGGATCATCTTTAGAGGAAAGTCTATTCAGCATCCTCTTTTCCTAGAATCCCACCCCAACCCCTCAAAAAAAAAAAAAAAAAAAAAGCAGACCTGCTTTCTCATTGAGTCACAAGAATTTATAAACAGCTATACTCACTTCTAAAAGCCAAGTCAAAAGAACCAATCTGGGTTGATAAGGAAAAGGCTGGCTGAGAAAAATTAAGTCCCTAAGGAGTTCTTGATTTTCAAAGGAAAGTGAAGGGTTGGTTGGGTTCTAATCCTTGGTAGTTTAAATGACGGCTATTCCAATCAAAATATATCACTTCCCAACATTTCACATTCACATTACTCTCACTATGGGAGTTTTCCCTGCCTGGGTGTGTATTCAGGGGATCTGGGTACATTTTAATTCTAACTGTAAAAAGCAGGAAGAAAAAACTTAAAACAATCATTCGGGTGTCCCCCTCATTAGCAGATTGTGTGTGTGTAACTTAGAGGACTATTCATTCAGACCCTAGACAACTACAGTACAAATATGACACAGGGCACTGAACCTCAAGTTCCTCATTTCTTAAAAAAAAGAAGAAGGGCATCAGGGGGTATAGTTTGACTTGGATAATTTCTATGCTCATTCCAGCTACATAACATTTTATGATTATGATCCAGCCTTCATTTTTCTTCCCTTCCTCACCTGCTCGCCTTCCATCTCAATGGAAAGCCACACAGGAAAAAGGAAAGGAATCCCAAGTTGCTGCCAGCTCTGGTGAGAGGTCTGGTTGGGGAAGAGGTTAGTAGGTTACTAAGTTGAGAGTGAGTCTCCTCTGACCATGTCAGTGATCCACAACCTTCCTCATTTCTTGGGGCTTTACGCTAAAAGCAGCTCCTAAAGAGATGCTATTGCCCTGTAATCACTGGAGGAGAAAAATCATTCTCCACTGGTAAAATTACTTAAGAAATGGAGAGCAGTATTGCAATCAAATTCACAAATACTGATGGGGGTATCTAAAATGTTCAAGGGTGCTGGACAGTACCTTGAATGGGCCATCCAAGATCATCACTATGGTCTTTCATGAAACCATTAACGAGCTCTCCAGCCACACATGCATTCAAATACATTCCAGTAGACACTGAGCTCATCAAGAGCAGGGCTGTCCTTTCCATCTTTATAGCCATGACTTTGCACAGGGTTGGCACAAGTTCGAAGCTCAGGAAATACCTGTCAAATGGAACAAAAAGGACAAACGGCACAACCTTCGGTCATCAGCTTCACCAGTCAAGCACAATGGCAGCTTTCCATCTTAGTTTGTCTGTTTGTAACAACATAGCAATTAATTAAGCAGCTTTAATCTCATAAGGGCATTTTTCCTTAAGAGAAAATGAACAAAAAACACAGCATTCATCACCAGTGCTTCCTCCAGGCAAAAATTTAAAGATTAAATTTAAAAAAATAAATGAAGCCACTTAAAAAAGGTTTTCCTGGGAAGCTTCAGCCAAGAAGAAGAAGCCTTCTAAAAAGAGGCAATTACATGAAAGGGGCCAGGGGCTAGATACATAATCCCCAGATTTGACATTAACCCAACAGGCCCAGATGACTTCTTTCAGCAGATACAATCAACGGATCATGAACATGTTCCCGAAGTATCTTTCCCACTTGATTAAAAAAAGGGCTGAGAGCCCCCTTCTTAGGGCATTACATTTCTTGGATTTCCCATCAGAATGACCTCTACCCTCCCACCTCTCATAACTTCCCCTTTAATAAGAAAAAACACAGAAAGCATATACACAAGGAACAGAGTTAGGAGAACATGGGAAATTTCTATGGTGAATCAGATTCCAGTGATTTGTGAGAAATGTTTGTTTTCTGAGATAGTGTATCTTTCATTCTAGCTCACAAACCCTCCCCATCATTGTTTTCCTTTGTCTTTTTCTCCAAAGAATTCACGTCAACAACTCCATTTGTGACCAACTTCACAATCAAGCAACAGGAGAGGGAAATTTTCCAGAAAAAAGTGTTCAGGTTTTAGTTGTTAAGTATGGGAAGCATCTTAAAATACAGATAATACCTTAGTGGTTTTACCCTCCTCCAAAGCCAAGCAGATTAAAGATTAAGTCTCCTCCCTCCTTAACCTAAACTGCTTTGTCTATATTTGAAGGACTGCTGCTCAGCTGGAAGTTTGGAAACAACAACTGTCAATACCATTCGAGGTTCCACAGTAGGTGGTCAGTAAGCTGGATCCAGCTTTTGGAATATTTGCCTAACAAGAAATTTTCACTCTGCACCTGATGCTAAAACTTGTTGCTACTGCTAAGCAATTTCTTAAAATGAAAGTATTATTTGGGGGAAATATTTAAAATATATATCTTTTCTATTAAAAATATTTATCTTTTTTCCAAAACCAAAAATCAGTTCCAACTGAAGTGTTTTTCAAATGATTGAAGATATAGAAAAAGGTGACAAGTGGAAAAATAAGTGTCTTTGCTACTACCAATGAGACTAGCCTTCCAATAACATTTACTAAGATCGAAAAGGAACTCCATGAAATGGCAGTTAACTGATGTCTTCTCTGAGGGCATTTAGTAAGTCACCCTCCCTGTCCTCTACAAACCAGAGCCAGCTCTTCTATCTTGGGCACCAGTATGCCCTCCAGCAGCCTTTGGAGGGCGTATGTTGCTGGTAGGACCTAAAACTGAAGTGGTATGAATATAAAGTACTGATGTATATTTTCTAAACAAACATCTGCACGTGTGCACGCACAAACACACAGAACACAGAATACATACATTCAGGTAAGTGACACTCCCCACCAAAGTAGTCACTGAGGAGGTTCCACATATCTCAGTGATTACCAAAATACTTAAGACATCTCTGGAACGCCTCTTTGGGAACTGCTTATGAGCTGCCCAAGAAAACGGCTCTGACTGCTTTACAGATGCACCTCATTTCTGACTCCAAACCCTCTAGGTAACCTACCTTCTCTTCCAGAAGCTTCAAATAGCTTCTGACTAGTTTCAAACTAAAATTCTCTTTCCTATAACCCCAAAGATTAAAGATTTGCCGAGAAGAAGGGAGGCAAATCTCCTGAGAAGAAGCAAAAGTAGGTGATATAGTAAATCCTTTGTGATCTTGATAAGTGAGTCGTTGTTCTGGATCTTAGCTTCTGCCTTAGTAAGAGGAGGAAGTTGGAATAGGTGACCATTAACGTCCTTTGCAGTTCGAACATTAGATGTCTAGATGTCTCTAGACTTTGAGGACAGTTCCAGAGATGTTTTCACCAATGGCAACATCATTGGAAAAACTATGCAGCATCCTGCTGAGGCCACCTGAGGGGAACAACATACATTGGGATATATAAGATCTAAAAGGTTTGTTAAAATGCCAGTCACATGACTTTATAGTAACAGCTCATACATGCACAGGGAATGCCAGGCCACCTGAGATTCCCTAAAATCGTATCTTAATCCCTACTCTCAATGAGCCCAGATGGGCAGAAGCACCAAGCACCACCAGAGATGCAAAAGACACATGGTGTCAGCTGCTAAGGAAAATAAACCCCAAAGGTCCATGGGACTGAATTTACCAGCTGCATCCAGCTAGATTCCTTGTTTCCACAGTAGGGAGTTTCGGTATTGTTCTTGCCTGACTTCTGGGCAAATTTTTTGGATTTTAGATCAACACTGCAGATAACTCTTGGCCATATGGAGAGTAGCAATGAAGTCCAATCGTAGTTTATCTAACAAGAGTGGAACCCCAGGAAAACAGAAGGCTGTACACTGTAGGGATGGGGATAATTGCACAGTATATGTTTACACTTCCAGTCAATCTCAAATATCTGCATGTGGATTTTGCACAATCAACATTCAAAGCCCAGCTAGCTTTCTCTAGGCTCCCCTGGTACGTCCTTGGATCGCTGTCCATTATGGCAACCTCTTAAGTGTGGAAAATCCATGGGATTTGTTGTTGGGAGACCCAGCAGTCAGTCTGGGCTATGCCCTTAGTAGTTGAGAGAACCTGAACATCTGCACTGCAGTTTCATCATCTAAAAATGGGACTAATACCACTTACATGTTAGGTCTCCTGAAAAGACCAAATTAAACAATGACTACGAATGTGGTCTGTCAACTATATAGCATTAATCAAATGTTATTTTTTAAACAAGGAATGTAAATTAACTTTTGTAGAAGCATAAAAACTGATTTAATTAGGAATATTTACTTGTGGTAAGGGTAAGAAGGGGGAACATAATCTTTTTGGATCTGCCAAAGAACTACACTGTTCCACTTCTTTGAAAAAAGATGGAACTAATTTTTATCTGCACGGCTGATATAAAACAACACCTGTTGAAAGAAGTCAGGAGGTCTATCAGTTTGAGAAGGTATCCCCTTTTCCTCTACCATTTCTAACCCTGGCCATTGTGCTCCTGAATCTCATTCCAAGCAGGTGCTGCCAGCTTTGGCCCAGACGCCCTAAGGGGTGGGTCACTTAGGGGGTGAGGAGCGCTTCTGGCCTGGGTCACAGGGAGGCAGAGATGCAGCTCCCTTGGATATATATACTACAAAGGCCCGAGACCTCTCAGAATCATGCTAGACAGTGTTTTGCCATTAAAAGAAACCCAAAGTGAGAACACTCATTTCTTCGGGGTAAATGATCAAGCCCAAAGACCTCTGAAAAATAGGCAACACTGTTCAGCGGGTGCTACTTGGCCCCAGCCATGCTACTGGACCGCAAGAGGTACTGATCCACGCTTCCTTTCCGCCGACTCACAGTCCGCCTCTCACTGTCAAACACGCGCTGCAAGTGCAGAGCGAGCTGCCGGTCCTCTTCCTCTTGCTGCAATTTCTGCTCCATCTCTCGCAGTACTGGGTCTGCTGGGGCCAGACCCACCTCACCACTGCTTTGTCGCAGTTTCTTAAGGGAGCCATTTTGTTCCAAGTGCTTGGTCTTACAGCGTCTTTTCCTGCCCCGACGCAAGGAAGGAAGTGGCTCCTCACCTAGGTTGTCTGCCAGAACACCGTTAGGCAGATCAAAATGATTCACTGTCTTCAGCTGTTTCTTTGTTTTGAGGACCCCGCCCAAAACACTGTTTTTAGGTAGCACTGAATTAACTGCTGAGATTTTCATAGTTGTCGTTATACAGGTTTTATCTAACTTGGCATCTGGGGATGACCCCGACCCTTCAAACTGCTCTCTCTCCAAAGAAGTCCCACTGGCTCCCACTTTGAGTTCTGAAGAACAGCAGGTTTCTAATGGGATCTCAGTGCTCCTTTTACTGTCACCGCCCTGTTCTGCTTTTGTCTGGCTAACAGAGGGGAAATAATCAAGGTCAGTGGGGGTAGGTCCTGTATAGTCAGAGAGTACTTGCCCACTGGACAGTCTTGTATTTAAAGCCAGAAGTGGCTTCTCCTTGCTAGAATGGGTAACTTCAGTGACAAGTAAGTCTTCCCCTGTTTCTGGAGCCAGGGAGGTGAGGGTGGCTTTCGAAAGGGTCTTTTTGATCTGTCGCTCCTGAAAGATCTGTTCCCACTTTTTGAGGATCCGTGGACTGGCCTCATAAGAAGTCTGCTTCTGCAGGCTTCTGTTTAGGTTGCGGGGTGTTGATTTGATGATGAGGGGACTCAGTACACGGCCATCAGGGAGTCTCTTGGGAGGAGTACACGGTGAGCAGACAATGGGCTTGAAATGGTTTAGTTCTTCAGAGATGCTGTCGTTGCTCTCAGGGCTGATGGAGCGCTCTGGCTTATGCAAGGAAGCCAAGGATGAGAGGGAGCTGAAGGGCAGACGCTTTTCAATGGTTAAGTCAGGGGCCGAGAGGCAGCGGTTGTTTTGGGTGGACAAGAGGACGCCAATGATAGGGTTGGAGGCTGGGGTCATGGTTGTGACCTGAAAGAGATTTAAAAGATTACAGATACATACATATATACACATATTTTTTTTTCTTCGTAATTCCTTCTTGATGGTAGAGGGATAGGGAGGAAAAGACTAAGAAAAGGGATAAAGGGTCATATGAGCCTAAGAAATGTGGAAAATCCCTAACCTAGAATGCACCCACCATTTGCAGAAATTCCTACATTCTTGAAACAATTAATGAAATTGAAAATTCTGGGGAAAAAAAACTCATCCAGAACTTTAAGAAGGTTCTTCTAGTGGCCCTCATTCCACCCATCTGGCTACTAATTCAAACTCTCTTCCTTCACATCTATTTTATAAAATTCTCCAACATAATTAGTATGCCTAGGACCCATTCTGCCTCTTCTCATCTGGAACAGTTTCTCCTGTGGCCATGTGCAGGACGGGACTAGAGAGTCCCATAAGCCTGTGTCTGAGGTCTACCTTGGCTTTGCTGGTCGGGGCTGCTCTCAGTCTGCCCTTCACTCTGTCCTGACCAGTGTCACTGCAGCTCTGACTCCTTTCCATCTTGGAATTTAGGTTCCTAAAAGAGAATAAATAAAATACAAATAGTCAAAAGTAGCCCATGATTGCTAAGGAAAAAGAATGACAATCTCCTCTGTGCTTTCAAAGCCACGCAGCTACAATAGAAAATGAATTAATTTATTAACAAAATACATTCTAAGAACAAATCCTGCCCAAAGAGAGAGGGAGTTCTCCAGAGAGGACATCTGGTTTAAGCCTTTGTTTCCAAACTCAGATCCTGCCTAAGTAACGCAAGACCAATGGCTATTTCACTCAC
Organism: Eubalaena glacialis; assembly: GCF_028564815.1. Taxonomy (NCBI): domain Eukaryota; kingdom Metazoa; phylum Chordata; class Mammalia; order Artiodactyla; family Balaenidae; genus Eubalaena; species Eubalaena glacialis. The sequence continues at coordinate 68,243,839 of NC_083725.1, forward strand.
GCTTAGAGAAATGTAGGGACACCTCACCTTCCTTAATAGGGTGGATACAGTATTAAATCACCTTTACAAACAATACATTTTTTTCCTTTGATTAGGCCCAAACCTCTCCTCAAGCAATCTAAATCAGCCATGAAACAAATATTTAAGTACTTATAAAATGCATAGCAATGCACTAGATTCCTATGCAAGGAGCAAAAATTAAATATAGTCTCTCCCTTAATCCATTACATTTGAGCTTCCAAAGGCCTACATCCTTTGGAATTAAGAGGTTTCAAGAACACATGACTTTTCTTTTTTTGTCTTATGCATGCATTACATTATGACTTTACAATGCAAACCAAAAACCGAATTACCTGTATTATAACATTAATCTTACTGTGTAAGAATTATGTACAGATGACTGTCACCTGCCCCAGAGACTGTAAGTAGGGATTCTTGACTATCTTATTACTCACCTTTGTTTTCTACTCTCCAACTCTTGCCTAATACATGTCTGGTGAGACTAATCCTTTTACAAATGTTTGCAAGAGATATTTCACCTGTGATACAACTCTGCTCTATAAGCATTTAACATACACTTACTATATGCCAGTCACTGATGAGCACTATCTGGGCACTGGAAATACAGAAAAGAATGAGGTACAGTCTAGGTCTTCAAGGAATCAGAGTCCAGTGAAGCAGACAAATAATTCAATACAATACGGTGAAATGGTACAACAAAAAAATTATGCCTAAGAATGGCATAAAAGAGAGAGTTATTAATTACCTGGGATGGAGTGAGAGCAGGGTTGCAAAAGCCTTCCTATGGCATATATATTTTGAAGGATAAATAAGAATTTGCCAGAAGGCAAGATGGACACATGGCCACGTAGATGATCCCAAACAGAAATTATTTCCTTGAGTGATTCTATTTAGCTCTGGAATGGAATAATCGTATCTACTCTTTTGAGCAAAAGATTTAAAATTTTACTATGCCAGATTAGTTCAGAGAAAACTTATAAAGGAGGTAATAAGGTACATTCCCAGAGTTCCTCTCCTCTCCCTACATCTCTAGTGAAGGCCTAGCCTACCTATTCCAGCATTTCTGTGTTATTCCTCCCATTCAAACCCCTCTCATCCTATGTCTCATAGCCACATCACCTTGCTAGATGGCTCCAATCTGATGAACTAATCTATGCTATGGTATTAATAGGAGAAAATGATGGCCAACCTGTATCACATGTTTGCATTTTACCAAGAAAATTCAACACTGAACCAAAAAATAAAAATAATGTGAGAGTTGTACCATCTGGTGGGAGGTATATTTTGGAGCAAGTAGGAAACTGCAACATTACCCTATAAAGGCAGCTGCTTACAAGTCAGCTTGGTTTGTATTTTACCTAGAATAATACTGAAATTCATTTGCATTCCCAGAACTCACACAAACTGTCAGTGGTGCAAGTTACCCAAAAGTAAACTGTACAGTATATTAAAATGCTGGGATGAATAACATTTACTTTGGGTCAAGAGGAATGGATATAGAGCTGAAAGAGACAGCATTACTATGTCAAATATGTGACTTGTTTCGCATGATTCCATTGGAGAAACAAGTACAAACTTAAAGGAAAAGATTTCCTGATCAACATAAGAAAGAACTTTATAACTTTCAATAGTAAGAGCAGTTCAATGATATCTGCCTTGGGAAGTACTAAGCTCCATGTCATTAGAGGTGTTCAAACTGAGGCTGGATCTATACTTTAAGGTCCAAACATTCCAAAATTTAAAATTAGCTTAATATATATACTTTTTAAAAAACAGGCTATGCATCCATTTTGTCAGCAATAACAGTCAAATTTAAAGACACTGGAGACATGCCCAAGTTATCTGATGTACAAATGACAACTACTTGTTGCTGGGGAGAACTTCTTAACATGCCCTCTAAACTCTGTTTTGGTGAGAGAAAAGGCCCAGGGAAGAAACTCACACTTGCAGCACTCAAGCACACAACAAGGACACCTAAATAGTTTCTGACAATCTAAAATCTTTTTGGTAAACCTCAGTATGGCTGAAACCGTCATTATCTCTTCCATTCATTTGATCAGCAGACTTTACTGAGCACCAACTGTGCAAAGCACTTGAGACAGGTTGATGAAAAGATAATTTTGACCCACAGAAGCATCCAGTCACTGAAGTTCACCACAACATACCACAAAAGGGCTATAAGAGAGCAGTAATTATACAACTAAACTCTTCAAGTGTTTTCTTTTAAAAGTTTCATAGTTTTATCTCTTACATTTAGGTATCTAAACCAGTTTGACTTAATTTTTGTACATGGTGTGAAGCTGGAGTCCAACTTCATTCTTTAGCATGTGGATATCCAGTAGTCTCAGCACCATATGTGAAGAGACTCTTCTTCCCTCCACTGAATGGTCTTGGCACCATTACTGACAATCAACTGACCACAGATGTATGGGTTTATTTCTGGACTCCCAATTCTATTCCACTGATTGATATATCTTCCCTTATTTCAGAACCATACTATTGATTTCTGTAGCTTTGCAGTAAGTTTTGAAATCAGGAAGTGTGAGTCCTCCACCTTTGTTCTTTTTCAGGATTGTTTTAGCTATTTGGGATCCTTTGCAATTCCATATGTGAATTTCAGGGTCAGCTTATTCATTTCTGTGAAAAAAGAGATTGGAATTTAAATAGGTATTGTAATGAATGTGTAAAAAACAAATTGGGAAGTACTGCCATATTAACAATATTAAGTCTTCTAATCCATGAGCACAGAAAATCTTTTCATTTCTTAAAGTTTTCTTTAATTTCTTTCAACAATGTTTTGTAGTTTTTAGTGTACATGTCTTGCACCTCCTTGGTTAAATTTATTCATAACTATTCTGGGTTTTTGTTTTTGTTTTTTTTGTTTTTTGAATTTTTGTATTTTAATTAATTTATTTTTTATACAGCAGATTCTTATTAGTTATCTATTTTATACACATCAGTGTATACATGTCAATCCTAATTGCCCAATTCATCACACCACCACCCCCACCCCGCCACCACTTTCCCCCCTTGGTGTCCATATGTTTGTTCTCTACATCTGTGTCTCAATTTCTGCCCTGCAAACCGGTTCATCTGTACCATTTTTCTAGGTTCCACATATATGTGTTAATATACAATATTTGTTTTTCTTTCTGGCTTACTTCACTCTGTATGACAGTCTCTAGATCCATCCACGTCTCTACAAATGACCCAATTTCGTTCCTTTTTATGGCTGAGTAATATTCCACTGTATATATGTACCACATCTTCTTTATCCATTCGTCTGTCGATGGGCATTTAGGTTGACTCCTAATTTAGGTTGATGGGTTTTTGTTTTTTTGATGCTACTGTAAATGAAATTACCTCCCTAATTACAGTTTCACATTGTTCACTGCTAATATACAAAAATGCAACTGACTTTTGTGTGGTGATCTTGTATCCTGCAACTTTGCTAAATTTGTTTATTAGCTCTAATAGTTTTTTCATGAATTCCTTAGGATCTTCTACGAATAATACCATATCATCTGTGAATAGAGATGTGAAAGGAAGAATACTTCTTCCTTTGCAATCTGGATGCTTTTTCTTTTTTCCCATTTTTACTGAGATATGTTTGACATATAACATTGTGTAAGTCTAAGGTGTACAATGTGTTGAGATTTGATACACATATATTGTGAAATGATTCCATGGTAAGGATAGTTAACACCTCCATCACCTCACATAATTACCATTTATTTTTTGTGGTGAGAACATTTAAGATCTACTCCTCTTAGCAACTTTCAAATACATAATACAGTATTGTTGACTATAATCACCATGTTGTACATTAGATGCCCAGAACTTACTCATCTTACAACTGGAAGTTTGTACCCTGTGACCAACATCTCCCCATTTCCCCCACCCTCTGGCAACCACCATTATACTCTCTGTTTTTATGAGTTTGGCTTTTTAAGATTCCATTTATAAGTGACATACAATATCTGTCTTTCTCTCTGACTTACTTCACTTAGCACAATGCCCTCAAGGTCCATCCATGTTGTTGAAAATGGCAGGATTTTCTTCTTTCTCATGGCTGAATTATATATAAACACACACACACATACACACACACACACACACCCATATCTATCTCACATTTTCTTTATCCATTCATCCATGTATGGACACTTAAAGATTGTTTCCATATCTTGGCTATTGTGAATAATGCTGCAATGAACGTGGGACTGCAGATATCTCTTTGAGATCCTGATTTCATTTCTTTGGATACATACCCAGAAGTGGGATTGCTGGATCATATGGTAGTTCTATTTTCAAATTTTTGAGGACCCTCCATACTGTTTTCCACAGTGGCTGCACCAGTTTACATTCCTACTAACAGTGCACAACGATTCCTTCCCTTTCTCTACATCTTTGCCAACACTCATCATATCATATTCTTGAGGACAGCCATTCTAACAGGTGTGAGGTGATATCTCATTGTGGTTTTGATTTACATTTCACTGATAATTAGTGATGCTGAGCAACTTTCCATGTAACTGTTGGTCATCTGTATGTCTTCTTTGGAAAACGTTCAGTTCCTCTGCCAATTTTTAACTGGATTGCTTGGAATGTTTGCTTTTGGGTTGTATGAGTTCCTTATATATTTTGGATATTAACCCCTTATCAAATAGACAATTTGCAAATATTTCCTCCCATTCCATAGGTTGCCTTTTCATTTTGTTGATTTTCTTTTGCTGTGCAGAAGCTTTTTAGTCTGATGTAGTCCCACTTACTTATTTTTGCTTTTGTTGCTTAGTGTCATCTCCAAAATACTGTTGTGAGACCAATGTCAAAGAGCTTTCCCCTTATGTTTTTTTTTTCCTAATTTTTATTTTGTGGCTGTGTTGGGTCTTCATTGCTATGCGCGGGCTTTCTCTAGTCGCGGTGAGCGGGGGCTACTCTTTGTTGGGGTGCGTGGGCTTCTCATTGCGGTGGCTTCTCTTGTTGCGGAGCACGGGCTCTAGGAGCGCGGGTTTCAGTAGTTGCAGCATGCGGGCCCAGCAGTTGTGGCTCGCAGGCTCTAGAGCGCAGGCTCAGTAGTTGTGGTGCATGGGCTTAGTTGCTCCACGGCATGTGGGATCTTCCCAGACCAGGGATTGAACCCGTGTCCCCTGCATTGGCAGGCAGATTCTTAACCACTGCGCCACCAGGGAAGTCCCATCATCTTTCATTCTATTAATGTGGTGTATCACATTTACTGATTTACCTATGTTGAACCATCCTTGCAACCCAAGGATAATACCACTTGGTCATGGTGTGTGAGCCTTTCAATGTGCTGTTGAATTCAGTTTGCTAATATTCTGTTTGGAATATTTGCATCTATATTAATCAGGGATATTGACCTCTAGTTTTCTTTTCTTGTGGTGTCCTTATTTGGCTTTGGTATCAGGGTAATGCTGGATTCATAAAGTGAGTTTAGGAGTGTTCCCTCCCCTACAATTTTTTGGAAGAGTTAGAGAAGGACCAGCATTAAATCTTCTTTAAATGTTTGGTAGAATTCACCAGGGAAACCATCTGGTCTTGGGCTTTTCTTTGTTGGAAGGTATTTTATTACTGATTCAATTTCATTACTAATTTCAATTTCATTACTCATTACTCAATTTCATTACTCTGTTCAGATCTTCTATTTCTTCATGATTCAATCTTGGTTGGTTGTATGTTTCTAGGAATTTATCCATTTCTTTTAGGTTATCCAATTTGTTGGCATATAATTGTTCACAGTAGTCTCTTGGGATTCTTTTGTACTTCTGTGGTATCACCTGTGATGTCTTCTCTTGCATTTCTGATTTTATTTTTCTGAGCCTTTTTCCTTAGTTAGCCCAGCTAAAAGTTTGGTAATTTTATCTTTTAAAAAAATCAGCTCTCAGTCTCATTGATCTTTTCTATTTTTTTTCTGGTTTCCATTTATTTCTGCTCTGGTCTTTGTTATTTCCTTCCTTCTGCAACCTTGGCCTTAATTTGCTCTTCTTTTTCTAGTTCCTTGAGGTATAAAGTTAGGTTGTTTACTTGAGATCTTTCTTTTTTCTTAATATAGGTGTTTATCACTATATATTATGCTTCCCTCTCAGAACTGCTTTTGCTGCATCCCATGAGTTTGGTATGTTGTGTTTCCATTTTTGCTTCTTTCAAGATATTTTTTTTTTTTAATTTATTTATTTATTTATTTTTGGCTGTGTTGGGTCTTCGTTTCTGTGTGAGGGCTTTCTCTAGTTGTGGCAAGCTGGGGCCACTCTTCATCGCGGTGCACGGACCTCTCACTATCGCGGCCTCTCTTGTTGCGGAGCACAGGCTCCAGACGCGCAGGCTCAGTAATTGTGGCTCACGGGCCCAGTTGCTCCGCGGCATGTGGGATCTTCCCAGACCAGGGCTCGAACCCGTGTCCCCTGCATTGGCAGGCAGATTCTCAACCACTGCGCCACCAGGGAAGCCCCAAGATATTTTTTATTTCCCTTTTGATTTCTTCTTTGACTAACTGGTTGACTAATTGCTGATTAATGCCCCTATATTTGTGAATTTTCCAGTTTTCCTCCTGTTATTCATTTCTAGTTTCACACCATTCTGCTCAGAAAAGATACTTTGTATGATTTCAACCTTCTTAAATTTGCTGACTTGTTTTGTGACTTGTAAGATCTATCCTAGAGAATGTACCATAGGCAGTTGAGAAGAATGTGTATTCTGCTGCTGTTGGATGGAATGTTCTGTATATGTCTGTTTGGTCCATTTGGTCTAAAATATAGTTCAGTTCCAACATTTCCTTACTGATTTTCTGTCTGGATGATCTATCCATTGTTGATTTAAGTAAGCTGCTGGAGTCCTCTACTAATATTGTATTGTTGTCTATTTCTCCCTTCAGATCTGTTAGTATTTGCTTAATATATTTAGGTGCTCCAATTCTGGGTGCATATATATTTACAACTGTTTTATCTTCTTGATAAATTGAACTCTTTTTCATTATATAATGCCCTTCTTTGTCTGTTGTTACCATTTTTGGCTTAAAGTCCATTTTCTCTGATATAAAATGAGCTACTCCCACTCTCTTTTCCCACTTCAGTTTTCATTTGTATGGAATGTCTTTTCCCACCCTTTCACTTTGAGCCTATGTGTATCAGTAAAGTTGAAGTGAGTCACTAGTAGGCAGCATATAGTTGAGTCTTGTTTCTTTATTCATCCAGCCACTCTATGACCTTTTTTTTTATTAGTCGTCAATTTTATACACATCAGTGAATACATGTCAATCCCAACTGCCCAATTCATCACACAACCACCCCCCCACCGCTTTCCCCCCTTGGTGTCCATACGTTTCTTCTCTACATCTGTGTCTCAATTTCTGCCCTGCAAACCAGTTCATCTGTACCATTTTTCTAGGTTCCACATACATGCGTCAATATACGATATTTGTTTTTCTCTTTCTAACTTACTTCACTCTGTATGACAGTCTCTAGATCCATCCATGTCTCTACAAATGACCCAATTTCGTTCCTTTTTATGGCTGAGTAATATTCCATTGTATATATGTACCACATCTTCTTTATCCATTCGTCTGTCGATGGGCATTTAGTTTACTTCCATGACCTGGCTATTGTAAATAGTGCTGCAATGAACATTGGGGTGCATGTGTCTTTTTGAATTATAGTTTTCTCTGGGTATATGCCCAGTAGTGGGATTGCTGGATCATATGGTAATTCAATTTTTCGTTTTTTAAGGAACCTCCATACCGTTCTCCATAGTGGCTGTATCAATTTACATTCCCACCAACAGTGCAAGACGGTTCCCTTTTCTTCACACCCTCTCCAGCATTTGTTGTTTGTACATTTTCTGATGATGCCCATTCAAACTGGTGTGAGGTGATACCTCATTGTAGTTTAGATTTGCATTTCTCTAATAATTAGTGATGTTGAGCAGCTTTTTATGTGCTTCTTGGCCATCTGTATGTCTTCTTTGGAGAAATGTCTACTTAGGTCTTCTGCCCATTTTTGGATTGGGTTGCTTGTTTTTTTAATATTGCGCTGCATGAGCTGTTTATATATTTTGGAGATTAATCCTTTGTCCGTTGATTCGTTTGCAAATATTTTCTCCCATTCTGAGGGTTGTCTTTTCATCTTGTTTGTAGTTTCCTTTGCTTTGCAAAAGCTTTTAAGTTTCATTAGGTCCCATTTGTTTATTTTTGTTTTTATTTCCATTACTCTAGGAGGTGGATCAAAAAAGATCTTGCTGTGATGTATATGTCTAAGAGTGTTCTTCCTATGTTTTCCTATAAGAGTTTTATAGTGTCCGGTCTTACATTTAGGTCTCGAATCCATTTTTAGTTTATTTTTGTGTATGGTGTTAGGGAATGTTCTAATTTCATTCTTTTACATGTAGCTGTCCAGTTTTCCCAGCACCACTTATTGAAGAGGCTGCCTTTCCTGCATTGTATATCCATGCCTCCTTTGTCATAGATTAGTTGACCATAGGTGCGTGGGTTTATCTCTGGGCTTTCTATAGTGTTCCATTGATCTATATTTCTGTTTTTGTGCCAGTACCATATTGTCTTGATTACTGTAGTTTTGAAGTATACTCTGAAGTCAGGGAGCCTGATTCCTCCAGCTCCGTTTTTTTCCCTCAAGACTACTTTGGCTATTCGGGGTCTTTTGTGTTTCCATACAAATTTTAAGATTTTTTGTTCTAGTTCCATAAAAAATGCCACTGGTAATTTGATAGGGATTGCATTGAATCTGTAGATTGCTTTGGGTAGTACAGTCATTTTCACAATATTGATTCTTCCAATCCAAGAACATGGTATATCTCTCCATCTGTTGGTATCATCTTTAATTTCTTTCATCAGTGTCTTATAGTTTTCTGCATACAGGTCTTTTGTCTCCCTAGGTAGGTTTATTCCTAGGTATTTTATTCTTTTTGTTGCAATGGTAAATGGGAGTGTTTCCTTAATTTCTCTTTCAGATTTTTAATCATTCGTGTATAGGAATGCAAGAGATTTCTGTGCATTAATTTTGTATCCTGCAACTTTACCAAATTCATTGATTAGCTCTAGTAGTTTTCTGGTGGCATCTTTAGGATTCTCTGTGTATAGTATCATGTCATCTGCAAACAGTGACAGTTTTACTTCTTCTTTTCCAATTTGTATTCCTTTTATTTCTTTTTCTTCTCTGATTGCCATGGTTAGGACTTCCCAAACTATGTTAAATAGTAGTGGTGAGAGTGGACATCCTTGTCTTGTTCCTGATCTTAGAGGAAATGCTTTTAGTTTTTCACCATTGAGAATGATGTTTGCTGTGGGTTTGTCATACATGGCCTTTATTATGTTGAGGTAGGTTCCCTCTATGCCCACTTTCTGGAGAGTTTTTTCATAAATCGGTGTTGAATTTTGTCAAAAGCGTTTTCTGCATCTATTGAGATGATCATATGGTTTTTATTCTTCAATTTCTTAATATGGTGTATCACATTGATTGATTTACGTATATTGAAGAATCTTTGCATCCCTGGGATAAATCCCACTTGATCATGGTGTATGATCCTTTTAATGGGTTGTTGGATTCTGTTTGCTAGTATTTTGTTGAGGATTTTTGCATCTATATTCATCAGTGATATTGGTCTGTAGTTTTCTTTTTTTGTAGTCTCTTTGTCTGGTTTTGGTATCAGGGTGATGGTGGCCTCATAGAATGAGTTTGGGAGTGTTCCTTCCTCCACAATTTTTTGGAAGAGTTTGAGAAGGATGGGTGTTAGCTATTCTCTAAATGTTTGATAGAATTCACCTGTGAAGCCATCTGGTCCTGGACTTTTGTTTGTTGGAAGATTTTTAATCACAGGTTCAATTTCATTACTTGTGACTGGTCTGTTCATATTTCCTATTTCTTCCTGGTTCAGTCTTGGAAGGTTATACCTTTCTAAGAATTTGTCCATTTCTTCCAGGTTGTCCATTTTATTGGCATAGAGTTGCTTGTAGTAGTCTCTTAGGATGCTTTGTATTTCTGCGGTGTCTGTTGTAACTTCTCCCTTTTCATTTCTAATTTTATTGATTTGAGTCCTCTCCCTCTTTTTCTTGATGAGTCTGGCTAATGGTTTATCAATTTTGTTTATTTTCTCAAAGAACCAGCTTTTAGTTTCATTGATCTTTTCTATTGTTTTCTTCATTTCTATTTCATTTATTTCTGCTCTGATCTTTATGATTTCTTTCCTTCTGCTAACTTTGGGTTTTGTTTGTTCTTCTATCTCTAGTTCCTTTAGGTGTAAGGTTAGATTGTTTATTTGAGATTTTTCTTGTTTCTTGAGCCTATACAAGTAGGCTTGTATAGCTATAAACTTCCCTCTTAGAACTGCTTTTGCTGCATCCCATAGGTTTTGGATCGTGGTGTTTTCATTGTCATCTGTCTCTAAGTATTTTTTGATTTCCTCTTTGATTTCTTCATTGATCTCTTGGTTATTTAGTAACGTACTGTTTAGCCTCCCTGTGTTTCTGTTTTTTACGTTTTTTCCCCTATAATTCATTTCTAATCTCATAGCTTGTGGTCAGAAAAGATACTTGATATGATTTCAATTTTCTTAAATTTACTGTGGCTTGATTTGTGACCCAAGATGTGATCTATCCTGCAGAATGTTCCATGTGTACTTGAGAAGAAAGTGTAATCTGCTGTTTTTGGATGGAATGTCCTATAAATATCAATTAAATCTATCTGGTCTATTGTGTCATTTAAAGCTTCTGTTTCCTTATTTATTTTCATTTTGGATGATCTGTCCATTGGTGTAAGTGAGGTGTTAAAGTCCCCCACTATTACTGTGTTACTGTTGATTTCCTCTTTTAGAGCTGTTAGCAGTTGCCTTATGTATTGAGGTGCTCCTATGTTGGGTGCATATATATTTATAATTGTTATACCTTCTTGGATTGATCCCTTGATCATTATGTAGTGTCCTCCCTGGTCTCTTGTAACATTCTTTATTTTAAAGTCTATTTTATCTGATATGAGTATTGCTACTCCAGCTTTCTTTTGATTTCCATTTGCATGGAATATCTTTTTCCATCCCCTCACTTTCAGTCCGTATGTGTCCCTACATCTGAAGTGGGTCTCTTGTAGACAGCATATATATGGGTCTTGTTTTTGTATCCATTCAGCAAGCCTGTGTCTTTTGGTTGGAACATTTAATGCATTCACATTTAAGGTAATTATCGATATGTATGTTCCTATGACCATTTTCTTAATTGTTTTGGGTTTGTTTTTGTAGGTCCTTTTCTTCTCTTGTGTTTCCCACTTAGAGAAGTTCCTTTAGCATTTGTTGGAGAGCTGGTTTGGTGGTGCTGAATTCTCTTAGCTTTTGCTTGTCTGTAAAGCTTTTGATTTCTCCATGGAATCTGAATGAGATCCTTGCTGGGTAGAGTAATCTTGGTTGTAGGTTCTTCCCTTTCATCACTTTAAGTATATCATGCCACTCCCTCTGGCTTCTAGAGTTTCTGCTGAGATATCAGCTGTTAACCTTATGGGAGTTCCCTTGTATGTTATTTGTCATTTTTCCCTTGCTGCTTTCAATAATTTTTCTTTGTCTTTAATTTTTGCCAGTTTGATTACTATGTGTCTCAGCATGTTTCTCCTTGGGTTTATCCTGTATGGGACTCTCTGTGCTTCCTGGACTTGGGTGGCTATTTCCTTTCCCATGATAGGGAAGTTTTTGACTATAATCTCTTCAAATATTTTCTCGGGTCCTTTCTCTCTTCTGGCTTCATTTCTTTTCATTCTTTTTTCTTTATTCTGTTCTACAGCAGTGAATTCCACCATTCTATCTTCCAGGTCACTTATCCGTTCTTCTGCCTCAGTTATTCTGCTATTGATTCCTTCTAGTGTAGTTTTCATTTCAGTTATTGTATTGTTCATCTCTGTTTGTTTGTTCCTTAATTCTTCTAGGTCTTTTTTAAACATTTCTTGCATCTTCTCGATCTTTGCCTCCATTCTTTTTCCGAGATCCTGGATCATCTTGACTATCATTATTCTGAATTCTTTTCCTGGAAGGTTGCCTATCTCCACTTCATTTAGTTTTTTTTCTGGAGTTTTATCTTGTTCCTTCATCTGGTACATAGCCCTCTGCCTTTTCATCTTGTCTATTTTTCTGTGAATGTGGTTTTTGTTCCACAGGCTGCAGGATTGTAGTTCTTCTTGCTTCTGCTGTCTGCCCTCTGGTGGATGAGGCTATCTAAGAGGCTTGTGCAAGTCCACTCTATGACTTTTGATTGGAGAATTTAATCCATTTACATTTAGAGTGATTATTGATAGGTAAGGATTTACTAATGTCATCTTAGTCATTGTTTTCTAGCTGTTTTGTAGTTCTCTTGTTCCTTAATCCCTCTCTTGTGGCCTTCCTTTGTGAATTGATGATTTTCTATAGAGGTATGCTTTGGTTCCCTTTTTATTTTATGTGAATCCACTGTAGGTTTTTGCTTTGTGGCTATCATGAGGCTTACATAAAACACCATATAGATATAAGAGTCTATTTTACGCTTGATAACAACTTAACTTCGATCGCATACAAAACTTTACCCGTTTACTCTCCTCCATTTTGTTTCTAATGTCACAAAACATTTCAATGTCACAAAACATTTCAATGTCACAAAACACTTGATGTCTTTTTATATTGTGTATTCATTAACAAATTAGTTTAGCTATAGTTATTTTTAATACTCTTGTCCTTTTAACATTTATACTAGAATTAAGTGGTTAACATATCACCATGTTAACATTATTAAAGTACTCTTAATTTGACTATATACTTACCTTTACCAGAGTTTTGTATATTTTCATATGTTTTCATGTTACTAATTAGTATAATTTTGTTTCAGCCTGAAGAACTCCTTTCAGCATTTCTTGTAAGGCAGGTCTAGTGGTGGTGAACTCCCTCAGCTTTTGTGTGTCTGGGAAAGTCTTTACCTCTCCTTCATATATGAAGTGCAACTTTACTAGATAGAGTATTTTGGTTGCCAGTTTTTTTTTTTTTCCTTTCACTGCTCTGAATATATCATCCTACTCCTCTGGACTGTATCGTTTCTGTTGAGAATTCTACTGATAGCCTTATGTGAGTTCCCTTGTAAGTTATAATCCTTTTCTCTTGCTGCTCTTAAGATGCTCACTTTGTCTTTTATATTTGACAGTTTTATCATAATGTGTCTGTTGAGCCATACCCTGTAGGCCTGCAAGCCCTGTACTTGCCCAGCCTCAAGACAGAAGAAAGAGCCCAGAGTCAGCAACAGAGACATCAATAGTTTAATGGGATTAAACAGGGATCTCACATGTCTGAAGCAAGGTCCTGGAGTGACACCCCACTGTGTGCAGCAGACAGTGGGCAAGACATGGCAGTGGTCTTCACTACGAGGGGGAGAGGAAGGTTACCAGTTATAGGGGGAATTGATGTCAGGTTGGCTCATCAGTTACCAGGGAAACGAGCAGAGGAACACGCCCCTTACTGCCCCTTTGATAAGCTATCATGGTGGAGATGTTCTGATCTAAAGATTAGAACAATCACTAGATGGGGAGGGGGGAGGGGGTACAAGTATATAGGCATTTACTGATTAGGCTCTATGATTAAGAGGGAAGGTCGGTTATGTGAGTAGGGTGTAGGTGAAGCAGGGACTAGTTGAGCAGGGGATGTACAGAGAGCAAGAGAACAGCCATCTTGGGTGGCCTGACAATACAGTGTCTTGGAGAGAATGGCTTTAAGTTGAGTTTGTTTGGTGACCTATGAGCTTCACAAACTTAGATATCCAAATCTCTCCCCAGATTTGGGAAGTTCTCAGCTCTTATTAATTAATTTAGTTTTACATCTTTATTGGAGTATAATTGCTTTACAGTGTTGTTAGTTTCTACTGTACAACAAAGTGAATCAGCTATACGTATACATATATCCCCATATCTTGTAGCTCATTGAGCTTCCTTAAAACAGCTAATTTGAAGTCTTTGTTGGATAAATCACAGATCTCCATGTTTTTTGGGATCCAATACTGGAAGACTGTTGTGATCTTTTGATGCTGTCATGTTTCCTTGATTTTTCATGTTCCTTGACGTTTTGCATTGCTGTCCTCACATTTGAAGTAGCAGTCACCTCCTCTGAACTTTACGAACTGCCTTCAGGAGAGAAAAACCTTCCAACAGCTCTGGTAGGGATGCTGGGATTTTCTCAGATCTTCTATGGATACATCAGCTCCTTGCTTTCTCCCTCTGTGGCAAAATTCTCAAGTTTGTATGCCTTCTCTTGATCCTCCAACACACCAGGCCGAAAGCTGACAGCCTCCATTTTGTTTTCCCAAGGGTGGCAATAAAGCTCATTTGTGGTCTCTCCCTTGCCCACAGATTCTAGCTGGCTTTCTACACATGCTTACTGGCCATCTGCCAAAACTCGCTCTCTGCCACTGGGAGCATGCACAAGGAACTGGCCACAGGGTGGAAGCATGTGTGAATGAGGCATGTGGAGCGATGGGAGTGCCCATGGGCCAGTTGGGAGGATCCACAGGTGAGGCTTCCCCAGTGACTTGTGGGTGGAGTCTGTAATGTAGTTAGTAAGATCCTCATCCCTTTAATGCCCTCTGAGAGTCCCATGCTGCTTTCCCAGACTCTTCCTTCCCCTAGGTCATGTAGATCATGATTCAATACTCTGGTTGAGGCAGGAGAGAAATGGGTTTCTTATACAGTTGGAGAAGCCAGGTGTTCACTCACACGCTCTTACTTTCTCCCACAGGGGCAATCACCAGCCAGGAAAATCTCTCTTGAACCTGAGTTCTGCTGCCTTGGGGTAGGGGTGATGCAGGTTAAGTCAAAGTGTTTCTCTTACCCTCTCTAATGCATCAAAGCTTGTACTTTTTTTCCTCCAATGGTGTGCTGGAATATAGATTCATAAAGGATATTGGTCTGTAGTTTTCTTTTCTTGTGATGTCTGCATATGGCTTTGGTATCAGGGTAATACTGGCTTCAACGAATGAATGAGTCGGGAAGTGTTCACTCCTCTTCTAAGTTTTGGAAGAGTTTGAGAAACATTCATGTTGATTCTTTTTTAAATGCTTGGTAGTAACACCAGTGAAGCCATCTGGTCCTGGGCTTTTCTTTGCCAGATGTTTTTTGATTACTGGTTCAACCTTTTCACTTGTTATAGGTCTATTCAGATTTTCAATTTCTTCTTGAATCAGTTAGGTATTTTGTTTCTAGCTAGGTATACAGTATTATTCAAGTCTTCTATATCCTTTGTTTATCTTTCATCTGTATAGTCTACCCATCATTGAAAGTGGGTGTTAAAGTCTCCAACTATTAATATTAAAATGTCTATTATTTCCCTTAATTATGTCAGTTTTTGCTTCACATATTTTATGGACCCATAATTAGGTGTACATGTGTTTACAGCTGTTATATCTTCTTGCGGATTGACCCTTTTATAATTATACAATGCCTCTCTTTGTCTCTTGTAATAATTTTTGTCCTGAAGTCTACGTTGTCTGATATTGTATAGCTATTCTAGTTCTCTTTTGGTCACTGTTTACATCTTTCACTTTCAACCTACCTCTGTCTCTGGATCTAAAGTGAGTCTCATCATATATTTGGACTATGTTTTTAAATCCATTCTGCCAATCTCTGCCTTTTAATTGGAGAGTTTAATTCATTTACATTTAATGTAATTACTGATAAGGAAGGACTTCTGCAATTTTTCTATTTATTTTCTATATGTCTTATACCTTTTTTGTTCCACAATGTCTCCATTAATGCCTTCTTTTGTGTTAGATATCTCCTACTGTACCATTTTGATTTCCTTCTTATTTCTTTAACTATGTATGTTTTAGTCATTTTCTTAGTGGTTGCCCTGGGGAATTACAATTAACATCTTAATTGAAAACAATATACTTCAATTTAATACCAACTCAATTTCAATAGCATACATAAACTTCGTTCCTATATAACTATATTCCCCCAATGTTGTTATTGTCACATGAAGAGTCACAAAAATCATGAATGTGAAAATATCGTGTAAACCATCAACATAATACATAGATATTATTATTGTAGTATTTGGTCAGGTTAAGACGCTTCAATGCTGGCTGAGAATCATCAGCAGTAAACTTCATAATGTTCCTAAGATTTAAGAGCTCAGACAATACCTTTGCTAAAAAATAGAGGAAGTAACTACTCCTCCCACCTTTGTGCACATCCATTTCTATATTCCCAAACCCTCATACAGTGCCTGGCACACAGTGGATATATTCAATAAATTTCTTATAAGTGAATAAAAATATATACAGAAATGCCTATGACATCCTTAAGGAAAGGAAAGAAAACTTCATCATTTATTAGGAATCTATTATCTGTCAGGCATTGTGTGTTTTAAATATACTGTATCTCATTTAATCCATATAGAAACCCTATAAATCAGCATCCTCAATTTACAGACAAAGAACTGAAGGAAGTGATTTTTCCAGGTCACACAGCTGAAGCCAAAGTTTAAACCTGTATCTCCAAGACTCTAAGGCCTGTGCTCTTTCTACCACAGCATACTGATCTTACATTCTACTCTACTCTGCCATAGAATAGACCCAGCACGTCTAGAGAAGTTCTCTCTTCCAAACACATAATGAAGTCATAAACAAGAGACAGCAGCATTGTCTGAAAGGCAACTAGCTTAAAATTTCCACTGCCAAGGGACCAGATGGTTTCTGGGATTTCTAGTTAAGCTAAAAATACCCACAACCACAATGCATCTGACTTACAAGCAAAGAAAAGGAGGAGCAGCCAGTATAAACATGCAGCTGGAAAGCTAGAAGATTTAATGCTTATAAAACACTGCTTAAAGGGTTTTCAAATGGTATTACATGATATAAAACATTAGATAGCTCATGTTATTAATTGCTCACTCATCACTCTCTCTGTCTCTCACATACCCATACCACATTAGTTTTTTAATCAAACTCTCAGGGGTCTGGCAGAGCTGAGTTCCACCAAGAAGCTGAAGGTCTGAGAGGATCCTCCTCCCAGCCCCTAGCCTGGGTGTGTGAGGCCTCCCACCCCCACACACGTACTTGAATAAAAGCAGCAGCTTCCTTAGGCCTAGCTGTAGCTGCCATGCACCCAGAAATGGGTAAGATTTTGTTACGATCCTTCCCTTGTATATTGTTAGGTTATCTGCCTTGTGTATACTAGCATTCTTTCTTTTTTTTTTTTTAACTAACTAACTTACTTACTTACTTATTTATTTATTTATTTATTTATGGC